>NW_027464594.1:3535000-4135000 GCF_043290135.1 Rhipicephalus microplus
GGGCGTAACCTCCTTGGTTTTAACAAGGTTTAGCAAGGTAGGGCCGCAGTGCCATGAACTAGCTGCGGTGAAAGGTGGGCACTAGGCATGTAGGGCAGGCCATAAGAGAATGCCCGCGTGCCGCACCTCTAGTCCGTGCGTGCCACTTCTCGTTTAGTCCTTGGAATGTCCGCTGGATGGCGGTACTTCTATATGATGAATATATGATAAAAAATGCTAGATGGCAGTACTTGGAGTGTTCACTGAGTAGACGGACGGATGAACAGATGCCTGGACGTACAGATTGACGGACGAAAGGACGGACGCATGGGCAGATGGACGGTCGCACAGACGGATGGACGCATGGACGAATGCACAGACCGACGCAGGGATGGATGGTAGCAAGAACGAAAGGATGGATGGAGGCGCGGACGCACTGACGGACGCTTCGCCCCACTCATCATCATGCACTCCGTGGATATGCTGTGATTTTTTGTAGTACGCTGTAACTCTACGAGCATCGCACTACCAACGGGAATGAACGCGTTCGCTGAAAAGGCCCGTTCTGTGTCGTTTTCTCGCTCGCTTTGGTGCAGTCGAGTCCGGGTGCTATAGAGGGTGAAAAGAGGAGCGTGTGGGAGCAGTGATGTTCCGTGCAGGAAGATTTCCCCTTTTCGGGAAATTTTCGCCTGTCATTTTGAGCGAAAGGAGCAAAGGGAATCTTCGTGATACTGCAGGGAATTTCAGAAATGGTTCAATTTTCCTTTGACGGCCGATAATTAGCGGTCACAGCGCGCCTTCACTGGCTGTAATCAGTTCCTGTGCATGCACAACGCATATATAACGTTTGAGAGTTGTTTCTGATATTTACGCGGAGTGATTTCTAGTTCACTATTGGTGTTAGACTTGAAGCCACTGTGTGTAGTGTACTAACAGTATATGAATTAATGAAGTCTTGTTTTTGTTGTGAGACACAGCTGGGGCTTGTCGTTATTTCAAAAAGCGCCAGTATGCGAGGCATGCCTAATTATAGTATGTGTGTGGGTGGATGGGGACGGAAATTAGCACTTTTGTGTAGCAAAATATGCTGGGAATTTCGTCAATGTTTACAGGGAAAAATCTCCGAAATAAGAAATTTTCGTTTGTCTGAATGAGAATCCTTCGGCGTACTACGGAACATCACTGCGTGCGAGTTGTCTGGCCCCCGCTAAGCGCTTATGCAGCACCCGCAAAAGTTGAAAGGTGTATCTTAATCTACGTGGCTGCTTTGAAGCGCCTTTAAAGAAAGAAAAAAAATTGTGAAACGTGCTCCACGCGGTCATGGCTTCACCAGTAATTACGCACGGTAGTTATAGATCACGCTTGCATCTTCACCGCTTGCGCTTCCTTATCAGCTGGCCTTTCTGTCTCATCTCGAAAACTACGTTGCAAACTGCCCAAATCAAAATTTGCATAGGAGTGCGTGAGTGAATGAACAGCATGATTGAAAAGGCTTGACATAAAAAAAGTGTCATGCATTTAGTGATAAGAGAAATCCGCAATGGGACGCCTACCCCGCCCATGACAAATCTTCTTCGCCACGCGACTCCCAGCTTCCGGTCGATCAGCTGGGATGGAAGGCGACCGTCCAGCACTCCCCGAGGTGAGAGACCGGGACAGCTCGTGACGGCTCACTCACTCAGCCTCCGAATGGCCGAGATTGTGTGCTGTCGTCCCACCGGCAACTGGATTCGAACTCTGGTGAGAATCTGGAGAATGCGTTCGGAAAGCACCTACCAGATACTGACGATCTCATCAGGATTTGGACCCCTCTGCCTCCCAGGGTGTGACTTAGTGGTTCGAGCCACACGGCCACAAACCTGGTTATGTTGGTAGGGTTAAGGTATACTTATGTGCTTGCTAGTGTTGCTGAAGTGAAGGCATATCGGAGAAAGCCATTAAATGCGGGTTACTCATGTCTTCATTGCTGACAGCTGACATCAGTGGGGGCTGTCCCACGGAGCAGCCCGCTGTTGCCATAGTGCGGCCAGCGTTAACGCTACTCTATCGATGTAATCATCATCATCATCATCAATCTGACTGCGTCCACTGCAGGACAAAGGCTTTTCCCATGTTCCGCCAGTCAACTCGGTCCTGTGCTTGTTTCTGCCAGTTTATACCCGCAAACTTCTTAAGCTCATCTGCCCACCTAACCTTCTGCCTTCCCCTAACTCGCTTGCCTTCTCTGGGAATCCAGTTAGTTACCCTTACTGACCAGCGGTTATTCTGTCTACGCGCTACATGCCCGGCCCATTTTCATTGCCTTTTCTTGATTTCACCTATAATATCCTTATCATAGGGTGTCACCAGCAGCATCAATAAAGTGCACGTATAGTATTAGCTTTCAAAGGGAACGAGAACAAGCAAGAATATCGGGGGGAAAATGTAGGAAAGTGGTGGAAGATTGCACGATAACGATAAAGTTTCCCAAATATACACTAGAGGGAACTCTGGCGCTAGGGTCTATGGGAGCTGCAACGCATGGCTCTTCAGCGAACATGGAAAACTTGGGAAGGTGCGACCGGGTGAGCAGAGTGCTATTTTCACCCAGTGAAAATAAACACTATTTTAACCCAACTTGGTTTGGATCTGGGCGGATCTGTGAAACAGGCTTTTCATCAAAGTTTACTACGCGGGTTCGGGCAAAATTTTTCTTTTTTTTTCAGGCTTAGCGTGTTTGTGATCGGCTCGGTGTTCACGTGGTTGTCGTGGACACTGTGATTGTGCCTGTCGTTGCCAGTGTGCTTTGTGAACGTGAATAGCCATATTGGTTCGCGTGTGCAATTGGTGCTGTGGACTGTCGGCATTTCATATGGTTCACTTGAGCGTGCGTGACCTCGGCGAACGCCACGATGTCTATGGCTCGTCAGCCTGTTTTAATGTGCTTTCATTGTCTTGTGTGTGTGCGTTCCCATGCTCGATGAAGTGCCATGCGTTGCAGCTCCCATAGACACTAACGCGATGGTTCCCTCTAGTGTATACAGTCCCTATGAAACACAAAAGTAAATATTTAACGTCTTAACAATTAACGTTTTGAACGGCTGGCTGAAAGGGCTTAACGATGTCTTGTTCAAAAGATTTCGTAGCCATGGATGTCTATCTGACCATCAGATAGCAGTGCCAATGCCGTGTTAAAAATGTCAAAAACGTTTCGAAAAGAGCAAGCTCGGATACGTTTCTATATAGCTGTTTTTTTTTCTAGGCGTTTTCGGAGTTTCGTAGTAATGCCTTTAGAAATATAATTAGCCTATAGCTCTCTTCATTTTTGCAGCACGTTTGGTCGCCGGCCTGACCATAGAAAGTTGGAAATTAAAGTGACCGAAAGAGTTCCTGCAAGAGCTCTTCCTTGTTTTTTTTTCCCGTTTCCTACTTCAGTCGACGTGCACGTTACCAAGTATTTCAAGCAGCACCACTAACATACCTGTTCGTACACTCATGTCAACATCTGCAAATTTTCTACTTTCAGTTTAATAACTCTTTTCAGTGCAACTAATGGCTCTTTCAGCAAACCTGTATGATTTGTAATTCTGAATGCACAGAGGATAAACACGTCTTTTATAAATGACGTTCAGTGTATGGTGCTCAAGTAATCATTCTATCTATGTAGCAGTAAATTACTTCATAATGAATCTGACTGTATATATGTACGTGGACGTTTGGCAGGGTTGGAGGGAGACGAGGAGGAAGAAGACGTCAGAAATAAAGAAGATTGCTGAAACCCCAGCCTAGTACTGTGTATTATTACAAATTGGCGCAGCCGCGTATAATTTCTGTGCGGACATTCAAGATGTGGGTGGACTTCACCATTGGAGCAAATCAACGTGGTGGCATCCGGATCTTGACAGCAACGCCTCAAGATGAAGAGGAACTAGCACTTCTGGAAGCAGTAAGCACTGACGCATTTGTTTCCTATATAAGCACTAAAATGAAACTCGCTCCAGACCATTTACTTGCTTGAAGAACGGTGAGGATCAACATGAAACTTCAGGATTATGAGAATTTCGTGCTGACTCCAGTAAGAAACGACGCGAAGCCTGCTACCGCTACTTCGCCTGACAGTTCTGTCAAGCTGATCAACAAGTTTCTTGAACTGCACCAAGAAAAGAATAGGCAGTAAAATGTTTTAATGCGCTTGCTTGTAAACGCGACGGAAAGATTAAGCAGACCGAGTCGCAAACACGTGAAGCCAGACATGTTTGATGGAGAGTCTAGTAGTCCCGAGTCCTGGCTCACGTTTTACGAGTATGCATGCAATGAAAACAAACTGGCACAGCGACGAAGATAAAGTGAAAAACATGCGACTATTCCTATCGGGCATAGCAAAGAGTTGGTACGAATGGCGTCTCAACGCTCACAGCAACAAACCATGGATAGATCGGAAAGCAAGCTTTCTGAGCTCCTTCAGCGAGAACAAGGTGTTGCATGGGACAAAGCAATCACGTTCAAATACAGGTCTGGATCTGCACTCAGCTATTTTTATAAGAAAAGGCGCTTGCTACAGCTGGCGGACTCATCTTTGCCTGAGACGTCTGTGGTTCCGCTTATCATTCATAGTTTAAGTCCGGACCTGCAGAAGCAAATACAAATGCGAGGACCCAAGACGGTCGAAGAACTTCTGCAGGGAATGTGAAACCTCTACCTCCAGGACCTAGGAACCCAGCGTCAACCCATGACACGTGCTGCAAGGAATACCGGAGCCACACGAGCTAAGGAACGACGCCCGCTTGCAAGCTGGAGACCTACTGCAACACCCGTATCGTTTTTGACCGCCCAGGGAGGCTCAGACCATAGCGAAGAGCTAGATGACGTAACAAAAAAACTAAATAAAGAGGGTCTCGGCTTCCACCCGACGACATCAAGAGAAGCTGTTTATTTGTCTCATACAAGTCTATTGTACATATCTGTTTTTTGTGGATGGAAAGGAACGGAGTGCGTTAGTTGACAGTGGAGCAATCGTCATTATTATTAACGCAAATATTGTTGAGAGGGCGAAAGTAGAAGGGGGAAGACCAGTATAAGTACACGGATACGATGGAAGAAGAGATGCTCACGATAAATGGACTTGTATAACCATATCATGCCTCGGCAACACTGTCACTACGCAAGCACTGGTACTCGACGGAGTTCCGTATCAACTACTGCTTTCACGTCCAGTCATCAGTGCACTTCGCCTTAATATCTACTGGACAGGCGAAATTACCACAGAGGAAAAGCGCCGCGCTATCAACGCTGCAGTTTCGCCTTCAAGGACTCCGCGGAAACCATCGTCAGATGAATATGTTAGGACGCTTTACCAGGAATTGCTGTGCCTGAAAGGATATCCTACAACTACGAAGTTTGAGGTTCCATTCCAGCTCAGTGATACGACGGTGGTGAAAAAAAAAGCCCTATAATATGTCACGAGAGAAGAAAGTGTGGCTTTAAAACGAAATTCATAAGATGTTGGATGCGCAGATTATCCGTCCATTCACGTCTAGAATCGCTTCACTCATCGCCATTGCACCAAAGGAAGATGGAAGTCTTCGACTCTGCACGGACTACAGTAAAATTAATAAGCAGACTGAGCTTTTTCTGTTTCCTATGCCACAAATAGACTCTATGATAGATGACACGGGTGGCTGCAGAGTTTTCTCGCGCATTGACCTCCGTAAAGGATTTTGGCAAGTTCCAATTTCTGAAAAGTGCAAGAAATATTCTGCCTTCATCACGCCTTTTGACATCTATGAGTATAACTGACTTCCATTTGGATGGAAGAGCTCACCCGCTTGGTTCCAGAAAATAATGAACGACGTCTTGCGACCGTTTATCGGGAAGTTTTGTAACGTATACATAGACAATATAATAGTATATTCCCGCAACGAGGAAGAGCACTCATACTATCTGGCTAGTGTATTTCAAGCACTTTGTGACGCTGAGCTCAAAATTAATGACAATAAGAGTGAGTTTTTTCGAAGTAAAGTGGTGTTTCTTGGAAGAGTATTTGACGGCCAAACCAAGACAACAAAACAGGAACCAGTCGAACGAATCGCAAAAAGGCAGAAGCCATATGAATTGCACTCTTTGCGGGTATTTCTGGGTCTTGCAGGGCATTTTCGGCCATTCAATAGAGATTATGCGACCAAAACCAAATGCCTCACAGAAATGACTAAGAAGAATGTGTCATTTCGGTGGACAGCAGAGTGTGAATCTGTTTATCACAGCCTTGTGACCATTATTTCATCGGATCCGGTCCTGACTCTTCCAGACTTCAAGTTGCCCTTTGAACTGAACACCGATGCTTCTTATTATGGCACAGGCGCAGTGCTTTACCAGAGAGATACCGACTCTCCACGGAGCCGTCAAAGAGGTACGTCGGGTGCTATTCATACACCTTTTCGAAAACTTAACTGAACTACACCACTACAGAGAAGGAAGCCTTTGCAGTCTTAATGGCCGAATGCTATTTTAGACCTTACCTGGTGTCACAAAACGAGCGCTCAAAAAAGGGCGCGCCGCCAAATTCTGGCGACGAAGCGCCGGAGAGATGCCTCAAGGTCAACGATAAAAAAGAAAACAAGCATCCAAAGACTCCCCGGGCGCGCGTACCTCTCCCCTCGAAAGCGTAGGTTCACCGACGAACCTCCTCACATCGGCGGCCGAACAAGCCCTGGAAAGTTCTCGGTGGAAAGGGGCGGGGAAATGCAGGGTTGCATCATCTATCGCAGACGGCCCTCAAACCGTCTCGCGCTTTCCCCAGCCTTCGCTGCGTATCTCGCCGACGAAATGATGAGAACTTTCTGGAATCTCGCGCGGAAGGTATTTAACCGAGCAGCAGAGATGGGAGACCACGAGAAGGAAGTGAGCGCCAGAGTGCGTAGGGTGTTCCGCCGTGTAGTCGGCGAAGGATTTGTCCTCAGTGACAAAGCAGGAGAAGAAGGAATATTGTACCAGAGTGCGTAGGGTGTTTCGCCTTGTCGGCGAAGCCTTTTGTCCTCAGTGACAAAGGAGGAGAAGAGGATTTCCACCTGAGGGGTGAAGACTCGTGCTACCGGCAAGAGTGTGTGTCTACCGTCAGCGAGCGAAGACGCGTGGCAACAGCTGCGTGTGGGAAGCCGACGTGTTACCGGCAAAGAAGTTTGGTGCTTGGAGAGCGGCCAATTGAAGACGCGAGGTTTCCTGGAAAAGAAAGTTCGGGGGCAGTGGAATGACAACAGCGCTTGACTTTGAGTGAGTGATTCTCGGAAGAGTATCATTCAGAATTTTGTTCCAAGGACTTTGGACTGAATGGGTTTTAGAACTCTTTATTCCTTAAGTGTCTTGGTTGTTCGATGCATGCGACTGCATTGTAGTGTGTATTGTTGTTTGTGCCCGTTGTTTCGAGTGTGGCTGATTGTACTGTGTAGTACGTTGTTTGGTTGGTGACATATCGTATTCAACTATTGTAGAGTGTGCATATTTTTGTATTGATTTGATCTACCGTAATTGAGAATATAATTTTGTTCTGTTTATCAACTCTTAGCTCTGACTTGTTCTTTGGGCCACAGTCGGCCATCGCTGGCACGCCAAATAGGACCACTTCTAAAGTGTCCACGCTTCTGTGGTGCAGTTCGGGGGGCCGATATTTCGGTCCTCGGAATTAGCCCGGCGATCGCCTCCCTAAATAATGGGACTTGTTACAATTATTCTGGCGTGCACGACAGTACCTTTTTGATTCACAGTGTGTCCAAAGTAGTGAGAAAGAGCCTCGAGTTGTTGATAGTGCTATCGGATCAATTTTGTGAGTCGCTCAGTGTTCTCGTTAACGAGTGCAGGAGAGTGTTCTTATATACTGATTTAGGCAGATAATTTTTGCACGCGGCAAGGTTTTATTTGCGAGACACAATAGATCTCAAAAAGTTAGTAGCTCTTGGTGAGAAGATGGGTCTTTCTGGCGCCGAACTTTGGAAGCGGGTCACCCAGAAGGAAAAAGAAGAAAAAGAGAGGGCCAAAGAAGAAAAAGCGACTGAGTTGGAGAAAGAGAGGTTTGCAGCTGAGAGGGCCAAGGAAGAAAGAGAGCAACAATTGAAGTTGGAGTTGGAGAGAGAAAAGCTGGCAGCTGAAAGGGCGAAAGAAGAAAGAGAGGCAAAGGAGCGACAGCTGAAAGAAGAAAAAGAGCAGCAATGGAAGTTGGAGCTGGAGAGAGAAAGACTGGCAGCTGAGAGGGTGAAAGAAGAAAGAGAAGCGGAGATGGCTGAAAGGGAACGGCAGCGGCAGCACGAGATAGAACTCGAGCGGCTCCGTTTGCAACAGTGATGTGAAACTCCGGTCCAAGCTAGAGTTGAAAGCAGCGAACGAAAGGCCCATGGCTTCCGCTTGAACCCAAGCAAGCTGCTCGTAGCATTTGATGAAAGGAAGGACGACCTTGACGCATACCTTCACAGATTTAGGACGATTGCAAGGAGCCAGAATTGGCCGGAACATCAATGGGCAACTGCTTTGAGTACTTGCTTGAGTGGCGAAGCGCTCAGTGTGTACGGTAGGCTGACGCCGACCGATGCGGCCAACTATGCAAAGGTGAAGGCTACTTTACTGAAGTGATTTAGATTTACTGTGGAAGGTTTCCGGGACAGATTTCGGACAGCAAAGCCAGCTGATGGTGAGAAGGCTACGCAGTATGCCGCCTGACTTTGCCATTATTTCCACAAGTGATTTGAACTTTCAGGGACAGCACAGGAGTACGATGAGCTTAGAGAGCTCCTAATTAAAGAACAATTTCTTAACAGTTGCCACCCAAGCCTGTCGCTGTACTTGAAAGAGAGGAAGGCTGAGTCACATGAAGACATGCTTGAATTAGCTGAACAATTCTTGGAAGCGCAAGGTGGCACAAATTTAGTCAGAGTCAAGAAGGAGTGTCCCGAAGATTCGAAGAAATCGGCCCCTGAACGAAAGAAGCGTGCACCGGAGAGTGTTCCGTGATGTTTTCTGTGTAACCAAGTGGGTCATCGTGCGAACAGCTGTCGAACGATCTTTACAAGCCCTACGGTTGTAAATTTTTCATGTCTGACGGGGCACAAAGCAGACGCATATCGTAACGGAGCTAGTCAAACTCACCAGGTAACCTGTGTGCTAGCAGTACCGAAATCCGATGATGATGCCGTCACCGACGGATTCGTAGAGTTGAAAATGGGGAGAAACTTCCTATTGTGGGTGCTGTAATGACAAAACGGCCAACCGGTGTTACGAAGGGAATGCCAACGCTGCCTGGAAAAGTTGCGGGAAAGAAGATTACGGTGTTAAGAGACACCGGTAGCTCCACGGTTATCGTGCGGAGAAATTTGGTACGGCAAAGTGAGTTAACAGGCAAAACGAAACCAGTTTGCCTAATTGACAATATGGTTCAAATGCTTCCCGAAGTAGAAATTGAGGTTGAAACCCCGTACTTCAGGGGGAAGGATACTGCTCTATGCATGACAATCCCCCTGTACGACCTCGTCATTGGAAACATCGACGGGGCGCGAGGGCCGAATGATCCAGAATGTTTGGGAGAAGACCCTAAGATAGAGCCCTCGCCAACCCAGCGACCGCGAGATACAGTGGAGGAGCATCCCGTGACGGATCTCACTCGAGCGCAAGGTGAAGCCACGGTGCAAGAGACAGTGAATGAGGAGATGATCGTGTTGAATGAGTTCAAGTGCTGGGCAGCTGGACTTACGTCGGGACGACCTCAACCGAGCGACAGTGTAAAGGTGACGGAGTCGGCCAGCCTGGCGAAATGTCGTAACATGAACAAGCGGGTGAATAACCGGGCAGGATCGGTTGAGCGTCATGACCAGTTAGCAGTGTCGGAAGTGACAACGATGGCTGAGACGCCGCCTCAGATACCGTCGTTGGAAGGGGCTCACCAGAACAAAACGAGCAAAAACAATAAGAAGAGATCGAGTGAGCGCCACAAGAAAGGGTGCAAGCGCCGTTCGAAATGCACAGGATAAGTGTTGAGGCCGAATCGCAATGTGTTTGGTAGTACTGAGTGCAATATGTTGTGTTAATGTGGGTGTTATCCTGTGTGACAACTGTAAGTCGAGCGAGTCAAAATGTTTGTTTCGGTGATGTGATGTGATGTATTGTACCATTGTTGTAATGAAAGAACTTTGTACATTTGTATTGTTTGGAATTTGTGATGGAGTGTTGTACTCATGTACCTGTGGTTATATTTCATGTGTTGTGAGATTGAATTACAATGTACAATTGTATTGAGTGATTTGTTGTGAATGTGACTTGTCATGAGCGACGGACTATGTTACAGTCTTTGAGAGTGTGGGGACTGTTCGCGCTCGTTTGTGTGGTTTGAATATTATGAGATAATATTCTTAAAGTGGGGGGCAGTGTCACAGAACGAGCGCTCAAAAAGGGCGTGCCGCCAAAGTCTGGCGATGAAGCGCCAGAGTGACGCCGCGAGGTCAACGATAAAAAAAAGAAAATGAAAACAAACATCCAAAGACCCCCGGGCGCGCGCCTCTCCCCTCAGAAGCGTGGCTTCGCCGACGAACCCCCTCACCCCACATCGGCGGCCGAGCAAGCACTCGAAATTTCTCGATGGAAAGAGGCGTGGTGACGCCGGGTTGAGTCATCCGTCGGGACGGCCCTCGTATTGTCTCGACCTTTCCCCCAGCCTTCGCTGCGCATCGCGCCGACGAAATGACGAGAACCTTCTGGAATCTCGCGCGGAAGGTATTTAATCGAGCAGCCGAGACAAAAAAATCAGGAGAAGACGGAAGTTAGCGCCAGAGCGCGTAGGGATTCCGCCGTGTAGTCGGCGAAGGTTTTGTCCGCAGAGACAAGGCAGGAGAAGAAGATGATTTCCACCTGAGGGGTGACGACTCGAGCTACAGGCAAGAGTGTGTGTTTACCACTATCGAGCGAAGACGCGTGGCAACAGCTGCGTGTCTGAAGCCGACGTGTTTCCAGCGAAGAAGTTGAAGCTTGGAGAGTGGCCGATTGAAAACGCGAGGTTTCCTGGAAGAGAAACTTCGGGGGCCAAGTGAAGACGCGAGGTTTCCTGGAAGAGAATCTTCGGCGAGGATTCTTGGAAGAGAAACTTCGAGGGCAGCGGAACGACAACAACGCTGGACTTTGAGTGAGTGATTCTCGGAAGAGTATCATCCAGACTTTTGTTCCAAGAACTTTGGACTGAATAGGGTTTCTATCTCTTTAGTCTTTAAGTGTCTTGGTGGTTCAATTCATGCGACTGCATTGTAGTGCGTATTGTTGTCTGTGTCCGTTGTTTCGAGTGTGGCTGATTGTACTGTGTAGTACGTTGTTTGTTTGGTGGGAGACATATTGTGTTCAACTATTGTGGAGTGTGCATATTTGTGTATTGTTTTTGATCTGCCATTATTGAGAATATAATTCTGTTTTGTTTATCAACTCTCGGCTCTGACTTGTTCTTTGGGCCACAGCCGGCGTCTGCTGGCGCGCCAAAAAGGACCACTTCTAAATTGTCCACGCTTTCGTGGTGCAGTTCGGGGGGCCGATACTACGGCCCTTGGAATTAGCCCGGCGATCGCCTCCCTAATTAACGGGACCTGTGTGGCACTGTCTGTCTGTCTGTCTGTCTGTCTGTCTGTCTGTCTGTCTGTGAGTCCTTCGTGCATCCGGCCACTCGTCCGTCCGTGCTTCCGTTCGTGTTTCCGTGCGTCCGCCTCTCCGTCTGTCCCTCTGTCTGACTGTGTATCTGTCTGTATGTCTGTTTGTCTGATACTGCCGGTTACGCCTGATGGAGGACAAAGTTAGAGCTTCGTCCCTAAAATTTTTCGCCTGATCTGCCGCTTGCACGCACGAACTGCGGTGCTCATAATGCACCACAGTGACGATGGTGATCGGTGCGTGACGACTAATCTGCCTCTCAAGGTCGCACAGGAGATAACCGCTTCGTCTGCGTATAGGCCGTTTCACATGACACAAAAAGTAGCGATTTTCAGTGCGCGAATTCGCTTGCAGCAAAAAAAAAGGCCAGTTCGCTCACGCCACAGCGGTCCGCGGCGAGCTTCCAACATGTTGGAAATTTGTGCTCTGGTCGCAACGGCGGGAGCGATTTTCGGTCGGGAACCGTGAAAAAGGGCCGGGCCGGCTAAAGCCTGTTTCACATGCAAGCGATTTTCCTCCAAGAGCGGAGCGGCAGCCGCCGCGCAAGGCTAAAACAGGTTTTTACTGCGGTGACTGGACGCCCTTGTGAAATTCGCCCGAGTGGGAAAAATTCGCTAGCGGCACGAGCGGCAGAGTGACCAGTGACGTCGTTTGACACGTGATGACGGGGGTGGAGTCGAGAAGTTGACGCGCGCGCTGCCAGGAACTGGTTCCACAGAACAACTCGCTCCGTTTGAGTAGCAGACGACATCCATCCTCTCCCCGGCTCACAAATGTTTCGTACTGCTTTTAACAAGTCGCTGAAAGAAGTGTTGAAACGATCTCTTCTTTGGGACGTCAAGATGAAGGATTTTCGCAAGAACCATAAGAAGAGCATTCTTTGGGAATAAATTGCCGAACTCGCATAGTTCCATAAAGTAAACGTCGCGGCTTGAACTGGCCATGTTCACTGGTGAAATCGAAGTGCAGCTGTTTTCCTTTTGTTGCTCTCGACGATGCTTTCGCCGTAGTGACAATCGCGTGCGATGCCTTTTTTAATTTCAATAACATTATTATAACATTATCTTTATTTCAAAAACAATATTATGTCACAGCAATAGTTGCTGGTTTAACAAATGATGACATTTGATGTCACAGTGCATAGATGAAAGGCTTCACACGAACGAGAGAGCAAGGACGGCTTCTACGGTAGTGGACTTGAGAAGTAGCATTCCACACAGGTCTCTGAAAAGGAATTTCGTAATGTGACTCAACAAAGAAGGGGCGCGAAGCTTCCTGTCATGGTTCGGAAAATAAGGCACTCATCAGGGGCCTTTATTTGTTCTCCCCTTCAACAACACCTTGAATTCTTACTAAAACCCTGGCTGACTTGTCCGCGTCCTCTGCGACGCTTTTCTCGCAATGAGCAATTGCACCGCAGAGGGCTCAAGTTTGCAGGCTGTCGACAGGTCCTGCCACATTGGCCAGCTGCTCTTCGTGACACTCAGTGCAGGAATGGGCGGCTGGCTAGGCGAAAATAGATGTTCGGTTGCGAGCACAACATACACTGTGTAGATAACGAAGAACAGCAGTTGATTTCAAGCACCAGTGCAGCAACACATGCCTAGAAGCATGCATCTAAATTACACGGTTGAATGCTACCAATTGAATGTCACTATGTGCCGATGGCAAAGGTGTGTTGTGTGAAATGATGTAATATTTCGGCTTTCCTGTTCACCACCGCAGCATTTATGGACGCAAATGCAAGCTAAAGCAAGAATTGATGCGTAGTCCGGTACCTGCGCCGCGCACAATTGTATATACAGCACTCAAAGAACCGTGACAACGAGCGTATCACGTATGTTATGCTACCTGCCGTTGATGAAACTCTTCGTCCTGGAGTGCTTTTTTGAATTATTGAAAAATCTAAGAGGCTCACTCTTTAGGGTGGAAGCATACGAATTCTAGCGCCACAAGAGATGTAGATCATTCAGAAAACCCCGATGAAGGATATGTGCGCATGAGCCAAAGGGTGGCCACAAACACTGCCGTAGCTTACTACTTAGAGTTTTTATAAAAACTCTTATATTGACTCGAGCGAACAGGTACGAAAATTTAGGTATAAACTTTGCGAGCTGTGTATACTGGGCTGAGAGAAATTTCATTCAGTGTCCCAATGTTAAATTGCTGAATGCCAAAGAAATGAATCGGCGAAACATGGGAAGTGCAGCGCAAAACGCGCTCGCAGTTCTTAAGCATTCACCTAGCTGGAACAGTTGTATAATAAAACCATACAAGCAAACTCTCTTTTTTTGCTTCTCCATGATCAGTTATATCTGTTATATGAGCGCGCAACAAGAATCATACGCGAAAAATCCAGGACAAAACAAAAATCAACTGCAAACATTGCTTATTTGTTCTAAGATACATGTTAAAACTTGTTCAATCAGTGTACAGACGCGTAAAAGTCGAGCGGCTATTGATGATGAACCTCGTTGCACAGGGGCGCCAAATGAAGGACACTTGGAGGAGAGCATGGCTTTCAGATACTACTGAAAACAGCGGTTGACCGGCGCCTTCCGCGGACAACACTGCCCGCTGGAGCGGCGGGCGTCGCGCAACAGCAGCGGCGCATGTGAAACGAACGCGCGTCCGCGCGTCCTCCCGCCGCTCATCCCCGCGACCGCCGCCGCTCGTTCGCTCGCATGTGAAACAGGCTTTAAGATAGATGGATATGCTCAGAGTCGCCGAAATTCGCTAAGAAATGCTTCGCATTTAAAAACCAGTCCTTCGGCCGGGTCAACTCGTCGCTGGAGTCGTCCTAGGGACCCCGGATAAGGTCCCTAGATGAAGCTGCTTCATCTAGGGACCTAAACCCCGGACTACCTCCCACGTCCTCTTTCTCCATGCTTTTGTGAATAAAGACGTTTCTCTCTTTCTCTCGGACGCTTCAGTCCCAAGCGTGCTTTTGACGCGTTTAATGAAGTAACAAGTGGCGTTTCATCATTATCGTTTGCGAAACGAACTTGTGATATGGTGAGCAGCCATGAATGAAATCTGCTGAAAGACGACGTCGACACAGTGAGTGAATATGGGAAGAAAGTGCTTCGTTTGTGTTCGTCGGTCAGGTTACCCTACGTGCCGAGAAAATGTAATATTATCCAATGTTCCTTCTGATCCCGAACGCCTCAAAGCATGCACTCAAGTGGTTTCCAGGAAGAACCGCTCGCTAAGCACATATGTAGGTATAAATTTTGCGAGCTGTGTATACTGGGCTGAGAGAAACCTCGTTCAGTGTCCCAATGTTAAATTGCTGAATGCAAAAGCAATGAATCGGAGAAACATGGGAAGTGCAGCGCAAAACGCGCTCGCAGTGCTTGAGCACGCAGTGGTCACCAATCCAAGAATCGAACCAATTCAGAAGCAAATCATACATCAAACCTCGTACACAGTTGTCTTTCAGAAGCGTACGTAATCAACTACGTCACAGAAGCCTCTGAAGAGCAGGATAGCAATGATGGCGCACCACCAACCATGCCCGATAAGCAAGAAACGTGTTCACCATGCATCAGCTGTCTACAGGACGCGTCAAACCTCAAAGTAAATGAATTTCCCATTCCGGAAGGCTTGCCACTACAGCCATCTCCTGAGCAGCATCAGCAAAACAAGCATAGCCAAGCGCGCAACCTCATGCGACAACAAAATAGACTGCAACGAAGGCATCGACGAACGCGAAATTCAACGGAAGCACACTCACCAATTGAAGAACAGCGGAAAATAAGATCTCTAACCCGAAAAGTATTCCGAGACATCAAATTTTCTCGCACAGAGGAAAGTCGCCAGAGACGCTCCCTGCGTCTGAAGTTACACAGACCGCAACACCACGGAAAACGCCAAGAAAGATTCGGAAGCACTTCTTGCATACCGCCAGCCCGCAGGCATCACGCCGTCACAATCCATCAAGAAGCACGCATTTTAGAAGCAAAGCGTCTGTCGCAGCCACGACTCAGAATCCAACGCATGAGACATCCGACCTTGCAACACTACAAGGACTCCCAACCTTGTTCGTTCCTCAATACTAACCAGGTTGTGCCATCATCATTTTTAACGCTGAAGGCATGGTTATGCTCTCCAGAACGCAACAGCCAACCTCGCCCACCTGAGGTCTCCTAGATATCTCCGGACTGCCTTTCTTGTGTCTGCAGCAAACACTTCACAGATGAGATGATTCGTCATGAATGCGAATGAATAATTTTCGCTGCATGAACATTTGTTTTATGTTTATGCGACACAATGATTTGTTGCAATAAACAGCTTTTCTTTATTGTGAAGCATTTCCTAGCAAAGCTCGGTGACTTTGAGCGTATCTATCTATCTATCTATCTATCTATCTATCTATCTATCTATCTATCTATCTATCTATCTTTCTATCTATCTGTCTGTCTGTCTGTCTGTCTGCCTGTCTATCTATCTATCTATCTATCTATCCATCTATCTATCTATCTATCTATCTATCTATCTATCTATCTATCTATCTATCTATCTATCTATCTATCTATCTATCTATCTATCTATCTATCTATCTATCTATCTATCTAGCCGCCACCTACGACTTTTACCTCTCCAGGCCGTTTCGATAATGGTATCGATACCAAACTTGGTATGGCATAACATGACTGTATGATGAACATATTTAACTAGTCATAAAATGAAAATCATGACTGGGATGTCATGAATGTGATGATTCACATTTCTTGGTTCGGAAGCTCTTGCGGTGGTTCGCTCACACGGCAGGTTGCAAAACTGGTATGGCATGACATGATTGCATGGCGAACACAAGCGACAGACCTAACACGAAAATTATGACATGCGTGTCATGTGACAACATGACTACATGCCACGCTCATGATGCGCTCGCGGCTGTTCCGCTAGCGTCACAAACACCACATTTGGTATTACGGTACGTGGATGGATTGCGAAGGTATGTGACTGGTGCAAACATGATAATCATATGATGCGCGTCATGTAACAATATGACTCCACGCCACGCTAATTATGCGCTGGCGGACGTTTCGCTAGTTTCCCAAATATCAAATTTGGTATTACGGTATGTGAATGCATGACAGAGGCATAATACTGGTGCAAACATGATAAACATGACTCGCGTGTCATGTAAGAACATGACAACATATCATGCTCATAGCGTACTTGCTGTCGTTTCGCCAGCTCCACATATACTGAATTTGGTATGACGTGACTTGAATAGATGACGTAGGTAAACAACACATCTAAACACGATAATCATGACACAGAAGTCATGTACGGCATCATTTACCTCCACCTCGTAACGTTGAGCTGATTTTATAGTGGCATATCAAGCTTTCTCATTCGTATTTCGAGTGTCATTGACTCCCATTGTACGTGGGATCTGCCAAATTTTCCTCAGCCTTTATATCGGATATTAGCGCTACTTTTCCTTGTTACAAACGTAAAGAGCTTTCTTAATGTATTACGTTGTGCAATCCCTGCTTTTTGTGAGCAAGTTTTCGGTGGCATTTCTAAAAATGTCCGTTGATTGTTCAATGCGAAAAAAAAAAAAACGCTGTACGTCTCTTTCCGCGCACGGTAAGACGAAAGGCATGGTGAAATCGGCGAGATGACATGCTCAGAGTCCTCCGTAAACTTTTCTCCCATCGGGTAATCACGTGGTCGTGAACTTTTCGCCGTATACAGTTATCATTAGAAACACGAAAATAGAATTCGGCGTAACAATGGACGGCATCTATGTAATGTATGCCAACAAATTGGTCAAGTTATTCAAGTGGTTGCTTCTCTTTTTACGAGAAGTCACGCGGTCTTATTCGAGCTCTGCTTTGCTCGTCATCAAAAGCATGTCCGTGCCCCACCTACCATCAGCTGCTGCTGAAAAACATTTATTTACAGATGTTATTTACAGGGAGGGTGGGAACGGTCCTTAAGGGGCCGCCCCATACAAACACTAGGTGGGCTCCCTCTTACGGGAGCCCATTGGCGTTGGCCGCGGCCCGGACACGCTCGGCGAGTATATACGAAAACTAACGCGTTTAAATAAAGAACTGGTTGATAAAAATATTGGAAAGCATGTCACTGATGCACGTATCTGTTACGCCCCAAGCAGTATTAAGCTCACACGACGAGCGTGACCAACACCAGCTAGACTATTCACAATAGTCTAGGTGGTGTTGGCGTGATCCACTTGAAATATTCCATATTCCATAAAGAGGCATTCCATAAAGAGGCATGTCGACCGTGCTCTCCACGTGACTCAAGCCTCCGTCATGCTTGCAGACAGCAGTAATCAATTACAAGGTATATGACTGGTGCAAACATGATAATCATGAGATGCGCGTCATGTGAGAACATGACTACATGCTACAGTCAAGGTGCCAATACATTTCGACGAGACGTGGTGCGCGTGCTCGCTACCGTTCATTTCATCGCGTTCGAGCTCCCAGACCGGCAGACATATACTCCGAGAGCTCGCTCACTGTCCGGTTGAAGTGGACGAGAAGATGAGGCAGGTGCCCCGTTAGATTCGCAACCCCATCACCGTGGCACCGATACCAAGGAATGTCCATCCCGAGCACAATCGTGGTAAGCGACGGGCTAGAGCTGCCACTCTTCTCAAGCAGATTCATAGTGAGGAGCACGGCGTGAGCTTTGTCGACGTGGCAGCGTATCGTGGGAGCCGCGCCTTCTCCGCAGTCGTCGTCGACTCTAAACAGCAAATCACCAACTGCGCATCGGTTCATACTGACGATCCAACGATTGCCGAGCAAATGGCCATCGCCCTGGCCATCCTGGAAGGTGAAAGGGAGCTCATCTATAGTGACTCTAAGTCAACTATTCGCGCTTTCGAGAGTGGTGTAATCTCCGAAAAAGCCTTACGCGTGCTCCATAGTGGTGGCCGCGATGGTATCAAGCACCACGTACTGATCTGGTTTCCTGCACATGTTGGACAGGTTCAAGGCGCTCCCCCCCAACCTCAACGAGTCTGCCCATGAGGCCACGCGCGCGCTATCCGACCGCGCCGGTTCCGGGCAATGATTCAGGGCCAGCGGGGTTGCGGAAAACAGGGACGCGCCTGCCGCGTACAACGAAATAACGAAACATTTTTACCTCGCGCGAAGACTATATCCACTCCCTCATCCAAAACATAATAGGCCACAGGCCCTTACGCTCAGACTACTGCAGACCGACACGTACCCTAACCTGAGATCCCTTCACGCTGTTTATCTTGACGTGTTCCCAAATGACGCTTGCCCCGCATGTGGGGATGTATCCACGCTGGCGCACATGCTCTGGGAGTGCAAAGCAACGTACACTAACCCCAACAGTACATAGGTCAGGTAGGAGGCGGCCTTACGCAGCTCCCTCCTGGCCGACGAACTTTGGGCCGTCCAGCAGGCCCGCGGAGCGGCCGATAGGCTTGGCCTGACGGTCCCGACGTGGAATTCGCTAGCTGCGCGCTGACGCGCGCCTTGCAGGACCACAATAAACTTTCGCAACCAACCAACGCCGGCGTTGCCACGCCAGGCGCCGGTCCTGCCATATACGTGCAGGCGCCCGCCGCGCTGCGTTGATTTGACGCATGCGCATTTCAGCGTGTCCAGCGTCCCTCCGTAACGAAAAGATGGAGACGCAGTGTTGGCTTGGTAACGCATTGGCGCGAAATGCAGCATGTAGCATTTCGCGCCGGTTGCCCTCGGACCGTGCCGACGGACGCTGGTCGCGCCGGTCGCGCCTGCCGTCAGAGCGTTTTGCTAACGTAGCGTCACTGTGCCTGCAGTGTGCGCGTGCGTCAACGCTACATTGGAGTATATTGGGTCCTTCATAATGTGCTCACGGTCATTTTTCTAGCTCCACATATGCCAAATTTGTTATGTGACGTCAATGGTTGACGATATATATGACTGGTGCAATCATGGTAATCCTGACACGCGTGTCATATAAGAACATTACAACATACCACTTGTAGCGTGCTCGTGGCCGTTTCACTAGCTCCACATATACTAAATGTGGTGTCACGTGACATGAATATGATGAAGGTAAACGACAGATCCAAACACAATAATTATGACACGGAAGTCGCGTACGGCGTCATTTACCTCCGCCTCGTAACGTTGTGCTGATTTTAAAGTAACCTATTAACATTTCTCATTCGTGCTTCGCATATCATCGATTCGCGCTGCGCGTGTGATCTGCCAATTTTTTAAAGAACTTTAAGCCTTTAACTACTCAGCGCCTCGTCGACGTCTCGTGGTTGAAAAGGGGGCGCGGCGTATTGCCGCAGACCCTGGCAAGCGGGTACTATGTCAATTCTGACCCGCTTCTGGATTACCCATGCAGGGGCCTCCCGATCGGGCACATGTTTGCTGTTGGGCATGTCATGCTTGGCAGAATTGATTGGATAATAAGGTAGAAGCAGAAAGAAACGACAGCTGTACCTAGGAAGAGTAGTTACACTTGGAATTATTTTGAGTTGTCCAGTGCCCGTCACAGCTGCAGTGCCGTGAACTCAGTTATTATTGTCATTGATAGATATATGGGGTTTAACGTCCCAAAACCAACATATGATTATGAGAGACGCCGTAGTGGAGGGCTCCGGAAATGTCAACCACCTGTGGTTCTTTAACGTGCGCTCAAATCTGAGCACACGGGCCGACAACATCTCCGCCTCCATCGGAAATGCAGCCGCCGCAGCCGGGATTCGATCCTGCGACTTGCGGGTTAGCAACCGAGTACCTTAGCCACTAGACCACCGCGGCGGGGCGTTATTGTTGTCATTATTGCCGTTATTGTTTTCTACTGCTTTAATTGCTGCAAATGTACCCAGATTCTCCAGGAATGAGGAGAAAATCGGACTTACCCACACATGCCCTGAAACAACTGAGTCTATCCCTACTGGAAGAAAACTGCAGTAACCACGTGCACATTTACACGGATGGCTCTACTACGCCGTCTAGTTCAGGTGGAGCAGTGGTTATACCATCACAAGGGATAACTCGGTGTTTTAAGACTTCACATGTGACGAGTTCGACGACGGCAGAACTCGAGGCTCTGCGCAATGCACTGGAACACATCAATTCAGAAGAAAGACCAGGTAAATGGGCTGTGTTTTCTGACTCAAAACCAGCGTTACAGTGCCTGATATCAGTTCTCCGACGCGGATGCCACGACCAGTTGACCTACCAAACCGTGAAACTACACCACCTGTTAATACAAAAAGGCCATGACATCGTCTTTCAGTGGTTACCTGGGCATAGTGGTATAGGCGGCAATGATTCTGCAGATCATGCTACTCGCACGTCACATAAAGAAGGGAACAGTGTTCCGATACCGCTTTCAAGAGCGGATGCGGCGAGGCAGATTCGTCAACTGGCCCGCAGTCTCACACTGACCGAGTGGAACACACCAAGCATACGACGTACACGACTGCACGAGCTCGACCCATCACTACAACTCCGGCCTCCACCCGGCCTACATCGACGTGAAGCTTCGCTTCTCTATCGCCTTTGGCTGGGAGTTGCTTTCACGAAAGCTTATACCACGTTAATCAGAATTACTGACAATGCGGCGTGCGATGTTTGCGGCACCGACGAAAATATCGAACACCTGGTGTGTCATTGTCCTCGATTTGCCTCAGAGAGACAAGTACTTGCCAACGCAATGCGGCGACTGGATGATCGGCCTCTTTCTGTGCAGGTGCTATTACAGCAACGTACACATGCCTCGACAGCCCACAAGGCAGTGAAAGCCCTGCTGCGTTTCCTGAGAAAGACAGGCTTGTGTGAACGCCTCTGACATGCGGTAGATTTCTACACGCTGCAGTGAAATTACTGTCAGTCTCTCCCCCACCCCCTTTTTTCCCTCTCTTCCCTCTTTCTCGTCTTTCTTGTCCCCTTCCTTTATCCCCCAGTGTAGGGTAGCCAACCGGATGTCTTTCTGGTTAACCTCCCTGCCTTCTCCCTTTTTGTTGCTTCCTTCCTACCCAGATTCTCATTTATTCCTCACTTGAGGGTGTTATATCAAAGGATAAAGTATGAGTCTTGTTGTTCACGTTCTCGGTTTGATTTAAATTTTGTTTCTAAAAGTGTTACTGATGGCTTGTCGAATGCGTGGTCGGGAAGGTAGAGACGTTTTGATAGAGGTAGACTTGGGGCTGATTTCACACGGACTCGGTGATTATTGAAACGAATTTTAAGTGGTGTTTCTGTTTGTCGGATGTACTGCATGCTGCACACGTTGCCTTCGAGTAGGTATACCACAATAGAGGAAGCGCATGTTACGTTTCCTCGTATGTTAATCGAAAACTTGGATTGTGTGCTGGTTGCTTTGTGTGTTTCTCGCATCACTTTACATACAAGGCACCGTGACTTTAAACAAGGTTCATGGGCATGAATTATTAGGGGGTGAAGTATTGATTTGAGAGTGACAAATGTGTCTTTGAGGTTGCGTGGTCATCGGTAAACGGTTCCGCAAGCGGATGGGCGTGCGCGTTTCAGACGTTCACTTTGTTGCAAAATGTTGTAATGTTGTTAAAAGATTTTGTTTAAATTGGGGAAGTTAGTGCTGTAAGTTAAGCAGAGGTTTGTTCGTTGCGGGTCTTCGCGCGGTGGTCGCTACATACGTAAGTCATCACGCTTCAGTTTTCTCGCTTTCTGAACGGCGTCATCAATACGAGCATAAGTTTTAGCCTCTGTGAGCTCGTGTCAAAATCCGCGTCTCTTGAGCAGATTCGCCTAAACCGGTGAGCCTGGCTGTATAGAATGCTCTTTCTACAGTGGCGCGGGTGGTCGCTTTGGTAATGGAGGTAATAATGTCGATCCGTAGTTGTGCGATATAGGGTTGTAGAAAGCTTATCTTCTACTATCGTTATGACAACGTCAAAAAAATTTATGGTTGCTTGCGAGTAGGTGTGCGTGAAGTGCATGTTCGGATGTACAGCATTGTAAGTGTCGATAAAGTTGAAAAGTTCATCCTCACTGTGGGTCCAAATAATAAAGATGCCGTCCATGTATATTCTGTATAGGAGTGGTTTCAAGGAGCTTTGAGGAAGAAATTCGGATTCTAGCTTTCCCATAAGTATGTTCGCATAATTGGGCGTCATTTAGGTGCCCATAGCGGTCCCGCAGATTTGTCAAAATATCCTTGGTTAAATTCAAATGACTTTAATTGTCGGACCATCCTCGTCAAAGTTGCGATGGCAGAGAAACCCTTGGTGTCAGGTTGTGTATGGCCTGTGTACATGTTTTGTAATGCAGCTATGTCGTCATCATGAGAAATATTTGCATACAATGAGGACACATCAAAAGTAACCAAGTACGAGTTTTTCGGCATACACAGACCTGAATGTCTTGAAGAAAATGTGTGATGTCTTTTATGTACGACGGGAGGGTGCATAGTATGTGGCTTATTAGTTTATCCACGAACACTGATATGGGTTCAGTTATTGTACCTACGCTTGATATGATTAATCGACCTGGGTTACCGGGTGAGTTTTCGGTATAATGTAGAAGTGACCTGGACGAGGGTATGCTGCTCGCATTAGCATACCCTCGTCCAGGTCGCTTCTACATCGTCCCAAAAATTCATAAACCTGGTTCCCTAGATCTATCAATCATATCGGACATAAGTGCAATAACTGAACCCATATCAGGGTACGCGTACCCTGATATGGGTTCCGGCACGTGTGGACAAACTAATAAGCCACATTCCGTGCACCGTCGCGTCGTACATGGAGAGACCTCCGGAGAGACCTACATCCTTCAACATGCCTATAGGGTGTGGCAAAAGGAACAAGACGCTATACGTGCGACCAAGTCCAACAGATGCTTCAGGACGACGTCATCCAGCCATCGACCAGTCTCTGGGCTTCGCCAGCTGTGTTAGTAAATATGAAGGATGGTACGTTGCGCTTTTGAGTTGATTACTATAAATTAAACAATTAAGGTCCCCAAAAAGGACGTTTATCCTCTACCCTGGATAGATAACTCACTGGACCGTATATGCAATGCCAAGTATTTTTCCTCCATGGATTTGCGTAGCGGCTACTGGCAAATCTCAGTGGACGAGCGTGACCGCGAAAAGAACGCTTTTATGGCTCCTGACGGCCTCTACGAGTTTAAAGTCTTGCCTTTCGGTCTATGCTCAGTGCCAGCTACTTTCCAAAGAATGATGGATACGGTTCTAACGGGGCTCAAATGTAAATCATACCTGGTTTACCCTCACGACGTCATAATCTTTGCAGACACGCTCGAACAACATGTCCAGCGCCTTCAGGCAGTTCTTCGGGCAATTAGAACAGCGGGGCTTTCTCTCAAACCCAAGAAATGACATTTTGGATACGATGAACTGAAGTTCCTTGGTCATGTTGTGAGCCATGCCGGCAGCCACCCATATCCGGAGAAAACCCGCGCCGTTGCCACCTTTCCCGTGCCCACAAATAAGTGTGACCTACGGCGATTTCTTGGGCTCTGTGCGTACTACAGGCGCTTTGTGGGAAACTTTTCGAAGGTCGCTGAAGCCCTCAACAAGCTTACAAAAGATGGTGTTTCTTTTGTTTGCGGTCCAGGCCAGCGCCATGCGTTCGACACCGTCCGAAACCTTCTTCAGGCTCCGCCTGTATTGGGTCATTTTGACGAAAGCACCAACACGGAGTTACACACAGACGCCAGCAACGTTGGACTGGGAGCCGTATTAGTTCAGTGGCATAATGGCGTAGGGCGCATGATCGCTTATGCAAGCAGAACGTTATCCCCAGTGAAGAAGAGCTATTCTGCGACCGAAAAAGAATGTCTTGCTGTTGTCTGGGCTATAACTAAGTTCCGCCCATACGAATGGCCGCCCATTCAGGGTAGTTAGTGACCACCATTCTTTTTGTTGACTCGTGAATCTCAAAGATCCCTCAGGTCACCTAGCACAATGGAGCCTTCAGCTACAAGAATTCGACGTCACCGTCGTCCATAAATCTGGGTGGAACACACACTGACGCTGACGGCCTTTCACGTACACCAGTCGAAAATACGAACACTGACCTTGAAGACGATGACGCTTTTCTTTCTGCCATATCTGCAACCAGCTTGGCTCAGCAACAGCGTGACGATCGACTCGGAACTCATCCCGCTCATTGACTTCCTGAAAGTACGCAATTCTCACCCTCCTTGAAGTTTTGCCCGCTCGCTATTCTCATTTTCTTTCCGAGATGGAGTGCTTCACAAAAAGAACTTTAATTCTACATATGCTATGTATCTGCTTGTTGCACCAACCACGCTTCGTAGTGACATTTTACGCACGTGTCTTGACAAGCCATCGTCCGGAAACCTCGGCTATACGCGCACGCTGCAACAGATTCGCCGCCTATATACTAATGGCCACGTCTCGCAAAGATGATGAAGCACTACGTTCGCACATGTCGCGATTTCCAGCGACGTAAGATTCGACATTTACGACCAGCAGGACTGCTGCAACCAATACAACCACCAAAGGCGCCTTTTCATCAGATTGGCATAGACTGGAAACCACTATATTGTGTTCGCTACTGACTACTTAACACTGTGGTGTAGTATACTGAAGTGGTGGTGTCTGTGAAGTGTGGTAGCACCATGATGTTATGTACAACGTGATTGAAGGCAACGGCAGTGGTGCTTCTCGAGTGAGCGGCGGAAAGACGATGATGACGTTGGCGCGAAGCGTCACGCATGGAACTGCGGCCCGCCAAACAAAAGAGAAAATTCGCGCGAAAAGTTGCGCTGCCAAGGCACGAGAGAGAAGAAGAGGAAGACGAGTCGGGGGCAGAAAGTCATCGATTCTTGGCCGATTCCCCTGAGTGAGTACGAGCCATGGCTGTGGAATCATCATCATCATCATTAGAACGAGATTGAGCTGGCTGGAGTGAAGATCCTGGGTGTCACGTGACTGCGGTGTCGGGTTCCGGACCCGACTGCGTAAAGTATGGCAAGGCCAGGATGCTCCAGCTGCCCACGATGTACTCGGAGGTACGCGGCTTTCCAGAGTTCCGACCGTGACTGTTCAAGGTCACGTCCCAGGTGTTCGTTCCGCCCATGACTGTTCAAGGTCACGTCCAAGGTGTCCGGGCTTACTCCGCTCCCGAACCCCCCGTGGAGGGTGGAACCTTCCGGGTGGTGATCATCTCTTCGAAACGAGCCAGCATCAGTAAGCGGCCGCAGTTCTTGCTAAGGCAAGGGCTACCTCGCCTTCCACGAAGCGTCGCCGTGCTGGTCAGCGCGTGACTCCAGCTGCTGAGACATCGCCAGCGTCCGCCGCCTCAACTCACCAAGCAACCGCCACCATCAACGTCACCGGTAACTGTTGATTTTCATAAACATTTTAGCTGGACAAATTAGAGGACATGTTTTAGTTTGTCAGCTTAGACTCGGTGTCTGTAAATTGCAACTTCATCTCTTTTTTTCTCTTAATTATGCTTATTGTTTCTACTTTTCACACTTTAAACGGCTTCGTAATTTCTTAGCTACGAGGCTTTCTCTCCGAGCAACAATTTATTCAACCGTAAACCTGCATCGCAAACACGCTACTGCGAAAGAAAGGCGCTTCCATAAGCTACCGCAGCAGATCTCGCCCATTTTTTGTTAACCGCATCGTCCTACGTCACGCTGCGCCAGCCGTCGTCGTAACCGATTGTGGGACAGCTTTCACCGCAGAGATGATGCAGGAAGTCTTGCGATTGGGCGGCACGGAACATCGTTAAAGAACAGCTGACCACCCGCAAGCAAACGGGCTCACTGACTGACTTAACAAGACAATCGCCGACATGCTGTCAATGTATGTGGACATCGACCACAACAACCGGGATGATATCCTTCCTTACATAACGTTCGCGTATAATACTGCTGTACAAGTATAGTACCGGTTCCAAACCTTTTCGTTTAATCTATGGTCGCAAGGTGACGACAACGCTCAACGCCATTCTCCTGCCCGACAACTTAGGAATGTGACCCTCGGATGCCGCCAAGTTCACACAGTGCGCAGCGGAAGGCCATCAACTTGCCCATCACCGTATAGTGTCACCAAACTGCAGAGGCACGCCGCTACAGCCTTCGTCACCGTGAAGTTATTTTCAAGCTTGGTGATGAAGTCTGGGTTTGGGCCCCTATTCGACAGCGTGACCGTTCAGAAAAGCTGCTTCGCCACTACTTCGGCCCTTACAAGATCGTACGACGTCTCACCAATGTTACTTACGAGATTTTCCCAGGAGGCACTTCGAGACGTTCCCATCGCCCCCTGCAAATTGAAGTCATTCATGTTTCAAGGCTCAAACCCTACTTTTCGCGCTGTGACTCATGCACCAGTGGAGTGACTGACTTTATCAATGACTTTGCGTCGTTATTTTTGTTTCCTTCATTTTTTCACAATCTTTTCTTTATTTCTGATTTGACAGATTTTTTTTTATTTTTCTGATTCCAGCTGACTAAATCCCTTCACAACCAATTTCCTTTCCCAGTCATCCATGCGCTCATTAGGATAATAAAGACTGTCAGGCACACTTACGCCCCAACAAGCTAGAGGGGAAGTAGACTAGCTCCACTGCCCCTTTCTAAAAATGTACCCTTCCCCAACGCCAGTCCGAATGCTTGCTGAAAAGAAGTGGCTGCACCCAAACCCTTTCTAACCCACCTGACCCCTCGGATGCCAAGGATTTCCCAAAGTTATTGATTAGCTTACGCTGAAATGGGAGGTTCAAGTGCAGAAGATCTATTCCTGAGATCCTTGGTGCGCAAGTGTAAATGATTGTGTGTTACAAGCTGCCACTCTAGCGTCGCCAGCGCGTAGTCGGCGACGGGAATGACAGCAGGTCGGTTCGTTCCGCACGCAAGCAGAGACAGTGAAGAGATCAGAGACGTGAGAAAACAAAACAATTTTACTCTAGTCATATTGCAGCACACGGGATCTAATACAACACTTCAATACAACTAACAAAATACATCGACACTGGATACAACTAAAGAAATATATAACAGAAACAAGAAATCAGCTTACGAGAGAGAACTATTACAAACTACACAAACTAACAAGAATAGAACGACGGAGTAAAAAGTTCGAAGATATAAACAGGTGAAGGCATACGTGTGATGACCGGCAGCGTTGTGTCCCCGACGATCGGATGCGAGAAGTTGAAGAGAGTTCTGGCACGACTGCGATGTCGGTGGTGTTGCAACGCTGGTGGCTCCGGGAGGCTAGTGCTTGCAGGTGACATCGGGCAGGTTGAGCTAACTCGAGGCGAAGTCCCGATGTCTACGTTGCAGACGTTAATATCGCGTCACAACTAGACGAACGGCTAAGTTTAGGTGGCCAGCCAGTACAGAGCCACACTAAAAGCTTCTAGAAGAGATGCTTGTTGATCTGTTTCTACACCATCTTGGTCAGCGACTAGTCTGCCTAGCAGGGCAAAATCCTGCGCTTAAATCCCCCTCGTGTCTCCTCGCTCTCTTCCTTGGGGACAAGAGACCTCTACCTGGGTCCAATCATGCGCGTTTAATTGATGGGAAACTCCGCCCCAAAAATATTTTGACCCCACCCCTTTTTAATTGGGAGAGGGCCATCAACTAGCGAGAGTGACAACCTGTCGGGTTGTTGTCATACGGCTTGGCCACCAGAGCGTTTCCCACGCTTTTCCCCGTGGGAACGGTCAAACGTTTGGCTCTCAGCCGGTGTGTCTCGTAGTCTAATCCTTGTTCGGGGTATACCGCGGCCTTCTACGACCTTGCAGACGCCGCCGCAGTTACAAAAGGATTAACCCTCGGCGGCGACGTTCTAAGAAGAGCACCCCATTTTGCACTTCTCGGCTCCCTTTCATGCGCCGCCGTTTGTCACGGTCAGTCGGGGAGTACGGTGCTCGTTAATTGCCGTGACGCGGTGTCGCCAAAAATGGCCGTCCGTGACATTGCCCCCCACTATCAGAATGTTATTCATAACATTTGTTCACACGAAGGGGAATTTTTTCGACAACAAGGAACAAAACACCCCCAACAAGGGAGGCATGAGGACTGTCCCTCTCATACACAACATAACTAGGCAGAGTGCATCAAAGTAACAACAAAAGAAAAAAACAAACGAATTGTTAGAGTACCAGCTTCAGTTACACGCAACAATATCAAGGCGCAATACAAACAAGAAGAGGAAATAGTCGTGTACGGCAGCCATCAATACAGAATACACTGCGCGAATGTATACTACGAAACAAAACGGAACCGGTGCGCTCCTTTACTGTAGGGCAATCTTTCAATGTGCATTACAACAAGTAAAACAACCAATGCATCAAGCAAAAAGAAAATAACTCAAAATACACTTCATATACAATGAAATACGCACATACAAACGAAAAACAACCGACGAAAGGAAAAAAAATAACATGCTCATAGACCTCAATTCTCAATGCGCGCAACGACAACTGTACCGGGTCACGCCAATCTTAATCAATTTACAAAATCATTCGGTTTATGCTCACATCTTTCTCAAATGCTCATTCATGCCACATCCCCATGGCAGTGGAGGCATAAGATTCCACACTAAACCTTTGAAACAACTAGAAAAATGACACATTTCCTCGGTTTTACCTCATGCAAATTTTCGCACTCATGATTAAACTAATTCGATGCTACCTTTCAGCCTTTGGCTCGGCGGTTTCCCTTCAATTTACACCGCATCACGTAACTTGCAAAAATTATGACTGAAGTCTGCATCTGCAAAGCCACACTAAGTGAGCATACTTAGCACTCACGTGCAACAATTCTTCAAACTGACCGCCCCCCTTTTCTCAATTAGATTCGCTTGAATCGCACATGATGGGGTTGCTTTCCCGACGGCTTTTGAGCACGCCAGAGGTTACAAAAAATGCCGCCATATCCACGAAGTGAATGATGATGAGTGGGCGAAGCTCCGGAGGTAAACCTGGTAAACCATGAATCCTCCGTACATTTTGCCCACTCGATTTTATTGCAACGCTCCCCCTAGCGTACGTCGCCGCACTATATCGAATGATGACACGCGCCATATGTGGCATCATTCCTATTTTATAACACCTCGCATCTTTCATAATCAACTACACGTACCGCCGTCTAGTTTATAACATCTTGCATCTTTCGGACGGACGGACGGACGGACGGACGGACGGATGGATGGATGGTGACGGACGGACGGACGGACGGACGGACGGACGGACGGACGGATGGATGGACGGACGGACGGATGGACGGATGGATGGATGGACGGACGGACGGACGGATGGATGGATGGATGGATGGATGGATGGATGGATGGATGGATGGATGGATGGATGGACGGACGGATGGACGGATGGATATGGCTGTACCCTTTAGATCGGGCGGTGGCTAGCGTAATACTTAGAACTGAACGAGAGGTGGCTACATACAGGGGACGCACAGCCCACGCCTTAAGGAGCTTCGCTCCTAAAAGCACGAACGCCAGGCTGTGTCCTGCTGTCACGCCTCATTCTGCATTTCGGCCGGCTCCCCTCAGGAATGTGCAAGGGACGCCAGAAACAGGGGGGAAGCCTGGATAATTGTGTCTTTGTGGTCGCCCCCATGCAGTACTTAGCCGTTGTGCCTTTTCGACTTTGAAGCTTCGGGCAAGGCCGCGTTCCCGAAGTCGTCGAAATGAACCGCGCGTTTCGTTCGGGTGACGCACCTCTCTTTCCCCCTCCACACCTGGCTCGCCGCTTGTGCCTCCATGAACGCCACCATTGACGTTTTTTGAAACGCATGAATGGCCTAGCCTTTCGTCTTTCTCGAGATGGAGTGGGATCTGCCCTAGGCTTACACAGTGCGGTGCGCTTCCGCTTCTTTCGTTTTCGGCGATGTTTGCTTGCCCCCTTTCTCTCGATGTCATCATGATGTCGCTTCGGGACTTCAGAATTTGGGAAGCTCGTTGGAGCTGGTGCTAGATCTTCCCTCCCGATAACGCTTTTTGAACTCTGCGTCACGACGGACTGTCGGGCCAAATTAGCTTTGTCAACACTGATGAAGTCATTAACTAGGCCCTCTCCGACAGCATCGCTGCATTCCTGAAGCGTCGCGTCCTCGCTCTGATTCGCCACTGTGCTAATCATGCCTACATTTGACGATGTCGAAACGTACTCTTGAGGCACGAAGGAGGTTTCCAGCCTCTTACTGGGCCCATTGGGGTTGCTGGCACTCTCCTCATCCACGCAAGGAGCGTCTTTTGACATCGTCTCTACCTCCAGACCAGCCAAGGCCTCGTTCTCAGCACACTCTACCTTGATGCATTCTAGAATACGCGGGCCCTTTTCTGGCGCGATCTCTGATTCTAGCGCTTCCTGCCACACTTTAACGTTCATCGCTTTCTGACGCGCCTCGCTTTCAGACTGTTGTCTTTCTGTTTCGCGCTTTCTTTCAGACTCTTGTCTGAGCTGCTCCTCTTTTGTCCAGACAGACGTTCCGAATATCCGGAGCATCTCTGCCTTAACTACCTCGTAGTTGTTCGCGTTCTGCTGACTGAGTCGCGCAACAGCTTCATTTGCCTCGCAAGGCAGAACCGTGAGTAGCCCTTGACACCATGTGTCTCGCTCAAATGACAGTTCCTCGCCGGCATCGCCGTGCTCACTGCTGGATCGGCTCACCCTGCTACCCTCACTGAGGCGAATCTTTAATTGCAGTAACTGCACCTCCCGTTCTCCGGCTTCCCTTGCCGCTTCCCTTGCCGCTTCTCGTTCTTTCGCCCTTTCTTCGCGCTCTCTCTCCCTTTCTTCCCTTGCCGCTTCTCGTTCTTTCGCCCTTTCTTCGCGTTCTCTCGCCTTTTCTTGGCGCACTCTCTCCTTTTCTTTTTCCTCCCGGGCCAGTGCCCGCTCTTCTCTGGCTAACGCCTGTTCCTGCTGCTCCTTAACCCATTGTCTCAGTTCGGTGCCCTCGAGGCCTAACTGTTTACCGTGCGCGATCCACTTATCCAAATTCATACACTCCATACTGCAAACTGTCACTATAATGCCACTATAAAACCAGCGCAATCTTATGCAGGCTGCAACCGCTTCAACTGTGTGGCTCTATCACCACGCTATCCGCACGGTTCTCGTTCACCCCGCACTGTCTTATTCTTGTACGGAACGTCCTGTCTCGCGGACGCCAGTTTTGTTACAAGCTGCCACTCTAGCGTCGCCAGCGCGAAGTCGGCGACGGGAATGACAGGAGGTCGGTTCGTTCCGCACGCAAGCAGAGACAGTGAAGAGATCAGAGACGTGAGAAAACAAAACAACTTTACTCTAGTGATATTGCAGCACACGGGATCTAATACAACACTTCAATACAACTAACAAAATACATCGACACTGGATACAACTAAAGAAATATATAACAGAAACAAGAAATCCGCTTACGAGAGAGAACTAGTACAAACTACACAAACTAACAAGAATAGAACGACGGAGTAGAAAGTTCGAAGATATAAAGAGGTGAAGGCATACGTGTGATGACCGGCAGCGTTGTGTCCCCGACGATCGGATGCGAGAAGTTGAGGAGAGTTCTGGCCCGACTGCGATGTCGGCGGTGTTGCAACGCTGGTGGCTCCGGGAGGCTAGTGCTTGCAGGTGACCTCGGGCAGGTTGAGCTAACTCGAGGCGAAGTCCCGATGTCTACGTTGCAGACGTTAATATCGCGTCACAACTAGATGAACGGCTAAGTTTAGGTGACCAGCCGGTACAGAGCCACACTAAAAACTTCTAGAAGAGATGCTTGTTGATCTGTTTCTACACCATCTTGGTCAGCGACTAGTCTGCCTAGCAGGGCAAAATCCTGCGCTTAAATCCCCCTCGTGTCTCCTCGCTCTCTTCCTTGGGGACAAGAGACCTCTACCTGGGTCCAATCATGCGCGTTTAATTGATGGGAAACTCCGCCCCAAATATATTTTCACCCCACCCCTTTTTAATTGGGAGAGGGCCCTCAACTAGCGAGAGTGACAACCTGTCGGGTTGTTGTCATGCGGCTTGGCCACCAGAGCGTTTCCCACGCTTTTCCCCGTGGGAACGGTCAAACGTTTGGCTCTCAGCCGGTGTGTCTCGTAGTCTAATCCTTGTTCGGGTTATACCGCGGCCTTCTACGACCTTGCAGACGCCGCCGCAGTTACAAAAGGATTAACCGTTCGGCGGCAACGTTCTAAGAAGAGCACCCCATTTTGCACTTCTCGGCTCCCTTTCATGCTCCGCCGTTTCTCACGGTCAGTCGGGGAGTACGGCGCCCGTTAATTGCCGTGACGCGGCGTCGCCAAAAATGGTCGTCCGTGACATTGTGAAATACTTTTTTTAAGTGTTCCAATTAAACTAACACTAGTAAAGCTACAGTCAACCATAAGACAAACGTATGAAACGTAATATGATATGCAGTGGCCTTCTTATTACGCAAGAGCGTAAACAAAACAGCTGACATTCAAATGCACACATCGCACCATTTAAAACAACATTCACAAAGGCTCAGCTATAATTAGGTGCAGATCCGTGATGAGCATGGAATGAGCAGCAATGAGCTTGTCCAAGTTTGAGCGTTATGAATTGAACATAAAAAACATTAAAAAATAAAAAGGAATACTGCCTTGCCTCGAGCCCAAACACCATAATACAGTTTCTGGTGTGCAGAAGCTCACCGATACATGCCTATGCACCAGCCACGCCTTGCGGGAAACAATAGTCCAGAACAAGTGGGACGTCACGGGAAAAGCGGGACGTCACGGATTAGCGAGTGGGTGCTGCCCTGCCCCTCAGAAGCCGCTCGTCCCTTTGAGAATGGGCGCTTATTCGTGACGTCATTGTCGTGTTCTCGGCAACTCCCGCTCACCCCCCCCCCCCCCAAACAAAAATTTTTTTTCTCGATTTAGGTACCCCTTGTTGCCTTGCGAAACCACGCCAACGCAATGCATACAGACTCAACTGACGTGGCGAAAACCGTACGGGAGACGCGTTCGCCGCCTCATTAGGCATTGCACTGCCCGAGATATCTACCCAGGTTTGACTCACTCATGACGTCACATGAGGGCATGATAACGCGACGCCTCACGTGACTTGGAAGTCACGTGAGTTTTTAGCTTCAGGACAGACGCCGCAAAATTAAGTTGGTGCGCCATTTGCAGCTCCGCTATATAGAAATGCACGCGATACTGCATTTGGAAGCATGCCTTTTCTGTAGTAATGTTCAGGAGTTATTTCAGCATTGCGATAAGTATCTGCGGGTATAGAGAAGATTTCATTCGAAATTGCGTAGATGCGTCCTATCTGGCGATGTCACCGAGGGGTGTCACCCAGTTTAACAATGACTCGACGTACGGATGAAAAAATATTCGCAAATTGTTTTACCAACATTCGTTCAGTAAAGAGTGAAACAGGAGGCGGGAAAAGCGATTGCTCTACTTTGACAGCCACAGCTGGGTGCAGCAGCTGAAAAAAAAAAGAATTCGTTAATGAGTACCAGGTGTTCAATTCTGATCGTGCACTCGGACTGTTCTAGCGGATCGAGCGCTGCTCAGTGTTGAAACTTGAGAAAACTAGACACGTCGATTTGGTAGTCTACACTATGACGCAGTTGCCATGCGCGCCTTTTAAACGTTAGCGCAGCTTGCCCTGTCACAAGGCTGAATGACAACAGAGCCTGCGGGAACGTGTAAGCCTCTCGCGTTAACCATCTGTACATGCAGAATGCTTGGGCGGTACTTGAGCGCCTGTCAGTTCGTGGTGATAATTTTCTATCTACGACAAGGGGGTTATTAACGTCGACCATCACAAGTGTGCTCCATCAATTCGGAAAATGAAAGAGGCAGCGTTGTTCAACCTAATTTACCTGGCTTTTTACATAATGTCCATTTATTTGTTTATTTGCCATGAACACGGAGTCTGGTCCAAGAAATAATGAGGATCTCTCGAAGAAATACTGACTGCACTAGCCCCCTTTATTCAATTACTAATTTTTAGATATCATCTGTTGCTACTTACAAATATCTAGGTGTTCACATTCATAACAATTTAACATGGAATAGTCATATTACTTATGTTTTACCAATGCAAACCGCACTCTCGGCTTCTTGCGCCGTAATTTTTTATTAGCACCTGTTTCATTGAAACTTCTTCTTTATGAAACACTAGTCAGAGATCTAAACTGGAGTATACGCCTCATCAATCTGGGATTTTCATTCTTGTACACTTGTTAACGCACCAGAAGCCATTCAGAATCGTTTAGCTCGTTTCATCGTCGCTAATTAGTCTCGCACAGTTAGTATTTCATCAATAAAAACTTCTCTCAACCCCCCTAGCCTTTCTAAAGGAAGAAAGCAGGCCCGCCTATGCCTCTTACACAAACTGTTTTTCGTGAATACTGAAATAAAACGCACTTTCTTCTCGCCACCTTCTTATGTTTCATCTCGCAACGACCACAATTTCAAAGTTAATGTGCCATTCTGCCATACCAACATCTACTGCCACCCCTGTGTGCCTAAGACTTTATCTGAATGGAACCACCTTCCTGCCTACGACGCCAACAACCTTGATCATGCATCATTCAAGAATGCTATTTCTCACTTGTGACACCACTCATCTCTGTAACGCCGCAAATGGCATTGAGATCATTTAAATAAATAAATAAATAAATAAATAAATCAGTAAATAAATCAGTAAATAAATAAATAAATTGGGCAGTAAGTTGCGGAGGCAGAAGCTATATCCAAAAGCAATAACATAAAAAAATAGGCTACAGACTACTGGTACTCGACAATAGGACATTTTCAGACTATCACTCAGGTGCAGAGAAAAGCGCAGAATTCGAATTCTTTGTTTTTCGTAATACATAAAAAATATATCTCCGGGTTAAAAAACTGTGGTCTGCAGCTTAATAGATGCCAGGGAAAAAGAAAAAAAAAACAAGACAAGGCACACGTGGCACCTGACCTTGATGTACTATCAGCGTCAAATGAAACCCGAACAGCGGCAAATCTTTGTGATGGTATATAGTGCGCACCATCCACCTATCACCATGGACAAGCACGTATATTTGCGCACAGCTGCCGAACAGGATGCGCGCGTCTTATCATGGTGATAAGTGGACGGCGCGCACTATACCATCACGAATATTTGCCGCTGTTCGGGTTTCATTTGACGCCGATAGTGGCACTATCGTGAGCAATATCAGCTTCGACACGCGAGCGCCTGGCCAATAGCCTTAAAACCGAGATAACGCGATGGCGCTTCCGAAGCAGTAGGGGGAGAGGAGGGCGCTCTTCCACTGACTGTTCCCACTCCCGCATGATTGTTGCTGTGAAACGGCATCTGATCGCGTGCCATCGGCCGCTAGCAATAATTATTATTATTATTTGGTTTCCATACACAGAAACACAAGGACACAGAGGAAAGAGGGGAGAGCCATAGAGTTACCCACAATACTTACTAGAGGGAACTTTGGCGCTAGTGCCTATGGGAGCTGCAACACACGGCGCTTCAGTGAGCATGGGAATGATGGGTAGTACACAAATTTGTCTAAACTTCGTACTTCTGGCCTGCTTTTGGCTCCGTGTGTGTTCGTGTGGCTTGAAGCTGTTTTCTCATGAAACAAAAATTGGCAAATGTGCAGCGATTGCGCTTCACCATCCTATCTTTTTAATTATCTTTCCAAATTGGGTCACGAAGTTTAAAAGGGTTCAATCTTTCTTTCAAAACAAAATCTAAACACAGCAATAAACGGAGCCGCAAGTACGATTTGCCACCCGCAAATACGAAGACTAGGCAAATGTGTGTACTACCCATCATTCCCATGGTCGCTGAACGATCGCAGCGCCAGAGTGCCCTCTAGTTAATTTTGAGAAACTCTATGGAGAGAGCAAGCTGGCAACTGCAACCTATAGGGGCACAACGCCTACTAACTCTTTCGGGAGGAGAAAAGAAACAGAGGAAACAAAGAATAGGGGGCAGAAAAAGAAAGAAGTTGAAAAAAAGATGACGAAGACTTCGACGAGTATGAGTAAAAAAAACATCAATAAAAAATAACGCTGACTAGACTGACGTGGCGAAAAACGTACGGGAGACGCGTTTTCCGCCTCATTGTACAGCGCAGCAGTGCAGCCCAGCAGGCCTCCACTGCTGGCCTGTACAAATTTTACATATTGTTGATCCATTGTTGTAGTGCTAGCAATAATAACACTAAAAGAAAATGCACCATAAACAAAAGTGAGAGATGCGCATTAAAATGTCCAGCGAAGCATGCCCTGTGCATCAGGGCAGGCGACGTCACAGTCGATATCTTTGTAGCTAAACAGCCTGATTGGTTGTGGCTGTACGCGTTGATGTGAGGTAATGTTGCCACTAGCAGACGCAGACATGCTATCAGCTGCATTTTGCAGGAACAATATCGAGGTGAGAGTGTCAACAGCGAGGGGAAGTGTGCCACCCTTTACACTTTAGTTCTGAGAGCGGCCGCTGCGAATCAGCAGATGTGGCGTTCGAGGCTATTCGCCACGCGCTCATGTGTTCAAGCTCATATTGCTCGCGAAAGTACATGCTTTCTGAACAGAAACATATAAATACATAAAATACAATTCAAGTAACAGATACAGCAGCGAAATAAGTGAACAGTGAACAAAATCTTAAGGAGCATGATATACAGCAGAAGTTACAATAAGGAATATGACACTAAATATAATAACAAAATGTATCCTATTCACACATACACCACAGAACAAGAAAAGTCGTATATATCTTACTGTTAGATGTGAACGTCATAAATTACGAGAAAGCATTCGATTCCGTCGAAACCTCAGCAACGGTTCAGGCTTTAGCGAATGAGTGTACAGAATAACCATTGATAAAAAATACTGCAAGACATCGACAGCGACTCCATAGGCACCGTAGTACTCCGCGAAGAAAGCGATAAAATTCTAATAAAACAAGGTCTAAAACAAGCAAGCATGGTCTCCCGAATGCTATTCACCGCGGCACTGCATGTTTTTAAATGCGAAGCATTTCTTAGTGACCTTCGCTGACTTTGAGCGTATCTATCTATCTATCTATCTATCTATCTATCTATCTATCTATCTATCTATCTATCTATCTAGCCGCTTACGTTTCGATGCTATCGTGGTCACCCCTTTAACTTGGCGTGAACCAAAATTAGCATGGGCGGGTAAGATGGTTTAACAAATATGATGCGCTGGCCAAGACATGAATAATGTCACAATCCCTTCGCTTGCGCCGTCAAACACTTCTCGCCAGACAGTGGCACATATCCACGGGCTGGTATGTGCCACAGGTGATTGACACTTAGTTTCTACCCAGGAACGACGAGAACACACATGGGCACTTTTAACGCGTGAGCGTTAAGCAATATCCGACATTGGTAGCGTTGACCCAACGAAGGCATAGAATAAATGTCAGTGTTAAGAAAAACCTGACATATGCAGCGTTGACCCCCCGACGAATGTAAATAATAAATTTCAGGGTCCCAGCAGGTACCGAACCCAAGTAATCTGCGTGGCAGTGAAGCATTCTACCACAGAGCTACGCCAGGTTGCGGAACTACTTTTCAAATAGCTACTCTTCGTGAAACGTCAAGAGTCGTTGCAGTGCTGCCTACCTAATTTTATTAACGTTACGTATGTACTCTTTTGATACAGCCATCACGTTGGGTTAATGTCAATTGTGGTTAGGTGTCACGCGCTCAAGTTGTTTTATGTCGCAGTGTCCAGGGCCAGCATACTCGCGAGCATCAGCGCTTCATATCAGTTTCTGGTGTTGCTAACACGCATGCTCCAATTGACATCGTTGCGCAAGTGCTAACAACTGGTTATATAAACATCTGCATCTCTTCAACATATGTTTGTGCGTGCAGCATTTGTACACATATTTAGCGTAATTTATGACGTGTTGGTCAATAAAAAAAAATTGCAACATGGTCACCTTCCCTCCGCATGCTTCGCACAGCGTCGATTCCCAGGTAGCATGTGGGATCTGCCATTTTTGTTTTTTTGAGCCCAGGGTTTCCGTTTGGTAGATTTCAAAAGGAGTCGGAATTCAAGCTAAAAGTAGCCAAAGTAGCCATGTCGTTTTAGTCGTTTACGTTTATCGCCACATTTGTAGCCATGTGCAACAAATGATTGGCATTATTTTTATTATTATGCAATTAATAGCATTTCCAATATGCAAAACATCTGATTAGGTCACCAATTTTCGTCCCTTCGAGTCACATGTAAGTTGCAAAAAAATAATTTATTCATTCATTTCTCCCCGAGGCCAATCACATCAGACAGGAAGACGGTGGATAAAGCAATAACAAAGATGTGACAGAATACAGTGAGTAAAAAGACCAATATGCAGACTCGCTGCCACACTAAAATGATAATTATCCCCGTAAGGAAGGTTATTGTAATCGATTTTTGTGTGTAGTAGAAAACAAGCTTCGGGTTTTACAAAATGGAATAACTATACGTCATAGCGATAATCAAAGAACTGCGAGTTGTGGAGAGTGCGTGTAGATAAAGCAATGTGTCGTGCAGAAAGCTGCGGTAAGTTTAAGCGGCTAAGTTTTCGGTGTGTTGTTAAAGACGGAGGACAACAGCTGTATTTTGTGGTTGTAGTGCTAGAGGTGATTGCACTTAGAATATAACATTTTTACCAGTTATGCTTCATGATATGTGACCATATAAATATTCATAACAAGTGCCGAGGTTCTAATGCAGTGTTGTACAAGATTTACATATGCAAGCTGTTTATATCTCGGCTGGCACCAATAGCCTTGCATTTTCTGACATTTCGTTCAATAAAACACATTTTCTACCAGATAGCTCAACAACCTTACTGGAAGGACAACCTTTACAGATTGTGACACAGCATCGATGTCTAGGAATATTACTTGATCGGCAGCTATCCTGGACTCTACATTTAAAAAAAACTCGAAAACCATGTTAATGCAATAGTGAATGCACTTCGCAGGATTGCTGCCACTTCCTGGGGCGGATCAGTATCGTCACTACTCGCTGTTCATAATGCTCTAATACGACAAAGAATTACATACTCTGCGGCAACTTTGCATGGCGTTTTGCCCACGTCAGAACAAAGACTGCAAAGACTTTTAGCCAGAGGATTACGCATATGTTTAGGAGTTTTGCAAGCGTCTTCCAGTTCTCTTGTAATAGCAGAGGCTCACCAATATCTGTTTGCAGTAATGAAAAGTATAAAAATCTGCCGACATTACTTTCACCTTCAGGCACAACATAAAAATCACCATTTGGCTCTGGAGATATGAAAAAGGAATGGATGCTGCGTTCATAAAGAGGGAGAGAGAGAAAGACATAAAGATGCAAGGAAAGGCAGGGAGGTTAACCAGACGCACATCCGGTTTGCTACTCCTCTGCACTGGGGAAGGGTTGAAGGGGAGAAAAGAGGTTGCAGAGAGATAAGAAAATACCCACAATCACGAGCACACTCGGGGGAGCACACACAGTCTACAGGTGCTCACTCAGGTTTGTCGACTTTAAGTAAAGTAGGAGTGCTTTAGTCACTTTCTGCGCAACTGAGGCAGATGCCCAAGGTCCTAGAATCTTCTGCACACAAAACGGTCTGGAGTCAAGTTGATTCAAAACCATCCGGAGCTGGCATCGCTGTGTGTCGTAGCAAGCGCAGCTGCACAGGACTTGTTTATGATTGATTGATTGATATGTGGGGTTTAACGTCCCAAAACCACTATATGATTATGAGAGACGCCGTTGTGGAGGGCTCCGGAAATTTAGACTACCTGGGGTTCTTTAACGTACACCCAAATCTGAGCACACGGGCCTACAACAGCACAGGACTTGTTTAATGGTCTTTTTCAGCGCCGCAGTAGTCGCATGTAGAGGTGTCTGCCATACCAATGTGAAAGGAGTACACCTTTGTGAATGCAACACCCAACCAAAGGCGGCATAACAGTGTCGCATCGTAGAGGGAAAGTAGTGATGGTAGCTTTATCTTGAGCGAAGGATCCAGTTCATATAATTGACACCTTTGGAAGCTGGTAGACGACCAGAACGTGCGTGTACGATCTCGAGCTAGCAGGTAAAGTTGTCTTGCTGCATCATTCCTTGATAGAGGATTCGGGACCACGCGGGTTCCTTCATGGGCTGAGCAGGCTGCATCATCGGCTAATTGATTTCCGATAATACCAATATGTCCAGCCAGCCATTGATATATAATATCATGCCCTCGTGCTAGAGCTTCATGATGGCAATGTCTTATTTCATGTACCGATTGTTCATGATTCCTCCTACGCATGGCAGACTGCGAACTCTGAAGCGCTGCCTTCAAATCACAGAATATGACCCATTTTCCTGGACGCTCTTGAACGGGATATTGTAAAGCAGCCCTTATAGCAGAAAGCTCTGATGCCGTAGATGTAGTCATATGCGACAACTTAAATTTGATTGTCATTGCTGCAGCCCGAATTACAGGGGCACCTGTTGAGCTGCTGTACGAGACGGACCCATCAGTGTATATCTGCGTTCGGTCCAAGTATAACTCATGTAATAATAGCAGTGTTGCTTGCTTCAATGCTACTCTGGAGTGATTGCTTTTCTTTTTGATACCCGGAATTTCTAGACGTACTTGCGGCTGGTCGAGGCCCCACAAAGGACATGCCATTCTCGTAGCTGGCGTATATCCTGATGGAATGCTGTTTAGGTGCTTGGCTATGACGTCTGAAAACGTAGCACGTGGTCTTCCGGAGGGTAGAAGGGCGTTCATAAAAGAATCAAGGAAAGTGCCAGCGCATTCCTAACAAATCAGTTTTTCAACTCAGACATCGATTATCCCCTATGGCTGCTCACGTTACCACAGATCGAAGTGTCAGTGGATGGTATTATCAGAGAAAACGACATGTTCATTCGAGCTGCCAAACAACTAGCGCTTTACCAGATATATATGCGATATCCATGTTACTTGCATGTACATACAGATGGGTCCAGTCTGCCAACATCTTCGGCTTCAGAATTTATTGTACCACACCTCAATGTACACGATTAATTTAAGTTCTCTCACGTGACATCGTCTACAACAGCTTAACTGTTCGCTACTCCAAGCGCTTTAAAATTTATCAGTTCTGTAGGAGATGCTCAAAAATGGGTAATCTTAAGTTATTCACACGCGGCACTAACATCACTGTGCAGCACAAAAGTGAAAACAATAAATGATAACCTGATTTATGGAACACTTAAAGAGCTCACAAAGACAAACCAAAAGCACCATGAAATAATGTTTCATTGGATACCGAGACCTAGCTTACAACATACCTGACAACACAGCAGCTGACGAATCAGCAAGGCAACACATAACAAAGATGCTTTGGTTTCTATTCCTATACAGAAAAATAAATTTCGCTGCACTTAAAAGACAATATCTCTCAATATGTGGTTCGACCAGAAATCTAAAAGGTTTTATTTATATCACATAGCTTCTCTAATTGAGTTTGAAATTCTGTTACTCCTACACCGAAGCGTCAAAGCCCTTATTCATCGGTTAAGGTTTGGCATTACCTACACCTATATATATATGGTCGGAGCGGCCTGCTTCGCTTGGCCTCAAGCTTCGACAGTCGACGGTGCCAGCGGGAAGTTGCCAGAACCACCAGTTACACTGTCGGCCACAGGCCCCTGCGCTTGGCTGCGGTCCCTTTTCTGCGCGTCGAAGGAGCAGACGGCGGGACGTCGTCAACCGCGGTTATCGTCACCTACCTGTTCCGTCGGTGCATACAGCGTGCGCGCCCTGCTCTTCGCTGAGGGCCGTCGATGACGGCATCCCCATGCTGCACGCGCTTGGACTCAACTTGTTTATGTCTCTTACTTGAGCTCTTACCATTGGTTGTAAAATAGTTTGTTACGGTTAGTGACTGTTGTATGTCTTGTCTTAGTGTGTTGTTTCGACAAAACAAAGAGAGGAACAGAAAACAGAGTAGCCATTTTTATTAGGAACGTTGCCGTTTCTACCTGCTTTTTAGTAAGAATCCCATCACATAAGCACTGTTGAAAGGAACTGCGAAACAGTGACGCTTAATAGTTACGTCCAAAATTCAATGACCCCTCGAGTACAACAACATCGGTATTCGACGTAGTCGCACATGAGGCAACCTGCGAACGTCATGTCACGGTAATGTGGTCTCGCCATGTAGCAGGCTGGCCACCATTCCCTTCCTCCTTTTTTTTCATGGCCACCGGTTGATTAATCTCGTGCAGTTTACAGTTGGCTGAGAAAGTTGCAGCTAGCGCTAATGGAGGCTATTAGCGCGGCGCGCTAATTTGCTATGCAGCACGTGTCATTTGCGTTTGCATCCGTAATGACCTGGATGCGTATATACAGCATGTCTCGGATCGTTAAGCGTTAACGAGCGTGTTCGCGCAGCAGCCATATTAGCACAGTGGCCATGATGGGCACTGCCAGAAATATTTATCGGGGGGATTGATGGGACCAGTGAATCGTTATGTATGTTCGTGCATATGTTTGTATATGTATACGTGGGTGTGTACACAGGCAATATTGAAACTTTCAGAAGGGGGAGGCTGCGAACCTCCTCTCCAGCAACGCCAATGGCGGCGATAGATGCAAGCAAGGAACACTATTGCTAAGTCCACTCGTCAATAGACGTCTCAAGGATATACACGATCGTGTTCGACGTCGCTTCTTCTAGCCTAGTATTTACAGCTTCGTTCAGCGTCGTGCAAATCTTGTTCGCAGCGCAAACCACCAGCCACTCTTGGTACCACTTGAACCATTTTACAGGTTCGACCTACTCGGCCCTTCAGCTTCGTGCACCAGTGGAAACAAGCCGGCAGCCTGTTGCCACAGACTACACCACTCGATATGCGATCACACGGCTATCCCTGCCAGCTGTGCAACCGACGTCACCGGCTTTCTCCTCGAAGATGTCATATTTCTTCACTGCGTTCTGCGACAGCTCGTTACAGACCGACGTCAATACTTTCTATCAAAGGAGGTCTAAGACACCTTGCACAAGAATAGACAAGTTCACCACTGCGTATCACCTTCGGTCCAACAGGGCGGCTGAACAGATCTATAACAGATATGTTTGCCACGTATAGATATGCTCGCCATTACGCTCGACTTCGGCTATTAAGGCGGAAGCCTTATATGCATCATCAAACATGAAAACTGATTGTCGACGTCAACGAATGAGTTGCAAAACTTCATGACATAACGACGCTGTATGATATGATATCATGGTGGCGTCATATATTGTCAGAGCTTTTATGCCATCATGAATTCATTGTGACATCGCCGCGAGATCCCAATGAGACGTCGAATGATGACGTCACCACATGTTGTCGTTGCACGGTCACGTGTGCACCGATCCTGGATTCACGGGAGGTACTGAAAGCTTATGATGGCTCCGATCTAGAACGCGATGCAATACAACGCTAGGTGCAGTCTTTACGCTCTGTCAATACAATTGGCGGAGAAGAAGAAAAGGAAAATCAACTTTGCTTCCAGCCATCTTAACTGAATACATAAGGAACCATGCAAGTCTGTTTTGATGACAGTAGACTGATATATGAAGTAGCGTCCCATTTATAACGGGGCTGTGACCTGCTAAAATCTTGAGCTTTAGGGATAATACATAGTGTTCATGTGATGTCACTTTCGCCAATGTCGCCCTCTCCCGCCATGCCCAGGTACCTCTCTGGGTACTTACCGCAGTTCGCGTGCTGCAGCGCGGTTTGTTGGGGGCTCGTCGTCTGTTGCTGTGTACGATGTTGAAAGGGAAGCATTGTGGTTTTTGTTGTCATACTTTAACGAGCTCATCAGACCACGAAGGCCTCGTTTGTTCACTCGATCGATACAGGACCAGAAGATCAAGATGTGCGACACGTATACCAGCCACCGCATACACCGGCTGCCCGCCACGACCTACGAGGGCCAATTATCTCGCTTTCACCACAAATTGCGTGGCCCAAGAACAAGTGAAAGCCCAAAGTCTCGCTAGCCGCAATTTTAAGAGTGGGTGAGCGAAGCGTAGCAGCTCCAGTCGAAAACGAGTATGTATGAATGATGAAGCTCAGTCTTCTTACTTTTTTTTGCTTTGTTCGTACTTTTTTTGTCTCAAATCCTGCAATCGCCTTTTATTTTTTCAATAGTCAACTTGTTTACATCGGTTCAAGTTGGTGGGTCAGGATTTTGAAAAGTTAGTCAAATAATTCCCTAGTACGGTCTCCATCATTTTCAGGGACTTCACTATACATTAATTAGCGTACAAAAAAGTAAAGTACAAAGTGAAAAAGGAGTAAAAACTTACGCAAAAAAAAAGTGTTGATCGGCATTACCGCGGCACGCAGCACGCGAAGTCTCTATCTGCCTCACATAATATTTTCCTCGGCTGTTTCCACAAATTTAAATCAAAGAGGGTCAACATCAGCACTGTTCAAAACACTTGGGGGGGGGGGGGGGGTCTGATACTTTGGTGACGTAAGCCGCAGCAATATATTACTATTACTAATGTTATATCTCTTGTAAACTTGCCTAGCTCTGCACGACTCGTTTTCGATGGGAGCTGCTGCACTTCGCTCATCCACTCCTGAAATAGCGGCTTGAGAGACTTTGGGCTTTCACTTGTTCTTGCGATACGCAATTTGTGGTGTTTGTAGTGAATGCGAGATAATGGGCCCTCGTAGGTCGTGGCGGGCAGCCGGTGTACGCGGTGGCTGGTATACGTGTCGCACATCTTGATTATATGCTCTTGTATCGAGTGAACAAACGAGGCCTTCGTGATCTGACGAGCTCGTTAAAGTATGACAACAACAACAACAAAAAAAAAACACAATGCTTCCCTTTCAACATCGTACACAGGAACAGATGACGAGCCCCCAACAAACCACGCTGCAGCACGCGAACTGCCGTAGGTACCCAGGGAAGAACACGGGCATGGCAGGAGAGCGCAACAACGGCGGAAGTGACGTCACATGAACACCACGTAGTGCAGGAAGGTGAGCTGGGAATTTATAAGTTTGTTATATGAAAATTACAGAACACTAATTCAGCTGTAAAAGTTCAGGCCGTAATAATAATTTGGCGGAGCTCCACCTAATTATTATTACAGCCTGACCATTTAAAGCTGAATTAGAGTTCTGTAATTTTCATGAAACAAACATAAATTCTTAGCCCACCTTCCTGCACTTTATTAAAGATGAAGCTTAGTCTTCCTACTTTTTTTTTGCTTTCTTCCTACCTTTTTTTTGCCACAAATCCTGCAATCGCCTCTTATTTTTTTCAATTGCCAACTTGTTTACATTTCCAATATTGTCCCTAAAGCTCAAGATTTTATGTAGTTTAGTCCCCAAACATGCACCAGAATGTACATTTCCACTTCAATGACAACATGTTTCCAAACATCCATTTAAAACATTTATTGTAAAACATGCCTTCTTACCTTTCGCAGGCATTTTAAAGTCCCTACCGACTCCAGCATCTCGATAATCTGCACGCAGAACAGTGTACAGTCTATTATCATTGTTACATTGTGCTTCATTTCGGTGTAGTATAAAACATATAGGATAATGAAAAAGGTCATATAGGGTAAAGTCGGGTAATTTCGGCCTCGGCGAGGGTATTTTGCAAAAATTGGTTGGCAACACTGCCGGGAGAACATTTTTTACAGGGTCACCTCAGGGGAGTAGCCAGAATTTTTTTTCTGGTGGTTCAACCATTTTATGTATGTTCATGTGTGCATTTATATGTGTGCATGTATGTGTATGCAAGCGAAATTGGAACATTTTGGGGGAGGGGAGTGGAACCCCCCCCTCCAGCTGCACCTCTGGGTCACTTGTATGTTTACAGAGGAGATTGTGGAAGCTCCATGGGCACTCTTCATTAGAAAGGTGCATACAAGAAATGCGCTTGGGCACATTCATGTGTTCTGCGAATACCTTATTTTCTTGATATTCCTGGCACTGCTTGGAAAATCAACTTCGCCTCTTTTCCAATAATGCTGACATAGGCGAATCCTCGTTTTTGAGGCTGTTTTAAAGCAGCTGAGAGTGAAAAAATGGAATCCTATTAAACATGCACAATATGTGCAGCTGTCGCACCTCCAGACGCATCATACACAGCAGTCGAGGTCAAAACCTGTAGTGTAGAAGGATCCTGCCACTGAAACTTCCGTGGTTGCTCGCAGGTGCACGTGTAAAAAAAGAAAAAAAACTCTAGACATGAAGACATCCAGGGGCTTCACGTTTATTGGCTTGCTCAAAACAAGTACAAAAGAAACACTGAGGGCAATTAATGTTTCCCCTCGTGACTAGAGGTGCCTACACAAGAGCTCTTCCTATCTATACAGCATCAAGGTCATCATTTGTATACTGCAGATGCTGCTGCAGCTGTCATATATAGTGTATGAGTACCATCAGCATAGTCGCACAACACTTTTAAGTAATGCAGGTATGTACACATTTTCTTTTTTTTTTTTGGTATTATGCAGAGACTGTACAAAGACGTCAAATAAATAAACATCACCTTAAGACTGAAGATGGAAGAAGGGGTGCAAAAGTACAAGGAAGGCGGTCGCGTTACATGCAGAGCACAAATGCAGGCGTATGAAATGTGGCTGAAATGGGAAAGGCTTTATGCGGAGAAGCGCCGGTGTAGATGGTGAAAAAGACAAAGATAATTTTTTAAGATCGGCCACATTTGAGGCTGCCAGCAAAGTTATCCATGGCTGCACATTGAAGTATGAATAGATGTGCGAATGCTCAAGCAGACATCACTGAAAATGGTAATGTGAAACGTTCATGTGCCCTTGTAGTTTCGTGTGGGTGTAGCAAAGTGTAAGCCTGTATGGTACAAAGCACGGTGCCCATATTGCGGGTACAATTCGCTGCTGCCACTCACAATTTTTGTTGTGAACACAATGCAGGCATGAAAGGCATTTGGGACTGGTGTTTGAGCCAGCATGCGCTGGCCGGCATGTCCGATGCACTGACTATGACTTAAAAAAAAATAGATGATGAAATCTGCTTGTTATTCTCACCTTCTAGGCATGCACCTGCCCCTCCTAGCAGAATATATTCATGCTGAACCTCAACTGAATATCTGCATGCTCCAAATTACAGAGCAAAGCAATGCATTTTAAGTGCTGCATTTCCATACGAGGCATCGCCCTTTATTCTGCGTACTTTTGCAGTTTATGCTTATCGATTTTCAATATTGCCACTCACAATTGCTGCCTTACGTGAAATACCTTCACAGTTTTTTTAATGCTACATGCAAAGAATTATTGATTTAGCCTTCCACAAAAGTGTATAGAAGGCTTAATATAATACATCTACAATGTCCGGAAAAAAAAAGAAAGACGTCCTTGAAAGGAAAATTAAAAGGATTCAGTTTAGTAGCCATATGTAAAATGGACAAGTAAATGCAGTTTGTCTCTAATAAAAAAAAATTGGTAGAACAGCAAAAGTAGTGTTTCATATAGTATATCTTCATGTTTCTAGGGTTCCTATCCTCCTTGTGATCCTGCAGTGTTAAAAAGTCAGTTCAAATATAACTACATGGAGTTGCTTTTATAATTTACTCTGCAATTTTTCACACCTTACTACTGTACAAATTATTTTCATTTTCATCACTCATATAGTCCTCGGCACCCTTATGATGTAACCCAGTGGGCTTCCAGACTCTGCGATCAGCATAACTGCGCATGTGTCAGTGTTATAACAATAAGACCAAAGAATACAAAGACCACATCTGAGAGACCCTTGGCACCTTTGTACACAGCATTCGTAATTAGTGCAAGGCTAGAATGATCGCCTTAAAATTGCACCTTTTATAACAATTACGTATTATATTTGGCCTCACTATGTCAACAAAGCAATGAACTACTATACAAAAGAACATATAGTTGATGTCTGACCGATTGGAACATGAACACTGCTGGTCACAATATATGTGGCCAGCTAAAATGCGTGTTTCGTTGCATACGAAAGTGGTAACAAAAGCTAACAGTACAAAGAGAAACATACTACATGTAAAAATGCCGGGACAAGATTTCAACATTCACTAAACAGCAGTCTTTCTGCAAACATGCATGCATATGTATGATATAATATAGAGATGTCACGTTTGTGAGAAGATTCTACACCTTAATACAGATCAAGTAACACGAAAGTATACCGAAGTATCCTGATGCTAGCCTATACAGAAGCCAAGTACAGACTAGGTAATTAAGTGATAAGGAATTTGTGCATTTGTTAAATAATGATGCATAAAACTGATGAGATCGGCTCAACAACTCAAAAATGAATGATATACCATACCCTTATTTGTGCATACCTGTTCAAGCAAGCAAGACATCCAAGGCAAGCTACAGTGACATGCACTTTAGGGATGTGTCATGTATGTCTAATAAATGTAGTAAACAATGTGCACATTTAGCAGAACTAGTCGCCGAGCTGAATGGTCAACCTAGCAAAATCTAACAGACGCTGCTTTTGACATTTTGCTTGCATTATACTCATACATTATGAAGACCTCTCATGAAACTTTATGTGCTACAACCTAATATTACAGAAGCTTACATGAAAAAGCAAATAACAGACAATAAATGATGGCTTCAAAAATATATGCTGCGATATGCACATTTCATCAATGGTATCAATGCACAATCTAACCACAGAAAGTCCTTATGAAGAAATAAATTCGGAAATTCCAAGTGAGCAGAATAAACATAGCAGGTTTACAGCAACAAAACAATTGAAAAGAAGGGTTGATGCTCTGTTATTAGTTTTGCCAAAAAGACTGCAATCTTCTAGTATGACAACAAAAAAAACTATCAATTCCCACTAAGACACACACAAAACAGTGACACGAAACTTTCATGCCTTGGCACCATGCAAGAACTTGTATGTCAACCAACGTCTGTTACTGATGTTTGTACTTCGACCCCTCATAAACTCGTGAATTCACTTGCCTCATTCTTGTAAAGCTGGACGCATGCTAATACGTAAAGACAGTTTCAGTAACCTTAAGAAGCAAAGAAACTTGAACACCTTCTTGCATGACATAGTACTATGAAGTAAAGCCTGCTAACAAGGAGTGACAGCTTTTCTTCCCACTCAAATTCACCTTAGCTGGTTCACAAATGACAGTTGGCGGGATGCCAGAACACACATATTTGGTTTCTTTAGATTATAACATGTGCTCCACGTATTTCCATTGTGTTAGCTGCAATTGTCTGTGGAGCACGCTGCCTGCATGAATTGGTAAGATTTAGAGATACGTGAGGGCAGAGTTAAATGAAAGTTCTATAAAGCATTTGTTCAGTGTTTCGTGTAAGCTTCAATAATATGGCAGTACAATGCAGTCAGTGCCTGATGACAATGCCAAGATTTTACATGGACACAGAAAGGATAAACGAAAAATAGCTTCAGTTAATTAGATAAACTAGTAACGTTAACAATGCTGTCATGATGGGTAGCTTGACTGATATTGACAGCTTTTCATATCATACTCCTGAGCTTGCATTACTTTGTAACCACTGCAGCTCACATTAACGGTCCCCACACACAATTAGAACCAAAAACTACGTAGTATATCTCACTATCAGTAAGACGATTCAAAATATCTCTTCAATAAAATAACTGCCTTCCCTTTGGTATGAGAGATCACTCGGAACTGCATTCTAAATAATGTGCAAGCAAAAACAGCTGCTAAGCAGACAAACAGCAAAAGTGTGCTGCTGTCTTGGTGTTCATGTTGAAGGATAAGGAAAAAACAAAATGAAAATGCATTTTTTTTTGCTTACTTGTAATGCAAACAGTTTCATGAATGACATTTACACAGCCATTACAAGTTCTGCTCAGCAACAAAAGCAGCAGTTCAATCACTGCTTGACAGAAACGAGCAGAGTGATGCCAGAAGTTCAGCTCTGTAAATTGTATATACAGCTTGAAATACACCGCAAGTGGTAATATATATATGTATATATAGATATCTGTATTGTACATTCTGGTTCAGGCTTATTTAAAATCTGAACTTTTTTCAGGATGCAGATGCCACCGCGAGAAAGTGATGCATAGCAGCAAAAAAGGTAATTCTGCTTGGAATTCTCAAAGTACAACCTTGGTCCATGAAAAAAATTCACAAAAAACAGTAAAAAGTAAGAATTGAATACCGACAACAAAGTCTGTATAGAAGGTATGGACAATACAGCCAATGAAAGATGCCACTCACAAAATTAGAGCAGTCCATAAAAAAATTGCACAAAACACGAGATGCAGGGTCCTTCGGACTTTAAAAACTGTAATGACTACAAAGCAGCAATGGTGCTCTAAAAAACGTGCAAAACGACAGTGAAACAGCTGCTAGAGTGGCATTGTAAGTGTGAAGTGAGAGGGGAAAAGGCAGAGGGAAGGCAGTCACCCCAATACTTCTTTGCTCCTTCTCGAGATCAGACACACAACTGGGATCTGGGAGTACTAAATCGTAGTGACTGTGTGCCTATGAATCACTTTGGCTGTGCTCTTGACCATTTATACCAAGAAAGCTATACTTAAATCACTTGCGATACACAAAGTTCGATACCCCCAATGCACTTTTTCAAGCATAGGAAACATAATGAAAATATTTTTTGATGCACTAGAAAGATATTTCAGTATGTAACTACTGATTTAGTAATATATTTAAACTAACACTCTCTTTTCAGAACAAATGTAATCCTCAGGGACAGAAATATATTTATACAAGTCCTTTAAACGTGTTTTCATGTGGAATTGTGTTGATGCTGTCTTGTGTTTTTCCACATTTGTAGAAGTAATGGTCCCTCCAACCAAACTATGAAGTTCCAAAAAACCTCCAAGAGAGTTGCTGAAGGGCTTGACTGATTAACCCTAATAAAGGCAAACTCAGTGCCAGCTAAAAACGTCTTGAGCAAGTCGGTGCTTGAGTTTACGAGACAGACTGGCATTAAATACATATCATTAAAAGGGAAACAAAAAAAGACAGAGAAATGCCAAACTAATAAATAGTTTGTCCTTTGCAGTATGAATTTCATTCCAAAAGCAAGCATGCACAGTAAATTACTGGCACTGACTTTTTTGAGTTTTTTCAGCTGACTAAATCCATTCAAAACCAATGACCTTTCCCAGTTATCTATGTGCTCATTGAGATATTAAGAACTCTAAGGCATACTTATGCCCAAACAAGCTAAAGGGGGAGTAGTCTAGCTCCACTGCCCCTCACTAAAAATTTACCCTTCCCCCACGCCAGTCAGAATGCTTGCTGAAAAGAAGTGACTGCCCCCTAACCCTTTCTAACCCCCACCTCACCCCTCGGATGTCAAAGACTTCCCAAAGTTCTTGAATAGCTTACGCTGAAACGGGAAGTTCAAGTGCAGAAGATGTCTTCCTGAGATCTTTGGTGCACAAGTGTAAATAATTGCGAAATACTTTTTTTTAAAGTGTTCGAATAAAACTAGCACTAGTAAAGCTACAGTCAACCATAAGACAAACATATGAAATGTAATATGATATGCAGTTGCCTTCTTATTACGTAAAAGTGTCAACAAAACAACTAAGATTCAAATGCACACTGCACACCAATTAAAAAAAACATTCACAAAGGCTATGCTATAATTAGGTGCAGATCGGTGATCAGCATGGAATGAGCAGCAATGAGCTTGTCCAAGTTTGAGCATTAAGAATTAAACATAAAAAACATTTAAAAATGAAAAAAGAATACTGACTTGCCTCGACCCCAAACACCATAATAGTTTCTGGTGTGCAGAAGCTCACCGATACGTGCCTATGCGCCAGCTTTGCCTTGCGAGAAACAATAACCCAGAACAACATAGGAAGCAAGCTCACAGTACATCTTGGAATAAGTCAGTTAAAAATTTATATCTGTAGTGCTTTCAAATGCTTATTATTACATTGAACATCCAGATTTTCATTTTATTTCAGAAATGAACGTTAAAGATGTTTGCCATGATGCAGCACTGTATTTCAGCTCACGAATTAGTAAGCATGTCTGCATTTCACGGACATGGATGCTGCAGTACCAAGGTGACTAGGCAGTCACATATTTTCATTGGTATGCAATGATTACAGGGCTTGAGACGCACAACAAAATGATGTAGCTCGTGCGCCCACATCTGACTAGTGCAGGTGTTTGCATATGTGCGTGTATACATGCATGCAAGTAGTCGCAAGCTGACACACACTAGCATGCGTGTGCTGGGTTTGAGCTCTGGCTGCATTGAAAAGCGTGACAACAGTACTTTGTTCCACATTTCCCCAACTTAACGGAAACATGCTTTCAAATCACCCTGAACAGTTTCATGAGTAATGAGCTTCTGCTACAAGATATCGTCGCAACAAAAGTGCTTCTTGAAATTTCATTGCCTTCTCTGCGTCAACATGCGAGGTTTTATGCAATCAGCTAGATCCATGTCAGTTCTAATCCCCTCGTACTTCTCTTATAAATAGTTTGCATGCAGCAATGTAGATCATAGCCAAATAACGATGCCGACCGGCAGAAGAAACACTTTGAATGATGCTCTTAGGCTCACGCTGCTGCAATAAATTAATGTCACAACTTGTCACAAACACAGCGGCACCACAATACGGTCAACACTGTCAAATACAGTGAGCATAAAAGGCAGCACATCGAAGCACACAAATGGACATCACACATAACCATGCGACAGGGTGCACAAAAGAAGGCTATCTTACATAACTGAGGAGTAAGAAGACACAAAGGGCATTGCAGGCTTCAACTCACCTACTTTGCGACTGTGTGTGCTCGTTAGAGGAAGCTGACAACGCCCTTGTCACACAGCAACACACTTCCCCACCCTCAGGCACAAACAAGGCAGCTGCCACAAAAGGTGCTCGCCCAGACAAATCCACCAAAAAAAGACCTGCAAGAACTTCACCCCGTGTCTCGAAAATCAGTGAGCCTGCCGCTGCAAGCAGGCTGTGCATGAAGCACTGACAGTCAGCCAAAAGAAAATGAACAATGTAGGAGGCAAAGGATGGTTGATTGTAGCTCCATGCAACAAGCTGGTGGCGGCGCGGGGGCAAACTGAAGGAACACCAACCCGTCTCCACAGCATGCGTAAGTAAGTTCACTGTTCCGAGTTCATGACGGCACTGCCTTGAGGCAACCTTTTGTTAAATCTTGCGAGGTTGCATATTAATTACAGCTGGCACACAAATCACACTCGCCAACGATAACTCTGGCATCCGCTGTTGCCGTCTAGGCACTCGACTCCTTCAGCGAGTCAAAGTATTCGACCAGCTGGTCGTAGTTCATGCCTTTGGTAACATCCTCCCACTCTAGGGTGTTCCCTGCTACTGCCTTCCCATTGGCCCTTGCCTTCACAACCTTGCAGATGGGTGGCAGCACACTCCTGTTGCTGGGTGACGCGGACTTAGATTCAGGCGATGTCGTCTTGGATCCTCCCGGAGACGTGGACTTTGTGTCCGGTGATGTCGTCTTTGAGTCGGGCGAAGTGGTTTTCGATCCGGACGAAGCTATTTTGGAGCTGGGTGACTGAATCCGAACGTGCGGAGACAACACCCTCTGGTGGTGTCCATTGCCGTTATTGTGGCCCAGCAGTGGCACATTCTGCACCGAGTCGGTGGCGGGACTGGTGCGTGATGTGGTTCGGTGCGGGGGCACCGGAGGCGGTCGGGTGAAGGTGAGCATGGGGTTTGTGCGGATGCGTGGCTGGGCTCCTCCGCCCTTCTTGGTAACGGCAAGGTCCTCGCCCATGCTCTGCGCCGGGTTGTTGTCGACGGCGGTGGTGTGGCTCGTGGTGGCAGGATAGGGCAGGGAGTTCGGGGGGCTTTTGGAATGGTCCTCAGGGGCCACCAGCGCTTGGGAGCAGCGCGTGTTGACAGAGCTGCGTTCGAGCGTGGCCCGCCCCAGCCAGACCCAGTCGTGGGCGTTAGACACTGGGCGGCGAGAGTGCGAAGGGGGAGCAGCAGTGGCAGTAGGTTGCACAGCGACAGCGGTGCTGTTGACGTCCTGCCGACATAATGATCAAGTCAAAAGGGTTAGCCACAAGGTCGCAGTGAGCAGGCAGTGTTTGCTAACAAGGTTCCTTCAAAATAGGTTTTGGAACCACTAACGCCCATCACCTTACCAGCTCCATCAAAAGTCAGGAATCAAAACTGAAGCTAGAAAGGAAAGAAAGCAAACAATATGCCGGGTCTTAACAATGTTGATATTGTGCCAAAAAGATCTAGCACTATGCAGCATTCCTGCAAAAGATAGCTTGCGTTCGTGAAAGCCCAACTTAATATTTCTGATACAATAAATTTTTGCTTAGGCGTGGGAAACTACTTGTTTCCTTTATAGAGCTGCATTATTTAATAGTTAATAAAGCAACTACTCCTTCATTTCTATAATTTTATTTATAACATTATGAGTGCTAAGTACATTCATGGGAAGAAATAATGGTGCAAATCAAGTTCAAATTTGCCTTGGTAAGGCATGTTGTTTGGTCTTTGTGACGCTGAAAGTGTATGTGACCCATTAATTACCACATCACCACACACGCTTATATAGAGTACTTCAGGCACAATATGCCAGACAACCAATACAACCAATAGAGTGGCTGACATAGTAGCACACTCACCGCATGCTTCTGGTATTTCACTGCAAGCACAGTGCAGCCCGTGACCATGACAGCAGCGGCCAGTCCCAGCACCCCAAGGAGGGCGTACAGGCCAAGTTCCAGTGGTGAGGCCATGAGTGAACGAGATCCATCGGACGAGAGAGCAGCCCGGTTGTGGTGTGCCTGCACCGACGGCTCCAGGTGTCGTGCACCGTCCTGGTAGGGCACTGCATCCAGGCTACCACTGGCACCGGCCGAATTGAACCGGGCATTGACCCTGGCACGTGCCCAGGCCAGAGGGGCACCACGCCGCCGCCGTTGACAAGCTTTGCCCAGCTCCAGGCTCAACTGATGGCAGGAGGAGAGAATGCAAAGATGCGTCAAGAATTAAACACAGAGGAGACTGCATATTCTTACCCTGTGCACTCCTCTATTTGCTCATTACGGCCCTGAGCCCATTACAATTCAGCAAATTTGTAAGGTAGTAATACTACTGTTGCTTTCTGACCACACTGGACCTCCGATGAGATTGAACACATCTGATCACTCCTCATATATCTGAACAGTGTGTGAATAATGCAAGAATTATCTGTAGTGTGCGACAAGTAATTATATAAAGGGTGACCATTACCAACCAGTTTCAGTTTCCGTTTGAGAGAGCTCCAATGACACCAAGCCACCAGGTGCAACTATCACCATTTGTCATGTGCAATACTAGACTATGTGAGCACACAGAACTGTGATGCACTTCCACGTGGTCTCCATCAAGAAGCCCTTTCAAACAGGAAACAGGAAAGCTGTGTTATCAGACACAAAAAATCTGAACGTGTGTGCAGTGGCCACGGACTCGCAAGCAGCCGCTGAGTAGTAGAGCTGCCGGCACCAATTCTTCAGAATAGTAATGGCGACTACGACCAATGTTACCACAGTTGACTCCCGTTAATTCAAACTCGAAGGGACCTCTGGATTTCGTTTCGATTATCAAAAAGTTTGAATTATCAGAAGTTCTCAGATATATGACTTTGGGTGATGTGGCACCCCATATTATGGTTAGGCAATCATTCCATCACAATAAAATTTTTTTTAGCATTTTTCAACCCTAAATGCACACAATGAACAGAAAGCACAGGTATAAGGTCCACAAGTTTATTGGCCATATACTGCTGATCAGACCTTTTAAATAAATCGTGAATTGCCAACTGCTTCTTTGCTATATATGCCTTCAGAACAAAGCTCTCTATACCAGTTGAAAAGCACCATGGTTTACCATGCGTGTGCTTCGTTTCAGGCATTTCTTCATTAGCAATGCCTTTTTTCTTGAAGGCCTGAGGTGCTTATTTCTCACTTTTATACTGTTACAATTACGTACGCATGCAAATTTTTAAATATGAGTGGGAAACTGGCAGATATTTTCTGGTATGAAACAGCAAGAAGTATGAATTAGCAAAATGATAGAGTTTGAATTAGGAGGCTTTTAAATACATTACAAGAATAGAGGGCCAACCAAAAAAATTGAATTTTGTTTGATTACCAAAAGTATGAATTATCAGAGTTTGAATTATGGCGAGTTTACTGGAGATAATTTCAGTGGTCGAACTCTGCCACGGCACCTGACTTCTTTCTGTCGCGCTTGCGCAGCGCTGTCGGCTCAAAGGCGAGCGGTGCAAGCAACGCTGGCAGAGGCAACGTTACATTGGGCAGAGGCACCAAACCGCACGCTTCTTTCTGCTTGTGTTGGTTATCTATGCGCCAGGATAATGCCACGTGCCTTGTAAGCAAATATGCCTCGGTGTTATGTGACAGGCTACCAGAGTGGCTACGACTCAGAGCAATCTTTCAGCGAGGTCTTTTCTCAGGCCCCTGAAGACTGCTTCAGGTCTTCGCGAATGGCAGCGCACCTTTGCGAGGCTGGACAAAGAACTCACAAACTCTTGTGTCAAGTGTGACCTGCACTCCCAGCCAGAAGACCTTGTTAAAGATTTCATCCACAACGTCAATGGTAAAGTGATCACCATACCACGTGATAAATGGACGGTAAAAGAAGACGCTTCACGTCTCTTTCCCAGTTTTACAAAGAATATATCAAAGCCCTCAAAGATGCGCAAGCTTCCCACTGTGCTGCCAGCCGTTGACGTTAAGTAGCGAAAGAAATGAAATGAAGGTGAGAATGAAAACGTAGTGCCCAATGATTCTGACCACGGTGAACAAGCGTGTTCTACAGACGATTCGGTTGCCGTGGAAAGCCCTGCATTGCTCTTCGACGAGCTTTCAACCACCGCGACACGCTAGCGAAAGAGTGCAAGGATGGTCGGCAGAAGCAGTTGATGATACGGTTGTTCTTGTACTCAAAAATGCTATTCCGATTGCACTGAGAAAGCCGTGACAATATCAAGTGAGCTTTTAAGCTAACTGTTAGTGCAAACGACTTACTTGTACCACCATCCACCTACACTACGAATTCGTCCGTCCAAATGACTTCACTTCGTGATTTGAGATCTCTGCTCAGCTACAGTAACTAAAGGAAACTGTGCCAAGGTATCCCTGCCAATCTGTATCCAGAAATCTAGTCGTCAACGGTTGGCACAAGAGAGGGCAAGACGTGGAGATGGAAGACATGTACTGTCATGAGCGCAAACACAAGGCTTGTGCAAATATGTGCTCTGAAATGATTTGTTCCCGTAGTGAAGGTTCTTTTTCTTATGTTTCTCTTATGCACATTTCTGATTTATATGAGTCAACTCCACTCCTGTAATAGCCCGCAGAGGGCTGACAGTATCAATAAATGAAATGAATGAAATGAAATGATATCCCAATGCTCTGAATCACCGAACGAATAATGCAGTATTCGAATTCGCTTTGAATCGAATTTGAAATAAAAAACTCGAATTTTTCGAGACGAACGAATACATTATTATTAATCCGCATGTATGCCCTATAAAAATGGTTTCACTGCAGTAGAGTAGTGCTAAGCCATAAAAACATCTATAAATGTATATTAGTTCGCATGTAACTTCTTGTAAAAGTGGTTTCACTGCAGTGAAGTGGCGCTGAACCATGAAAACGCAAATCCAGAAAAAATCAGCCTTGCCGTGAAACCCCACTTCAAGGTTGAATAAAGATATTACCTTCATATAGATTCATTTTTTCAGTTTAAAAGCTCATTATACCAACTTATACACTACAAGTATAACAAATTTTAAAACATAAATGTTCACAAGCTATCACTAGCATTCTACTGAAAGTCAAATGCTGCTACTATATATTCAAAGTTGCTTCTATTTCCTTTGATGCGAAAAAATGGCAGCTGAACAGGCCTTGCTATAACTTAAAAAAAAATATTGTGCGGCTAAGTTTGGTCACAACAAATCAAATGTGCCCCTTTTTCTTTATAATATGTCATCTACATACTATTCGAATTCAATTCAAAATTTATTTGACCCACGCTTCGAATTCGTTTTGAACCCGAAATTCACTGTTCTCACAAGCCTAGTAAGCACCACCTGCCCAGAATGTAAGATACTAAGTAAACTATTTGCAGACCTAGAGAGGCGCTGCTTCACTCTTTTTGGCTGCACAAAACATATGTTCGCATTCACGTGCAAAGGGTTGAATTTTTTCGTTGTTACGCTGATGCATTCTTAAACAAGAGATATAAATTTTTTACTAGTAAACAGTCAGAAGGTAGCTGTAGTAAACTAGAAAACGTGTCTTCTGGGAATATTTCCAAACGTGCGCTTTTGTATTGTTATGTAACCGGCCCATTATACTCGTACATAAAACAATATTCACTCGATGCCGGATATATCAAACTCGGATATATTGAATTATTGGCTATATCGAAAAGTTGAAAATATCCTTGAATTTGCCATGCAAAAGTATGGGACCGGTGCACACGTATATCGAACTCTCTCACAGCGGGACATCTGCTATATAGAACGCTGTGCCGCGCAGAAGCCCAGGGAGTGCATTTTTCACAGGAAGTATTGATCAATTTTCAGACGCGTTCTAACAAGTTTCATTTCCTTTTCGAGCGCAAGTGACGAAAAGGTGGTATCACCTGATTGCACAGACCCGGTTCATTACGCGGCGCTTGCGAGTGCACCGGTATGCTTGATGTGCGACCTGCAGGTCTTAACGAATGGGCATAGTGTTTTTCAAAAAGACCAATTGCCGAGAACACCGTGACTCGGCAATCTTATTGCAATGTTCACATTTTTTTTCTTGCTTAGTAGTGTGCATGGCCTTCGAAATGTGCAACCTCGTGATGTATTTTTGGTGTTAAAACACATGTATCGGAGGCTACATTCTTTTTAGCTTTTCAGCTGAAAACAGCTGAATGCAGCTACTCTGAGCTGCAAAGGCACAAGTGACATGAATATCGGTGTCACAAGCGATATTGATATCGTCAACATGTCGATGGTGGGAACTTCACGTTGCCTTTTGCACCTTCTGGACTTGTGTATTTCTTGCCGCGTTCCTAATAAATCCTCATTTGAGAGTCGAACGTTGACCCGCATGTGGCGATGAAAAATATGACTCGTGCTTGGAGAGATGTCAAAAAAAGCACCATTGCAAACATTCCTTGCGGACCAGGTGACGACTATGGCTGGGTCATGACTGCTGAAAACAGTGTACGATGCCTCGGTGAATTCTGTGACTTAGCGTTTCCAGGCACCATCTCAGGACAGTGAACGACTTCATTGGTGGAGATGACGACAAAGCTGTTTCTGACTGCATCGATGCTGAGATCATGGCTTTCGTTGCCGCAGCCATGGAAGTGTACTAATGTAGTTAAGAATACGCCAATGCCTTTGCTTCCGCTGCAAATACCTTTTGCCGCGCTACAAAGTTTGCATCGGCGTTCTGCGTCAATCAATGCTGTTGAGGCCAAGGAACTAAATTTGTTTATTCGAAAAGCTTTAATGATATTGAGGATGACTAGAACTTGACGACACGCATGAAGCAAGACAAGTTTACAGACTATTGTGATGCGAAATAAAGTGCAGTGATTTGCGGTTCATGCTTTTTTCTTCATTATACTCTGAGCGAATCATTATTCTAGAGCTTGAAAAAATTTCCGAGGCCTTAAATGCTTTAATTTAGGCCTTGAATACACATATTTCGTATTTCAGATAATTGATATATCAAACAATTTCGCGATCCTCTTAGAATTCTATATATCCTGGATCAACTGTACCTCGCACGAAAATTCTGAATGTTCATTCACACATTAGTTGTTTTCTATAAGAGTGCACAAAGTGAAAAGGCTCTTTCTAAAATATTTTGTGCTTAGGAGAGCAGCACAATGAAAGAGAATGACATAAAGAGAAGCGACATTCGGTCGGCGGAGTGGTGCTGCCTTGTAAAGCTTCCTTAGCCAGGCGGAACGATCGCTGCGGCAGCGCCACCTCACAAAAGGAGACGGCAGATGGTCATATTTTTGCGCCACTCTCAGGCGCAGTTTTACAACTGACAGGACCTAGTAACATTTACTATGACATCATCATAACTTATTGCAGCAGCGTAGTGACATGAGGAAAGTAGGGGAGGTCAACGCTGGATCACTTTTTGGAGTGTCAATGCTGCGATGTGCAGCATATAGCACTTGGTCGCATCAGCAAACTTAAAAATTCGCATAAAATTGCTTCCTAGCAATATTCGCTGTTGATATTTCGCAGATTATGTAGAGGATGCCACCTGTTGCTTCTAGTAACTGGGAGGTGGCGCCCCCACTCTGTATAAAAGGCATCGGTGGGCATTAAATGGGGCTTTTTGCTGCTTGTGAAGTACGCATTGTCGGGTCATTCTTCGCGGGCTTTATGCCCACTTTTGGCTCGGCTAGCGGCGTCCCCGCTACCCGGGCACGTCACTACAGATTATACAGACATGTTGACGGAAATCAATTCCGCAGGCTATCTTGCCCACAAAATTTTGTTTCAGTACCTGATAAAAAGGCATAATCAAAATAAGGAAACAAATTTACTATGAAAGTTGGTTGTTGGAGATCTTGTAAGAGTTGAGAGTTATGTTTGCAACTGTCTCCAGAGAAAACATGCTTCCTTTGCTAAAATATAGAATGCATGAACTGCAACCTAGCCAGCACAACAGACGACTACTAAGAGCATGAACACATGGTAATAGAGTCGCATCAAAGCACCTCTATCGTTTTGCTGGCTTACATTAGCTTGCAGTATGTCCCACGAAACTGCATGAATGTGCTCTTAAGACCGAGTAATAGAAGAATGAACACCCTTTTATTTACTTTAAATCACAGTTCAGATCCGTACCTGCAATAAGCTTCCCTGTCCTTGGCCGATGGCCACGATCCGTGGCCGTGCTGTCATGCCACCCGAAGAGGCTGCCACTGGTGCCAGAGCGACCACCCCTGGATCGAGGCTCTCCATGACGAGGCTGAAGTCGGATTCCGGCACATCTATCAGCGGAGTCCACGTGCCATCAGAGAATCTCAGAGTCACATCCAGCAGGCCTTCCTGCTCGGGACACAAGTTGTATAGTATAGACTAATAGAATAATGCAAGGATTGCACATGGGTATGGGCCACACATCCAACTAGGCAGCCTGAAACTATGAGAAACAACAGGTAAACCAAGAATAGGAAAAAATTGGTGCACTATTGAGCTGCGTCATTAAAAGGGGAATGTGACAGCTTTATTAGACCCTTGTTCCCATGGTCTGTAGGAGGGTGGCACCATCTTGCCATACGGTGCCATAACGCTAACGGCCTGCAGAGGCCACAAGCAACAACAATGTCAGCCGCGTAGGAGCAGAAAGGGCTACAGTGCACACTCATCCACTCACTAAGTTCCGCTTTATTCCCCTCAAACCAGAGAGCCATCATGGTATTTGGGAAGCGTGCTTGTCTTGCATCCGTTAACCCTGTGTTCGATTCCCAACTAGACCTACATTCACCCAATTATCTTTTCAACTCAAATACACAATTTGGTTTTCTGAAGCTTTCCTGAGAAATTTGCCATCAAGCTGAACATTGATTCACCTGTCTTTATTCTTTGTATCAATTGGAATTCCCCACTCTCAGTCAGTACAGCTGGCACCGGCATCGGATCTTGTGTAGCATAGGCTGCACAATGCTACCTGACAGAAATTATAACAAGTGATAGCCCAAGTAAATGATATATACTGCAGTTGTCAAATTCCAAATATAGTACTACTAAACTGTTAAAAGCTCTAATGTAGCAGGGATCATGAACCCCAATTATTGGCATGAAGGATAGCCTATTCCACAAAGGTGCCTGTACAGTGAGCATAAACAACAGCGGTAACACGACTACGCAGTGCACATGAACGATTAAATACTCATCATTAAAAAGAAAGTTTCTACTTTGCAGTGTTATTCAATCGCAGAGAAATAAGGCTGATCGCAGTGCATTTGATACTCAAAGAAAAAATTATTAGACCAAACAGCCCGGTCTTATGGTCATGGCATGCAACGTCAATATTGCAAAAAGAAAGTGAGGCTCTTACACAAGTACAAATGGTACCTTTGCAAAAAACACGCCTTTTTTTTTCCTCCATTAAAGGGAGGAGACCTCCTACGTAGGGTAGAAGCAGAACCTGCACCGCTATACTGTTTTAAACAACAAACATTTATTCTTCCTTATCCTTCACTAAAATGACAAAAAAATAAGCCAATTGCCCAAGCCACAAAGCACAATAACACCCCTCCAAATGATTTTGACAAGGATTTCATTATCTGGCATTAGTAACCCTCATTGTAATTAATTTTAGTGCACAGTAATGCAACAGTACAGACCAATGTCAAAGGCAACATTTGGAGCGTCAGTATTTTGTGCCTCATCATCACAAAATTTTGATTCAGGGACTCGGCTACTTCTCACTTCCACATTGAAGTGGACAGATCAAGCAGGACATTTGCATGTGTTGAGTAATGATTGCTGCAATTATTTATTCAAGGCAAAGGTTCTACAACAGAGTTGAAATTAAGTAATACTCCTGTGCACCCATCTCAGAGAAATTCCATTAAGTACACTACAGACTACTAACAATTCTGGAATATGCACCCCGAATGCATGCTAGAAAAACATTGGAGTCTAATTATTACTCCTAAAATTCACTATCCATAAAAAGCTAACTGGAATGCCGAAGCATATTGCAGCACATACTGAGGCTCAATCAACCTACAAATAGGAGTATTAAGCAGTTACCGATAGGAGTACTACAGATAGGAGCATTAAGCAATCGATTTGATCAAATGGTCACTTACCTTGTTAGTTTCTGCACTACTGCTTATACCAAACGACTTTGTTACAACAAATCTGTTTACAATAGACACTCGAATACTACATACCAATTTGTGGCGTTATGCAGATTTCACTATCTGTTCTATTGATTGAGTTTCATTTACAATGGATTTCGGTACAACTGACATTCAGATGTAATTGACTAAAATGTGAGGCCAGCAAGGTAGTCAGCACTCTTTCACAGCGGACTTTTCTACCACGAACATCCCAAATTTCATAGCTTCTGGCTTCAAACATCTCATTGCATACTTTCACAATGAGAACAGCCCGCCAGCAACATCAACACATGTGGCGGCCATTCCGGGCATACGTGCTTGGAAGAGAGTAGCACGCCTGGTGGGGCTGACTTCCACCCTTGTTTATATAACATACGATTCGCAATGAATGTAGTGTTATCAAAATAAACATTGCATGAGGCATTAAAGACTTGGGATGCACAACAGCATATAAGCAGTGCGCACAAATATTAATGTACCAATTTAAGAATGAAAGTTGCCAATCTTCAGTCTGCCAATGATCAATTGCATAATCCATCGTTTACTGTACAAGGGAACATTGAAACAGTCGGCCCACTGACTGAAAAAAAAAAACAAAGGAGGAAAAATAAGGAAACATTAAAGTCATACTTTACTACCTTTTGCATAAAACTGTTGCCAAACTAAAAAAGTAAATAGAAAGCACTGAATTAGTAGCGGCCCCTCTCCAAATAAAAGGTTTAGTGGCATTATTGGCATGGCGCTTATGGAGGGTGCTTTGTTCAGCCAAGGCTGTTTCGCCATTTGGTTTGTGTTTGTGCACCCTATTGGCCTCTGCATGTTGCGGACATGACCGCGGTGTGATGCAGCCAATGCTGTGCGTTGTAAACCATTGCAAGTGACGAAGCGCAAGTAGATTTTTCCTTCATGACAAGCTTGAAATCATCGAGCAAGATGAGAAAGGAAAGAAGCAGGTGAACATCATTGTGGCATACAGCACGTTGGAGCAGATGGTTAACACTATCATCAACGATAGGAAGCAATCTTGGCAAAGAAAGTCTTGGGTGACTTCTAACCATACAGGTTTTGGCTCTATGACGCTTTATATCCTGACGTCAAAGAGGCCCTGCAGATGTGGCTTCATGATACCCGTTCGCGAAATACCCTCTTTGACAGACTGCTGCTACAAAACTGTGCGGAGCAAATTGCTGTTGTTCTTAATCAAAAAAGTTTCAGTGCAGTGAAGGTTGGCTGAACCAATTTAAATTGAGGCATGGAATTACCTTCGGGTGTTTTGCCAGAAAGTTGGCCAGAGTTGACAACTCTATTGTAGCCGACTGGAAAGCCGATGTTCTTCCTGTGTTCCACGAAGGCTATGCATAGCGAGATGTCTTGAATACCGATGAAAGCGCATTTTTTACAAGTTAAAGCTAAGAAAGACTTTTTGTTTTGACGAAGACACGTGCCACAGTGGGGAGAAGTCGAAGGAGCAACATGAACAGGAGCAAGTAGACCGAACTCCTGGTTATAGGGAAATCTCAAAAGACCGCTCGGCATGTGCAATATGCACATTCCCAAGACCTGGGACTCGAAAAAAGGTGCCTGGATGACGAAGGATATTTTTAAAAGATGGTTGCTGGACTTTGTCAGCAAGATGCAAAGACAGGAAGAGAATGTGGTACTTTTCCTCAACAACTGCTCGAGCCACAAGCACCTTCCCCAGCTTCATGCTAAAAAGGTCGCACATTTTCCACTGGGCACAACGTCCAAAGCACAGCTCATCGATTAAGGTATCACGCACTCGGTGAAATCTAGGTACTGCTCATGCCTAGCTGAACATTTGCTTTTTGATATGCAATAAAAGCGCAACTCTGTTATAGACCTCAGATTAGCAGCACTGCTTTTCACTGTGTGGGCACTGATTGAGCCAACGATCATAAAAACAATTGCTTCAGAAAAACTGGCTTTCCAATACACGACAGCAACTGCGCAAACCCTTTGCGACTGGATGACTGAGCATTTCCCAGGGCCTAGTCAGCTTTCGAGAAGATCTCTAGGAGCCAGCAGTTTTCCGATTAGTATGTAACTGTGGACAATGACCTTGTCAGCACAGAGCAGCTGACAGATGAAGAGATTGTTGCCCAAATTCGCAGAGTACCAAATGCAGGGCAAGAAGCAGAGGACGAAAATTAAGAAGGCACCCTAGGGACTGCAATCGAGAAAGTGACAACGTGCTTCACTGGCCTTGGATTACATTTAAGGACTAAAAAAGCTATTTTCAACAACAGGCCACAAGTGCAGATGAAGTGAACACGCTTGTGATGATGAAGACACATATAGTGCCTAAAGTTGTCCACCACACAGTGTAGGCGAAGCTCACAAACTTTTTTTCAGAAGCTTTAAGAGAAACTCTGTTCTCTGAGCATGTTTGTGATTCTCTTTATTTAAAACAGACTTGTTACACATTTACAGTATAGACGTGTTCCCTTTACAACAAGCCAAGACTCTCTTCCCTATGAAGGTCTGCTGAAACGAAATCATACTGTGTTTTTCTTCATAGGCACAAGTTTCAGAAATACACTTTCTGTTCTTCAAATTATTTGTCATCTGCCTGCTTGTCTACACTCATTCCTACTATGAAATGCACATCAAAACTGCCATCCTAACTATGCACATAGCGGCATGAAGCTCTTTCCCAGCTGCCTTTAATAATTCTTATCTTGTTGAAGCCTACCATCTTATGTCTTTAATCTTTAAATCTCCCGATATCTCATAGAGCCAGTGATTTGTCTGCTGACCTGAACTGTCTTTTTACTGCCTCGGCACTAAAAAAACTCACAGCTGTGTGCTCACAGAACACTATTTACTGTAAAATTCTCTCCTGCCTTACACTGACAGCTAGTATCATACAGCCTTGTGCATAAGGCATCAGGCTGGAAAGGGTAACGAGTAATTAGACAACAGTGTTGTCATTCAGGGCGTGTCTTTCTTGCCTGGTATAGCGAGGTGAGTGCGTGAGTGGTGGACGTCTTGGCCACGAAGACCCCCGCGGCCGCATCGTCGGGAAGCACCTCGAGCGAGAGGCCTGTGACGAGCTGCACCTCAAGGCGTACCAGACTCTCCTTGTCTGTGCTCACCCGCAACTCGCTCGCACCCAGAACTTTGCCGGTGATGGGCGACAGCACCTGCACGACCAAAAAGCAAAGCTCTATCAGACAAAAATTTTAAATAAAGAACAGCAACACCTGGCTGTCACACTGTGCATTTGACTTTAATAAGAATTGTTATGTGCCGCTCACTTAGAAGATGAATAAAAAAGACTAGGTGGTGCCTGCTCTCACCATCTTGGTTGTTTTTGCCAGCACTACTGTGAACTGTAAATATTCTAAATATGCCCGCTTTTTGTCACCCTCCCCCCTGTAACATCATTGGTGGAAGGTGCGGGGTACGCGCTTCACGCGAGACAGAACTTTGCAGCGGGCGTCGTCTTGGACAGGCAATCATGCCGACAGACGATGCCGTCGAAGCATCCCCCGCTATGCCGAATACATCAAGCCATGTTGTTGTTACCCACCCCCGAGACCTTGGCCTTTTCTGCGGGACTGATATCATGCACGTGGAGAAGTAGCTGGAAGACTATGAGTGCGCCAGCAAGACCAATCGCTGGGATCCGACTTTGATGCTCGCAAATGACAGCTACTACCTCAGGGGTACCGCCAGTGTGTGGTTCGACACGCACGAGGAGGAGCTGGCGAGCTGGGACGCATGCAAACAAAAAATGAAAGACCTTTCAGAAAGCCCATTGCACGCCAACGAGCCGCCTAGAATGAACTCTTGTGCAGGGCCCAAACCTCAATAAAGCCGTACATGGTGTATATTCAAGATGTCTTAGCCTGGTGCCGGCAAGTTGATAGCCAAATGCTTAAAGCCGACGAAGTCCGCCACATTCTTAAAGGCATCACTGATGACACCTTCCACTTGCTTGTGTATAAAGACTGCTCCACCATTGCCGACATTATCAGGAAGTGCCGACGGTTCAAGAAAGCAAAGAGCCGACGAGTCTCGCAGCAATTAGCTTGGCGACCTAACACTGCCGCCACATTGTTGTGCCAAGACGTCCAGATTCAGCCGCCCCCTAGTACCTAAATCTTCCTGCGTCTTTGTGCACCGAGAGATTGAGGCAGCAACTCCATCTACTCCCCAGGCTTGTTCTCACGAGGAAGTCTGCCCGACAGTGTCACTAATCCAGGCCGTCGTGTGCGAAGAACTGGCAAATGTAGGCATGCGGCCAGTATGTGCCCCAAGTCGTCCCGCGGTCAGACCTGCTTTATACTACCGGCCGCTACAGACATATTACAGGTACCCTGATCTGAACCAGTGGTGCACGCGTGATGACAGGCCAATAAGTTTCAACTGCAATGGCGTCAGCCACACTGCCTGCTATTGTCGTTATCGTTGGCCATCGTCCCCTCATTCAACACACCGTCTAGATAACACCAGATCCTCCTCTTTGCACAGCCATGAGGACCCAACGAACCCTAATGATCAAACATCCACCTCACGTTACGACCGCTCGCCGTCCCCCCAGACCCAGCGATGTTCTCGGTCACCTATGCCCCGTCGCTCCCCTTCACCTTTCCCACGCCGTCTCTCCTCGGAAAACTGATCGGTGCAGCTCCCAGAGGTGATGCTGCATTGACCTGTCGACCCGGAAATCCTCTGTTAACTCTGACAACTCTGCAAAACCTTTTGGATGTTGAAGTAGATGGCGTGCCTGTTTCAGCGGTCATCGACACAGGTGCCCCATTATCAGTCATGAGCGCTCACCTTTCTCGTCGTCTTCGTAAAGCCGTTACCCCCACCTCATCACCCATTGTTTGCGTAGCTGATGGTCGTACACCTACCGTCTTTGGAATGTGTTCTGCGCGTGTGAGCTTCGATGACCACAAGACCTCAGTTCTCTTCGCTGTTCTGGATGAGTGCTCTCATGACCTTATCCTCGGCCATGACTTTCTGAGCACGAATTCTGCCCTGATCGACTGTTTTTCTTGTTTGTTATAGTCTGTGGGGATCTGAAGCGCGCCCGCGACCATTTCGCGGGCATTCCGCCACACAGCCACACTTTTTGCTTCTTCTGCTCTGGTAACGGCGCGTGGAGATAGATGGCGCCACGTGCGGGTGCGGCACGTGTTACATGCGAGTGGACGGAGCTCTCTCTCCTCCGTGGTCGGCGCCGGGTAAGCACGTGTTTCCTTCGTCCGCGTCCCCTTTTGGAATCACCAGACTGTAGCCTGCCTGGGGTGGCCTTTGGCACCTCGGCAGGCGTGTTTACTTGAGTGCTAGCTTCGGTACCATACGCTAAGCCCACAGTGGTGCCTAGTGCTTGAAGTGGTCGTACCACACCGAGCTGCACTTGCCGTAGGCCTACGCGTACGACGTTTGCCCTAACACTCGCGACCAGGCCCAGTGGCCATTGTGAGAGTGTGCAGCATAGCCGCGAGTGACCTTTTCCCGACCGGCGTGTCAAAGCTCGCCATTGCCTGCTGCGACGTGCTCGCGGTTTCCCCTTATTATGAACGTCCGCGTGTGGGAGCTTTTGCTCTCCGCGTCCCGGGAGCGGACGTTGTACTGTTGTTCGGGGTGCCGCCAAAGGCAATATAGTGTTGTGTATTTCTGTACTGTAACACTGTCTGTTTTGCTACGCCGCACTAAACGCCTTATTAGTTAAACGCGCGCGGAGCGGTGTGCTACAAGCTGTGGTGACGGAGTCGCGGCCCTGTGGCTCGCTAAGCGTGAACCCGCGGTGATCATCCACTACGGTGAGTAGTGAGGTCACCATACTGGCGCCCAACGCGGTATCAAAGGTTCATTAAGCCTTTGATTAGTCTTAGCCGAGTCAGCCCGCCTTTGCTAACCAGGCTCGCCGTGTTTGCCCGCGTTATGTCTGCTCCGCGTAAGTTTTGTTCGCTGACGCTTTTAGCAGACACCGCATTGCTCGAAAACAGGGCTAGTGCCCCCCTTGAGCATCACAATCACGCACCCTCACTTGTCACTAGCCCCAGTCGGGATGACACGAGGCGCTACGTAACAGCTGCCACTGGAGAGGTAGCGTGTTTTGGGTCGGGGGCTATAGCCCAACCCCAACAGTGCACGCGGGCGAATGGGATTGCTACTGCTCCCTTTGGAATGCATGGCAGTTCCATGTCACAACGCTTCGAAACGGCTCTCAGTGGAGCTTCCGGGGCGCAGATCGGCACCGTGGCCTCAGCCGTTGCCGAATTTCGCCCGCTAGCTCCTACGCAACCTAGCAGCCAAGCTCATTTTGAGCCCACGCCTGTATCGCCAGCCGCAAGCGGCCTAGCAATTTCACGTGAAGCTGCCCCAAGAGTCAGCTGTGAACAACAAGGGCTCCCCAATGGCTGGTATCCATTTTGAAACCGCGCCGCTTATCGAGCTCGGAGGCAATTCCTCATCGCTTGACCGCGCCGCTAATGCACTGACTGTTTCATTTGAAGCGGGCGCACAGACGCTGCTGCAAAATGCCGCCCAAATGATTCAAGCACTCACGGGGGCAGTCCAAACGCTTTCGGCCATTCCGAAACGCCCTCATCCCGCTGTCATGTTGACCGTTCCGACCTACAGCGGGTATGGTGATCAGCAAAGTGCAAGAGATTACCTGGACTCCCTCACACGTTATCAGAGAGGCATGGGTCTAGACGACCAGGAAGTGCTCAGACGCGTCGTCTCGGCTGCACTGACTGACACACGCGGCCAGGTGGCATCGGCTTTCCGGCCACCGAGCAGGAACCCTCGATGAGTTCCGCGCGACCTTCCTGCGCGAATTCTTACCCGCTGACTACGAGAGTAGGATGCAGCGTGAGCTCGAGCTCTGCACACAAGCTCCTGATGAGTCACTTAAGGAGTACGTACGCGCGATAGAAGACCTTTTTCTATCGCTGAGCCCAGAGCCTCGAGTGAGGAGTGCGTCGAACAGGCAGGCACACCCGACTTTTTCGGCGTACCTGCGCGGCAGTCGCTTCGATTTGTTGACGCCAAGAGTTCAGCACCCTTTCCTGAGACCGAGCAGCTTCGAGCTGCAGGGGTCGGTTCAGCGTGATCAAAGGAACCGCTCTGACAACCGTCACCACCGGTGATGCGCTGGGTCAAATTTCGTCCCTGCTCGTGCGCGTCCAGTTGCGATGCAGCACCGGCTGCATGCCTCCCGTACGTCTGTGGATCTAAAGCTCGATCGCTTATCTCCCACGTGCGCCCACCTGTAGCGGTAGCCGCAAAGACAGCTTCGGCGGGTTGTTGCTGCTGGGGAAGGGTAATGACCCCTCCCCACGCGCAGCGCGGTTCAAGGGCCTCGCTGGCTGGCGGATGCGGGCGATAGGCACGCGCGGCGAGAATGTTGCCTATCGATTTGTTGCCACCAAGAGTGCAGCGCTTCAGAATGCGATTGATGCGGTATGAATTTGAAATTGTGTACATTCCCGGCAAAAGCTTGACTACGGCGGACGCTCTTTCACGAGCGCCGATGAAAGCAGATAAACTCGCCGGTGAACTGACCGTTTCGGAAGTCTCGTCATTTGTTAAATCTTGTGTTCAAGGGCTTCTTGTTAACAGAGTACGTGATGCTCAAAAGACCGACGTTGTTTGTCAGGCTTTGCTGAAGTTGTGTCGCCAAGGCTGGCCAGAAAAACCAATACTTCCTTGCTACCTAGCTCCGTACTTGCAGGATTGTGTCATAATTGCCGAATGCAATGGCATGTTGCTAAAGGGGACTAGATTGGTAGTACCTCAATGCCTAAGAAAAGAAGTACTAACCAAGCTCCATGATGGGCATCAGGGCATCTCAAAGACAAGAGCTTTGGTGAAAGAAATAGTCTGGTGCCCAGGCCTCGGCGAACAACTCGCACGGCAAGTAAAAGAATGTGTTACTTGTTCACGGTTCGTCACCCATAACTGTGAGCCATTTATCTCAACCTTAATGCCAAGTTTCACGTGGGAATGAGTTGGGGTCGACTCGTGTTTTGCAACAACTATCACTACCCTGTCGTGGTCGACTACCTGTCGCGGTATCTGGAAGTAGCCCTCCTTCCGTCAACGAAAAATGGTGTGGTTATAGAAATGCTAAAAATCATTTTTGCACGTCATGGCATTCCGGAGACCGTGGTGACAGATAATGGACCACAGTTTTCTTGTACCGAGTTTGAGAAGTTTGCCCATGATTACGGCTTTGGTCAGGTCACTGCAAGCCTTAGGTACCCTCAGGCTAATGGGGAAGTAGAATGCATAGTTCAAACGATTAAGCGCCTGATACTCAAATCCAAGGACCCATACTTGGCTCTGCTTGCCTACAGGACAACTCGAGGCGTCCTTGGCTCTAGCCCGGCAAAAACCCTTATGGACCGGCGTCTTCGGACAAGAGTTCCAATGGCACCGCAGCTCCGTGATTCAGTGCAGCCACCGCTGCTTACTCTTGCGACCAAAGACAGGGCCAACAAAAAGTAGCAAGCACAGTACTACAACAAACGCCACCGAGCCAGAAAGTTAAATAAACTAACACCAGGTGATTCTGCTTGGGTAACGGATATGAAAGCCAGAGGAACTGAGCTAGCGACAGCCGCTACTCCCCGTTCCTACATAATACGAACTGAGGATGGGGTTACGCTGCGGTGTAACAGACGAATGCTGAACCGCATGCCACAACAGGAAAAGCATGAAGGCAGCAGCTACGAGTTCCCAAACGAAAGCGAGTCAGCCGACTTGGTTTTGACGAAAAGGGCGCCACCCGCTGTCTTAACGTCAGCTTCAGTGCCTACAGATTCTGAGGCTGTGATTTCCACGTCAGTACCTTTCGCTTCCGTGACTGTGACCAGGTCTGGCAGAGTGGTTAAGGGACCGGTTTGCTATGGTATTGATAAATAAGCTTTTGTTCGTGGTTTTTTACCACAAAGAGTTCTGGGTTTTGTTCATGTATGAATGTTCTAAGTTCCATGCGCAAAACCACTGTTATATTGCAAAACGGGGGATGTGCCGGAATGACTTTCCTATGTGCAGAAAGCGCGCTCCTAAATGATGCACCGATTCACCGTGCCTGGTCCATGTATGGAAACACGTGGTACTGAGGTTACAGTTGCTACTTAAACCGCTGCGAAATAGACGGCGGGGCTTTTCTTGCTTGCCTATCACCTGGACTGCCATTGCCTCCTTTCTTTCACCGATCATCGACTGATAGCGGCGGGCGCCTCTATGACATAGATTGTGTCTGCTCTCGCCATCTTGGTTGTTTTTACCTGCACTACTGTGGACTGCAAATATTGTAAATACGCCGGCTTTATGTCATCCCCCCATAACAATATCATTTATATGAACACTCTCAGCTGATTTTTGCCATTGTTGCCGCATCTTGGATATGTATATACAGTTATATATGTTAAAAACACATAAAAAATATAAATAAGAAGAAAATTCAAAACGACATATTGGGGGCCCAGCGACCCTTTGCTCAGCAGCCCGCTGTGCTAGCCAACACAGCCACGAGCTATGCGAGCAGCTTGCTGTTGGCACTGCCATTGAGCTGCTGCTTTCTGAGCTTTTAACTCCCAAGCCCGCTTGGCATTTTCACCGTTGAGCCGGTGCTTCTCGCGCCCTTAACTCCAGGGTAGCAGCTTGCTGTCGGCATTGCCGCTTTGCAGCTGTTTCCCGAGCTCACGTCTCTAGGGCAGCTTTCTCTCTGCATGAGCTGCCACATGCCCCGCTTTCGCCTCAGGAGTAGCAGCTTGTTGTCGGCATGCCGTTTTGTTCCTGTGTGTCGGCGTTGCCTATCACGGGCGAGAGTGCGTATATGTTTGTTTTCATCCACGGCAGAAAAAGGATGTGTGGTCTAGAACGTGCTTATGCTTCGTCATCAGCCACAGCACAAACAAAGTGTGCATAATGCCTCACAGATCTGTAGCGGGTACCTCACTTTTGAACAGAAGGATGAATTACATAGTGGCATAGTGGGTGCTTCCCTGCTTCGTGAAAGTTACGGAGAGCATATACTAGTGGGTACCTTGCATGCGCTGTGCTGTGATGGACAGACAATCAACGAGCCTAGACCTTAAGATGCTTCACTAAAAAATATTTTCTTGCATATTTCGCACCCCCAAACTGCTTGAGCCAGCTCACTGGCGCATGCACAAAGGAAGTTTGGACCTTTAAATGCATTGAACGGGTGCGCCCTTCGCCGAGCAGGCAGGCACAATAGTGCAGACACACATAAAACGACGAGCGTAAAATCTGTTCTTTTGAGGTCTTCTCCCCAAACTACGGTCCCTAGAATACCATATCTGAACACCCAAACCTGTTGACAGGTCGGAACTGCTTGAAGGTTTGCCCCCTTCCCCCCCCCCCCCCCCACCTTCATCTCCCAGTCTCTTTCGTGAGAATGCATGCCTGCAACACGGCGAGAACTATTTCCTGAATCGGATATGGGCAAGAGGCTGTTGCGCAAGCTTTTCCCCGCGTTTTATGTGACCACGCTGCGACACATGCTTGCTTGATTTCCCAAGTTTAGGTTTCACCATCCATCTGTCATGTTTTTACCCTTCCCTTGCGATGGGCTTCAATAACTATACGGTGAAATTCAAGCTCGATGTTATAAAGTTTGCCAAAGAAAATGGGAACGGTGCCGCCACCAAGCACTTCAGTATAAGGTTTTTCTATGTGCAACATTCAGTACAGGAGAAAAAAAGAGTGCATGCTTGCTAATGAAAGCTTCCTGCTATTAAAGAAGGCCTTTTCAATAATGTGGGAAAGCTTCGGTCCTCCAGTATCTTTGTGTCATGGGTCCTGGTTTCTCCCAGAATTGTCGAGAAGAGTTTCGGCACACTTCGGGTGAGGGTGACAGTGGGCGCAACGATGATTCCCAAATGGATCTCTCTGCCAGTGATTCCTACAGACTGGGCATGACCGGATCTGGCTCGTTAAAGTACATGCTAATTCTGTTAAACGAAGAAGTACACTTTGTGCTCCAACTTATTTTTTTAATGTATATATTGTGCACTATATATAGGACTATATACTATTGCGCATTATTTAAGATGTGTTCATGAAATCTTTGCGTAATTGACGTACCCCCTTTTCGAAGCACCAAAATCGTGAAATAAAGTGCACAAATGATGTGAGTGAATTCGGTATGTCCAACGACTGCTGCGGAATGTAGGTTCACTAACCAAAGCAGCCTAGTTAACTATCCTTAGGTACACGCACAAACACTTAGAAGAGTTCATGTGTAAGAACATCTAACTGTGTACGTGTGATGCATTGGCCATTCCGTTTTCTCTGGATCAGGCATGGCCGCTCAGAAATTCTACCAGTGCATGCAACATGCAAACCTCATAATGCCCCCACCTGGACCTCAGTGCGCCCAGCGCGCAGCCCTCGGACAGTCGTGCCTTTGAGCGAGGCAAGGTGCGCGTCCGCCACACGGAGGAAGGGTGTCACGAGCCTAGTGACGGCCACCTGGGTGCGTCGCCCCAGGAGGTATGCCTCCCTGCCAGAGTTGTGGTCCACACTCTGAAAGCGTGTCAGCACCTCTACTCGTGCCTGCTGAAAGCGCAGTCGACAGGATCCTGGCGAACCACCTGGCGACGATCCATCACCCTGCGTAGATTAACAGAGGTCAAGATTAAGGATTGCCAGACTTGTTTTTGAAATCCAGTTAAAGTGAATTGTAACAAACGAAAATGTGTTCGCTTGGTCTAATTGAGCCACACTAAGACGACCTAATAATAGACCTTTAATCAAACGCTACTACAGACATTGTTTGCAATATGCAGAAAGTCCACGGAACATGAGTGAAACTTGTACTGATCATTCAAAGGTGTATTGGCAAAAAAGTTTTTAGTTCTTTTCTTTTTCTGCGTGAAATGAAAGACCAAGCCCTCAAGTACCTAGAAAACATACTCGTAAGCTTCACTGAACCTTGGAAAGGTAATGACAGTATGTTTTTAAAAGCAAGTTTTAGTTCCTGCAGTTTTCTGACATCACAACATGGTATGATCTTGTCACGTGCTTGCACAAGATATTGTGACACTTCCATGTCCGTTCCCCTGTTTGGCTCCATTGGTGACACGCAGTAGCCGTTCTGAATGTTATGGCCACGGGTAAGTGGCCATACTAAGTATTTTGGACCTGAATTAAATATAACTGGTCATACTGGAGCGTGAAGACACAATTGACATTGTAGCCAAACGTCACGAAAGCGTTGACGTGAGTATGTGCACGATGCAAAAATTGAAAATAATGGCAAAATAAAACATCTTGTCAGCAAACTTGCTCAGAGCCTTTTCTGTATAAAGGAGAAATGTATGGCAGAGTAGACTTATCTTTGAAAGTTGGTGCCAGTACCAGTTAGATAGCATGTTGCCAACTAATGACATTTGCAATTGATGTCAATGTTTATCGGCAGGCTGCTATGATACCAAAAAGTTACAAATCGTGCATTTAATTTACAGGGATGCGATAAAACAGCATCAGTAGAAAAAAAATCACCAAAGCAAGACTATAGCTTTAAACTGTTCACAGCTTACAGTCGGCAATATTTGGTACCGTCACAGCATCCATGAAATTGTGACCGCAATGAATGATGATCAGTGCAAACAAACATTAACTGCTCTCCAGTTGCTATGAATAAAGCATCATAACCGACTGAAGTGCCTGAAGCTTGCTGTGAAAAAAGGTCACAAATGACTAGAGAGTTGGAGCTGCGCCTGCATGCCAATTCATTGACATTGGCTGCTCTTTGGATTTCGACTTCGCTGGTGATTAACAGAGTACTGTGGTGCTTCCCAAGAAAAAATAATTGGTTTGAAAACACTCTTCCTAAACTGGTGTCCAACACTTTCGTGTGCATTCTGCTACTAGCGAGTCTAACACAACAGCACCAAAACGGCGAGTGTTTATAAACATAGCTGACAGGAGGCACCATAGCGGCAACTCGGAATCTGAGAAAGAGAATATAGCTGCACAAATTGCTTCCACTATTTAATTTTATGTTTAAAATTTACTGGAAAGTTAACCTTTATTAAACGTCTCAACATTGTTTACACGTTTTGAGATGTCGATTTTTTAATCTGTTGTCGAGCACCTGTTGACGAGATTACATATGCAGCGCATCCATGAGCTCGGCGAACACATTCAACAGGTGAATGTCACTAGGTGCAAATATCATTCACTGAGACCGTGTAACAACAACAAAGATGACATTAACACCTAACGTCATTCGCAGCAAATGACATTACCAGTGCTGTGTGACAAGCGTATAAGCAAACTGCACAACCAATTTCTTTTTAAGTTGCAAAAGCTTCTAAGCCACACCTACGTGGGATCTTCAAGAGAGAAGAGCCTTTGAACATACTCCCCAAGGGCTGGCACAGCAGCAGACTCGACAAATGAAGAGTGAAAGCTGTTGAACAATACTTCATGCTTATATCTTGTACTACTGGCATACCCAGAAGGGTTGAATTTTTCAATTTTGCGTGCACATATAGACAAGTACGAATACAAAAGCACAAACATACATATTAAAGTATGATCAAATCACACACCTCTAGCAAAGTGGTAGAGCTAGAAAAAAATTTCTGGCTCTGCCACTGTGCTGTACAATAACATAACATATTTTTTGTTAGTCTTCATTGCTTATGGCATAAAGCGTGCCAAGCACGAAAATTCGGGCTTGTGAGCCATCATTAAAGAAAAAGAAAGGAAAGAAACTTATAAAGAAATGGCAGCTTACGTACATCGTCCCACTTGTCAAGGATGCGTCGCTTGTTGCGCAGCCAATCATTGCGACAATCTGTGGTCCCTTGCAGGAGAGGGTTTCGACACCTGCAAGGTAAAAGAATTTTTGAGACGTTCAAATCTGCTACGTCATGGCAGCCACTGTAGCACATAGACATTATAAAAAAAAAGTGCTTGAAACCGTAGGTAAAGCATGTCCATTTATACAATAACTTCACCTGAAAAGATGTAATGTCTGCTAACTTGAAAACACTTCTTTAGTGTTGTTTGCAAGACAATTACCATATTTACTTGAAAATAGGTCAACTCCTACATGCAGGGCCTTCTAAAATATAAGAAAAAAGTTATGTGAACATAGGCTGCCCTAGATTTTACGAGAGGAAAAAATGAAACATGATACACCTTTATTTATATTAAGCACGGAGGCCTGTTGACAATAAGCCCACCTAAAATCCATTACATTCCCATCTCAGTCCATTACATGTCAGGCCATTAAAGCATGGCCTGAGATCTGTATTCTCTACTCAGATATGGTAAGTACAACTAAACTTCGATATACAGAATTAGAATATAACGAAGTATTGGTTATAACAAAGTGAATAATAGCTGTGTCATAAATACAGTGTAACAAGTTATTTATAACAAATTTTCAGATATAATGAAGTATTTTTGGAGCAGATGCAAATTTTCTATAGTAAGGTTTGGGTGTACGATGTATTTCATGTACCCAATGCAGTCCTGCAATGCTTCCATTGGGATAGCAATTATATGGACACTCTCGGCTGGATTTCGCCGTCGGCGTAAGCGTTGACGTCGGCGTCAATGTCATGCACCGTATATGTATACGTATCTATATATATGAAAACACAAAAAATAAAAAAATCCAGAGAAAAGACTCCAGGGCGCGAAACCGAACATGGGACCTCCACGTCTTGAATGCGAGGCGTTAACCACTGAGCCACCGTGGGGTACCTCCTTGGACGTTTAAACAGCAAGCTATCTATATCTACCACTTACCGCTGTTGGAAGGCATCTCTGGGGGGGAACTATTGTGTTTTCAGCATTGTCAGCAAGATGGCCCAGTGAGCGCACGGCGGCTCTCATCTCTCACGTGTACTTTGGCTCATGTAGAGAATAAGTGGGTGTACGCTCGATCGCGTGCCCTTATATTGCAGTGGGGAGAATCGTACCTCTTGGCTAGACTTGGGGCTTCACTGGAACGATTCTGTTGTAGTTATCGGGCACACAAAGGTCACTGCAATTGATGCACAGCCTCCGCTTACGAAAAGGGCACGCTTTTCAGACACAAAGAAGTAACAACTGAGACGCTTATTCGCATACATCTGTACCTGTGAGTACGTTTCGTGCGCCATTTGTGCATGAGGAACGCGGGGCACATTTCGATGCGCTTGCCATTCTGCATGTGACCTTCTAATTTGTTGCTATCGCGTTCATTGCTTCTCCGCCTTTATGGCAAAGCTGTGACTTCTTTTGAAATCTAAGTAATATTTGAACACCTTCATTAAAGGAATTTATTGCTTCACGAATCAACAATAGCAAAATTTTTTAAATCCATCAAGTTCGAGCGGAGTTGCAAAGGCTTGCAGAACGCTGTAGGTGCTTTCTCTCGTCTCGTCTCAACGAGCGCCCCGGAAGCTAAGCAAGGAAGGAAGGCATGGGAGAAAGAAGTTACCGTATTTACTCACATAATCCTCGCACTCGCATAATTCTCGCACTCCCCACATCGCCCAACAAAAATACGATTTCTTTTTTTCCTCTAGTAATTATCGCACCCCCAAAAACTGCCGCAATATTGTATTCTGCTCGTTCGAGCCACTGATGATGATAGCGCAAGCCATCTCTTAAGCATCAAGCGTATTATCATTGCACGGAGATTCGATCCAATCCAAGCCAAGCCAAAGTGGCAAGTGCACATTGCGGCGTGTTTTGTATGTTGTGTAGGTAATCTAGTCACGTTATGGGGTGATACTGAAGCTACACGGCTGCATTCAAGTTGAAAGTGATAGATCATGCACTAAACAACAGCAACAGGGCCGCCGATAGTCCCTTCGAAGTCTACGAGTTCTGTATTCGCTACTGGTGACGGCTGCTGAAAGCCACCAAGATGCGTTGGGGCTGCCATGTGCCTAAAACTGGGATTGATGGTAAACTTTATTTCTTCAGAAGGAAACTGCGGACGATTTTGTTGAATAGCCATCAGCCCAACACTGAAGTCCTACACTTATCTTTTGAGGGCTCCTGTTAAGCGACGAACGCTACCGCTACACCCGCAACGGCCGCAAGCTTTGCGTATGGTATCCTAATTCTCGACTATTTGCTTCCACTTTTTGTGTCTCAAATAAGCCTTGCTTTTCAAAGCTTGCTGTTAGTTGCTGGTATGAGAATTTCGATTTGCAGCCACTTCGTTTTCTTTTCACTCTGTACGTTTTCGTGGAAAGATTTCCCCGCGTAATTCTCGCACCCCCCAACTTTGCATCGGTTTTCCGCCAAACAAAGTGCGAGGATTATGCGAGTAAATACGGTACGTCCCTTGCACATCGTGACCTTGAGCCCTTTATTTTTTTCCTGAGTCCCACGGACCACGAGCAAGCGCGCAGGCCCGTTGCGACGTACCACGGTGGCTGCGGTAGCTGTGCAGCACACGATGCTAAATTCAGCCAATGGTTACATGGCGCAGTCATTCAGGTTTATGCCATCATTTGTTGAGAGAGCCGATCGTAGTTTCTAGGCCACGCACTGCAGTTATAATATTTGACTCACATGCTCTCAGGAGTCACGACTACCGATGAGCAGCGTTCTCTGACCAAGCTTCATGAAGAGGTCTTGCTGGGCCCTTTTAATAATAAAGGGCAGAGCAGCTAACTCTCAGGAACCCTTTTGTAGCCTAGGAATTGAGTTGTACTCAGTGCATCCACTATGTTGAAGAACTTAAATTTTCGTATTAATGGGATAAATAAATTCTTTTTACCAGTACCAGTGTGACTACATACTTTATATGCACAGACCCTGTATACAACAGCAGCACCTTTTATGACTGCTACGGCGAGGGTTTCGATGCGCTGCTGAAACCACGCAGCCCTTACCGCTTGTGCCTGTGTGGTGTGCGCCAGGCACGAATCTGGCTCAGTTTGGTGTCCGAGAGCCGCAGGTCCAGGGGAAGCTCGGGCATCCACACCAGGAAAGCAGCCTGGCCTGTGTATGTTCCATACTTGACCAGCACAGTTGCGTTCTGCGAACCCCGCACTTCAGAGCCGTCCAGGTACACCGAAGTGCACGATGGTGAGACCTGCGTGAATAAGGCCACGCCATGCAATCAATAGAGTGGGCAAGGGTTTATCTTTTCACGAGAATATGTGCAACATGCTTAGCCAGCCAAGAACAACTGGGTAGATATGAGTGAAACCCCTGTGCTATGATCAAGGCACAGGCGTTTCACTTTTCTTTGTGTAATGCATTTTCGTGATGCCTGTACGTCATGTGCCTGTACTTTTAAGGCGTGTAAAACTTGTACAGCTCCTTATAAAAAAAGTCTAGATGAATTTATTCATTCCAAACTATGTCCAAAAAAAATAATGAAATGTGCAAGACTACATCGATCTTTCATTAAACCATGAAACAGTGTGCACAGTTTTCATGTCACTGCATATATAATTATTCAAGCAATATATCCCTCCCTTGCCATACTTTAGTAAAATATTGCTGGGTGATTCCACGAGAGATCGACACGTGTCCAAAAGTTGATATTTTAGATTTCATTGAGTATTTTATATTTCGTGCACCTCTCACCAGGTAGCCCAAAAGTCAACTTCGTTTTATGATTAACGGCATAACTTACGAGAAAAAAATATCAAACTTCACCAACACGGAGGCACCAATTTCGTCACCTGTCATTTTCGAAAATTGCAGATGCTATAAAAAAACAAATATTTTTGTTTCAAGGAAGATATTTTTTACCTGAAATGTATGTCTAATGAAGAAAGAATTCATACGATTTCAAGTTTGCAGACCTTAATTAAGAAAATAGCTTTTAAAAATGTCTAATTTTGCAACAGTTTAAAATAAGTTACGTACTCCCCATTTTTTTGCTCCGAAAACAATGCAAGCAGTGTTTTCAAACTTAACACGTTTTAAGGATATAGTGTGTTCATTAGGTACATAAATTATTGCTGCCGTAGGACAAATGTAAATTTTTATATATTGCCTCAAAGTTCTCATAATGGCAAAAGTGTACTCCACTGAAATTTCAATAATAAAAAAATCTCATCTTCGATTTTTCTTAAAATCTCGTAAATAGACAACCGAAGGCCATCATACAGTAGTATAGAAAAACATGTTGCATTACTTTGTTTTTAGCGACAATATTCGTGGTACAAATCAGAGCTTTTCGAGAATGCGCAGATAAGTTGAGAAATCTAGAAATCGGAACGGAAAAGTGGCAATGAGCTTCAAACGCGAGTAAACGTGACCGAATTTGGTGAAGAAAGGCTGTTTTAGCACTGTGACAAATACGTACCCATGAAGGCGCGTTTATGCTCCTGATAACACAGCTCTAATGGAGGAAACCTTCGACGCTGTAACTCAGTTGCAAAACATCTGTCTATATTTGCAGATAAACTCAAACATGAAAATGTTCCAATGCAAGTGTTGGGTCTCGCTAGAAAAAGCATATGCGCTTGAAGTACCCTCACTGGTATTTTGGTGGTGACTGCGTGAAACAAGAGATGCGCTCAAAATGGCTGCATCTTTTGCAGATCACATTTAGCAGTGCATGATGCTAACAAAACTCGACCACGATCAGTGCCCTCAGATGTGCTTAGCCAAACATGCCAAGAACGTATGCCTGGAACATGTGGCAACGATTTCCACTGGCTCTTCTTAAACTGACGGAATGTTTCTAGCTCGTCTGCATTTGCACACAGCAGCTTGACATTGTTGAGCTTCGCGCTCATTTGCGACACCATTTGGGATGCTGACATAATCACAGCTGAGCTTGCCGCTCTGAGGTTGCAGAGTGTAGCCTGATGCTTTAGTAGGCCACCAACGCCCTCACAAGAGTTCTTGCCATGTCCTGTGGCCGAAAAAATCCACTTTGTTGATATATGATCTTTCTGACATAACTCGAACAACTGGTACTTGTTTTTGAAGTGACTGCATGCACCATCAGAAACATAAGTAACATGCGTGTCAGGCTTAAGTTGTTCCTTCATATAGTTGTGGATTATTTGTAGAGCAAAACAGGCATGTGCAGCATCATAGCATGTGTCATCACTGATTTGATTGAATCCTTGTGAAACTTTGAATTGATTGCTTCCTTGTGATGACACACGTGAATATAGACACCTTTCGTTTGTGCCAGTGATAACGACTGTACCTCATTCGGTAAAATGGCTGTTCAATTTTCGGCGAAATCAAAGTGACAAATGCAAGATTCTTTTTCTTGATTCTCATTCGCCTGGCGTATTGCTGATTCTTGAATGTATCTTATGTAATCATGGGTAATCCACTTCACAAACCATAGACTTAGCTCTCACAGAAAAGCACTTGCCTGGGCTGTTTTTTTTACTAGATCGCCATTTTCCCATACTGCATAGGCTACCTCAATATCTTCAGGGATTCCTAAACATGTGGCTGTCAGAGTGTCCTCCTTAGCACAATAGTCACAATGGCCTAAAAAACAATCACTTGTAAGGGAGCAGCAAAGACATAGTTCTTTCAAGAAATCCGCCGTGTAGGCACCATCGGTGACGTCTTGTAGGGCAGAAACACACTCCGTAGCATTAGCACAGTATATACGAAGGCACACTTCTTGGTGTGGTGCAAGAAGAACCCACTTCGGCCTCAGTGAATAAAACTTTGAGAGCCCAATAGACGTGTTCGGATTAGCTTCTCTAAAGAGACGGTAAGCCTCTTGCACCAAACGGGTCATAAACCTTTTCGAAACAAGCTCCTTTTTTCCGTCAATGATAACAGATACATCTTTTTTGTTGGGACTCTGCCGAGAGCAGCTACACTCATCTTTGGAGTAGTAAGCCATAGCTGCCTGGACGTCCATTGGGTTCAGCCGTGTCCTTTTTACCGCATTTGGTGCTGACCATATCCCGTGCTTTGCGCGCCAGCATCGGGACCTGTATATCATGTAAGCTGAGAAGTTTGGTATAAGCGCTTGGAGTTTTTGGCGCTCTATATCGCTCGGCAACAGTGTCAACAAACGCATGCACTCTTGATACGAAGAACACGCTTCATAGTCTTGCTTGAAGTTCTTGAACCACTGGGCACACACACTGCATTTTAGATCTGATGGTTGAAAGTGGGGGTTACACACGTTACGGTGGCATTTCACGGTTACTGTAGAATTGCTGCTAAGTTGTCTTGGCTCTGCATGAACTTTGCTATTTTGCGCATGCAGCTTCTCCAGTCGCATATGTGACAATGCTTCAGGCGTGTTTACACACCCCTCTTGACTTCTGCCTTTTTCTTCTTCCGGCAAAAACTCTTCAGCTGTTTCAGCTAAGAAGCCATTAGACGAAGACAGCATATCTGTGAAGCGTCTGAAGCAGTTCTGGCAGACGTGGTAGTTGTTATGTGCATGGCGGGCAGCTTTCGGCAAAAGCTTCTGGAGGGCAAACAGGCCAATGTCTTCGACCTTGCGGAAATTTTTTTGATAAGGTATTTTCTTTTTATGCAACATGAGGTAATCTGAACAAAAAAACTCTATCCCGGCTGAAGTGGTCAGCCATCGCCACGCTCCTTGAGGCTCAAATTACTGGCATGCAACTATGCATGAAACCAGCCGCACGAAAGTGATCTATCTGTCGTCTGTTCCTATGTCTCTCACCTTTAATGAGAGCAGACGTAAAACAGCGTGTGCAAGTATCCACAGTGCGAGTGCAAAACTGAAGCACAGTACGTTAAAATGAATTTCACAATGTTTTTGTCAATAAAATTATGGGAGGCGTAATCTTTGTCCCTAATTTGAACCATATGATCTAAAGCATTGCCTCCGAGATGCGGCGCACAGCAATTCATCTGTAGAACAGACGACGGATGATAACTTGCCCTAAAGCGTGTTCTTCAGTCTAATGCGGCAGTCTTCGTGCCCCAAATGATAAAAATTTGTTATGAATCATTTATGAACTCATTCAACATTCAATTCTCTTACCCAACGTGTTGCAAACACATGGCCGTCACAGCAGCTCCATCTGTGTGTCAGTAATGGAGAGGCACCACATATTAGAAGTCTCAGTGCTCTACGTATAAGAGTGAATTCAGATACTGTAGAATATCGTGTTCAAAATAGTTACTCCTATCTGCTAAAACAGCCTTTCTTCACCAAATGCGGTCATGTTTACTCACGCTTGAAGCTCATTGCCACTTTTCCGTTCCGATTTCTAGATGTCTCAACTTATCAGCGCATTCTCGAAAAGCTCTGATTTGTACCACGAATATTGTCGCTAAAAACATAGTAATGCAACACGTTTTTTTATATTACTGTATGATGGCCTTTGGTTGTCTAATTACGAGATTTTAAGAAAAATCGAAGATGGGGGTTTTTTTATTATTCAAATTTCAGTGGAGTACACTTTTGCCAATATGAGAATTTTGAGACAATATATAAAGATTTACATTTGCCCTATGGCAGCAATAATTTATGTACCTAATGAACACACTATATCCTTAAAACGTGTCAAGTTTGAAAACACTGCTTGCATTATTTTTGGAGCAAAAAATGGGGAATACGTAACTTATTTTGAACTGTTGCAAAATTAGACATTTTTAAAAGCTATTTTCTTAAGGTCTGCAAACTTGAAACCGTATGAATTCTTTCTTCAATAGACATACATTTCAGGTAAAAAATATCTTCCTTGAAACAAAAATATTTGTCTTTTTATAGCATCTGCAATTTTCGAAAATGACAGGTGACGAAATTGATGCCTCCCTGTTGGTGAAGTTTGATATTTTGTTTTCTCGTAAGTTATGCCGTTAATCATAAAACGAAGTTAACTTTCGGGCTACCTGGTGAGAGGTGCACGAAATATAAAATACTCAATGAAATTTAAAATATCAACTTTTGGACCCGTGTCGATCTCTTGTGGAATCACCCTGCTGTAACTGCACTAGCACTGATATTTCGTTGTGTCTGGATCAAGCAAGTATTTCGAGAAAGAAATGTAACTGAAAGGCCACCTATTACTGGCCTCAGTATTACTGGTGTACCACTTGGCTTTAGCAAAGTTCATATGGCTCACTATTTTAGTGTGTTGTTGTGCTTACTGTGTAGTAAAATTTAGTGCATTGTTGTGCTTAATTTGTAGTGCGTGTTATGTTGTACACACCAATAAGTGCTGTCCAAAGTTACAGGCAAAAACTATGACTCTGAGCTATTAAATCTATGACCAGCATCATTATTCTTTACTGGTTTTGAAAAAAATCATGTACGATAAAAGGCTGTGTATGTACACTCAAACCTCAATACAGTGAAATCTCGGTGTAACGAACTTCCGGAGGCCACGGCAATTTGTTCGTTATTTTGAAAGGTCGTTACAGTGAAAGCCCTAAAATTAACCATAAAAACTTATTTTCCACCGTCCAAAACGACTTGACTTTACAAGAATGGGTCCTTGAACTCCTTCTTCACGAGAAAAAAAAATGCACAAGTGAACACCAAAAAATGCACGTTTACTTTAAAGAAGTTTTTTTTTGTTTTTTTTATGTGTGCAGCACTAACTTTGCCTGACGATAGTTATAGCGCGAGAACAAAATGACAACACAGAGACAAGAAGGACACGAAGTACATGAAGGTCCTTCTTGTCTTTGTGTCGCCGTATTGTAGTCGCGCTATAACTATCATCATGTCATACCAACTAGCCCAAGCTGCCTCACTTCTAAGTTACAAACTTTGCAGCGCGAAGGTCCCTAGCTCATCTACATTCCTGGGGTGCGATTCGGTTCTTTGGTCACAACAGCCTGCTTTTCGCCTTCCAGTTGCCAAAGACTATCTCGCTAAGCGAAACCTGCTTCCGCTTCCTGGTCTCATTGAGATGAACCCATTTGTAGTTGCACGGCAGCGCGAACACAGACTTGCTTTGTGGATGCGATAAGTAATCACCAAAAAGAGGTGAACATGACTGACAAACCAGGCCTCCTAGGGCACATGTAGAAGTGACAAAGAAAGGGAAACCCAAAGCGTTGTGGCTGTCATCGCCTCTTCCTAAGAAAAAAAAAGTGCTATAAAAAAGATTCTTCGCGTGTCTGTTTCTGCTCCCTCGCTTCTCAGGTTTTTCGCGCCCATGCTTTCTGTTTCACAACTTCCACTCTGCTTCGCTGTCCTTGCTCTCCCGTGTTGCCCTCACCCCTCGCCTTTGCGCTTCTAAACCTAAGGCATCGGCGTTTCGACAAAAAGAAAAAAAAGAAAGTCGTCCTTTCGTTTTTTTTCCTCCCTTTGTACTGTCACACGTGTCCCGAGAAGCAAGGCGTCCATTCGCTGTGTCATCTGCTTGCGCACCGCTCCGGTGGTCGCGACGGATTCAGAACTTTTGTAGTACTAAGGCGTTGTTAATATAATGTGGAACTAAATTAATGCTCGTTATTCTGAAAAGATTGGTATTCTGAAGTATGCAGTAGTGAAATAATTTTACATTGAAACTTGTATTAGCAGTCGGCACTAGATGTTTTTTTAAAGTTTGTTATTCAAAAAAGTTTGTTAATGTGGGGTTTGTTCTTCCGAGAATTCACTGTATAAGAAACCCGGGAATAGTGAAATATTGGTTATACTGAAGCAGAGTAAAAATAATCTTGCGATCGATGTAGTGTTAGGAATAAATGTTTTAAAGTAAATTTTTCCATATAACAAACCTATTTTCGTGTGTAAGATGCAACTTTGTTAAAATGAGGTCTGAGAGTAGTTCAGACCAGCATGCAGCGTAATGTGGAATTTGTGGACAGCGAAAGCAGAAACAAGTTTCCATCTGTATATAACCCAAAGCCTAATAACTGAAATCTCTATATCGTCCAATAACTGGAAGCATTTATTAGCACTGCATTTGAATATTAAGGGAAGATGCGGGTTGAAAAACGAGAATTTTCTAAAAAAATTATCGATTTTTTGTTTTCACCTGTTTTGTTAAGATTAGTACCTCTACTATTCTGAAAAAAAAAAAAAAATCTATGTCGAGAATCAACTGGAAATGCTTTAAAATTGCGTCTGATGAGCACAAGGTGGCTGTCAAAAGGCCGAAAGTGTGTCATCTTCGAGCACCTTGCCGCTGATAATGCGCCGCTGCTCGCCATTGTCGACCGCATGAGGCGAAGAACCGAGCCTCACTCTTCAAATAGCGACGGTTTCCCGCGCTGCTGCAACGCAAGAAATAATAAAGAGAAGCGCACTTTTGCCGCCTTTTTCGAGCGTCGCGACTGGCTTTTAAATCACGTGGTACGGATCGGGAGCCGCCATTGGCCGCTGCGCGCCTGTGTGTACTGTGAAGCCTACTTGCAGGATCCGTGTCTCGTCGAGCAGCACAGCTGAACAACGCTTTTCTCGAGTGCTTATTCGTTATGGACGAAGAAAGCCGTAGGAAGCGCGGTCACCGGCCTGTGAAGTTTCACGCGGCGCACAAATTTCGAGGACGCCGGCGCAAATCAAAGTCGAACACTCAAACCACGAAAAGATCGTCTGCTGCCGCAAAACGTAGTGGCAATGACGCCGATGCGCCCGACGAGTTTGCCGCGGCATTCGAATATGTGAGTGCCTCCCAGAAAAAGATCGGACTCTTCGAAGACGAAGAAAAATCACAGGACGACGAGTCTTCGTTGATTGCTGATGTGACAGCACTGAACATGCTTGTGCGCGGTGCAATGTGTCCGTCGTGTCGCCATTTGGGATTACGTGTCTGGGAACCGGCCGACAAGCGGAAAGGACTTGCATCGTTCGTCGAACTCCACTGCCCAAACAGTGAGTGCCCCGAGACTATTCTTTCGGCGACATATACTTCGCGGCGAGTAGCTTCAGGCGGGGAGGCCAGCGTGAGCGTGGCGGGTGACGGACTGACCGCGAGGAGAACATACGACAGCGGGAGCTCGCGCGATAGCTACGCTGTCAACGTGAAAGATCCATGAGGGCCAAACCTATGGTGCTGGCGCATTTTAATGGCAGTGGTCACTACAAGGAGGATTTTTCTTTCTTGTGTACAAATTTCGTCGCATTCAATGACATCTTTGATAAATAAACATGCAATTTTGACTTTAAAACTTCTTTTTCTCAAAACACAAATTTTGCCATTTTTGTCAATGTGCCCCTCCTTTTTCGGGTACTTCTGGTGCTCAGATCTGCATGAAATTTTTCCCAAATTTTTTCCAAAGTACGAGAAATGCAATTATCTTGTTTAAGTTTCAATATTCTTTTTATATAATAAAAAAAAGTTATGTAAACTTTTACTAGGGTAGGAGAAATATGAACTTCCCACGTTAAAATTTTTCACGTCTGGTACATATTTTGTATGGACTTCCAAATTAGTTGTTTGCATTCCACACTTCATTTGAAACATTATGAACTATCAATTGTAAAAAATTAATGAAGTTTAGGTATGAAAAGAGGGGGGGCAAAGGGCTTAAGTTTTTCACTTTGTCATGTTGCAAAACTAAAAGTATGCAACTTGCAAGACAACTCATTATATATTCGAAATCAGCATAAAAAGTTCTATAAGCACCTCAAGTTTCATTGCTCTCGAATGAATATTAAAAAAAAAGTGTCTTCGACCCGCATCTCCCCTTAAGTCACTGTCATCCATTACAATTTTGTAGCAAAAGTCTCTTGGCTGACATGTCCTCTCATAGAAATTTTTCTTTGCCATCAAGTACATTCAACATTGACACTTCTTGAATGTGTGACAGAAAAACTTCTTGGGAAAATAGGTCCAAGAATCAGTGAACCAGGATCAGAGCACTGCTGGAGAGGTCTGTTTCAGCTACTTAACTCCAGTCACTTCAAGCTCTGCAGACTTCATGATTTGAAAGCACACAATTTGTAGCTCATCTACAGTCTAGTGTCCTGAGGAGAGCTTTGCTAATGATGTGTGTCTGATGAACAAACTGTCAGGTCATCATGCTGTTGACTCGTGTCAGGCTAGAAATGAGGGTCGTACAGGGGTTCATACACCATACTTCAATTCCAAAGTAGCCGCGCTTTTTCATTGTCTAATTCTCTTGAACTGGTACCCTTCTATCGTCACATACACATTAAGCTGCCGAAACTCCAATAGCATCACTACAAGGGTGAAAAAATGCTCGGTGCATGGCTTGCACAGCAGTTGCTTCACCAACTCAGCCAGGTGACGCTGGACAGGGTCTCGAACAAGTATCAATGGGAGCCCTAGGAGTGCTTGAGGCTGTCAACACCAGATAAACTTAATGCAGTCAAGCACCAATTCCTTGACCATCCACCCTTTCTTCCGATAATGAACAGCAACATATTTTGGAAACGTGTCTCTTTTCCGCGGGTATTTTCATACTAACCCAGTGAACCACTGATATCCTGTCAACCCCTATCAATAACATCTAATTGACATCTCCATAAGGTGCCATACTTACACTCTAAAGAGCCTACGTATATTTAACGTCCTATGCACTTTTATTTTAGACAAAAACTAGACGTCGCAAATGATGTCGCGTACACGTGCTCATAACATCAACTGCATCGCAGAACTTTCTGTCTTCCACAACCACTTTATTTGACATTTAGAATGATAAATATATACTGCCACGTAAGATCTAGAAAGTGCTCGAATATAAATGGTCATGTAATGTTTGAGCATGCGTAATGCATACACTTACACGCACGAGGAGTTTAGGCGTGCGAACAACCATAAAATTACCATGTGTGGCATTAGTGCTGCCATACATGATAGCACGAAATCATGCAACCCGAAGGTGCTTTTAAGTGTGACGCACCTTATGGACCTGGGCTGTCATCGCTTGGCGTAATGCAAGCAAAACCCCATAAAAAATAGAAAAGACGAAGCGAGAAATAGAAAAAATGGAGAAGAAAGAAATAGGAAGACGAATAGAAAAGGCAAGGGAAATAGATGAAAAAATAGAGGAGAAATAAAGACAGAAAAAACTGCAAAACAAAAAAAAGAGAGAGGAGGAAAGAAAGCTCAAGAGAAATAAAGGAGACTTTCCAGCTTCGCACTTTCTTCAGGCTTACTGCATGTGCTAGAGACCTGCGCTCCCACTGCGGTCTGGCTCTTAGCTGGTGTGCTATACTTATACACCTTCATGGCCGGGCTTAAATTTGTAGTCTGACAGCAATCTGGCAAGCCTCACCCCGCCGCAGTGGTCTCGTGGTTAAGGTACTCGGCTGCTGACCCGCAGGTCGCGGGTTAGAATTCCGGCTGCAGCGGTTGTATTTTCAATGGAGGCAAAAATGCTGTAAGCCCGTGTGCTTCTTAGACTCGAGTGCACGTTAAAGAACCCCATGTAGTCGAAATTTCCGGAGCCCTCTACTACGGTGCGTCTCCTAATCATGTGGTGATTTTGGGATGTTAAACCCCACATATCAATCAATCCGGCCAGCCTCACACCTTGGATGCTTTCTATAAAGTACAGCTGAGCGACAATGAGCAAGACCGCCATGGAACCGCAAGTGCAACACACCAACTTCATGCAGTAAGTGTGCCAAGTGCATGAAAAAACTTTTTATTTAGTAAATAACAATGTCTACGAATATATATTGAATGTCCATTCAGTGTCCAAGTGCAACGTAACTGCAACCATACTCGGCCGAGCTGTTCGTAGTAGCAGGTACATTTAATCTTTGTAATTTGGATTTCTATGGATATCTAAAAGACATTTACAATGTTCATGAGAAACATACCATGCATGTCTACACAATATTTGCGGTTCACTGGAAAGTAGGGTGGTGTCTTGTGACTGTCGGCAGCGCAGCACAGTACTACGGGGACCTGCATTTTCCCCATTTTCACTGGATTTCACAGAATCTTGACAAGATCGTGTTTATTGCACAATTAGGGCTGAAGCTGTGTTCGTATATGCTGGTGTTTGATTCGAATTGCCGATCCGACCGACTGAAAGTTCACTGATTTTCGCAGCAAAAGCACATGTTGCCACAGAAACACTTAGTAGCTCTCTGGCAGCCTCCGTCAAATCGATGAGTGTAGGCATTAAAAAAAAAAACAGGGCTGATCATAAGATGTGACACCAAGTACTCAAAGTCTGTCTGCTGAATGCCCTTCTCTCTTTCTATTTCTCTTGCCCTTGCATGGAGTAGCACAGAGATGACACAAAAATTAGTGGCTCATTGCTCTCGAATGAAGTTTGTTAGGTCATGTTGAAATTCGATAAGCACTGCATTCTTAGGCTTCCCAAAGCTACTACTTAGGCCAGTGCAAGCAAAGAGGGGCTTTCCTCCGCTTTTTCCAACTGCAAATGCTACAATAGTTCCCACAGAACTGCTGCTCTGCAACACAGCTGCCAATGATGCCAGCAATCACATTTATTTTGGACATGGCCGAGTACTACTTTTTGCCATGCCAACCTGGTGCAAAGCTGTCGGCTACAGTGCTTGTCAAGTCAGCCAGGCCACAATGGCAATCGATAAGAGCGCAGATATCTGATGATCATGATACTACCAAGAAATTCCAAACCAGATTGGTGAACCTGGGCTGCAAACTGGTTGAAATCAACATATGGTAAAATAGGGCAGAACTTTCACATCGCCATACTTGGAAAACGGCCTCGGACTATGCACAGGCTTTTAAGATAAATTCGCTTCATTACACTACAGCCTCACTGTGCGCAAGAGTACTATGTGCGTTTGCTTCAGTTAAAATCGTGCTTGCATGCATGCTGTTACAACACTGAACACGGATACAAGCTTTGCTATATTGGCGGTCTTATCGGGTTAAATCGGATCTGCTAACAATAACATTTTTTTTGTTGCACTTCTGCAATGGCTTCGCAACAGTAACAAGTGGTGAAGAAACACCTGAACAACGCGAAACAACTGCAGAAGTTGTGCAAGGCCACTACAGCGGAACCTTCTTGAAATGTTTTCCAAGGAAACTAAAGAATGAAGCATATTATATGCAAGAATCGTATTAACCAAAAGGTTGGCTGGGAGCTAAAAGAAACACACGTTAGGCTGAAAAACACACTCTGCAGAATCATATCGACACGAGTTAACAGTAGTCATCTTGTTGCACAGCCTACAAAACAACCTCGTGCTGTAAGGATTGTATTTGTGCTTCATGACGAGTGTGCTTAGGGATGTTCCACCGCAACACAAATACTACACCACAACACAACATGCGGTGATAGACGCTACTAATACTGGAGAGAACTCAGTGCTGTGCAGTGAAGAGCACTCACCTGTGGCTGTCTGTTACCAAAAAGATGACTGCCACGTAGCTTTAAGAATATGAAAGGCGTTAAATACATGCAATACATAAGGCATAGGTGGAAAATTAATATTACATGAAATTTGACATCTTTCACTTATTTGAATAACAAACTGGTAAGTTTCCCACTTTTCATGATCTCAATAGACTGGTGATGACGTGTGGTTTCGTGTATAGGCTTCAGATATCTATATAAAAAAGCACTATTTTGCAATCCTAGTTTAATATATCGGGATTGAAAAGTACATTTGAAGTTAATATAGAGCAGTACAAAATTTTTTGTGTGCGATGTGACTGCTATCGGTACAAGGCACAGTATTACTGTGATGTAGTATCAGAAGGCACCCGTAAGTACAAAAACTGCTCGTTTATTAAGAAACTTGCATCACTTGATTATAGGGAGACGCATCCTATACAATGAAGTAAAGTCCAATGAACTCTATCCATCCTCAATAGTGTGATTGTCGTAATAATTCACCTTGAGAACCGACTCGTCAGCTGAGTGGCAGGAGGACTGCAGCGTGACGTCCCCCAGAAGTCCAGACTGGCTCACCACGAACACCTTCATGGGCTGTGACACTTGTTTGCCAGTCAGCACTGCTGTGTTTAGTAGCTGATTCGACTGCAAACAATTCAGCGAGCTCCATTTAGCAATTCTGTACAGACTCTATGAGAAGTATTCCCAAAACTGTGAATGTGTGAACAGCTCATTTCAATGTCACTATTTCCTTTTTATCAATGATCTGAATGGAATACTCCTTGTGCAATCATTAGAGTCATTTAGCAATGAATGGTGAATGATCAAAAAGAACAGTGAGATAATGAGGCATTAGATGTCAGACACATGATCTTATTATGAAGCACGGCATAGTATGCTAAGCCGCCATGGCAGCTATAGAATCAAATGGGTCCTGTAGAAACCCCCCAAGTCAGGAAGCTTTATGACGAAATGAAAACATCTCATAATATCTGCACACAGATCATTTCCACTTATTTATTCATTTTCCTAGAAAAGCAAGCTTTGAAGCGGATGCCAGAAGAAATATTTTAATTTTAGCTGAATGATTTCTGACAGTGCATTACAACCATAGCTGATATTGTTGACGGTACAAATAGAAACCTAAGAGAAAATTAACCATAAGTCATGTGCAATGTTTGAGAGACAAGAAGTGAGCAGAGTTGGTCAGGGAACAAGCAGTGTCAAGGAGATCTCAGTCAAAACCAAAAAAAAATGTGCATGGGCAGGCCATGTAGCATGGAGGCAATTTAACAGCTAGTCATTAAGATTAACAGACTGTATTCCAAGAGAAGGCAAATGCAAGAAGGGGAGGCATAAAATTAGGTGGGCAGATGAGATTTAAAAGTTTCCAGGTATAATGCGGCTGCAGCAAACACAGGACTGGGTTTATTGATGAAACATGGGAGAGGTTGTTGCCCTGCAGTAGGCGTAGTCAGGCTGACGATGGTGATGACGTACACTACGCAATTAAGTCTCGCTCACCGGGACCCAACTTCATTTGGTGCTGTCTGGACGGGGCTTGACACGCGCACAATAAAAAAAATGGAAAGAGAGCAAGTACCTTGGCGACGAGGAGGACAGCCTGGACGTCGTCCTTATGGATGTCCAACCGGGAGGTGAGCTTGATGCTGTCATCGACCTCGCTGACGGTGCTGCTCACGGTGGCTGTACTGTCCACGCCGGGCAGGTCTAGGTAGCGCAGCTGCCAGGTCACCTGGCCCCCGTCTTCGTGGCCCAGCCCTTCCTCCACTTCAAAGAGCCAGTTGAGCACCTCTTCCCCACTGCGCAGCAAGGCGATAGGGAGGCCTCGCAAATCACCAACAAAACTTACCGCAAGAACCAGGTGCAACTAATTAGAGCTGTGCTATTGATTTCAAAGTTTGGATTACTCTCGAGAAAAATAGGTATGGCGCTCAAAGGACGATCCAGAGGAAAAGACTTGTTTGTCAGTTCATGGGCTCACTTTGTCCCTGTCCTTTATAGCTATTTTCATCAAACAATGAGTAAATTAGCTGGGCAATAAACACTGCTGATTTATGCACTGAATGTTAACTCGCACTCATATCACCAGAAGTTTGAAAGTTGAGCTTGTTGGTACATTTTATTGTGAGAGTAAGTAAACAGGACAGTGCACAACTGCTGGCACATAATAGCACAAGATTTCTCTGGAACTACATATACAATTCAAGCCCTTCATAAGAAACATGAACCTAGAAGCCTTTCTTATTTTTTACATGAGGTGTCTCTTAAAAGCAGGGTGCCATGCTTCGAGCTCAAACCTTACTTTAGGGTAGGCGCGGTGGTGTCTCTTATACCTTAAGTGTTTCTTCAGATCAGTGTCTCTTACAAAGGGGCCCATCGAATATCGTGTAGAAAACGACGAGTGACATTATCATCATTAGTTTAAGATCAGATCAGAACGCAGAAAAAAGAGGAGGTCGATGGTGGCCTTCGACATTGAACTTCTAATAGACAATCCACCAGATCTTGAAGATGAGTGCTCGCCGAAGACGACAGGTCGCCATCCTAATAAGTCTTCACAGCAATGCGTACAATGGCCTGCAGATTGCAAAACAAAGCCAGCCAGTCACTCGAAAAGAAACAGAAGGAAGACTACGAGGATGCTGAAAAAAACTCGTCATACTGATCGTAGCCGATGCTCTTCCGAGAAATCTGCACACGTCAGGGTTGAAGGAAATGCAGATCATATGTATTCTTTCGTCTAAGAGGAAAATTACCGAGACAGCGTCAAAGTAAAAAACGGGAAAGCTCAGATTAATGCAAAGGAAGGAGGATGATGATACCAAGGCGAATGCAGACAGGACCAACGAAAAAACTCAAGAGAACTTCTCAGAAATAGCTCCTGCAGACCCTCATGGAACACAGAACATTAATTTTCACATAAACAAAAACTGCTCATCGACCGCACCAGTCCCTCAAGGGGAACACGCCTGGGAGTGGAACAAACGTCTGAAGCACCGCTGGAAGACCAAGCACTGGTGAAGAGTCCCACTGACCTACATGGATTGACTGGGACCTTCTACACGTACTCATGAACAAAAGGTGTGTACTTAGAAACTGAGTGCATTAATGTTCTCCATCATCACTCGCTACTGTCGGGGTGCGGAGGATGTTAAATATTGTGCAGAAGACGACGAGTGACACTATCATATTTAGGATAAGATCAAATGAGAGCAAGAAATAAAGAAGAGGTCAACGGTGGGCTTCGCCATGGGGACTCCGGCTCATCCTTTTCTCAACATTTTGGTGCCGTAAAACCTGTTAGTAAAGGCCTATAGAGGTAGACAGGGTGGACTTTCATGACTTCTCCACCACATCTGTAGCCAAGAAGACTTTTGTTGAAGCCGCCGGTGGATTAATCTCATGTTCGAGGCCTAACGCTGCTCGTGACCCAGATCGTGGAGCGTAACATGTTGACGACGCCCGGTGTTACATCATGCGATGCTTTGTGACATATAGCACGGTGATGCCTTCTTCAATGCGTGGCATAGCCGGCCAGTGATTTTCTACTTTTCCCGACACTAGACGGGATTATGGAGGCCCTAATCGAAGGTGTAGTCACGTACAAAAGAACGTCATGGAAGCTATCACCAGCGTTGAAAGTCTCCTGCATATTAATCGCCCTCCAATAATGCCCGGAGCTTCATCATGCAATGCTTTGTGACGGATAACACTGTGACCCCTTCTTCACTTCGTGGCATAGCCGGCCACTCATTTTCTACGTTTCCTGACAGTGGACTGCATTGAGGAGGCCCTGATCGAGAGGCGTAGTCATGTACGAAAGACCGTCATGAAAACCATCGCCAGCGTCGAAAGTCTCCTGCATATGGGTGGCCCACCCAATAAGTGAGTAGACGAATTTTCACAGAATTTTGATTAACGAGTATAGGAAGTTCACAGAAATTGACAAGGAGGTAGAAGATGCAGCTCCCATTGATCATTTACAAGCAGAGATGGAGGAAGGCGACGATTATGTTGACCAGATTATTCGAGCAAAAGTTAGAGCAGAGTACAATATTGAAGACGCATTAAAAACTCTGCAAGCTGATCTGGCATCAATAAAAGAGTGGATTAGAACAGAAGCGAAAGGAAAAATGGGCTCCTCATCTATAGCACTAAGACCTAGCCAATGCTTCCTCAATGGTGATCTTGTCGCACAGACATTTGATGACTCGACTTCATAGCGAATAGATAGAATAGAACACACTGAAAACCGTCAGACAAGCTTTCCCTCTGCAGAAAGTGCAATCTCGGAGATCAGCACCAAAGAAAAACTTCAGAGACTAGAGACCCCTTCCAGGACTTTAGAAGTCTCATCTACCGGCTGCACCAGTGAACTGAACGACACAATAGCACCAGCTACTCAGATGTACCTGGCGGGAGAGGCCTGTATGAAAAAAAAAAAATCAGAAAGCATTTAAACTTCTAATAGACGATCCACCAATCTTAGAGATGAGTGCCCGCCGAAGATGACAGGTTGCCATCCTAATAAGTCTTCAAAGCAATGGGTACAATGGCCTGCAGATAGCAAAACAAAGCCAGCTAGTCACTCGCAATGAAACGGAAGGAAGACCACGAGGATACTGAAGAAAGCCTGTTGTACTGATCGTAGCCTATGCTCTTCGAGAAATCTGCATACATCAGGGTTGAAGGAAATGCCGATCATATGCCTTCTTTCATCTAAGAGGAAAATTACCGAGAAAGCGTCAAAGTCAAAAGCGGGAAAGCTCAGATTAATGCAAAGGAAGAAGGCCGATGATACCAAGGCGACTGCAGACAGGACCAACAAAAAAACTCGAGAAATAGCTCCTGCTGGCCCCCGTGGAACACAGAACATCACCGATTTTCACATGAACAAAAACTGCTCATCAATCGTACCAGTCCATCAAAGGGAACCCGTTATAGGCACGAGAGTGGAACAAACGTCGGAAGCACCGCTGGAAGACCAAGCACTGATGAAGAGTCCGACTGACTTGCATGAATCGACTCGAACCTAACACAAGAACTCATGAACAAAAAGTGTGTACTTAGAAATTGTGTGTGTAAGTTTTCTCCGTCACCACTCGCCACTGTTGGGGCCTGGAAGATGTTGAATATTGTGTAGAAGACGACGACTGACACTATCATCACAAGGTTAAGATCAGATCAGAACGTAGAAAAAAGAAGAGGTCAACTGTGGGCTTCGACACGAGACGGCGGCTCGTCCTTTTCTCCACAGAGCCCAACTGAACATGCGAAAATTGAGAACAGAAAAAGGCAGTGACCTGGAATTTTATGTTACATCGTGCGGCTGTATGCTGCTACTGTTCGAAAAATAAACAATTCTGAGGCAACGCAAGAACTACAGAACACGTGAGACAATTCAGGCATTTGTGATTCACAAGAAAAGTACACCCTATGTTAGCATGCCATTTATCAACTTTATGGACAAAGAACCTTGATATCTTAGTGGCATGAGTTCATAATCGAGTGCTGCATGTGTGCACTCTAGTGTCCCTTAATACATACTGCTTAATTACAAGACATTGTAAGTGATAAATTTTTATGCTTTTTGTGCTTTAGTTTGTTGCACATATGTGCTCTTCAGATAAACTCTTGCAGTTAGTCTGCAACTACATTTTCGTTGTTTTGTTCTGTCACCTAGCAGTTCTATAAATTAAAAGGGAAGCTGGCAATGTTTAGGCACATCTTGGTACATGCTTGGCAGTATAATACAAAAGCGCATATTTGAATTTTTAAATGCCACAGATGAACCATACAGCAGTGGCATCTCTGATCGTTGACAAATTGAACCAACACTCTAGGAAACAGATTTTTTAGTGATTGATAATAGGATAATTTCTTGTACAGCTAGGCTGTCTTACTCATCAGTTACACGGATCACCATAAAAATATCAAAAAGAAGGTGGCACGTACGTCTATAGAAAGATATGTACTAGGTATTAGGTGAACTTTCAAACATTATGAAAAACAGAGCTGTTAGCCTCAAAGCTAAAATCGACCTACAGTGGCTTTTCTTGTAGTGCAAGTCATAGCCCTCGCAAAAAATATGAAAGAAAAAAATCTGCTGAATTCTTTTGAGCTATAGTGGTGGCATATATATTTCAAAGAATCTCATTAAGTGTCAAATGAAGAAATATTAGGACCTAAGCTCTTAAAGCTCGAGGTAGAATGTGGGATGCCTGCAAAAAATCCCTTTTGCCGTTTGTTGTAACACGCCGCTGCTCATCAGTCACGCCCACAGGCGCAGACAACCCACGTAGCTACCGTGCGAACTTTTCCCGCTGCACAAGACAAGTGCAAGTGACGAAAGGCCCGCACTTCTACTGGGAGTGTTACGGCCAGCCTTGCCATTAGTTCTGGCACTGTAGTTCAGACATTCTTGCATGGTCTATAACATGCTATGGCTCAACTTTACACTGTCTACGTCAAGAATAGACCTCGTATCAACCAAGAAGGCCACATTAAGGCTGACTAGTTTTGCTGCTTCTTAGAAGGACCCAGAAATCATTTCGACGATTTTGTGTAAACACATTGAGTTGGTAAAGCAAGTCCTAAAAGTAATTTGATGTCTCTGCATCAACTGTGCACTTTATTACAAGATTTTAAACATGTAAATCACTGCAGGTTGCAGTGGCTCAGCCAAATGAGTTTTCAACTTCTCGTGCCTTTCACACCTAGTTCCAGTACCAGTAGCAACCGGTCACTGATCTTATAGGATATCTCAGTCTATGTCACAGAACCTTCTCTTGGCAGCGAGCATCGTCTGCTTGTGTACAACATGCTTTATGTTGATGTGAACTGAGCGTTAGTATTCGTCTAGAAGTTTCTTTTCTTGAACACAAGAAATTGACCTAGCTGTGTACATCTCTAGCGATCAATGACTTTTAAAGCTGTGACGTGTAATATTTTTTAGGAATCTGGCGAGCGGAATCACTTCAGCTCATTGCTGCAGTGATTGTCGTACTATCGCTGTGCGATCTATGCTAAGATCCATGAATCTACCGCTGTAACTTCATCTCTCAAGACACATCAACATTGCCCGAGTTTATGACTACCGGAGATTGTTTTCGAATGTGTTTGGGTTCGCATGCCTTAGCAGCTCGTCACCGTACAGGAGAATAGCATAAGGTCAGCTCGTAGTGCTGCGGCACCTGTTGGAACAGATATCAACCTCTTTGCGATCTCATTGCTGTTGCCAGACGGCGTGTGTGCTGCCGGGCACACTCCTCTATGGCCTCTGAGATTGCCCACAACCATTCAGTGTGCAATATCGGAGGCGCTGACTAGGTGAAGCTCAAACCATCGAGCGCACTCATGAGAGCGCTGTGATGGCCAGCGATGCCAACATGTCTCATGAGTTCAGGCAAGGCAAGGATGAAAAGGAGGGTGTAGATAGAATTGTCCGTAACGTACCTGTTACATGGCGTGTAACTAAATTTGTGGAGTGAATTATTTGATGATACGCTAGCTTATACACTGACAAGACTTACCGTTTCATGTTCTCTTTAGTCTTTACACGTATAGTGCCAACTCGTCTTTTTTTTTTAAGCTATAAGTGAGATCAGGTTGGTTTAAAGTTCGGTTTGTGGGGTTCAACGTGCCAAAACAACTTGCGCTTTGAGAGACGCCGTAGTTAATGGCTACAAATAATTTGGACCACCTGGGGTGCTCAGACGTGCACAGACATCACACAGTAATTGGGGCTCTAGCGTTTGACTTCCATCAAAACGCGACTGCCATGATAAGCACCCAATCAGCGTCTTTCATGTAAGCACATAAAAAAAGGTCCATCCTGAATGTTCTTTCAAAAGAAAAGTCCGAAAACTAAAACTGCGTTGTTTTGGCTTATCGTGTGGGCTGGAGGTTCAAAGAAACAAAAGTTAATGCTAGGCAAAGCGAACGGTAAGAGCACAAGTCTGCCAATGCGCAAGACACTAATTATAAGGTATTCTTCATGCCATACAAAAACGTCCAAGCGGCTTGGAGGGTTCGTACTAATCGAACTCACCGGTCTTCATATAATTACGGTGTCCACAAGAGTTATAAGTGACACCTAAGGACAACAACATGAATCATTTTCTTGACAATCTTCAGACCTTTCGGGCAGGGCAGTGTCCTCGCTGAGGCGAGTGACAGTCACAGTTGCAGACGTCTGCTTAGAGTTGGTGTCCACTGCAACGTTCCATGACTGCTTGGCTGTTGGTTGCACCTGAAGAATCCTCAGCCCAGGTTTGACTTTTGCCCTGTCAAGAGAGAGTACAGATAACACCCCTATTAGTGCTCTTGTTGCTTGCATATAATCCACTCTCCGGCCATAACACTGAACTTTCTGTATCTGCGATGACTGCCAGTTAAGCTTGTTGCTATAATTTCATGATGAAACAAGCACCAATATGTACAAAGACTTAGGAAAGTCACAGGACGAAGTGCTTAATAGCAACTAAATATTTTTATTTCGGAAAGAACAGTCTTATATAACGCACATGCACATCACGACAAACCACCCCTGTTATCACGAACAGGGTGAATCAACGAAAGATCACTCCCATAACCGATGGCATACAACCGGAAAAATTCGTGTTGAGCCCCCCTCTCCTCCAAGACAATTCGGGTACGAGCGCATTAGTAAATGTTTTGAAAACTTTTAAGAAAAATGGGTGCGGCCTAGTGTACGCCTTTGAATTGCTAAAAGAACAATGTATTCGGTTTGTTGACCTAGAAATTAAGTTGCGTCTTTTTCACGCTTAATCGAGGTATCACCCCAGTTCCAAATAACCTTTGCCAAGCTACCATTCGGCACATTCGAAGACAGTAAGGAATGCGATCGCAACTTCGTGCATCAAGGCCGCCCTCACGAAATCGTGCGTATATTCCATGAATGAGAGCGTTTCCACGCATATTGAGTGCTTAAGGGGAGCTGGTTATCCAGATGAATGTCTGCTATTGGCTGGTGAAAAGAATCGCTGAGAAGTGAAGAAAACAATAAGCAGCACATAAGAAGAGTACAGACAAGTTGAGGGTTAAAAAGAGCGGACAGTGGTCATTCCTAATCTGCATAACATTTCACATCAGTACAAAAAAGTTGCATTAAGGTATGGGGTGTGGGTTGCTTTTTTCAGCCAAAAACAAATTGTCGAACATTTGCTTGGCAGTAGAAACGTTAGCCAAAAAGAAAAAAACATGAAGAAAGCAGATGGATGTTACATAAAACAAGGTCGGAGGTTTGATGAGTGCAAAAGAAGATCTCGTGTGTGGAATTCTTTTCACATGTGGAAAGAAATACGTCAGTCAAACAGGTCCTTGCCTAAATGTGCAACTCCGTGAACATGAGAGTTCACTAAAGGGGGCCCCATACTCGCACTTAGCGATGCACTGCAAGGAGTGCACTTGCCAACCAAAACTTTCTGACACAGAAATAAATGACAAGCACAAGAAGCGGTCGACAAGAAGCATAAAGGAAGTGTTTGGAATTAAGAAAGGAGGTCACAAGTGCGCCAGCCAGGGATCTGTTCAGATCATGTATTTCCCTTTTTGAACATAACATGACTCGGTGCACTTGTTTTTCTTTTAGGGGAGAGGGGGCTCGTGGTGCTTTAACACATGTTTTTTTCAGATGTATGCCATATTGGCTATGGGAGGGGCCTTTCGTTGATTCACGCTATTTATGATAATGGAGGTGGTTTGTGGTGACTTGCATACATGTTATGCATTTATAGGAGTGTTCTTTTCGAAATAAAGGAGAAGGAGGAATGAAAGAGGAAGGACAGGGAGGTTAGCCAGTTCTTTTCGAAATGAAAAATTTTTATTTTCGAAATAAAAATTTTCAAATGCTAGTAGGCACTCCATCCTGTGTCCCTTCTGGTCCTTTCTAAATCTTTGTACATATTGGCGCTTGTTTCGTCACGAACTTTCTGTATGTTTCGTGCAGGTTATATGCAAGAAAATGTGATATTCTTGTAAGTTTGCTCTCTCCAACTCCTGTTTATTCAGACACTATGACAATCAATGTCAGGTACAAACCCCCACTTGGCAACTACATTCTTGTCAAGCCACTGAACCTAATACAATATGTCACTCAGGTTTCAAAAAAAGGTGCGTGTTTCATTACTCTCTTGTATTATGGAGAGAGAGAGAGCATTCGGTTTGCCCACCTGATCGTGAAGGAGTGGAGTGGGTAGGCCGGATTGGGGCGTACGAGTAGTGGCACGTACACCTTGGACCGCGGGTAGACCGGCCCCTGGGGCACTAGCAGACATACAACACCATCGCCACCACTCAGTTCCTCGTAGCTGCCATGTGCCACGGACAGTGGAAGCCGCCCCAGGGACAGGCCCGCCCCGCTACTGGGCACTGACCCCGTTGACAGTCGCAGTGATTGACCCTGGCATTCCTGGGAGATGCTGCTCCGTACGAGGGCGTACCTAGGCAAGAGAAAAATTAGAGTAAGGAGACGAATTTTCGCGCATGCTCCAGTCACATGAAAGCACAATTCTGACCTGAGAATATGGGATATGACGTTTTCACTGTGAGAATAAGCATGAACGAGACCGAAAGCCATGCAAAAATATAAACAGGACATTTAGACACAATGTTAAAAAAAAGATGAAAAGAAACTGACATGGTTTTGGCTCATGTATGTCCTATTCGCACTCTTCTTTTCTAAAGACGATAGTCTTTCTTAGGATACTTCAACGCAAATATTTTTGTTCGTCTGTCTGTTCGTTTGTGTGTTTGTCAAGCAAGACAGTGCAAGTAGGACCACATTTGCAGCACCCGCCAACATTGCCCAGATTTCTACATTAAAACATGTGCGATGGTCGATTTAAAAGCAAATGTTGCGCATATCTAACGTCAACACGCCGATACTCAGCAGCGTGTTTCTCTATACTAGGACAGGCATACATAAATAATGCTAAGAACTGTAGCATTTATTACGCTGCGCTGACAATGCAACGCTATGCAGGAACAAGTTTCCTGCGCTTTGCTAAGACGATATGGTGCTGCCACCTACTTTGAATCTGCAAAAGGTAGCCTCCAAGTTTTGTATTCTGAGATTACCGATCGATGGCGCTCATGTCTTACGCAGTGCCTCCAGAATCCTATTCACCGATTTTCACACGCGAAACATCAATAAATGGTTTATTCTATTCACTCTCTCCAGATGACATTTGCAGTCGGACATGCAGATACGGGGCCAATTTTTTTATATGACACCTTAATTGCATAGACTGATGATCATCCTATGCTAGCACAAAAATGAGCCAATATACTAATTTTGAGTTTAGCAGACACGAAGACATGTGTGGCATTAGGATTGCTACAACTGCATGTGATTGCTCGCGTGAGCATGCAACGCAATGGGCATGAGGAGTCTGCTTGCATTTTCGCTTATGTGCTTTACCATTTGGGCAATTTGGTGCACCACTGAACGTTGTTGGTCAGAAACTCACTCCAGAACCAGCGCTACTTTTCAGCAGACACTACTCTGAATGGAAAATTTTCTTGCGCAATAAGTATAAGGACCTTCATGTTTACTTGCAATTAATTTTTCAGTTTCTAAAGTCTTTTTGTATCACACAATAGTGACCTCCTTAATGTTATGCATACCGCATGTCAATAGTTACCCTTTCACAGCTACGTAAACTATGCAAGGTTGTGAGAGCAAAAGAATGAAATACTAGCCAGTTCTTGCATACGAAATCATTCGCTGCGTACGAGCTGTACAGTTAATTTCTGCATTATCGCAACAAGTTGTTTATTGATAACCCTGGTAGTTCCTCACTACTATGGAAAACTAGTTAACGAAATTCTTTGTGAAAAATGTTGAAGCAATGTGCAATTTTCAAAATGTACCATGAGAAGTTCTCCATTCATGTAAACGCAACATGCTAGTCATAAAAGCAGAAGGGAAAAGTTGAACATGAGATGCAGGTTATTTGCTGTTATCACTTTATGACTAATTCTTTAAAAAAATGTCTTTTTATATAAAATCTTGGTTTAGCTTATATAAGCTGTAAGACACGGTTGAAAGATGTACGGATTTTAGGCAGAAATCACCAGTTCATCCATCCAATACACATGTAAGGAACTGCACTGTTTCTCAGAACAAAGATGTTCTAAGATATTAGTACCTCACCCAACCTCGCGCTCTTACTGCTTTCATAGCAATTTTTTTCGCTTTTGCTTTTAATCTCACAGACTTCACAGCTTAAGCTGCTTGAGTGCCCCATGAACAATAGACTCAAAGAAGTTTGCTTACTTGAAGCTGGTCATTTGAAGTGGGAATACCAGACAAGTGGGACTTCAGCACTGACGAAAAGCCACGGGAATGCACCCACGTGGCACGTTGAAGCAGTTTTTACCGCAGTGCTACTCGACCTCATCTGTGGTGGAGCATGACCTGATGCTGCAATGATCTGATGTGGTAATGCTCCAGCACGTCTCGAGACTTATGCATGAAAAAGCCTAGCTAAGCAAATTGATCGGCTTCTCCCACAGCTACCTTCTAGAACAGCCACATGACTGGAATTTACTCGGGCCTCCCGTCACATTCCATAATGGAGAAAGATAACGCTCGGGGCATGTTGAGCTCAACTGTGGGGCCTTTTTGTGTGACCAAAGGCGACATGCCCTGTCAGAGTGCTCCAGTGTGACGAAATGCATCGATTAAGCAGCGCAAGCATGGCAGATTGATGGAACACATTGAGTCAACAACCTGCACTTAGTTGCTCAGTGAGAAATGTGTAAAACGCAAATGATGACTGACCGGAGGGCGATGGTGGGCCGGTGGGCCTTATGCGCGGCAGCCCACAAGGGCGGCCACCATGCAGCCGGCAGGGTGAGCTCAGCCAGGCAGGCCCCATCACGGTTCGGCTGGCACACACTGACCAGCTGCTCGGGGCCCAGCTGAGCATAGAGGGCTACACACACCGACGGCCCACCCACCTGCAGCACACATATGCAACTATGTACACACCACGTCAGTGACAACAACGTCGACGTGCATCCGCAATATACTTCACTGTCATTATCACTATTATTATTCTTAATAAAACAAGTAAGTCAATGTATCTCTTGTGAAAAGGTTAAAGAATACAAAGCTGAAGTAAGTAAATGTATCTCTTGTGAAAAGGTTAAAGAATACAAAGCTGGCACTAAGTCCTGCAGTGCTTCAAAGAGTGAAGCTGGACGATCCTGAAGTCTTATACGGTTGCTTCTAGGCTGTTGCTAGGCTTTAGCTAGGTGGTGTTATGTTGTTACTAGGTTGATTCTCAGGGCAAAAAGGTTCGAAGTAAACCACAGGTACAATTGACTCGAATCTCTAAAGTTCAGAGACAGAAACCAAGCACTCGCACCTCCCATAAATGTACGGTCACATCGTCGTTCATGTAGGGCTACCACCACTTCAGGGCGTTCTCGCAGCCGCCATTGCCTATCCCAATTCGAGTATCCTCTCGTACGTACCGCTGAAGCAGCCATTTGCTTCAGAGAAGAATCTGTACAGAAGTACAGGCACTTCATCGAAGCTGAACATGTAGTCACGATGATTATCACTTGGTTAATGTCAGCAGTTTATTAAAGCTTTTCTTATTTACTGGGTATGTGCATGGGGAGGGGCACAAAACGATTTCCTTACATTCACTGAATATGGGGCGGTGCCACAATGAACCTTTGCCTGCCCCATGAAGCTTTTGCCTGCGCAACGTTTTGCCAGAAATCTTCGTTGGTGTTGGCAGCCCCTTTGTTCCAGGGGACCAATGTTTAGTGTGGGAATTGCCCTATTTCTGCGGCCCACATCCATTTTAGTTTCTTGTACCCACCATTTTACACACTATAAAGCTTTTAGAGTCAGCCTAAACAGCTTTGTCATTGAAACCGTAAGGCTTGGCTGACCATGCTGGGGTATTATGACAATACAGTCAAACTCCTTCATAAGAGACACTGATATAAAAGACAAATGGTTATAAGAGACACCAAAGTGCCTACAGCCAAGTGCGGGTTGATAAGAAAATGCATGCAACATACCCCGCTTATACAAAACATCTCATATAAAAGACAAGAATTGCTGCTTGGAGCATGCCTCTTATATAGAGCTTTAACTGTAATATTAGGTAAATGCTTGGGTTTTACAATTGAAAAACCTGAGATAAGTGGCAGGCTCTGGAAATTTCGACTACCCGGGGTTTCTTTAAATGTGCATCTAAATCTAAGCACACAGGCTTCTACCATTGCGCCTCTATGAAAATGTAGCTGTCACTGCCGTGATTTGATCCCACAAATTTCGAGTCAGCAGTCAGCATCATAAACACTACGTTGCCGTGGCGTGTGGGAACTACAACATGCACAATTCTTGAACGCATTGACAATATAAAAAAAAATCCTAGCCTTGTGCTCCCGATTTATCTTTTAGATGAATATTGTTCCATCAGAACAATGAGCCTAAGGTGGCCGACTAATGTGAGCAATATATGCTTTATTATGAAAGAACATTAACGGAGGGTGGCTGACCAACAGACGTGCATCTATTCATGGGCGTTGGCAATATTTTGCCTTACACCTTGCGAAACTGTGTTGTATGGCAAGTGCTCAAGGGGAGGGACAAGTGCTTCAGTGGACCAGTTGCTTCTTCTGCGCACCCCTGTCGGGAACGTCTGTTTTCTCTCTGCTCATGCACAACCTATTGGTGCTCTTCCTCAGTGGCTGTCATGGATGTCCTCAACCAGTGTAAGAGTACAAGCAGCTAGCAGTTAAACTCCAGTATACTTTGTGGACCCCTCCATATTACATCTAACACCTGAATGTAAACATTCAACAGAAGTATGTCTGGTTGGGTATGAAACTGGGAGATAATTTAGACTCCGACCAAAAGTTTTGAAGAAACCCGACGTTTCGAAACCGACTTGGTTCCTTCCTCAGGGGTGACTGTGGAGACTACGTAGCAGCGGAATCTTCAAAGCACTTGCGGGACAGATAATCAAACATCAACCGCTCTCTCGGAACCCTTCCCCTAGTGTATACACATGGACTGCACTCCACAGCAAAACGAGAGAGAGGGGGGGTCATTATCCGCCCCGCGAGTGCTTTGAAGACGCCGCTGCTATGTAGTCTCCGCAGTCACCCCTGAGGAACAAACCAAGTGGTTTCGAAACGCCAGGTTTCTTCAAAACTTTTGGTTGGAGTATAAATCATTTTCTTACACCTAACACCTCGCTGCTTCTGGTGCTTGGATTCAAGTGAAAACAGGTTGCAGTTTGGAAATGAAGTTTCTTAATGTCCTCAGTATCAACAGCAAGTATGCTTTGTTCAGCTGAAGTGCTCCCTCTCATTATCAACTGCCACACACTGCAGTTTGTAAACGTTAGTGAGCAAGTTGGTCAGCAAGAACTTAAACTGTGCTTTTTTGTAAGGAATAACTAGTAGCAACAGGGTGACAGACCTACCTTATGAATTTCACAGGATTTACACATGCACTTGTATAAGAGCAAAAAACAATGTAGTGCAATATACACATGGTTAGCTGAATCTCTGGAATTTTGATAGCCAGCGAAACTACACTGTTCCTACGTGCTGGTAGAGCTCTGGTCTTGCAAAATGATGGACGGCCAAGGGTGCCAGATGTCCGACTTCGCTCTCCTTTAAATGTATTCAAAATCTGGACATTAGAGTGAACAAACTGACCTTTGTGTACAAGAGAAGCAGTGTTGTATTATACTAACACACTCCAAATCGGGTACAGGCTTCGCACATCATAAATATACTACTAATGCAAAAGGTGCAGCTTTTGAAACGTGCCACAGAAGAGAAAATGTCGAATTGTTATAAATAAGACATATTTTCTTCCGCTGTACTATATGTCTGTACATATTACTATTATCTACTGAATGTGTTCATACACACTATGAATGAGTTGGCAAGCCAGAGTGACTGTGTTACATTATCTCATGGCTGTCTTCTGCTTATCGTAATTACTCGAATCTAACGCGCACCTTTTTCCAGTTAAGCGAGTTCATAAATCGCATGCGCGTTAGAATCGAGTACGAACAAAAAAATTACGGTCAATCTATTGCCTTCGGCAAATCCAAAATGGCCGCCCCCTACGTGCGTCGGCATGGCGCGTCGGCCATTTCTGCCTATGTGTTTCCCATGTGCGGCACTTCATACGTGTGCTGAGGAGTACGTCATCTAGTAGTGCATTAGCATCGACGGCGTGGAAGGGCCGACTCCAAAAACTCGAGTGCACCACGATGCCGCTTTTAAAAGAAAAGTCATCGCGTGTGCAGAAACGGACGAAAATCGGGCCGCATCGCGGTCGTTCGGAGTTCCCGAAATGTGCGTGCGGGACCGGCGGAAACAAAAGCAGAAGATTGTCGACAGCAAAACTTCATGCAAAGGCTTCAGTGGACCACAGCAGGGTCGGTTTTCGCAAATTAAAGAGCTGCTCGGCGAGTATGTGCTTGAGCAGAGAGCGGCAGAGCGGTCCGTGACGACAGAACTGCTCCAAGTGCGGGCTATGCAATTAGTCTTAGAAAAAGGTCTAATGCGAAGCCAGTTTAAAGCGAGCAGGTGCTGGCTAACTAACTTTATGAAAAGGAAAGGCTTTTCCCTCCGAAGGGGAACATGCATATGCGAAAAGTTTTGCGGAGGAGTACGATGAAAAGCTTCACAGTTTTCAGAGGTTCGTCCTAAACTTGCGGCGCAACAATGGCTACCTGCTTGGACAAATCGGGAATGCCGATCAGACGCCTCTTTACTTCGACATGCCTGGCACCACAACCGTTGAGAAAAAGGGGGCGAAGCAAGTTCACGTGCTGACATTGGTCCACGGTAAAACTACAGTGACGGCAATGCTTTGTTACACGTCAGATGGGCACAAGCTTCGCTCGTACCTCATATTTAAATGGATGACGCTCCCGAAAGGAGTCGTTTTTTCGAGTGGTGTGATCTTGTGGGCCAGCGAGAAAAATGGATGCGCGTTGCAATCGATGTCTTACGTTGTTTTTTTTTTCGTGGTTTAAATCGGGTGTGCGTTACAATCGAGGGCGCGGTAGAATCGAGTAAATACGGTATAACTAAGCTTAGCATACCAGCATACCAACGAAACAGTAGCATCAAAGCCTAACTTCTCGATTAAAAATATGTAACAAAAATAACTAATTCTCTTTTGCTGAATATGCAAATGTGCCATTTGTACCACACAAGCGTACTAAGTACACCGTTAACTAGAACAGTGCGTGGGTATTTTCAAGCCAATTAGAAAATTGATGAACAAGATGACAGCTAGGCTAGTTGGTAATAGCTCTTAAACATCTTGATATCAGTGTGAAATATGGCATGGGCAAAAGAAAATAGGAGAAACTATAATGCTCAACTCGCAACGCATATATTTTGTTTGCAAATACACGCACACATATGTAGTACTGCAAAGATCTCTATTTTTTCTAGAAATGTGTTTCGAATTTGTGACATGAAAAGTTACATGTCTAACTTTCTATGTTATCTCCCCACCCCCTTATGTAATACCCCAACAGGGGCCTTTAAAGAAAAAACGAATCATGATGATGAACTTGTCACCCATGTGAACACACCAGACATGACATCAGAAGGCAAACACTCTGAATCCATAAAAACCAACATGTATACGAAATTCCAGTCCCTTCCATGTAAACAGCTGCAAAAGAAGATCGCTTTTTGCGACCCTCAGAATAATAACGATGCTTTTTGTGGCTGTTCATGTGGGCGTGATGGAGTTTTATTTACTCGTTATTAGCGTTTTGGATTCAGTATGGTGTCCTCTGATGTCATGAGTGAAGTGGTCGCATGTGTGGCAGGTTGTCGCTATACAAGTGTGCTGGTATTTTCAAATAAACTACAGCTGTGAAATCAGCATTGCAGTTTGTCCTATTTTCTATTGTATGCGTGTCGTAATTTCTGTTGCTTTGAAGATTTTTAAACAATTCACGTCAGTCTTCCCTAATGGGCCTCTACAGTGTGCGACTTACCTCGGAGCCAGTGTGGAACAGGATGCGCAATGTTGGCTGGTCTCTGCGGGGTGCCGGTGTGACCAAATGGGCCGTCACATCCCCCATGGGCTCGGGACCATCTGACGACGAGCTGCTTTGGTTCCCCACCGAGGCTAATGGGCTAGTGGCGTACACAGTCTGGCGCACAGAGAACGGCCCAAACTGTGCCACCACCGTGATGCGACTCGAGAACGTGAGCGCGAAGCGTCGCGAAGGCTCGGCCGACGAGGCCTCCACACCCGTGGGTTCATCTGGCGAGCTCAGGAAGAAAGCACCTGTTGCATCCCCGGGGTCCAACACCACTTCAACACTGGCTGCCCACAAGCACCGCACTGCAAAAGATCGTGTAGATTAAGGATGACTCAAGCCATCAGCCATGTGAACTACAGCCAGACCCCTTTATGAGAGACACATGATGTAAGAGACAAGTGGGTAAAAGGACACCAGTGTGCCTACAGTAAAATACTGGTCGAGAAGAAAATGCATACGAGGTACCCTGTCTATAAAGACAGAATTGCTGCCCAGAGCATGCCTCTTGTAAAGGGGTTTAATTGTATATATATCCTTAAGGAAGGAGTCATAATATATGTAACCTGCGATACAAAAAAGTTCAAAGTAACAAGTTGCTATATCGAGGTCACTAACTTTTTTTGTTAGTGATCCTTCCAATCACGTGTATAGTGCAGAGAAGGCATTTCTGACTGTGCATGTGTAATTTTTCATCTCAGTTTTAGTTTATTTAGGTGCAAGTTCTTTTGGTGTTTCATTTTCTTATTTATTAAGTGCTTTAGTGCATGAATAAACAGTGTGAGTCTCCTCTAGTTCTCATAGCCTTCCTTGTGAACACGTCCTGCTTTTGTGCAACCTTCACCTTCAAGTATTCATAAAACTCTACAGTCGCATCAAGTTGTACTGAAGTTCAAAAACATTCAAGCCCTTCGTAAATTATTATTTCACAAATTCAGTTTCTCAGGTCGAAACTTATGTGAAGTCATTTAATTGCACCCCGTGCTTGTGTGTGGGTGGCGCAAATGGCTCAACAAGTCACCTCTCACCTTGCAAAAAAAAGCTATTTCTTAAACTGACTATTTGTGCATCAATTCTGAGTGTTCACATTAACATACTTACGCATCTCTTATCAACAAGGCCAAGTTACTGCACACGAATATAAAGAACCATTATGGTGGTCAGAAGTCAATTAAAAATACATAAGCAATAGTTTTTTGCCCTCATGTTAAATGAAGAGCAATGTCACAGCACAAACCTTCATAAATCGACGAAATCAATATTTGTGTGCAAGTTACACGGGGTTTAGGTAAAAACCAACGAAGAATGCCACTCCCAGAGTTGAAATCAGTAAAAAAATTATAAATATGCCTTGCAAATGTGGCATACTTCCTATTATGACCATTAGGTGACATTCACAGGTTAGGGTGCCATATCTTACTCATAATTTCATCAGATTACTGATGCCTAAATTCCACGAAAACTCACCCCACACTCCAGCTAGCTAACTTTATTTATTGCTTCATGCTGTGATTATGACAAGCAAAATAACTGTGTAGAATATGCAGTCAAAAATATACAAATAAACGAGTGCATATGAAATATGATGTAACACAAAGGCGATCATTCACAGTTTGTGGATATTTGCTTTTATAGGCCATATCATGCACAAAACTACATTTGCTTAAATATGATGTTTGAGGGACCATAATTATAATTATGTAACAGTTGAAATGTAACAAATTATAGACACTTTTTACGTGTATATGTGGATCATAAGTGAAGGGATGTCCCTTAATTGATGTAGTACATATATGTGGCTACTTCAGTAAGCATTATATTACGCGTGCTATCATTGGTCAGCCTTCAAGAATATAACATAAAAACACTGTTTTAGCACGAGTGACAGTTCAACAGTAATCTTTAAACCAGCTGAAATAATTGCATGCGTAAACTTCAGCGCAGTGTCATTTGATTCACGCCAAGTATTAAGGTCCTTGTTGTACGCAGCGTACTGTGCTATTATCATTAGGTGAACTCGTAAAACAACTGAAATGAAAAGCTGTTGCATGACGACTGTCATGTCAGCTTCACAAAGCAGCCAATAGTTTTATTTTCTTTATTTAACCACGTGATAAAACACATCACCTACGTGGTTTGGTGTGAAGGGAAAAAAGCTGCATGTGACAACTTGACGAGCCCCTTCACGCAGAAAAAAAAATCTAAGTTACAAATTTTTTCTAGTTACCGAACAAATTAAGTTCTCTCGGTCGATCGAGCGATCATGGGCAAGTTAATGGGTCACTGTAGCGTGCATAACATTATTCATTCTAAGAGTCCGGATCGAGTATTTCGGTTCCCATACCAGTAGCCCGCCCCCACAGCACCGAATTAAAACACACGGCTCGGACTCTATCGGGATTTCAAAGCACGGCTAATAGCCGCCGGATGTCCAGTGCAGAAAGGACAGACGCGGACAGCTGCTTCGAATAGCTCCAAGTCAGGGCCGCGGCCAACCGACGCCAACAGGCCGACGCGAGGCGCAATAAAAAGCCATAAATTCTCCCTCATTGCGCTCGGAGACGTACGAGCGCGCGCCCGCCAAGCTGGCTCCGCCACTAAGCACAAGCCCTCTCTCACTTCCCTTTAAAAATGGCCACCCTATTTTTGGGAACCCATAGAAGGGAAAAAACGCGTCGCCGCACTTCCGAACCACGTTGACAGGGTCGGCAGTACGCGGTGTCGACGAATGTCACGCACCGCGCCCAACCCCGAGTCAGAACTCGGCCCGGATGCGCGTGTTTATTTGCGTCGCTATGTCGGCGCCGGCGACACGCGCTCCTCGGAAGAGGCCTGCGGATCATTCGCTTCCGTCGCCGTGTCTCAGTTCGCCACTACTTTTCTGTCGGGAATGCAAGGCCATCATTTCGCAGGAAGTAGGCAAGAGTGAAAGCAATGAGCTGGTTATTACGAGGGGCGAGCGCCGGACCCTAGTGGACACACGCACGGCGGCGAGAAAGCACATGTCAAAAGCAAAATCATCGTTCACTACCGAAAAATGGCAAATCGCGATCGAAGGCGATCGTCTCCTGTACGCACGCCTTTGATCGCCATGTAACAAGAATTGAGTAGTTGGTGCGCGACACGGCGAGCTGATGCCGGGTCTCTAACACGGCGTGTGTTGCTTGCAATGAAAGCTCGTCGAAACGGCATGCGAGTCACGTCGACGCGGAGCCCGAGGTCGGCACCTGCCATCTACGTACGTCAAAACCTATGAGTGCGCGCGCGCTGCTTGTACCGGTACACTGCCGTGATTCTGCGTGTGCTGGGTTACCCGTCACGTTCATAACCTATCAACAGAACAAGCCAATGACGCTTACTGCAGGCGCGCGCGGGGAAAACGCCCATACACAAACATCGAAGGCCAGCAGTGTCACGCAAAACAAGGCCGCGCTATCCGCCGCGCCGGGCTGCGCAGGCAAACGCCAAAACAGCGAATTAGCACTCACCGGCACAGAATATCCAAACCAGGGCTTTCCAGTGTTTCATGTCTACAGGTTCCCACAGCGAGGAGCCTCGCTAAAGGTCCATTTCTACCGCGAACATACAAAAGAGAGCCCCTTTATCGACTGAGCGTCCGCCATCGTGCACCGATGAGCGTCTGCATCGGCTTTCCCACAATGCACCCGAGCATCCAGCAGCATCCTTCGGAGAGAAGGCGCGTCGCCCCTCCCATAGCGACACACTTCACTCGGTCGACGCGACGTCGCGGCGTTTCACTATCGGTCCAAACAGCTAGAAATCACGCCAAGGCTAGTTTCTACTCTGACCGCTATGCACAAAACAGTGACATTTTTAGCTCCAAGAGTAGCGCTACTTATCGACTATTCTAACGTAAAAGTTTGCAAGCAGCGCTATATTCAACTAATTTTAGTTGTAGCGGTAAACTTTAAAACTAAGTGCGTCTAACCACGCCTAATTTTGCGTTAATGGTCACACGCAAGCACTTGTGTTGTCACTACGCGAGGATTGGTCGTTTCTGAGTCGCGCCCTTTTTGATCTGGGCAGAACGCCACTCTGGATTTGTATCGATCAAGGATAAACCAACCCTGCGTTCTGCTGTATTTTCTTGCTGAAGGCGAATGCCACATAAATACGCACCATTGGCTACAGCATCGCCCTCTAAAGGCGTGCTCATCTGGGACAGTCGAGTTTTGTATCAGCAGAGCGGCCTGATTAAAAAGAAGCTCTGCAGTCTTCGCTGCTTTTGCAAATGGATTGAGGTTCTTGAAATATAGGTCTCGCATGCATTAATAAAAGTAGCTTTGCAGTGGTATTTTATTGAAAGTGATGTCGAAAATATTGTGCCGGCGCCGAGTATTCTGAGTCAAACTCAAATAATTCACTGAATGAAATCGCTAAATATCTAACTTGTCGAAAAAATGCCTTTGGAGTCTTACATACTGCAGTATCTAGCCGCGGGTCAATGCCTGTTATTCTTTGTTTCTGCTTGTGTTCACCACTTTATGGCTGTTATCAATTCGTTTGCCTAAAGCATGGTAAATTCCTCGTACTGTGGCAGAAATTCTGCAGCAAATGTGGCGCGCACACACGGGCGTTAGAAGGTTTTTTTTTTTTAGATGCGGAAGCATCTTATACTCGCGCCTTGTAGTGCGCCGTCCGCGCCGTCCGCACCGCTTCTCGAACATTCGACAGCTGACGCGCGCGCATGCGCCGTCGCGCCGTCGCCCACTCTTCCACCATCTGTGCATCCCTTCCTCCTCTACACACCGCGCGCGCTTCACTCCTCCACCATCTGTGCACCCTTCCTCCTCTACACACCGCGTTCGACATCTACAATTCTCCTGATTCTCCAGTGGACGCGCATGTGGCGTCGCGCTTCGAGAACATTCAACAGCTGACAGTGCATGCGCCGTCGCGCTGTATATATACTCAAGGTCGGCGCTCGCTCGCTCAGTTGCCGCTCGTCGGTTGGTTTGTACGGCGCGTCGACGTCCAAGGTCGCGGTGAAATGAATTCCAACGAATCCACAAACACAATGATCGACGTCCCTTCGACCAGCGCCGCCCTTTCGCATACGTGTGTACGTATTCACTCATTTAACACCCCCTCCTACAACCACGTTAACCAATTTAGCCATCGACCCAAGTAAGTCGCAATTTAACACCCCATTTCACAACCACGTTAACCAATTTAGCCATCGACCCAAGTAAGTCGCACTTTAACACCCCGTTAACCAATTATATGCTCCGCATCCTCCTCAGTGTTCCCCCGAGGGAAGCTGCGGGCAATTTTTTTGTTAGGAGGGCGGGGATGGGGAAGAGGGTGCAAGTCTGTCTTGCATCGCTGCTGGATGAGGGGCAGAGCGTTATTCGCACTGTCCGTAGGAGGCTTTAGAGGGGCTCTGAAACACTTTTTTAAGTAACCATATAATTGATTCACTAGAAGAGCTTATTGCGTCACGAATTCGACACCGCAAGAACTTTTAAGAATTCGTCCAGTGCAAGTACAGTTACGGAAATTTGTCGCACGCCGCAATCACGTTCTCTCTTTTCTCGTCTTGGCGATAGCGCTGGAAGCTAAGCAGAAATGGCAGGGGAAAAAAAAAAAAAACGTCACGCGCGGCTTGTGACCTTGAGCACTTCTTTCTGTTTTTTTTTTTTCGAATGCGCGGCTTTCTCAGCCTTTTCCGTGTGATCACGCGCGCACGCTTTAAAGATACTGTGTATGCTACCTTTTACTGTATATGCTAGCTTTAAATACCAGAGTTGCGCCCCCGTCTTCCAGGCGCCGCTCGCTCCGATGAATGAATGGGTGGATGGATGTGGCTGTACCCTTTAGATCGGGCGGCGGCTAACGCCACCTAGCCATAACTTAGTGAACTAACCACTAGATTTATCTTTTGTTTTCCTTTAAATAGTGAGGTTGAGGATTCGTACTTTGCAGTGAAGGGTTTAATTTTCACTCGTGCCTTGACTTTAGCCACCAATCAGATAACCTCCTTCTAGTTAATTCTACCCGCTTAAAGTTTATTTTCCCCTCCCTGTCCCTAAACCCCAGTGCTTTGAAAAACTCTCCGCCATCATCCTGAACTATAGGGGGAAGCCCTTTACAGAACATTATCAAGTGTTCGGCAGTTTCTTCCTCTCCACACGCACTGCATACTGTGTCTACCCCTTTGTATTTGGCCCGATATGTCTTGGTTCGCAATACTCCCGTCCTGGCCTCAAACAGTAGAGAACTACGCCGAGTATTATCATAGATCCTTTCCTTCGCAATTTCCTGCTTAAAAGTTCGATATATCTCTAGTGCGGACTTCTTAATCATGCCAATTCTCCACAAATCAATTTCAGCTTCCTTCACCTTCTTCTTAACCGATAATTCTTTTTGGTTTGGCCCTTGCTGTTTTTTAAGTATTTACCAGTCAATTTTCTGGTTCACTTCCGCCATTTTGTATCGACATTCTTCATATACACGTAGCTGAAAACCTTCCTAGGCCAACGCTCCTCCCCCATTTTTCTCAATCGCTTCTCGAATTTTATCTTGCTGCTAGCTTCTCTGCCCTCAAATGATGTCCATCCCATATCACCTTGTACTCCCTGATTTGGTGTATTCCCGTTAGCTCCTAAAGCAAGCCCACCTATTCCACGTTGCTTAATTTCTAGTCTTGCTTGAACTTCTGATCTCATGCACAAGACCGCATTGCCGAACGTCAGCCCAGGAACCATGACCCCTTTCCATATTCTTCTCACAACATCATACCTATTGTAATTCCAGAGTGCCCTATTTTTCATCACTGCTGTATTCCTGTTACCTTTAGTCGTCACGTATATTTCGTGTTCCCTTAGATACTCGTTCCCATTGCTTATCCAAACGCCCAGATGTTTGTACTTATCTGTTATCTCTAGCGTGACCTCCTGTATTCTGAGCTCACTTCCTTCATTATCATTAAAAAATCATGACTGCTGATTTTTCCTTACTGAATCTAAAATCTAACCTATCTCCCTCATTACCACAGATGTCCATCGATCTCTGCAAATCTTCCTTGTTGTCGGCCAATAGCACTATATCATATGCGTATATTATTGCTGGTAGTGCCTGATCAATGCGTTTTCCTTGTTTGACTAAAGAGAGGTTGAAGCCAAGCCTACTTCCCTCTAATTTGGCCTCTAATCCTTGTATGTACATCATGAATAACAAGGGTGACAGAGGACACCCCTGCCTAAGTCCCCGTTTAACCTCTGTGGGCTTGGATAACTGGTTTTCCCACTTTATAACTACCTTGTTACTTTTATAGATTTCCTTTAATAGATTAGTGACTCCATCTTCCACACCCAGTGTGTCTAGTAATCCCCACAAGTCCTCTTGAACCACGCTATCGTACGCTCCCTTGATATCCAAAAATGCTAGCCACAGGGGCCTGTGTTCCTTTTCTGCTATTTCGATGCACTGCGTCAGTGAGAACAGATTGTCTTCCAACCTCCTGTGTTTCCGAAACCCATTCTGCAGTTCCCCCATCAACCCCTCATCCTCTATGCATGCGTGCAGTCTTTCCTTTATAATCTGCATCGCCAGCCTGTATACCACTGAAGTCACTGTTATAGGACGGAAGTTGTTTATGTCATCTTTGTCCCCCTTTCCTTTACAGATCATGCTCATCCTGCTCCGCCTACAGGAGGTCAGCGCCCCTATTCGCCGAGTGCCATCACGTGGTCATAGGTGGTTCATTTGCACTGCGGAGAAGCCAATGCTACGCAGATTCCGGGCAGATCAGGCTGGGTTGGTAACGGCTGTTGTTATTCTCACCGGGCTTCTTCGCTAATGTAGCCATATTGCCTGTTGGTCAATAGAAATACAACAGCAAATGCATTCTGTGATGAATCGTACTATGTACAGTCCATGTGATTAGACGCGGGTGCAGCGGGTGTCGCTATAGAATGATTAGTGTTCAGTCGGAAGGAATAAACGCTTTGCCATGGTCGTCGGCACTATTTCCTCTGGGGAATGCAAACCATTGTTGCATAGCAGCTTAGGGAGAACGAGAGCACTGGTCTAGCCTAATTGAGATTAAGTGCCGTTGTGGCTTTAGGGGGGAAGTGCCCCTTTTCCGCTTCTCTGCTGACGCCCATGCGCCCCCCCCCCTCCCCCTTTTTTAAAATATATCCACGGCACTGCAAAACTTGCTGTATATGCATTAACCACACATGCAGTAGTGAATACGTTATACATGCAGAGTTGGTCAGCGTGTGTCAGCTGCATACGTCCAAATGGGTCCAGCGGCTAAAACGCTAAAAATAAAGAGAAAATTGAAACTAGAACTATTTGAACCGGCAATATGTTATTGCTAGCACGTGAATTGAACGCAGCTTTGAAACCTTAAGCGAAAAATATGTTGGACACGACAGGGTTGTTGAACAACGATTCACATCCATTGTCGTGAGCCGTGATTGTAATACGAGCGTAATACGAGAGCCGCGCGTAACGCGGGCGTCGCACGGCCACTCTCGATTGCTATCAAGCTCGATCTAGTTGAACTACAAAGCTTTGACTGTATGGTTAACTCACACAGTAAACAAATGAACCCAACACGACGAACATATTCTATCCCCAAGTGGCTCAAGAGTAAAAAAAAATAGTTTTATATAGGCAAATAGAAAAAACAGCGCAAAAGATGGCTAAGCTAATGTGTGGACGACTATAAATATACATATGTATAACTAGTTCAACGAGATGACGCACTTTTTTCAATATTACATACAAAAACGTAAACATAAAATCAAGACTTCCAGGCGTTACGAGAGCAACTGGGTTTTTTCACGTACCTTCATAAGAATTAAAAAGAAAAGAAAGCGAAGAAAATAAATAAAGCAACGCTAGTACTCTGTAGTGCAAGCACTGCTCCTACGCGGGTGGTGAGTGGCTTTAGCGCAAAACTTTTGAACCCAAGATGGCTTGGCGCAACTCTGCTACCTAAAGGTAGAATATACATAATTCCAGCACGCGCGGACAGGACGCGGCATCCCGTGGCGATCCCTGTAACGACCAAGAGCGCCATGTTCAAATCAGCCAATGGATGACAGATGGCGTTCTACGCGCAATTTTTGAGCGCCTTCCATTATTTCTCGAGAGAAGAGAAAGTAATCTTTAGCTGGCTTCGATAATTTATTGAGAATTCCTGGCTGCGTGCTGTGCTATGATGTTTGGCTCGCGTGTTCTCGGGAGCCTCTACTACCGATCGGCTGCGTTTTCTGACCATGCTCAAAAAGTGTTGCAAGGCTCCTTTAACTGCCCGTTTGCTGTCCGTAGACTGACGCGTCGCACGAGGGATAGAGAGAAAAACGCCTCGAGCAAACAAATATTCCAAGTTCCAAAAGCTGTGTGTAGAGGAAAGCGTGATCTATTTTAGAAAAGAAAAATAAACATAATTCCATTCCCATTTCATCCCAGGCAAAATGCGCTTAATTATATTCCATTCCTTCAAGCTTTGTCCTCATTCCATTCCGGGGTCGCGAAATTGTGCAATGGTTCCTGAATCATTCCTGTTCTGGAGTAGCTAGTCCGCAACACTGCTGGGGAAGAGGCAGATCACTGGTGTAGCTTGGGTGGGCGAAAGTGCTGATGAGGCTTGAGGGGGACAACTGCCAATTTTGCACACCCCCTGCCGACGCCCATGGTTCAGCGTTATTTCTATTGCGCGTAAAGTGTACATTTGGTGATTATAAAATTAAGGAAACACACAGAGCATTGTCTTCTCATAGTCAATGCATTGAACAGGGGACCTTCCACCTTTCCAGTATCAATTAGCCTACTGTATAAAAACAGGTGCATTAGTTGAACTGAGTAGCGAGTACATCTTTACACGCACTACTCAAACTGTGACACCACACGAAAAGTGTGGTGTCAAAGTACAAAACATAGCCCATATTGCGCGAATGCTACACAGTTTAATGTTATAGGCAAATGGGGGTTGGTGGTGTTACGGCGTCATCAGGTGCGGTATTGTAGGGGCTGCTGGTGTCGGGTGTCACAATCAGGTGGCGGGTGTCTCGCAACTCCTGTTCTAAGGTAGGTCACCCGGCCGCCTCCCATTCGGAAGAGAAGCATCTGATGCACGTGCCGAGCGTAGCTCCGCCGGTATTTCTTTCCGGGATAAGTGTCTGAAAACACGAAATGAAGTTTGTTCTACATTTCTTCCTACACCTGTGATGTTTTTAATTGATTTTATTCCTGTATTTGCTTGTCGATACATGATGACCATGCTGCCGGAGATTAAATGCGACGTTACAAGTCACCTGACTCATATGCTATACCTTGATGTAAGATATGACACAACTCTGAAAGCACTCAGATGTCCAACAGTAAGTGCCTAACGCTCACTGGTATTTTATATATATCTTTAAACGTGATAAGGAGACATTTTTCTGCAGCACTGCTTGAGTAAACATTTTGTGTCACTGGGATTCCATGTACAATCGCAGTGTTGAAGTGCGTACGAAACAGCCAAATAATTTTTTCTGAAAACAAACGTTCAACAATAACAAATCATTGTTTTTAAACAGTAAACGCGTTGTGCAAGGTCATTATGCAATGTAAAGGGAGTGCATAATGCCACAAAAACTTCGCACTGCCAGCTGCTGCACTTTCTTAGAATTCTAGAATTATACATGCTGTAAAAGCTGAGACTGCTAGCAAAAATTCTTGAATTTCCTAATTCCTAATAAAGCAAAGTAAAAAAAAAAGAATATTAAAAACTTGTGCGTTACATCAGCACACTTTAAATTGCTTGATAAAGACGTGAGTAATGTGCATATTTTACTGAAAAAAAAAACATGCATACAATCTTCAAATCCCGTTATCCTGCGACATCGTTCACAACGCGACTATAATAGAAGACTCGCGCGTTTAATTCGTCCGAAACGCGATCAGCACACCTTCGTTAAGAAGTACCACCCACACTACGTGCATGCGGCTGTAGTTTTTTTATAAGGCAAAATGACCAGCAACTGATAGTGCGTCCATCACGACGTATAGCTAGCTTGTTTTATGTCAGCAAAGCGACCGCGGCTGAAAGCTCTTCAAGTGGTTGCGGCATGTTTGTGTTTTGGAACACTGACCGCCACGACGGATCAGGGGTTTCGGTGTTTGGCTGCTGACTCGAAGGTCGCGGGTTCGATTACGTGCGCGGCGGTCATATTTTGATGTAGGCGTATCGATAGAAAAACCTGTGTACTATGAAAGCCGCCTAGCAGCTTAGCTTGCTTTGGCGCTGTGAGATGTCAGTGAACGTTAAAGAACGCCAGATGGTCTAGATTTTCGGAGCTCCCCACTATATGACGTCCTTCATAAGATTCCTTTGCTCTCTCTCTCTCTCTCTCTATATATATATATATATATATATATATATATATATTGTGAGCGCGACAAGCGAATGACTCTTCATTCTCTTTGTAATCATCATCACCTGTACATCTTCTTCATCTAAGAATATCATCACCGGCGTGCAGGGGCGGCGCCAGGATATTTTTACTGGGGGGGCAACCACGAAAAGTGAGTTCCTCCGGGGGGGGGGGGGGGGGGGGGCAAGCTAGCTCTGCTCCTACTAGGTTTTCAATATATGCTTCCGGGCACTTGGGTGGGCATAGGGGGGGCAGGCGAGAATTTTGGGGGGGCTCCAGCCCACCCTTGCCCCCCCCTGGCGCCGCCCCTGCCGGCGTGATTGAGCTCGAGCCTGGCCGAATAAACCGGTTCCTCACAAGTGGTGGACTGTGCTTTCCGTTCCCTCAAGTCCTCTCGCCCGTTCTCGCTGGAGCTCCGCTCGGGTCGTCGCGTACAACCCCCTGCCATGGCGGCCCAAGAAAACCCTGGCCCATCCAACGTCGCCGTCCTACTGCAGCCACCGCCCCCCGCCAACACCACCTAGATTTTTTAAGGCCCCTCCACGGCTCCATGACGTCACCGCACTACGACGGCTCTGGAGGTTCGGCTTGCGCGTGCGCACAGCTTTCCGACGCAGTTCCGCGTGCGCCTGAAGGCTTTCGAAGCTGAGGAAGGGCCAGTGACGTTTTTTTTTTTTTTTCAGTCGGCTCCAATAAACGTTTTACTCGGTCGCAGAATCGTGGTTTAATTGCACAGAGTTTAAATGAATGTTTCTTCTGGTTTCCTTGATCGTATAACGAGTAACATTCAGGCATATCATTACTGATTTTGTATCGATGCGCAGGTGTACGAAAACACGTTCGTAATAATTTTTAAGGACCACGCACGCGATTTTGACAAGTCATGTTTTATTTTAGGAAAAAGAAACAGCCAGCAAAAGGTTATCAAACTGCTACAACAATAACTCATATGAAATACGTGAAGGCTGCCACAAATTTCTCAGTACACACAAGAAAAGATGCAGAATGTGAAAATACAATACGTGAAGGCTGCCACAAATTTCTCAGTACACACAAGAAAAGATGCAGAATATGAAAATACAATGAAAAATCAGTTTCTAAACTCTCGCATAAAAAAAGAACAACAGTCACAAGCCAACACCCACAAGCAGAGTAGTCACTTCTTCAATGTCTTCAATTTTCGCTCTTTATCTCTTGCGGCCTTTTCAACAACCAACTGATCATTTTTTCGTTTGCACAGGTTATTCAAAAGCGTGTTTGCTGCTGCACTTAGGACATAATGCATTACCAACTGGGGACTGTGCCCATTTTCACACACATCAAAGTCAACATTGTTGTTTATCGCATCATGAGCGAGTGCCAAGAGAGCCTCCTTTTGATTCGGTAACGCATGAAATTGCTGTGCATGCTGTTCGCTCCTCAGTTTGTCAAGAACTATTTCCGCAGTAACAACGGCATTTATTATGGCAGGCTGCGGAAACTTGAGACCACCACGTGTCATGGACTTGATCAACTCTCCGCCTTCAACTTCAATGTCGTCATCCAGCATTAAACTTTCTTTGCAAGCCATGCACAAAAGCTTCTTGAATGCAGCATGGGCGCAGTAGCCAGCAACGTATGTGATTGCTGGGAGATTTGGCACCTTCACGTCATAGTCCTCATCCGTTATTTCAATCTCAAAATCATCAAGTACAGCATTATTCACTGCCACCGAGTCTGCTGCAGCCTCCATTTCTGGGAGCTCCAGAACGTTCTGCAGACGAAGCTTTCGCTCAGACTCATACACTTGTCTGATGGAAATGTGGTACTGAGCACCGGAGAGTTGGCGGTATTTGCCGAACCTCTCTTCCAAAGAGTCCGTCTGAAACTTCCCTAAAAGCACATAATCAAAGTTCAGCTCATTCAGGCAATACTCAGCAACCTTTACTAAGGTTTCTGTCGTGAGACGGAGGGCACTGTGAGTCTCTCTTGTGAGCACACCTGCGTCAAATCTTAGGGACTGCCACAGATCTAGCCACTCCACTATATTCAGCAGAAAGTGAACCTGTGGACTTGTCACTGATGCAATCGGTGACTGCAGCTCATCCCGAAGTCGAATGCCCTTGTTGCATGTTTTTACATTAACAATGCTCCACCACTTAGTTATGAGTTCTAAAAACTCTGCTGTGCCGGCCACATGCTCGAGCTGAAGTTTAGGCCCACACGCTCGAAGAGCTGCTGCTGTAGACGGGTTGAAAATCTTTAGCGCGAGCTTAACATTTTGTCGTTCCATATTCGAAGGATTGAGAGATTTTGTCGTAAGCGCCGGTGCAGATTTGATGAGCTGACCCTGTTCTTTCAAGTGTAGTTCTCGAAGTGTACGAAATGACGCTGTAAGTATGGGTGGCTGTACGCTAGATTCTGTGGCGCTAGGAAAGAACATGCATGTTCCAGAGTTTCGCTGATTGAGCCAGTTGTTCCTCACACACTTCATTAAGTGCACAGGATCAATCAGGAAAAAAAGAGGACGGTCAGGGTCAGCAGGGTGTGGATACACACTCTGAAGTTTGCACGGTGCCCCAAAAAGTGACATTGTTTTGCGGTTGATTGAGTTATTGTCAGTTATTACAGCAATGATACGCAACCCAACATTTTCCAACTGAGTAATGATACTACGCAGAAGAGTGTGCAGCTCCTCCGCATTGATGCGCTCTACTGGCAGTATGTGCACAACATTCTTCTGACTTGAAAGTAGGCTTTGCATCATAAAAACATGCGCTGTTTTTGCTGCATTAGGGCTATTGCTAGCCGCACCAACAATCGTTCCTCCCTTATAGTCAAAATAAGGCTGCAGGTGAATTTCATCCATCATGAGAACAACAATTTTTTCGTGCTCTTTCATAGTAGTGACCAGCTTCTTTGCATACGAAAGAAAAGAAGCGCCTTGCTGCTCAGCTTCTGGGCTTACATTGTATGAATTACACACACGACGTATAGTGGATGGATGGGGCAGCCTAACATTACCGGTACTGCGCAAGAATCTATAGGCATGCGGAGAAATTGTAAATAAAATGCTCGAAAGTACCAGGAACTCTGGAGAATACCGAGATTGCTTGCTATGCCTGACGAGAAGAAGAGAAACTTGCTCTTTCAAAAAACGGATGGCATTGAGTCGTTCAACATCTGCCAGTTCACAGTTTGAGGCATCTTCAAGCAGAGAAAATGCCAACTTGAGCAAACCCTCAATTTTGTCTTCATGCTTACAGGAAAGTTCTCCATGTAAGGACTCTACAGAATCTAGCAGGCGTGTCAAACAACGAATGTCGTTCACTTTGTGAGGGATGGCACCAATGCCATCAATCGTAGTAAGCTGCACATCTTGGCAATGAACTTTCACCGTGAGATCCTCTAAGACCGTTATTGACAGCAAAACACGAGGGGCGTCTTCAAGAGCAAGATTCAGAAAATGAATGCACGCAGGTCTAGAAATAACACTCCAAAAGTTCGAAAGCTTCATTTGAGGAAGGCATTCCAGTAGAGCCTGGAAGGTGTCAAACTTGTGCTTTGTTTCCTCCTCCTCATGTGTCTCAAGTGAATTGGCGATGGCTTCTCGTAAAGAGGCTGCTTCAAGGCGCATCCTTTTCTCAGCGGGCGCCTCTCGCGACGTAGCGGCGGGCGCGGAAAGGTACGCTGGACAGTTCGGGAATACACTGGGAACGGCGTCGGAGCTGAGTCGAGCGATCTTCAGTTTTGCCTCGACGACTTTGCCGGTTTTTGAGTCCACATACTTAGAGGAAGTCAGAATGTCTGACTCTCTAAAGTGCCGCTCGCAGACCTGTAAAACCAAACCCAAATAATGTTAGCGTTATTAAGACAGTTAATTTCATGAGCGAAACAGCAAATTCATAACTTAAAACTAGCATAGTTCAATACGTCACCACAAAAACGTCGCGCAATAAATATCACGCGTTTTAGACTTACCACTGAGCGCTTTCCGGGTTCAAAGTCGGCACGCGGAATGGCTTTCAACCACCTCCTCCTCCTGTCGGCATCAGCTGGGAAAGTGAAGACTCGCACAGTCTTTTCTCCGTCGTAATTCCCGCGGCAGCCGGGAACACAACAGTGCCCAGGCATTTTCACAAATCACTCAGTAACTGTCACACAGGCACACATCACTTTCTCGGACGTTGTCCAGTAGTTCCCTTCAAGTAATCACGGCCGTCAACAAAGCTTCAGCAAATGGCAAGGAAAGAACGGAGAAACAGCACGTAATGCATATGAAACGCACGTGCCACGGTGCAAACAAAGCACTCAAATGAAAAGAAAAACACGACGATGGTGATGTTTACAGCAATAGTGATGCCCTTTCTGAAATGCTTCTTTCGAAAGATTACAAAAAAACTACTCAATTTAAATTTTAAAAATTACACAGTTTAAAAAAATAAAACAAAATACTTCTCACTTTTTTTTATATTTTTTTATTTTCTAAAAGAGTTATATTAAGTATTTTTCATTTTGTCTACGAAACCATGGCTCACAGTAATCAGCATGAACGGCGGCTGGCTGCCGCTCGTGCAGGAACGGCAGCCGCTGCCGTCAGATGGCGCTACCGCACCGGTTGCTCCCGCCGTCGTAGTGTGGTGACGTCACGCGTCAAAGGAGAATTCGTGGAGGGGCCTTAAAAAATCTAGGTGGTGTTGCCCCCGCTCCGCCCAACAACACTCGCCTGCGTGATCCACCTGTGTTTTCCGGTCTCCGAGGCGATGATGTCGAAGACTGGATCAAGAACTACGACCTCGTCAGCGATTTGAACAGGTGGGACAATCCACACAAGTTGCGCAGCGTCCCATTTTACTTGTCCGATGTTGCGAAAACTTGGTTCTGGAACCACCACCCGGATCTTCCCGACTGGGACACTTTCGAGCAGCAAATTCGTCAGGTATTTGGTGCCCCTGCAGTTCACACTGAGGCAGCAAAGAAGAAACTCGCTCAACGCACGCAGCTGCCGGGTGAATCTTACGCCTCTTATATTGAGGATGTCCTTGCACTGTGCAAGCGCGTTAACACCGGCATGTCTCAAAACGACCAAATACGCCACATTATTAAAGGCATTAACACCGTCGCCTTTAACGCCCTCGCCACGCAAAATCCTGCCACCACCCAGGACGTGATAACCATCTGTCAGCGACTTGACGAGCTTCAGTCTCTTCGCCTTTGCTACGATGCCACCGACGTTCCTTTGCCTGCACCCCTCGACTTGCGTGTGCTTATTCGCGACATCGTTCGTGAAGAGCTGCACGGGCGCTGCTCTTCCTGTGCTGTGGAAGTTACTTCACCTCCTGAAAAAGATAGCTTGCGAGACCTGATTAAACAAGAGATCGCCTCCGCATCGCGTGCGACGTGTTCCAACAGTCCCTGCGTGCGCCAGACGCGCACGTACGCCGAAGTTGCCGCGCTCTCTGCCGCACCCACCGTTTCTGTGCCTACAACAGCAGACCATACGCCTGTGGCTTCGTTATCACCGCCAGTGCGTGCACCACCTTACTACGCACCTCAGCGCCCACCTCGGCCAACCTGTTACTACTGCGGCTATCGAGGACATATCGCTCGGTTTTGTCGAAGGCGCCAACAAGACGAGCAACGCGGCTACGCTCCCGAAGAACATCGAAACTTCCGTCCGACCATGAACTACTTACGGCCACCCCCCCGATCGTCCTATTACCGTTCACCGTCACCTACTTACCATACGGACATGCCTGGGAATTCCCGTACGTCTCGCCGCAGGTCGCCTTCGCCAGGTCGCCGTTCAGTGTCGCCTCTACGGCCCGCCTCCCATTCCACGAACGCCCACGCGGAAAACTCCCCGATGCAGTTTTAGGAGGGGAAACTGCATCCCTTGGACAGCTAACAATTCCTCCAGAGCGGCCATCGAATTTGATAGTAGTGTTTGTAGAAGGTGTACGTGTTGAGGCTCTTGTAGACACTGGCGCTGCCGTTTCGATTATTCGTGCTGATTTTTGTTCCCGCCTTCGAAAAGTCACCACACCTTATGGCGGTCCACCTCTACGTGCGGCGACCAACGCTCTCATTCGTCCACTTGCACAGTGTACCGTTCGTGTCTGCATAGAAGGCATTCGTCATCACATTGTTTTCGCGGTATTTTGTGAGTGCACCCACGCTCTCATTCTTGGGTGGGATTTCTTGTCTTCTGCGTCCGCTTTCATATCATGTGATCAGCGCCTCCTGCATCTAAACGCCACTGACTCTTCTCCGCTTGAACAAGATGGACGCATCCGCCTTGTCACCAAGTCAGATTATGTACTTCGGCCATACATCGAAGAAATTATAAGTGTTAATTGCACCGACATTGTGGATGGCGACGTACTAATTCTCCCTTACGGTCATACCCTACGTAGGGGCATTGTGATCACACCGGGGCTTATTCGCTTCTTCGATGGGTGTACGTACCTAACCGCCATAAATCAAACGCCCGAGTGTGTACTGCTCCCCTGTGGCTCAACAGTATCTTGCGCGGTCGACAGTGAGCCTGTTGCGATTGTTACTCTTCCGAACAACAACCACAACGATGTTCCGAAGTCGCAATCATTGCCATTCAATGCCTCTGCCACACCTGTGTCGGCGACAATAAGCAATGACTTAACACCTGATCAAACTGAAGATTTGCTCGCCCTGTTAAATAGACACCGTTCTCTATTTGACGTGAACTCGCCCGCCCTCAGCATGACTACCACCGCTACTCACAGCATCCAGACTGACGGCTCTCGTATTGTACATCGGCGTCCATATCGCGTGTCTTAGGCAGAACGCAAGATCATCGAGGAAAACGTCTCAGACATGCTACGACGCAACATCATACGTCCTTCCTCGAGTCCCTGGTCATCCCCAGTTGTTCTCGTTCAAAAGAAAGATGGGACAGTGCGTTTCTGCGTCGATTACCGTGCGCTAAACAAAATAACGCGCAAGGATGTTTATCCCCTCCCTCGGATCGACGATGCACTGGATTCATTACAGGGCGCAGAGTATTTTTCCAGCCTCGACCTTAGGTCAGGCTACTGGCAGATACCAATGTCGGAGTCTGATAAAGAGAAGACCGCCTTTTCAACGCCAGATGGGTTGTACGAGTTCAATGTGATGCCTTTTGGACTCTGTAATGCGCCCGCCACCTTCGAACGCATGATAGACGGCGTATTGCGTGGTTTGAAATGGAAAACATGTCTGTGCTATCTCGATGACATAGTAGTGTTTTCATCCACGTTCTCGCAGCATCTACAACGTCTTGACAAAGTCCTCACATGCCTTGCAAAAGCCGGTCTACAGCTTAACACCAAGAAATGTACCTTTGCTAGCAAGACAATCAAGGTTCTCGGCCACCTTGTCAGCAAAGAAGGAATTCGGCCCGACCCCGAGAAGCTTGCCGCTGTCCTCGATTTTCCTCGTCCACTACGTCAGAAGGACCTGCGCAGCTTTCTTGGGTTATCTTCTTACTTCCGGCGCTTCATACGTGGTTTCGCGGAACTTGCGTCTCCGCTCCATCAACTCCTCGCAAAGAACGTCCCCTTCATTTGGTCCGAAGACTGCGAAAGCGCTTTCACGGCATTGAAGCAAGCCCTCACGTCGGATCCGGTACTGTGCCACTTCGATTCCACCGCACCCACCATCCTTCACACCGACGCAAGTAGTCATGGTCTCGGTGCGGTACTCTTGCAGCGTGACAAAACTCACGCGAACGCGTCGTTGCCTACGCAAGTCGTGCTCTTACCGCTCCAGAAAAGAACTACACTATCACAGAGCAGGAGTGCCTTGCTGTTGTTTGGGCAGTGCAAAGATTCCGACCATATCTTCACGGCCGTCATTTTACCGTCGTGACCGACCATAACGCCCTATGCTGGCTTTCATCGCTGAAAAACTTATCGGGTCGCCTTGGTCGCTGGGCGCTTCGCTTACAGGAGTATGATTTCGATGTCACCTACAGATCTGGGAAGAAGCATCAAGATGCTGATGCTCTATCGCGCTGTCCTTTGCCCAGCGGAAGCAATTCTCCATCGATTCTCCAAAACAACAGCACCTCTCCAATCGCAGCGCTAAGTTCATCACCTGCCACCCTATCCGTCCTTGTTTCACAACAACGTGTCAACCCATACTGCCGCACCATTGTTGACCGCTTGACCGGCTCTACTACTCCTCCAAACGCCAGACTCCGTCGACAACTTAAACAATTTAAGCTTGTCGGTGATGCTTTATGTCGCTACGTTTACCACATCAATGGCAACAAGTGGGTACCCGTCATCCCACGTTCTCTGCAACGTGAAGTTCTGGAAGCCTTTCATGATGATCCAACCGCTGCTCATCTAGGCTACCACAAGACTTACGACAAAATACGAAGTCGTTGTTTTTGGCCTGGCCTCTCTTCAGCCGTCGCTAAGTACGTCGCCTCCTGTGTCCATTGCCAACGGCGAAAACGACCGACAACTGCTCCGGCTGGCTTAATGCAACCTCTTCCTTGTCCCGCCTCACCTTTTGAAGTCGTTGGAATCGACTTGTATGGCCCTCTCCCTATATCATCCAATGGGAATCGCTGGATTGTCACGGCAGTCGACCACCTTATCCGCTACGCAGAAACAGCTTCTATACCATCTGGGACTGCCACTGAGATCGCCGATTTCTTTCTTCGCCACATCTTTTTGCGTCATGGAGCTCCACGCATTCTCCTCAGTGATCATGGCAAAGTCTTCCTATCTTCCATTGTCGAGCAAGTTTTGCGTGCCTCGAACACTGTTCACAAGGCCACTTCTAGCTACCGCGCGCAGACCAACGGATTGACTGAACGGTTTCATCGGACCCTATCGGACATGATCGCCATGTACATTCACCCCAACCACACGAACTGGGATGCAATTCTACCCTTCGTCACATTCGCCTATAATACGGCTGCTCAACGCACTACCGGCTTTTCTCCATTTTTTCTCGTCCATGGTCGCTCGCCGAGTTTCGCTCTGGATGTCTCTTTCCTTTCGGCCCCTGCACCCTCGACGGCTCCTTTCTCTGAAGAATTCCTATCTCGTCTCGCACACTGCCGTCACCAGGCCCGTGTTAACACCGGCCTCTCTCAAGACACTCGAAAATCTCGCTACGACTCGTCTCGCCGTGTTGTGAGTTTTTCCCCTGGTGACGAAGTTCTTCTATGGACTCCACTATGCGTCCCCGGCCTATGCGACAAATTCATCAGTCGCTTCATTGGGCCATACACGGTGGTCGAACAGACATCTCCTGTCAATTACCGCGTTTCTCCTCTTAGCGCTAGTCCTGATCATCGTTGCCGAGGAACAGAGATAGTGCACGTATCTCGTTTAAAGCCTTATGCGCGACGCATTTCATAATACTGTCAAGCGACCAGGCGGTCGCTTTCACCGCGCGGGGGAATTAGTGTGAGCGCGACAAGCGAATAACTCTTTATTCTTTTTGTAATCATCATCACCTGTACATCTTCTTCATCTAAGAATATCATCACCGGCGTGATTGAGCTCGAGCCTGGCCGAATAAACCGGTTCCTCACAATATATATATATATATATATATATATATATATGCACACATGCTGACTATTGGATGTGCTGGAATATACAACTACTGTAGTTACTTTTGAGCGGAACGCCTAGGAGCTTGCAAAGTCATCTCGAAATATTATATTCTTTTTTTGCCTTCAGTCCATTGGAACTTTTAAGGGTCAAAAAGTGATTTATCGATTCATCGATTCATTCATTCATTCATTCATTCATTCATTCATTCATTCATTCATTCATTCATTCATTGAAGTTATTTACGCACCCACTTAGCGGCACAGTCGACGAGGTAACGAACTGACTGGTGGCGGGACTGATCAGAGACACTTTCTTCTTCTCCGAGGAAGTTGGCCTGTTCTGCAAGCGGGCGTCGCTGTCTTGTTCGCCGCGCTCATCAGGCACCAGCTCCAAGGAAGCCGTCCGCTTCCTCCATGAGCGCACCGGCTCGTAGCATGTGCTGGAATAACATTTGCAGTTGGTGCGATCGAGTGCCACAGAAGCTCGCTTTACCACTACATATTGTAGCACGCTATACAGGTATACACTAAAAAGTAAACCGATTTCTTTTTTCGTGTTAGTAAATTGAACTTTGACGGTACCATAATAACCACGGTTGCGGCGAGAGCGTGCTTGGTAAGTCAGAAAACGCGCAAAAAGAAAATGTGGGCAGCGACGCTACCTTTCACCGCGATGTTACGTATTTTGACGGCGTGAACTAGAGCCTAAGTGGCTGAGAATCAATAAAAATGAAGGGAGGTGTCCTCTGAGGGGAGCAGTGGACAAAACATATATACCACGTTTGAAAAAGCTTTTTTGAGCAAACTGCACCAAAATACGTTAAGTAAATACACCTCGCAATTCGGGACGTCACGCGTGGACATTACGGCACGAGATTTAAAAAACGAAACTTAGAAGTTTTTTTTTTCTTCCTCTAGTACTAAATATCTGAAGGCGAAATGAAAGACATTAAAGCTCTCGAATTGCGATTCATCAGTATAAACAGATGCATTATTTTTCTTTAGTGTATCTTCAAAGAACGTCACGTGGACAATATTTCCGGAGCCCTTCAGTAGGACGTTTAATTTTAACATTCATATGGTAATTTTGGGACGCAAAATACATATAATAATTGTCTAGACAAAATAATTTACACTTTCTAGAGAGAATTAAGGAGTACATTTCCAGCTTCAGAATTGCACAACACAAAAACTATCCTTTTCATATAGAGTGAACAGAAGTCAGATCAACGTAATAACAAATGCACATAACTCACAACTGACACTACTGGCACAGGGTCCAATGGGTAAATCGGTAGGTGCACATAATCTTCCGTCGTCCACATCTGCTCGGTGGTAGATTCAACAGGACATGAGATACCAAGTTGGCAAACACAGTTCAAAATGTCAAGGTGACAAGCACATCAACTCCGACCTTACGGTATGGCTTAGCACCATGTTGGACAAAAGATAAGTTGGACCCGTTCATGCTCAACGTTCACAAAAGGGCATAACCAATGGCGTAAAAACTCGCGCTTTCCCCAGAAAAAGAGATCCTCAGAGAGGACCGCGAGCATCTCGAGCTTCAGTTGGCCTAATATTAGCCATAAGGCAAGTTGACGGTCATTCCCAGCGACGGTTTCAAAGCGGTCACGCCAAAGGCTGAACAGGCCGGCAACTATATTAAGAAAGCCGCGAAACTCCCTGTAGGAACCGGCCGCCGGACACCAGCTTTCCGATGCCCTGTCTACAAGAACCAGCATGAACTGCACCCCAAAAAAAGGCGGGTGACCCCATTCCATTGTCGCATGCTAGTTGGTCTCAAGCACGGCGTGGTCTCAACCATGAAGCAGTTGTGGCAAGTGGAGATGAGTACCACCTGCCATCGTTGTAGCCGATCTCGAGTTGGGAGCAAGTTCCAGCCCCATCACCAAACGAAGTCACGAAGATGACCTGGCAACGCCGCTACGGCCATGTGCTTATAAGGGTGACGTATGATCACCAGCCGTGATCAGTGTACCAAAGGCTGCACGAGGGTGGCCATTGTGTTTACCATTTTGGCTGCGGCTGCATCAATTTCGGGGCATGTATACTCTCCTGACGGTGACGTTAAGCCAGGAGGGGGCACGATACACAGTCGTTAAATGGGAGGACTGCGGACTACAATTGATAATACCTTCGGGCACTAGGACACGTAGGGTTGGACAAAGGTGGTAACTTGCAAGTGTCTGCACAGGCGTGCCACCATTATTTAAAACGATCAATAAAGTGAGAAGGGGCAAAATGGAAGTCGTGACGCCTACTTCAGAGAACGCGAAGCCACCTCGGCTGCAGTGATATTTGTATTTGGCTAGGCGAAACAAAGAAATCGCCACGATAAATGCTAAACGTTTCCATCGGCTGTTCCGTGAGTAACGTGATTCTCTTTGTCGCACCCAAGCCTGCGCGCCGCTGGGACCGTCGTCATTAGTCCCAACGTGTGCACAATTTTTTCGATAATGAGTGTATAGTCATCATCACTCATACTTTCAGAAGGTCTCCGATACTCGTGAGTGGTCGAGAAACAGTTAACAAGCGTCGCGAACCCGCTACTCGGTGGTGGCACTTCTTTATTCTTTATTCTTTATTAAAAAAAAAAAAACCTTACAGTCCCCAGAACAGGGCATTGGGTAAGGGGGGGAGGAATCGGAATGGTACAGACAGGTAACGAACAGTTTACAGGCAGGATCAGAACAAGAACAACGAAAAACTGTATATATATATATATATATAAAATCACATTTTAGGTTATACAGGGCGAGGTAAATTTGAGGGAATACAGCACTTGTTGATATGAACATGGCGGCAGAGGGATACATTTCAAAATAAAAGACAAGGGGAATATAAATCACCGTTACGCAATGCACTCAGAATACAGAAACAGGGTCACATGGTGAACAGAGTGAGTAGCTGACGGCGAAATGTATCAGGATTAGATATGAAGGCTATGCAATCAGAGAGGTCATTCCAAAGACGAACGGCCCGAGGCAGTGGTGATGAATTGAATGCATTAGTTGACCCGTATATGCGCATGAAGCTGAACTGATTATGCAATCTGCGTGAAAAAGAGTGAGGTGTTTGAAGCTGAAGCCGCGTTCGTTTATTAGAGGTAATATATTTCTGGAACAGTCAGAGAAGAGCACTATTGCGACGGCTATCCAACGACGGCAGCTGAAGGTCTGATTTAATTTGCTTTATGTTTGACGTGATGTCGTAGTTTCGTGATATGAAGCGGGCACCTCTATTTTGAATCCTTTCTACCATATTAATCAAGTAGTTTTGATGAGGGGACCAAATTGCTGAGGCGAATTCTCATATTGGCAGAATAAAGGTAAGAAAGGCTAGTTTTCGAATATTAGTAGGGGAATTTCTCAAGTTGCGGCGTAGGTAGCCCAGTGAACGTGATGCTTTGGCACAGGTAGACTCGATATGTGAGGCCCATGAAAGATTCTCTGTGAGAAGAACACCTAGGTATTTGTAGGAAGAAGTGTGGGAAAGCATGGTATTGTTCAGGTAATAGGAGAATTCAGAGTTTACGTGTTTACGGGTGAAAGACATTACCTCGCATTTTGTTAAGTTCAGTTTCATAAGCCACTTGTCGCACCAGTTACAAATATGGTTGAGATCTGCTTGAATGGTTAACTGGTCATTACTGGAGTTTATAGAACGGTATATTATACAATCATCAGCAAATAGACGCATGCAAGAAGTAATCTCGGAGGGTAAGTCATTAATGTAGATTCAAAATAGTAAGGGCCCAAGGACACTGCCTTGCGGTACGCCCGAACTAACAGAAGAAAAAGGGGACGCAAGATTGTTAACAACGGTGAACTGCTGTCGAAAAGAAATGAAGTTTCGAATCCAGGTTAATGTTAAAGAATCAAGTCGTAGAGCAGATAGCTTAGAGATTAGTCGGCAATGGGGCACACGATCAAAGGCTTTAGAAAAGTCAAGAAAGATACAGTCCGTTTGAAGTTTGCTGTTCATGTTTGAGTGTAAATCGGTGGTGAATTCAAACAGTTGTGCGTCACACGAAAATACCTTTCTAAAACCATGCTGATTAGGAAAGAAAAAATTGTTCGTCTCGAGGTAATTGTACACGTGTGAACTGATTATGTGCTCAAGCATTTTGCAGCATATGCAAGTTGAAGATATGGGTCGATAGTTGTCAGGCGAGTGAACACCTCCAGTTTTGTGAATTGGTTTTATCTTTCCTATTAACCAGTCGTCCGGTAGCATGCCAGATGTTAGAGATTGGTGAAAAATTTGGCATAATATTTTGCTTGATATGGGGAGGGTGTTCTTTAGTATCTTGGATATAATGTTGTCAATACCGGCTGATGTGGATAATTTTAGGTTGTTAATGAGTGATCCAATGCCTCCAACAGTGACAGTAATGGGTTCCATATAGGCGGCGTCAAGTTCAGGAAAAGTAGGCACATTGGAAGAATCTTCCTGAGTGAAAACAGATGAAAAGAACCTGTTGAAAACAGAGGGGCAATCGGCGATAGGAATAGGTATTTTGTCAGTTCCATGTAAACTAATAGTGTTAGTATCTCTGACCGGAGATATAGTTGGCCAAAATTTTTTGGGATTAGACTGAAGCAGGAAAGGTAGGTCTTGCGAGTAATATTTATCTTCAGCTGAGGTTATTGCTGAGCAGTAGGTTTTCAAACAGTGTTTGTATGCCTGCCATGCCCCATCAGTGCGCAAGCGTTTAGCCCTGTTGTACAACCGTTTCTTCTTGTTTCGCAGTTTGCTAAGGGACTTGCTGAACCAGGGGCTTAATTTATCGCTGGTTATGGACACTAAGGGAACATTCTGATCGACTAGCGCTGTTAATTTATCTCTGTAGAGTACCCAGTTTTCATTTACGGATCGACAAATGAAAGTAGGTAGTAACTCTTTAAAAAAATTGTTCTATTTCTGTGTTAATGGCAGCGTAATTTCCTCTATTGTAATCGCGAATTCGTTTTGTTGTTTTGCCAGATACGGGCTTCGAGATGCTTAAATTAAGTTGGAGGAGGTTATGGTCACTAAAACCGCTCACATTTGAAATTGAAAGTATTGTGTCAGGAGCGTTGGTGAATACCAAGTCCAGGATATTGGAAGCACGGGTGGGTTCTTTGACAACTTGGAACAGGTTGAAATCCAACGTTAAATTTATTAGTTTAGAGACGCTTGACATGAGGATGACATGTGTTCCCAGTCGATAAGAGGAAAATTAAAGTCGCCAAGAAGATATACATGGTTAGATGGGCATGACCGAATGGCATGAGAGATGCTATCACGCAAGTCCCCTAAAAAGGAATGATCAGAATCTGGTGCACGGTAACAAGCCCCAATTAATACCACACTAGATGACATAGACAAAGCTGCCCATACAATTTCGACGGAAGATTTCGAATCAATCCATTGCGAATGAAGCGTTTCCTTAATAGCAAGGAGTACGCCGCCACCGCGCCTATTTACGCGGTCGTTCCTATAAATTTTGTAAAGGTCGTTGTGAGGTAGTACTTCGTTATCTCTTATATCTGGATTCAACCATGTCTCCGTTAGTACTACTATATCTGAGTCGCTATATCATCAAGAAAAGAACAAAACGTGTCACGTTTGTGTAACAAGCTTCGGATGTTCGTGTACGCGACCGAGAGTGGAAAGGCTGCTTGGGGCACGAGATGCGGCGCGTGCGAGTTTAAGCTTACATCTAGCTATCTGGTAGATTGAGCAACTGTGTCATTAATGGCATCATACACATATACCTTCTTATCCAAGTGAAGCTTGTCAAGGACCAACTTGTACGGCTTGTCGAATGATCTGGCAAAAGCGACCTACTTTCTTCTGGCCACACGTGTTGATGGCGCAAAGTCTTCCCCAATCGAAAAAGTTGTTCCCTTAAGCTTACGAGCTGCAGACAAGATGCTCTGTTTGTCCCTGAATGAAGATAATTTTGCTATAATGGGCCGTTTTTTTTCAATGGAAAATTTGCCCAGGCGGTGTACACGTTCATACTGCACACTTGTAGTGGCAAGTTCAAGTTTTTCTGCGCAGAATTTGATGACCTTTTCTTCAGACGCTGCCCAATTTTCTTTTTCGTCGTCCTCTAAACCGAAAAATATCACGTTGGAACGTCTTAATCTGTTTTCTGCATCGTCGCATCTGGAAGTTATTTGTTGTAGCTGACTTGAGATATCATGCAAGGCATTTTGAGAAGGAACTACTTCAGGGGAAAGTGGATCGATTGCACCGGTTTCAAGAGCTGTTAGTTTCGCTATAAGATTCAGGATTTTTCCATTAGTAGTTGCTTGTTCCGCTTTAATACCCTGAAGTTCAAGCAAAACAAACTTCAGTTCAGTACGCAGTTTCTCAATTGCCCCCAAAGCCGATTCGAAGGCAACACCCTCTGCCTTACTCATCGGGCCGGGGTTCGATTCAACATCGCCCGCCAGCAAGAGCAGCAAATGAACAAGGGAAGAAGATATGCATAATGAACAATTCAAGATATGTTTTTTAACGCAAGACAACTCTAATGGCTAACTTACCACCAATCGTTATGCCCCTTTATCTCACGATGTACAGATCGTGCTACGAGCAGTTGCGCTTCGCTCTCGCTATGCGAACGACGCGTGTCGTTCGCTATGAGAAATGATAGCGAGAATCGAAGAGGCGCTAAGTAAGCAGGCTGGACAAAATCACTTGATATCCACGGAGGGAATGATGATGAGTGGGGCGAAGCGTCCGTTCATCCGTCAGTGTGTCCAACCGCCCGTGTGTTCGTCCATTCACCCATTCGTTCATCCATCCGTGCTTCCATCCGTCCATCCATTCATGCTTCCGTTCGTCCGTCCTTGCGTTCATCTGACTCTTCTTCCGTGTTTCTGTCCATCCGTCCTTCCATCTGTCCGTCTATCAATCCCTGCTTCCATCCATCCATCCGTGCTACCGTCAGTCCATGCTTCCGTCCGCCCGTTCATACGGGCTTCTGTCCGTCGCTCTGTCCGTCCCTGCTTCCGTCCATCCATGCTTCCGTCAGTTCGTCCGTTCGTGCTTCTGTATGTCCATCCGTGCGTCCATCCGTGCTTCTGTCAGTCTGTCCACACGTCCATCCATGCGCCCGTCACTCCATCCATCTGTCTGTCTGCCTGCCTGCCTGCCTGCCTGCCTGCCTGCCTACCTGCCTGCCTGCCTACCTGTCTGTCTGTCTGTCTGTCTGTCTGTCTGTCTGTCTGTCTGTCTGTCTGTCTGTCTGTCTGTCTGTCACTCACACTAGCACCACCAAATGAGTGAGTCATTCAAAAAAAAAAAAAGAACACCAGGGCTGCGCGGAAGGCACAGCACAGTCACAGCGAAAGCTGGGAGAGCGGCCTTTCAAAACTTTTTCTAAACATTTATTGGGTAACTGCTGCACGCCCACTTGCTCGATGCCCACTACGGCATTAATAATGAAATTTTAGGGTAGTAGTGCGGCATCCGCGATTCTATTTTTCGCCATTCTTCCGAGAAGCGTGGTATCTACTAAACTATTGTGAGGAATTTTGTAGTAATTGTTCATGCAATGGCTCACGGCGATGAGGAATAATGCCCGCAGGGGGTACGCCCCCAGTTAATAGCTGAACAAAAACAAGCTTTTGTAATGGGTTCGAGCATTGAAAGACCGACTCGTTACGCTATTCGCATTGTGCGACTACTGCTTGTTCTTTCCCTGTTTCCCAACGCCTTATGAGTGACATTAACGCGATTGCTTTCCTGAGATCAAGCCTTCCTAAGGCAAATTCGCCAAGTCCCAAGCACCAGTGTTGTCCAGTGGTACAATACTGGGCTGGCACCCAGCAGACCCGAGTTCGAGCACCACTTTGTCAGTGGTACAAGGATGTTTTTAAATGCGAAGCATTTCTTAGCGAACTTCGGCGACGTTGAGCGTATCTATCTATCTATCTATCTATCTATCTATCTATCTATCTATCTATCTATCTATCTATCTATCTATCTATCTATCTATCTATCTATCTATCTATCTATCTATCTATCTATCTATCTATCTATCTATCTATCTATCTATCTATCTATCTATCTATCTATCTATCTATCTATCTATCTATCTATCTATCTATCTATCTATCTATATATCTGTCTATCTGTCTGTCTGTCTGTCTGTCTGTCTGTCTATCTATCTATCTATCTATCTGTCTATCTATCTATCTATCTATCTATCTATCTATCTATCTATCTATCTATCTATCTATCTATCTATCTATCTATCTATCTATCTATCTATCTATCTATCTATCTATCTATCTATCTATCTATCTATCTATCTATCTATCTATCTATCTGTCCACCTACGACTTTTAGCTCTCTTGGCCCTTTCGATGATGCTATCTATACCAAACTTGGTATGGCTTAACATGACCGTGTTAAAAACATATATGACTAGTCACAACATGAAAATCACAACACGTATGTCATGAATGTCGTGATTTACGTGTCATGGTCCTGCAGCTCTCTGGGTGGTTTCGTTCACATGACATGTTGCAAAACTGGTATGGTATAGCATGATTGCATGGCGTGTTTAAGCGACAGACCCTAACATGAAAATCATGACACGCGTGTCATGTAACAACATGACTACATGCCACACTCATGATGTGCTCCCGGCCGTTTTGCTACCTTCACATGTACTAAACTCGGCATTACGCGACGCGAACGGGCGACATAGGTAAATGACACATCTAAACATGACAATCACGACACGCGTGTCATGTAACAACATGACTATATGTCACACTGATGAGGTGCTTGCGGCTGTTTCGTTAGCTTCACATACGCCGAATTTGGTATTATGTGACGCCAATGGATGACGAAGGTATGTGACTGGTGCAAACATGATAAAAAAAATTGCAGCATATCCACGGAGCGAATGATGGAGAGTGGGGCGAAGAATTCGTCCGTCCATTCGTTCTTGCTTGCGTCCGTCCATGCGTCCGTCAGTGTGACCGTCCATGCGTTCATCAGCCCGTCCGTGCGTGCGTCTGTTCGTGCGTCCGTCCCTGCGTTCGTCCATGCAGCCACCCCTGCGTCCGTTCATGCGTTCATCCATGCATCTGTCTATGTGTCCGTTCGTCCATCTATTCAATACTCCAAGTACCACCATCTCGCATCTTTTCATCATATATTCCCCATATAGAAGTACCGCCATCCAGCGGACATTTCAACTACTAAACGAGAGGTGGCACACGCACACTTTCTTGCGACTTGCGCTTCGGGTCCTCTTCCCACCTTTAACCACCCCGAGTTCATGGTATATACTAGTTCACTGTATTCATGGCACTGCGGCCGAACGCTCGCTAAACCTTTCTAAAGCTAAAGAGGTTACACCCAACGAGTATAACGTAGCAACCCTTTCTTGCTCAATGTACATGCCAATGGCTGCTAATGGTGATCGCAGCCTGCGCGTTAACTAAAAGCCGAATGCTCCTGTCTCTCATTCCTCATTAGCAGCCATTGACATGTACATTGAGCACTATTTTTTATTGTTCAACAACGCCCAGAAGAAGTCTCTCACCGGCACCACCTTGGAGGTCAAAAATGTTATACTTGTTACATACTACGGGGGACGAACGGGTGCCGCTATAAGGACCTTCTCCCCTAAAATGAGATGCGTGTCCTGTGGGAACATGAATACATGCCACAGTCAAGGCGCCAATACATTTTGACGTGACGCGGTGCCCGTGCCCGCCAGCATTCATTTCGTTGCGTCACGCCGGCGTTGCCATGCCAGGCGCCGGTCCTGCCATATTCTCGCAGGCGCGCACCACGCTGCGTTGCTTTGACGCATGCGCGTTTCAGCGTGTCCGGTGTCCCTCCGTCACGAAAAGATAGAGACACAGTGTTATCTAGGAAACGCATCGGCGCGAAAGGCAGCATGTCGCATTTCGCGCCGGTTGCCATCGGGCCATGTTGACGGACGCTGGTCGCGCCTGCCGTCAGACTAAAGAGTGCTCGCGTTTTGCTTACGTAGCGTCGCTGTGCCCAGCGTGCGCGCGCGTCCCCGCTACAATAGAGTATATTGGGCCCTTCATGATGCCTTCGCCACGGTTTTGTTACCTCCGCATTTACAAAAATTGGTGTTACGTGACGTCAATAGATGACGAAATATATGACTGGTGCGAACATGATAATCATGACACGCGTGCCATGTAGGAACATGACAACGTAAAACGCTCATAGCATGCTCGTGGCCGTTTCGCTATCTCCACACATTCAAAATTTGGTATCACATGACGTGAATAGATGACGAAGGTAAACGACACATCCAGAATTGATAATCATGACACAGAAGTCGTGTACGGCAACATTTACCTCCACCTCGTAACGTTGTGCTGATTTTAAAGTGACATATGAACGTTTCACATTCGTGCTTCGCATAATATTGATTTCCACGTTACGTGGGATCTGCCATTTTTAGAATATCGCGCGATGTGTATACGGACACCAGCGGCGGCAGTGGTCAACGGCGGCGCTACGCAAAGCCCGAGTTGTGATCTTATAACAGCTTTCGCTGTAATAGGTGGTTACAAACCGCGCGGTCACAATACACATGCATGGACAGACCTACGTGTTTAGAAGCTTCGCCGCTAATTTTTTCTTGAGTGGAAGCTCCCGCAATGCCTTGGCAGCAATAGTGAAGTCAGCTTTTGCCCTCCAAAGATATCGGAAACATGCTCTTTGCTGGTAGGGCCCACTTGGAGATCAAGTAGCTTTGATCTGTTGGTATAAATGCTACGTTAGTTTTAATTAAAAGAAAGTTGTTTCCAATAAAACAAGACATATAGACGAGTATTGGTGACTTGATCTCCTATAAAATTCGCCTTGTAGTCCCGGCTTACCAAAGAAAAGTAGTAACATTAGGACGCACTTTGAGCACTATCTGACCCGAGAAAGATGCCACGTTAAACTCGTTCAGCGTGCGAGATAAACGCTCATTTATAACTTTTATAGAGACCCATGCTCGCTCACAGGACGGCTTTTGCTCTCCCATAGTGAAGTACTAAGTACTCTAAATCGTTAAATGCCCCGCCGCGGTGGTCTAGTGGCTAAGGTACTCGGCTGCTGACCCGCAGGGCGCGGGTTCGTATCGCGGCTGCGGCGGCTGCATTTCCGATGGAGGCGGAAATGTTGTAGGCCCGTGTGCCCAGATTTGTGTGCACGTTAAAGAACCCCAGGTGGTCTAAATTTCCGGAGCCCTCCACTACGGCGTCTCTCATAATAATATAGTGGTTTTGGGACGTTAAACCCCACATATCAATCAATCAAATCGTTAACTACGTTTTATGAACACCATCGTTGAGTGCCGAAAGTTCATCATGACACTTTTTTCATAATAGGATGTCAGCCACATCCGCCATTTTACAGTAGGTACGGCCACTGCCATGGTACGACTTCACTCCTGGGCAATAGTATCTAATCCAGCAATTTTTATGGGCGAAGCCCCTCAGGCTGTGGGTCATTCCTTCCTCTGTAGTCGTAGAAGGTGTTTAACTACACTGCAGTCGTAGTTTAACAAAATCGTATTCGTAGTCGTAGTTTAACTGTAGTCGTAGTAGGTGTTTAATCTGTTAGTGAGTTGCTCAATAAATGACATTGTGTATATTTGTCACCAATATTATAACTATATGGCGTTAGTGGTTTTCACAGCATATCCACGGGTGAAGCGTCCATCCGTCCGTGTGTCCACCCCTTCACCCGTCCGTCTGCTTATGCCTCCATCCATCTGTTCGTTTGTGCGTCTGTCCATGCTTTCACTTATCCGCAAGTTCATCTGTGCATCCGTCCAGCTGTCTGTCCGTTCGTCCGTTGATTCGTCCGTGCTTCCTTCCATGCGTCCGTATGGACGGACGGATGGATGGACGCTTCGCCCCACTCATCATCGCTCACTCCGTGAATATGCTGGGTTTTTTTTTCAAACCTCCTTGGCAGTAACACGCACAGAAGCGCAAATGAGCTGCGAAAATGAAGTGAAGCCGCTGCCGCACGATGCGCAGCAGCGGTGTGGCAGCTATGAAACTACATGACTACAGTGCTCTAGAATAGGGATAATATGTTTGCTTTGGGGCTATGCAGGGCTTTGTATTCTCTTCTAAAATAGTGGCTGACTAACTATACGCTTGACGTTGGGTTGGGTATGACACGGTTGCATTTTTCGTTAATGCAAAAACAGTGCAGCTGAAATTGGAGTGGCCTGAGATCGATTCAAAACACCTTTTTATGGTGCTACAAAATTGCTCGAGTATTCCTCGCGAATAATCGCAGTATTAAGTTTTATATTTCCGCCTGAGAGTCTTTAGCGTCAAGCGTGTCAGTAAATCCACCCAAGCATAGGCGTATCAGCCGGGAAAGCAAGAGAAACGCGAGAACCCCGCCCCCCCCCCCCCTGAGAAAAGTGGAGGGGCTCAGCCCACTCTCCCCACTTTTTACAGTGGTCACTGTCGGCGGCACGCTGGGAGAACCAACAACTAAGGCGAAGTTTTCCTCCACCTCACTCATACCTCAATTATATTACTACGAGGAAATGAAAATGTTACCAGGGTATGTTTTGATATAATCAAATTTTTCCTGAATTTCTGCTGTGACAATTGTCTTTGAATGCTCCTGGCGGTGCGGGCCACCTATGCGACTCTTTCACGCCTTATACTGTAGCATTTAAAAGTGGTACAAGGCGCGTCAGCGTCTTGTACTTGCTTTGCTAAGGATGGCGATAAGCAATCGTTTTATGGACCCGTCAGAGCATAAGCTGCTTAAGAAAATTTGTTTTCTTTCATCAAAAATGAATAGCGTTATCTCTGGATCTCTGGTTTATCGAAGCTGCTGTCAGCCGATGATTGTAACGAATCTTTTCAAATACTCTAGCTCTGCCGTACTAGAAGCACCACAAAAAGGTTTCCGTTTCAGTCTCTGATAAATCTGATCAGCCTTGCTTACGGTAACTAGGAGCGACGGTAGCAGTTTGCAAAGCGGTGAAGAATAAAGCAGTGGACTAGAGTACAGTGGGAAGCTAAGCTGCTATGCCAGCTTGACCCACCAGACCAGGGAGAAAGTGAATTATTGTGATGTAACGGTGATGGCAACCTTTATTAGGCCCAGCAGACACGATGAAGCGACCACACCCAAGGCACAAAACTCAGGCAAGCCAAGTCCCCACAGCAGACGAAGATGACGACCACTCATGATGATGAATATGTGTAAAGATAGTAGATGTGCTTAATGAATGCCCACACTAACTCCCCCCTCCCACGGTAAAGCGGTCATCCTGACCGCAGTTCTTGGCCTCAGTTTAAAGCGAAGAGGAACGCCGTATGAAAGGCTTCATGCGGGATACGTGGACTATTTCTGCTGCACTGTAGCGGCGGTCCGTCGAAAGAAGAACGGGTGCCACACAATAATTCACAGGAGACGTTTGCTCCAAGACAGTGTAGGGGCCAATAAAACGTAATTGAAACTTCTCGCACAGGCCGGGAGTGCGAATGGGTGTAAGAAGGAGGACTTCGTCGCCAGGCTGAAGGACACGGCACGATAAGAGGCATCATATTCAAGCCTGCGATCCTGTTGATTGGCTTCAGTGTTGACGTAAGCCAGCTGGCGGAAATGAAGTAGACGAGACACGTATTCTTCACTTGAAGATGAACATGGTTTGACAGGCGCAGAGGAGAACGAAACATCGAGGAAAGAAGAGGGGAAGCGACTGTGGACGAGGTAGAACGACAAGTAACCGGTTGTGCGCTGTACAGAGGTATTATACGCAAAAGTGACAAATGGCAAAATGGTGTCCCAGTTTCTGTGGCCGGGTTCGATATACATCACTATCATATCTGACAGTGTACGATGAAAGCGCTCAGTCAGGCCGTTCGTATGAGGGTGGTAACTGGAGCTTGTTTTGTGTGTAGTGTCGGATGCCTTGAGCACTTTTTCGACTAGTTCTGAAAGATATACTCTTTCACGGTCGCTCAGGATTACACGAGGAGCTCCGTGTCGAAGGATTATTGCTTGAACGGTGAAGTCGGCCACTTCCGAAGCTGATGCAGAAGGCACGGGTGCTGTTTAGGTGTTGGTATAATTCTTTTCGGCAGAGGTCAGTGCACGGCTCGCGTATGCGACGACTTTCTCACATGAAGATGTGTCTCGCTGTAGGAGAATTTCACCAATGCCTTGACCCCTAGCGTCTGTATGCAGGAGCGTAGGCGCGGTTTCGTCGAAATGGCAGAGGACTGGTTCGCATGTGAGTGCACACTTCACTTGGGCAAACACCGCTTCACATTCAGGAGACCACGCAAAGGCGATGCCTGATCCGAGCAACTTGTGCAATGGTGAAGCTATTGATGTGAAGTCTCGAATGAATCGGAGAAAATAAGAAGCGAGGCCGAGGAAACTGCGCAAATCTTTGGCTTTTTCAGGACGCGGGAAGTGTTGGACAGCGGAAATCTTGTCAGGATTAGGACGAATACCGTCCTTGCTTACGATGTGGCCTAACACTTTAATCGTCTTGCTCGCAAAACGGCACTTCTTGGTGTTCAGCTGAAGGCCTGTGTTTGCAAAGCACGTAAGAACTTCGTCCAGTCGTTGCAAGTGCTGAGGGAAGGTTGACGAGAAAATAACGATATCTTCTAAATAGCACAAGCAAGTCTTCCACTTCAAGCCTCGTAAAACTGTGTCGATCATCCGCTCGAATGTTGCTGGAGCATTGCAAAGGCCGAATGGCATGACGTTGAATTCATACGGCCCATCTGGTGTTCAAAACGCTGTCTTTTCTTTGTCATCCTCGTGCATGGGTATTTGCCAGTAACCTGAACGCAGGTCTAGGCTTGAGAAGTACTCAGCACCTTGCAGTGAACCCAAAGCATCGTCTATGCGTGGCATCGGGTAAACATCCTTGTGGGTAATCTTATTAAGTGCTCTGTAGTCCACGCAAAATCACACGGAGCCATCTTTTTTCCTTACTAAAACAACAGGGGATGACCAAAGACTCGCGGAGGGACGTAAAATGTTCCGTTGCAGCATATCGGCTACATTTTATTCAATGATCTCACGCTAGGACGAAGAGACGCGATATGGTCCACGGCGTACGATGGAAGTGCCATCGGTCTGGATACGATGCCTAATAATGGACGTCTGTCCGAGAGATGAGGAATGGGCATCAAACAATCTCCTATGCTTTTGTGGCAAGGCAAGCAACTCATCTGTCTGTCAAGAGATCAGTTCTGGACTAATAGTCGCAGCAAGAACAGAAACGCTTGATGAACGTCCAATAGTAGGAAGGTCAGAACACGCTGGCATAAGCGGGACAACAGTGACAGGTTGGAATTCAGTAACGCAAGCCATTGTGATGCCTTTAGGAATGAGAATTTTCTCATACGCCTGCTTTGTAGCGTAGAGCAGTCCGGAGCCATTGTGGAACCGCGCTAGACCTGAAGCAAGGGCTATACGTTTTGCGAGACAGCGTGTAGATGGTTGGACAAACACGTCCCCAGAGCCGATCACATTAGAAGTGAGGTAACTATTCGCTGATGACTAGGTGGTAGCTCGGTATCTTCAGCAGCGAGCAAGCGAACGGGCTTGTCATCCGCATACAGGACATAGTCAGCTTCCATCATATGAACATTTTCTCGATAGCAGATGGAAGCGTTCGCCGTAGACAGAAAATCCCAGCCATATATAAGCTGGTGGGCACACGAACTCAGCACAGCAAATTGCACAAAATGAAGAAGACCAGCTATGAAAACACGAGCGGTGCACATAGCGGCAGGTCTAATGGCGTCCGCTTGAGCAGCGAGCAGTGTAGGTCCATCATAAGGGGTGGTGACTTTTCGCAGACGTGAGCACAAGAAACGATCAATCACAGACAATCAAGCACCAATGTCTATTAAAGCGTCCACGTACACACCTTCTGTTAAAACAGATATCGTATTATAAGGACGCACTGGAGGAATTTCTGTCTTTTCGTTCGATGCAGCTTTTCCTCCAAAAGCTGCAGAGGTTAGTTTTCCAGGCGTTGGTTGGTGAATTGCGAGACAGGTCGCAATAAAGACGTGGAGCGGCGGAGGGGTGAGGGTGAGCGGCGTCTAGTAGGGCGGTAAGAAGTGGTTGGCTCAGATGTCGCAGTTGGAGACGGTGAGCGACGTAGCGGCGGATCACAAAGACGACGTTGGAAAGCGTAACAGCTTGTCCCATTATCCCATCCGTAGACGTTGAATCCACGACGCTCGTCCTGCTGACGCTTCCGACAGACGTGTGCAATGTGGCCCCGATAGCCGCAGTAATGACAGATCGGACGAGGCGGCCGCCATGGTGGGTGAAAGGGCTGGCTAGGCGCACTCGAAGTTAACGAAGCCAGCGGGACAGGCGTCGAGTGTGCGGGTATCGGTTGTGCGACGGGTGGTGAGCTAGCGAGGACTTGTGCGTACGTCGGCTGGAGTCGAGGTACCGGAGAGTCTACATACGCTGGCCCGGTCATGGACGCCAACTCCTCTTTGATAACGTCGCGCAAAACAGTGTAGGAGAGGAGAGGTGGACTCGGTGTCATTGAGAGGCCGAAAAATTGCAGCTCTTCCCGTATAATCGCCCGGATCATGGCACGCAATGAGGCATCAGTCGTGGTGGTGTTTTCAGCGCTTTCCGGCGGTAACCATTGGGACTCAAGTTCCTCTAGGCGTTGGCACGTGGCAACAACGTCAGCGACCGTGGTCGGGTTTTGTATGACCAAGGCATTGAACGTGACCGTGCCGATCCCTTTCAATAGCTGACGAACTCTCTCTGATTCAGACATGGACGTGCTGATACAGTGACAGAGCAGGCACATCCATTATGTACGATGTGCAAGACTCACCGCATTGTTGCTTGCGAGAATCCAGTGTCTTCTTCGCGAGAGCTAAATGAACCACCGGGGTGCCGAAAATTTGGCGAAGCTGTTGCTTGAAACGTGTCCAGTCCGTAATGTCCGTTTCATGAATGAAAAACCATGTTTTTGCTACGCCTTCCAGATAGAAAGAAACACGGCGAAGCTTGGTAGGATAACCCCAGTTGTTAGTGGAACTCGCTCGATTGAACTCGTCCAACCAATCCTCCACATCTTCACCTCGATGTCCGGCGAACGTGGGCGGCACACGCTGGTGCGCGGTGATAATCAACGATGAATTGGCCGCGGTAGCCGGGGCCGTGGAGGTAGACGCAGAAGCACTGGTTGGCTCGTCCTGAGGCGTGTTACCGGACAGCTTGCACAAACGATGACCTGAGCGGAGTTCCAGGAGGCAGATGGGGTTAGGAGAGGACGGAAGATCGTAGAGCACACTCCACCACTTGTGATGTAACGGTGAAGGCAATCTTTATTAGGCCCAGTAGACACGATGAAGCGACCACACCCAAGGCACAAAACTCACGCAAGCCAAGTCCCCACAGCAGATGAAGATGACGACCACTCATGATGATGAATATTTGTAAAGATAGTAGATGTGCCTTAATGAATGCCTACAATATCATTGTTCTTTGCACGATATAGGCCTAATTAGGAGCCGGGATAGTTAATTTTCATTCAACTCTAGTTGTCTTTTACAGCTCCAAATACAAACTATGAGAGAAAAGAAGCACACATGCGCGCTTCTTGGTTCTCTCTCTCATCAAGGATTAGCTAATAGAGATGTAGACGTGCACATACAATTTAAAAATTTTCCCGCAGTAACTGCGCGGTTATCACAAAAAAAGGCTCTTTCCTCCTCCAAAAGACGAAATGCGCGTAAAAGATTGCACACGACACCGCAAGGAGGGGCGCTTTCCTCCTTGTAGAGGAAAGCGCCCGTTCTTTGGGCTAAATGCAGGAATTTTCGCGCCGTGTGTAAACGGTTCATCGGTCTCTACACAAGCCTGTTTCATTCCAGACGGTTCTGTAGCGTGGCGTAGTGTAGCGGTTAGTGTATGCGCATGCTGACTGAGTGATCGTGAGTTGATTGATTGATATGTGTGGTTTAACGTCCCAAAACCACCATAAGATTGTGAGAGACGTTATAGTGAAAGGCTCCGGCAACTTTGACCACCTGGGGTTCTTTAACGTGCACCCAAATCTGAGCACACGGGCCTACAGCATTATCACCTCCAGGGAAAAGCTATATATATATATATATATATATATATATATATATATATATATGATGATACGTGTATGAAACTGTCACGCCGACACAGCTGAATTGGCACCCAAATGAAGAAGACGACAACGTGGTTGTAGTGGGTTGGACTCTCGAGCTTCTCCCGTTGGCCTGCATGACTGTGCGCTCTTTTAGCCGTTAGCAAGACCAGCTCTCGGTGAATAAATCTTCCCCGTAACATCTTTTGGTGGAAGGTGCGGGTTCTTCACACAACCCGGCTCTGGAACTCCGCAGTGGACGCCAGCTTTCTCCAGCCGCGGTGCCTGAAACTGGCACTCAGGCCTCGCCATCCGCGCTGGCTCCATCACCTGTGATTCCCCCCCATCTTCTCGACCCTGGCACGTTTTCCGGGACGGACAGCACGGACGTCGAAGAATGGCTCGCATTATTCGAGCGCGTCAGCAAGCACTACAGGTGGGACGAAACGCTTATGCTGGCAAATATTCTGTTCTACCTAAGGGGTACGGCACGCGCCTGGTATGAGACGCATGAAGAAGAATTAACCAGCTGGGACACATGCAAGCAAAAGCTTCGCGATTTGTTCGGTCGGTCAGTTGCTCGTCATATGGCAGCCAGGCAGGACCTCGCGTCGCGTGTTCAATCATCGACGGAGTCGTACGTCACGTACATCCAAGACGTACTGGCACTGTGCCGGAAGACGGACAAAAACATGTCCGAGGCGGACAAGATCAGCAACGTGTTGAAAGGCATTGCTGATGATGCTTTCAACATACTAATGTACAAGAACTGTACCACTGTCGACTCCATCATATCCGAATGCCGACGATTTGAACAAGCAAAAAGCAGGCGAATCACCCACCACATCGCGAGACTACCAAACACTGCTGCGACTTCGTCTTGCGAGGATTCTGCAGCGCCCCGTTCACTTGCGCCTCCTGCCAATATCGCAAGGATTGTTCGCCAGGAGCTGGAAGCCATGGCACCCGCTTCCCATCATCCCCCTGCGCAAGACCACTGGGCTACAGTCTCGCTCATTCAAGCCGTCGTACGCCAGGAGTTTGCTAACCTGGGCGTCCAGGTTCCCCAGCCGCAGCCCATGAGCGCTCCTGTCCACAACGCTGACCACCACTCTGCCCCACTTGTCGCTGCGGCAGCTTCGACTCCTCGGTTTCCACCACGCTACCGAAATCCATCTGAGTGGCGTACGCACGATGATAGACCCATCTGTTTTTCTTGCTCTCGAGTTGGGCACATCTCCCGCCATTGTCGCAACAGGGGGTATTTCCGGCCAAGCTTTCGTAATGTCGACCGCCGTCAGGACCGTGAACACTATTCGCAACCCGGTTTTTCGGATGACCATATTCAGGACTCTTCAGCTCGCCGTTCATCTCCACGCTCCGAACCGTCCTACGCTGACGTCGTCGCCCAAAGAAACTGGTCAAGCCGCTCGCCGTCACCTCAGGGTCGGCCGTCACGCTCCCCTCAACGCCGCCGCTCTCCGTCACCGGCTTATTCTGGCCAATCCCCGGGAAACTGACGAGTGCAGCTCCTGGAGGTGGCGCTGCGTTGACGACTCGGAACGAAAACCCTCAACCGGCTACAATTTCAAGACGCAATTTACTTCGGGTGTTCGTTGATGGCCACGCCGTTACTGCTATAATTGACACTGGTGCCCAAGTATCTGTTATGAGTTCTACACTTCGATCTCGCCTGAAAAAAGTTCTCACACCAGCTATGTTCTCTACTGTTCGAGTTGCTAACGGAAGTCGAACATCGGTACTTGGTATGTGCACTGCCCGCGTTACTGTTGCTGGTCACAACACTTCCGTTCTCTTCGCAGTCCTCGATGCTTGCCCACACGACGTCATCCTTGGAATTGACTTCTTAACCACCCACTCCGCCCTCATCGATTGTTCTACCGGTATCTTACGGCTCGAATTGCCTTTGCGCTCCGATTTCACTCCTCCAAGTCGCACTCGGCTACGATCCGTGGAGTCTCTACGGCTACCGCCCCAGGCTGCTATGTACGTTCCTCTGTCGCCCTTCCCGTCCGTTCCTGATGGAGACTATCTGGTAGCTCCCCTCATTGATTTGACCCTTACGCACCACATCGCACTACCACACACTATAGTGATTGTTGCTAACAACACGGTGCTACTTCCAGTTCTGAACTTCTCTACGTCGACCCAAGTTCTTCCCCAAGGCATCACTTTAGCCGATCTTTCCACCCTTGATGAATGTTCGATTTGTTCTTTTACACCTGACACTAAGACCATGGCGAAACCTGTCATCACGTCGCAAAATAAGGCGTTCTTCGACAAAATGATATCCAGCGACCTCTTACCTTCCCAAATTGCGGCGCTCCGGGGTGTTCTGTTTTCTTACCTGGATATCTTTGACGTCGACGACCGTCCCCTGGGCCGCACAAGTGCCGTAACCCACCGCATCGACACCGGCGACGCCAGTCCACTCCATAAACGCCCTTATCGCGTGTCACATGCTGAGCGCCAAGTTATACAGACGGAGGTCGAGAAAATGTTGAGTAAAGACGTCATTGAGCCTTCATCGAGTCCTTGGGCCTCCCCTGTGGTCTTAGTTAAAAAGAAGGACAACACCTGGCGCTTTTGCGTCGACTATCGCCACCTGAATCGGATCACCAAGAAGGACGTTTATCCTTTACCCCGAATCGATGATGCGCTCGACTGCCTCCACGGCGCCAACTATTTCTCGACCCTTGACCTTCGATCCGGATACTGGCAAATTTCGGTCGACGACCGCGACCGCGAGAAGACAGCATTTATCACACCCGACGGCCTTTACCAATTCAAGGTCATGCCTTTTGGGTTGTGCAATGCCCCGGCTACGTTTGAACGTATGATGGACTCTCTTCTTCGCGGTTTCAAATGGTCGACCTGCCTTTGCTATCTGGATGATGTAATAGTTTTCTCGCCCTCCTTCGACAGCCACCTGTCTCGTCTCTCGGCAATTCTTGACGTTTTTCGTTGCGCTGGTCTCCAACTGAATTCGTCGAAATGTTCATTTGGACGTCGGCAGATTAAACTACTCGGCCACCTTGTTGACGCCACTGGTGTTCAACCCGACCCTGACAAAGTCCGTGCAGTCCGAGAATTCCTGGTTATGCGTTCCACACAAGAAGTTCGCAGTTTTATTGGGCTCTGCTCATACTTCCGCCGCTTTGTCTTCAACTTCGCGGATATTGCTAGGCCCCTCACGGATCTCCTCAAAAAGAATGTGGCCTTCTCTTGGGGAAGGGACCAAGAACATTCCTTCGCGTCGCTAATTACCGCCCTCACCTCACCACCTGTGTTGGCTCATTTTGATCCAACGGCTCGAACAGAGCTTCGCACCGATGCAAGCGGCCATGGCATTGGTGCTATACTCGCTCAGATACAGAATGGCACCAAAAGTGTGATAGCCTATGCTAGCCGCCTTTTGTCGCAAGCGGAACAAAATTATTCTATAACTGAGCGGGAATGCTTAGCCCTCATTTGGGCTATCGCGAAATTCCGTCCGTACTTATACGGACGTCCTTTCGCAGTCATCACGGACCATCATGCGCTTTGCTGGCTGTCGACGCTTAAGGACCCTACAGGAAGACTCGTCCGATGGGCTCTTCGATTACAGGAGTACACGTTCTCGGTTGTTTACAAATCTGGAAAGCTGCACAGCGATGCTGACTGCTTATCCCGGCACCCCGTTGATCCACCTAGCTCCACTGATTTGGAATCCGATGCCTGCGTTTTAGCCATCACTGACTTTTTGAACGTGGCTGACGAACAGCGCCTAGATCCATCGTTGCTCACCATCATTGACCGCCTTCAATCGCGTTATGCTGACCCTTCTCTTAGCAGATACCTGCTTCAAGACAACATTTTGTACCGCCGCAACTTACACCCCGACGGCGCGGAACTTTTACTCGTCGTACCGCATCACCTGCGAAAGGATGTTCGGCGACAATTCCACGACGCTCCAACTTCTGGACATCTAGGAGTCTCCAGAACTTACGACCGCATTCGACGACGATTATTCTGGAAGGGTCTGTACCGCTCTGTTCGCCGTTACGTCACATCTTGTGACCTCTGCCAGCGCCGAAAGAAGCCTACGACTCCCCCTGCCGGTCTTCTTCAACCTATTGAAGTTCCAGCCGAGCCATTTTATCGAGTGGGGTTGGACTTGCTAGGTCCCTTTCCTACTTCTACAACTGGAAATAAATGGATTGCAGTGGCCACAGACTATGCCACTCGGTATGCAATCACTCGAGCGCTACCAACCAGCTGCGCAACCGACGTTGCCGACTTCCTGCTGTACGACATTATTCTCCAGCATGGCGCTCCGACTCACCTGCTCACAGACCGTGGTCGCTACTTTCTATCTCGTGTGGTTGATGACCTACTCCGATCTTGTGCTACCCGTCACAACTTCACCACATCTTACCACCCTCAGACTAACGGCCTTACGGAGCGCCTAAACCGCACATTGACGGACATGCTTTCCATGTACGTATCTACCGACCATACTGATTGGGACATAGCTCTTCCGTTCGTAACCTTCGCCTATAACTCGTCGCGTCATGAAACAGCGGGCTACTCCCCTTTTTATCTACTCTTCGGACGTCATCCCTTACTGCCCTTCGACACACTGCTTTCATCAGACCACCCATCCTCCACTTCGTACGCTCAGGATGCGATCACCCGGGCCCTCACGGCACGCGCGGTAGCGCGCGCTCGGTTATCGTCGTCGCAGACAGCACAGAAGTCCCTTTACGACCGTCGACATAGAGATGCCGTTTTTTCTGCAGGATCTCTTGTTCTCTCGTGGCTCCCATCTCGACGTGTTGGCCTCTGCGAGAAACTACTATCGCGATACGCCGGGCCCTACCGAGTCATTCGTCAGGTCACACCTGTGACCTACGAGATTTCCGCTACCACAAACTCATCAGCTGCTGCACCCAGAACGGAAGTAGTCCACGTTTCTCGTCTCAAGCCCTACAACGCCGACTCGCTCATTTAACAGGCACCGAGACGGTGCCTTACGGGCCGGGGTGATGATACGTGTATGAAACTGTCACGCCGACACAGCTGAATTGGCACCCAAATGAAGAAGACGACAACGTGGTTGTAGTGGGTTGGACTCTCGAGCTTCTCCCGTTGGCCTGCATGACTGTGCGCTCTTTTAGCCGTTAGCAAGACCAGCTCTCGGTGAATAAATCTTCCCCGTAAATATATATATATATATATATATATATATATATATATATATATATATATATATATATATATATATATATATATATATATATATATATATATATATATATATGCGTGTGTGTGTGTGTGTGTGTGTGTGTGTGTGTGTGAAGAAAGAAAAGTGGGTGAAAAGATGACTTGCCATCTTTCCATCGGATCCTGCCCATGGCAAGTTATCTTTTCCCCCACTTTTTCTTCTTCATATTTACATTACAATTCGGTCTAATATCTTTTCCTATACTTTCCTGGGCATTATTGTCTGTTAAATCTCATTATTATTTTTTAAAACACGGGAAAACGAGCCTTTAAGTACACACTTCATTGCTTAATTCATTAACGAGGGTCTCGTACTGGCAGACTTAGTGCCTTTAGGTTATATAAGAGGGACTATTGGTCAGCTGCCCACTCGTAATAAGTTCACGTGCTACGTGACGCCACCCAGGCTCATAAAAGTGTGTTCCGCACTCGCCGCCATGGCTACAGATGGCGCTGACTGACACTCCCCCGTTTAAATTCACATACAAACCCAACAAAGTGGCTGGGGGGATATCCGTCATGATAGCTCAGTGATTAGAGCATCGAACGCGTTATTCGAAGGTCGTAGATTTGATTCTTGCTCACGGCAAGTTATTTTTCCACCCACGTTTCTTTCTTCTTATTTACATTACATTGGTTCTAGTACCTTGCCTGCCCTATACATTTACATTGCTTGGCATTATTGTCTGTTAGATCACCCACCCACCCACCCACACACACACACACACACACACACACACACACACACACACACACACACACACACACACACACACACACATATATATATATATATATATATATATATATATATATATATATATATATATATATATATATATATATATATATATATGGAAAGAAGTGTATACCTAGAGGCGGAAATGTTGTAGGCCCGTGTGCTCAGATTTGGGTGCATGTTAAAGAACCCCAGGTGGTCTAAATTTCCGGAGCCCTCCACTACGGCGTCTCTCATAATCATATAGTGGTTTTGGGACGTTAAACCCCACATATCAATCAATCAGAAGTGTATACCTAAGTACTCGTTCTTCTGTGTTTTGACACAATATATATATGAGGAGTGAGGTAGGTTATTTGCCAGCCTGCTCGTTCGCTCCCTTCAACAACGCGTGCACCGTAATGCCAGAAGAAGCGCAAGGTGTCACTCCTGCTGTACCGCAAAAACCCCGAGCAATGATACCACGACGAAAACGCGTAAATTATTCAGGCAGCACTTGGCATGCGACGCATTCCACGCTTTAATCAAGGGGCGAAAACTCCCTATACCTCCGATTTGTTCGCCCTTGCCTGCTGGTACGCAGGGGCAGCGCCACTTTTACCACTGGTGCTGCCGGGCATCCTGTTCGAAAGAAATTACGAACATAACATTTATTTCATAACGCCCCTGGTGAGGTCCTTAAATAGAGGAAAATGACAAAAAACTAAGTCAACCACTTCCCGCGCTTCGCCTGATCTAAAGTTCACAAAAAAAGAAAGAAAAAAGACATATAACCAATTGAAAACTTTTTACAGTAGTATTGAATTTATTTATTCGTAAAAAACCGTTAAACCCAATAAATGCGAACCGCTACATCAATCTCATTCCGTTCAACCAGAGATTAGGATTCCCGGCAATCGCTGCGAGCGTGCATGTTTCCTCAAACCGAAACTAGTGCAGAGTTTCCGTGGCCTGCTTCAGTCCCAGACATACACTTCGACAGAACGCCACGAGAAATTTCTCCGTGGATGTCTTCCACGTATCAAAGCGGTTCGGTAACCTTATCACGAAGGTAGGTTTTCGAAAAACTGACACCGGATGTATGTTTTCGGCGCGACGGAGCGTTTGCGACTAAGGTGCAGAATGCTGCACGCATAAAGCGCGGCCGCTACACATGCGTCGTTTTGTCGCGACACCATCGCTCGCTGTTACCGCAGTGACAGCAGGAGTGATATCTTACGCTTCTGGTGTTTCGAAGCGCCCTCTGTTGAAGAGAGTGAACGAGCAGGCTGGTAAATTAAAAAGGGCACGCGTACGTTGTGCGCACTTTCCAGCTTCGAGGGCAGCCGTGACAACGCGCCGCTATCCTAGTTGACATATAGTCCCTAGACGAAACAAGTTTCCAAGGTAACGACACCTTTCGCTTTCCTCCTCGCCTATGTTCATGGAGCACCCCCTAAAAGGTTCAAAACTTTCATAAAAAAGCGAATGCTTTCGTTTTGTGGCTATGGTCAATAGATCGGAATGAAACAAAATAGAACGAAATGAGTCGCAGAATAAACGGTTACCTCTATGGACATAAACGGTACAATACAAGAGCAAGCAGGGTGTGCATTTACTCAGCTAGCAACATTGTGCAGTTATAGACTTTACACTATTAGCCATGGCGTCTCACGTCGTTCGTCGTAGTTCGCAGTAATCCGAATGGGTTTCGTTCGTGCTGTGGCACAGTGAATGTGCTTCTTGCTGGATCCTGTCAGTGACCACAGGGCGTTAAGTTGTGACGAGTAATAACAGCCGGCTTGTGCACACGCAACAAAAAAAGCTACGGCCAGACAGGTTCGAACGCTTGATTAGCAGCACTGTGATGACGGTTTTTTAAAATGTGCCCGTTTGGACAATCGTGATGCCAGATGGTTCTGATGCGGTACTCGGAACTTCCTGAAAAGTGAGAGTTCTACTGGTGAGGTGTCTTGAAGCAGCGCGTTTGGGCTCATGCGGAAACCGATCAAGCGCGAAATGTTTCTGAAGGTGCGTTGATTACACCCTCCAGCTGCTCCCTATGCGTGCCAACGCGCAAGTATTTGTACCAACTAGAGTGCACTAGACGCGCATTAGACGCGCGCCATGGCGTTTCAATAAAAACCGACAAATAAACTCGCTTCGCCCATCCGCGTCGACGTACGTTGACGGAGTTGCACGAAAGCGTTTGCGAGAAATGTTTCATAGCTACAATTCACGGCGTGCTTCATTTCGGATAGCACAAGGTAAGTTAAAAAGATCGAAACCGTTTTCGGTTGTTTTACGGCAACGCGGCATCATTCAAAAACGCGGATATTGCATTAAACGAGCACCGCGAAACAACCTTGATCGACTTAGAGCACACTGAAACGTTCCTCGGCTGTGTTCAAATACTCACCGTAGACGGCTAAATAGATAGCTAAATGGACGGCGGCCAGCTTAAATCCCATTTCGATTTTCACGTAGCCGGCAAAATAGACAGCTTCGTGAAGACCGCATTGTAGAAAAATACGATGCAGGCAACTTTGCTGTCTAAATAAGATGGTGGCTCAACGAATCGCTCAGATAGATCAAATCTTGCCGGAATGGTCGTTTGCATACACGCTGACACTTCTCCAGACGCTCAATGTAAGTAACGTTTATTTGTTTTTGATTTCAACACGAAATATGCCAGGAAATACAACTGCTACGCTTGTTTATTTTAGTTTTTTCTTCTCGACGCGAGGTGGCGCATTGTCGCGTGAAAGCCGTCTAAATGTGTTCCGTTTCTCGAACAGTATGGGCTCGATGCTGTCTTCTAAGCAGTCTTCGTAGACTGTCTACGTGCTGTCTAATAATTGGAACACAGCCCTCCTCTTTAGTTTATGTCCCGGCTACAATTTCGTCTTTGGTCACCACAAGAATCCGGCTGGAGCCATATGCGCATGCGTACTCGTTTTTAACCTTTTGCATAATAATAAATAACACCACCAGTTATTTCTAGATCCCGTGCAAGGAATGCACCAATTGCAGACGCGGATGACAGAGAAAAAAAAAAGGAGTAATCGAGAGAGTGAGGAAAATGGCTCGAGAACAGTGAGTGACGCTACCTTGGAAACTTGTTTAATCTATAGGGGCCTATAGTTGACACGCACTCCCATGGTCCGAAAAATCCTCACTTCCCCTGTACGTTCGACTGAGGTGCTGAAAATTTAGTTGAATCTTTATTTTCTTGCGTAGTACGTGGAGAATGGCGGGAACAAACACTTCACTGAAAGAGCTTTATTAGCTCTTGTTTCTGACACAAACGGATCAGAAGCAGCGGTATATTAATAAGCAGTAAAAATAATTGGACTCGAAAATACGTTACACAATTTCATCATGTCGGAGTATTTGCTTCCGTTAAAAACCGCCTCCCCCATAAGCGAAGCTTCCATGCTAATTTTTCGCCTTTACACAATTCCCAACAAGAATTCATACATGGTACGCAAAGCTAGCTGCTGATACCCCCATAAATTTTCGTGTAGTATAATTTGGGCCCTCGGTAATCAGGTACTCCAGGGAAAAGAGCAGGTCAATGGGTCCCCTTCTTCCCCGGCTATTTACCTGTTTTTGGAAGCCCACTCCTAATCAGATTATCTTGCCCTTTCGTTCAAGGACATCACCGAGTACTACAAAAAGTTGCACCGCCACTATTCGGACCCTTGTAAGGATTTGGATCCCGCTGAAGAGCGCATCTTCTCAAAGCTTTTCACGAACACTGTTCTGCGCCCGGCAGTGCTGAAGCATTTCAATCCATACTTTGATGGCCCGTGCCAATTCCGTGAAGAAGTGAGTTACACCTTACACACAGTCTAGGCAGGCAATCCAACCCACATTTCCTGCCCTTTCTTGCGCACAACCACAACTCCCCGAGAGAAGACTGGGAGGCGACCCTGATCGACTGTCAGTACCTCAAGGCCCAAAAGACTCTAGTTCAACAAACACGGATAGTGTTGCTTGCAATAGAACCCTGAAACAGGGGCTTTGCGCAGTAAGGATAGAGGGCCAACACAGCCCCAAGCCATTCACTGTTCTCTGTGTACCTTTTGATGGTTACAAAAAGTTTTGACCACCACCCCGTGGTACACAATAAATGGCCAAGTAACGAACGTACAACACTCGTATGACTTCGACTCCGCTCCAGAACGCTGTTTGAAACATCATCACGAAGAGGATTAGGAGGTAGAGAGTCCACCCGGTGGCGCCGAGGATGGCACTCACATACGCCCAAGCGAACGAGAGCACGAGAGCGTCTCCCGCGGCCGACACAGCGTCCACCACCATGCGCAGCACGTCCACCCTATGATCGGGGTCCTTGAAAAAGTCGAGCAGCGGCTGCGAAAGACCAAAAACATTGAAGCCGAAACTTTCGATATACGTAAAGGCAATTTTTCATTTGTATTAGAAAGCACAAGTTTAAAACTACATCATTTACCAATCATCTATCACCCCATGCATGACTATAGCTACCTTTTATTACCAATGAAGTTATAGTAGCCGACATAGCTCATAATCCTCTGCCAGCATTGGCCAGGATAAGTTTATATGGGGCGCTTACTTGTTGCGACAACTGTCGCGGCCTAATTTTAGCCGACTCTGTTTACAGCAGTTACTCGCTGTGGCAGTTGTAGTTTATTTTCGCTGTGACGCTCTCAGCGGGCAGTCATTGTTTATTTCTTTTGTTAGTCTGTGGCTCTAATAAATACACGAATATGGTTTTCCTGGAATACAAGAGAAATAAACGTCGGTTGAAGGTCAGTAAAACGTCGGCCCGCGAGGGCACCCAAACCACCCACAGATCAATATTTACAGTGTTGGTGCTATATTTGTGCACGAGCCGGCAATGAACGCGTGTTCGCGAGATTCTGTTTGGCAATGCTGGCGTGACGGCACGGTTACATGCGTTTGATAATACAAACGCGGCACTTGCTCCTTTAGCTGTTTATTTTTCTTCGCTCCGTTCATCAGCTGGTGTTAGGTGCGAAACTCCTTAAAGCAGCACCCATTCGCCCCTCGTAGTTGTGCGTAACATGTCTTACGCTTTGACCTGCAAGGTGATGCCGCTGGGAGATTTCTGCTGTGCGTTGTTAAACAATAAAAAAATTCGCAGCGTGCGCGTTACCTAAAAGCCGAATTCTCCGGTCACCCATTCCCCATCAGCAGCCATTGGCATGTACATTGAGCACTACCTGACAAGACAGGGTTGCTACGTTATACTCGCTGGGCATAACCTCCTTGGTTTTAGAAAGGTTTAGCGAGCGTTGGGCCGCAGTGACATAAATACAGTGAACTAACTCGAGGTGGTTAAAGATGGGAAGTAGACACGAAGCGCAAGCCGTAAGAAAGTGTGCGTGTGCCACTTCTCGTTTAGTCCTTGCAATGTCCGCTGGATGGTGGTGCTTCTATATGGGGAATATATAATGAAAAGATGCGAGATGGGGGTACTCGGAGTGTTGACTAGATGGACGAATGGACACACAGACAGATGCATGGACGGACGCAGGATGGCTGCATGGACGGATGGGCACGTGGACGTACGCAGGGACGGACGCGCGGATGGTCACTCAGACGAACGTATATCAGATGAAAATATGCGAGATGGTGGTACTTGAAGTGTTGACAAGATGGACAAACGGACACACAGACAGATGCATGGATGGACGCACGGATGGCTGAACGGACGGATGGACGCGTGGACGTTCGCAGGGGCGGATGCATAGACGAACACAGGGACGGACGCACAGGTGGACGTGCGGAGGCACGAACAGACGCAAGTACGGACGGGCGGATGGACGCACGGATGGTCACACAGACGAACGCATATATGATGAAAATATGCGAAATGGTGGTACATGGAGTGTTGACTAATGGACGAACGGGCACACAGACAGATGCATGGATGGACGTGCGGATGGCTGCGCGGACGGGTGGACGACGCATGGACGGATGCAGGGGTGGATGCATGGATGAACGCAGGGACGGACGCATGGATGGACGTGCGGACGCAAGAACAGACGCACGCACGGACGAGCGGGTGCACGCACGGAAGGTAACACAGACGGACGCATGGATGAACGGAAGCAAATACGAATGGACAGACGGATACTTCGCCCCACTCTCCATCATGCTGCCATTTTCTGTGCTCTTAACTTCGCGTATTATTTCCGCTGATTTCTTCACACACACACACACACACACACACACACACACACACACACACACACACACACACACACACACACACACACACACACACACACACACACACACACACACACACACACACGCACGCACGCACGCACGCACACGCACACGCACACACACACACACACACGCACGCAAGCACGCACGCACACACACGCACGCACGCACGCACACACACGCACACACACACATACACACACACATACACACACATACACACACACAAAACAACTGTTTGGAATGCTGCGCAGCACGTTTCCGAGAAAAAAGTTTCTTGGCTCAATAAAGTGAGTCACCGCTCGCGTTGTTAGGTTTTATTTGTGCCGGTACATGTATTCGAATTCATTTTGTGAAAAGTGAAGTTATGCTTAGTATCGTGATGTGTGGCGTTCGCAAATTGCCTAATGTTCTAACGAGCGCAATAAAGGAGAAGTAGTAAATATAGAAAAAACGTTTGTTAGCTAGAGCTTGGGCGGGAGTGTTATTTAAACACTCCTGACTGGATAACATCTTCCATGACACCTGAAATTGCGCTCTTCTTGCTGCGGCAACTGCTTGTGACTGATTTTTGTGCATAAGTGATGTGAAGTGCGTAGGATAAAATGTGTCGATGTCGCGAAAGAAAGCGTAGCCAACATCTTTCTCTTCTGTGCTCAGTTCATGCCAGATTCAAGTGCTGCGGTAACTCATGCTGCCGGGTGCGCAGTGTACTGTGCGTGCAGTTGTGTGCATTTATTGCAGTTTGACTATTCTGAGGGTCTTCTTATTATGCTGCCTAGATGTTTATTTCTTGTGTGTAATTTATAGTCGTGACATGGCAGCTGTATTTGCACGTCTTGCAGTGCGATGAACTTATCTCTTCGTGCCCGCGTTCATCAAACATTAACAAAGTGAGCATGTACTTACCAAGAATATCACTTGAAAAAAAAAAAAAGGTTTTCGCTCCTCTACCGATTCTCATGTTGTATTTTAAATGTGTGCCCAGACGCACAGTGGTATCCTGTGCTTGTCGTACTGGCGGTGCAGTTTACACGAAGCTAATTGATGTATGCAAACGATGCGTTAAAAAATTTGGGTACAGTAAAGCTTCACCTTTAGGAGTTGAACGTGATAGCGACCTCCTGTTCTATATAGAGCGCTTTTGAAGCACTTATTGCATGAAGCCTTTTCGAATTTGCTATGCACCGACTATACAGGGCTTTAAGCGAATAGGCGCCGCAGCGCATGTGCCTTTTGTAGTGGAGTACCACCTTTCGAAACCGGCGCCAATTTGATATTCTCATATTCTGACGCCTGTTGGTAACGGACACTTATACTAAGCATTAGTACTGCAATATTTCATGATGCACTGTGAAGCATGGGTGCAAGACGCGTGTGTTTGAAGCATGAAAGCTACATTAACTGAATTTCCAAGTGGTTGAAGTTGTTTTCACTTTTTTCACAAGCAGATGCATGGCCGTGTGGCAGAACATCCACTTGCCACGCCAACGACCCGCGTTTCGTCCCCTCTCGGACTCGAAAACGGAGGAGCGCGTCCTGCGGCGCCTACAGACCAATACGCTGCTCTGTCCAGCCATACTCAAATATTACGACCCAAAAATAAGTGGGCAGTGCGAGTACTGTGGCGAAGTGGCCAACACTTACCATATGGTCTGGGCCTGCCAAATGAACCCAAAATTAACCCCCTTTCCCAACCACACCAAAGAGGACTGGGAGACGACCCTACTCAATAGCTCCACACTAGAGGAACGGCGAACTCTAGTCCAGCGGGCTCGGGTGGCGGCCTCGACTAATTACGTCCCGGACTAGGGATGTCAACCAGCCCGGTGGGGATAAGGTTTATCTGGCACAGCCAGCATCAATAAAGGCTTTTTCCTCCTCCTCCCCTCTCGGACAAGAACAAGCTTAGTTCGGTCCCCACTCATCTCCAGGATTTGTATCGGTCATTTATTTTATTAAATGCGAAGCATTTCTAAGCGAACTTCAGCTACATTGAGCGTATCTATCTATCTATCTATCTATCTATCTATCTATCTATCTATCTATCTATCTATCTATCTATCTATCTATCTATCTATCTATCTATCTATCTATCTATCTATCTATCAATCAATCAATCAATCAATCAATCAATCAATCAATCAATCAATCAATCAATCAATCAATCAATCAATCAATCAATCAATCAATCAATCAATCAATCAATCTATCTATCTATCTATCTATCTATCTATCTATCTATCTATCTATCTATCTATCTATCTATCTATCTATCTATCTATCTATCTATCTATCTATCTATCTATCTAGCCGCCTACGAATTTTAGCTCTCCTGGCCGTTTTGGTAATGGTATCGATACCAAACTTGGTATGGCTTAACATGACTGCATGAAGAACACATTTGACTAGCCACAACATGAAAATCATGACACGTATGCCATGAATGTCATGATGTACATGTCATGGTCTTGCAGCTGTTGCAGTGGTTTCGTTCACATGGCATGTTGCGAACCTGGTATGGTATGGAATGATTACATGGCAAACACAAGTGACAGACCCTAACATGAAAATCATGACATGCTTTTATGTAACAACATGACTACATGCCACGCTCATGATGCGCTGGCGGCCGTTTCGCTAGCGTCACATATACCAAACTTGATTTACGGTACGTCAATGGATGACGAAGGTACGTGACTGGCGGAAACATGATAATCATGAGTTGCTTGTAAGGTGACAACATGACTACATGCCACGCTAATGATGCACTGGCGGCCGTTTCACTAGCTTCACTTTTAACAAATTTGGTATTATAAGACGTGAATGGATGACGAAGGTATGATACTGGTGCAAAGATGATAAACATGAGATTCGTGTCATGTAACAACATGACTACATGCTACGCTCATGATGCGCTCGCGGCCGTTTCACTGGCTTCACATGTACCAAACTCACTATTACACGACACAAATAGACGACATAGGTAAATGACGCATCCAAACGTAATAATCACGACATGCATGTCATATAACCGCATGACTACATGCCACACTGATGAAACGCTGTATGTCATGAATGTCATGATTTACATTTAATGGTCCTGCAGCTCTTGCGGTGGTTTTGCTCACATGGCATGTTGCAAAACTTGTATGGTATGGCATGATTGCATGGCGAACACAAGCGACAGGCCTGTAACTTGAAAGTTATCACATGCGTGTCATGTAACAATATGACTATATGCCACACTCATGATGCGCTCGCTGCCGTTTCGCTGGCTACACATATGCCAAACGTGTTATTAGTGATGCCAATGGATGACGAAGGTATGTGACTGGTGCAAATATAATAAACATGTGATGCGTGCCGTGTGAGAACATAACTTTATGTAACAGTCAAGGCGCAAATACACTTCGACATTGCGTGGTGCGCGTGCTCGCCGGCGTTAATTTCGTCGCGTAACGCCAGCGTTCCCAAGCCAGAAGCCGGTGTTGCCACGCCAGCCGCAGGCGCGCGCCGCGCTTCGTTGATTTGACGTATGCGCATTTCAGCTCGTCCGGCGTCCCTCCGTCACGAAAAGAGGGAGACGCATTGTTGTCTGGGTAATGCATCGGCACGAAATTGGGGGCGCTGCGAGCGCTCGATGGTGACGGACGCACTCCACAACGCCTCCGTAGATTTCTGCTATTTCTGCGGACATCCACCCTGGTACCCCTGAAACTTGGGTTTATCGTCACCGCCAAGTTCTCTGCTTCGCCTAGACAACACCTTCGTCCAGGTGGGTCCAGTTTTGACAACTTGAGGGACGTCCTTCCCTCCCGGCTACAACGCCGCCTCGCTAAGGGCTCTCAGCCCGGCGATGGCGGCTGCTAACGTGCTTACGGGCTATGATCCTACCTCAAGCCAAGTACTGTCCATGGAGATTTCATCCTTCGTAAACACTATGCCATCAGAAGACGAATACCTCGACGACATGGTGAGACTGTGGCAACGCAAGCAAGCGAAATCGAAGTCTCCGTCTCAACAACAACGAGACGCCACAGCGGGCCGCCATTTTCCAGCCTTGCAAGGAACGCCGGCGCGCCATCCCTCCGGTGGTGTGCCTACCTCTGCTCCGTCCTCGCAGCCAGCGAAGCAACGCAAGTGGCGTCCGCGTCAGACTCCTCGCCTCTCTCGCGACGACTACACTGTAGTAGTGAAACCTCGCGTTCCCTGCGAGCTACGCACATTTGTCCCGGCCGATCGCGCGGGCGACGCCATCCGCAGCTACCTCGGCGACCGGACTATCATGCAAGTTCAAGTGTGGCCGATTTGGGAACAAAACATCTTGGTCTGTAGCACCACCATTTTGCCTATGGCACAGCGACTCCTCGGGGACTTCCAGCTGCAAGTGGGGGATCAGCAGCTGCCCGTACGGGGCGACGCCAAGGCACCAGGGGTACATGCAAGGGCGTCATCAACATAAACCCTGCCGAAAGCCCGGAGATGATAAAGTCAGAACTGCATTGGCCTCGAGGTACTATCCTCGCGGTCCGCAAACTCAGAAATTCTGCGGCGGCGGTGGTGACTTTCGAGGGCACGAAGTTACCCCGCTTCCTCTTCTACCACTGCGTGGCGACGTATATCCGCGCCTACAAGAAAACGGTCCCTGTTTGCACCAAGTGTGGTACCATCGGTCATCGACCACCTCAGTGTCCTCACCCCGCTCCAACCCAGTGTGCCAAATGTGGAACACCCGCACCTGCAGGTCTCAATGCCCACGACTGCCACCCCAAGTGCCTCCTCTGCCACGGCGCCCATGAGACTGGGACCAGTGGCTGCGCGGCAAAATATCGAAAATATCGGAAACGCAAGCAGCCCTCAACATCTCCTCGAGGGACCACCTCATGTTCGTCACAGCCAGACAGCAGCACCAACCTGCATCATTCGGCTCCACCACTCCACTCCGACACTCAAGCATTTTCACCACTCGAAGCACCAGCTGCGGTACCTCAGGTGAGCAGTTGGGCAGGGAAAGCTGCTTCTAAGCCTCTCTCACCCCCTTTTGTCGATCCTCCTTCTCCCGAACTTGCGGCCCTTCGCCAGCAAGTTGCGGCACTCCAAAAGCAAAATTCTCTTCTAACTAAACAACTCGAACTCTTGAATAAGCGACTTCAACCCCAACAACAGTGTACTGCAAGGCCATGTGGTATTGCCTCCTCTGTCCAGGCGGCTACGCCAGCTACGTCCAAGCTTAGTCCTCGCGCTATGTCCACTCCCATTAAACCGCTGGTTCAAGCAGCCATGTGTACTCCAGCACTCGGAACCGGTGCCGCATCTACTCCAGAAGCTCTTGAGGCTCCTGGGGCATCTCAGGTTCTCTTTCCCGCTAACCAAACTCTCCCTAGCGAGGAGCGCGCCCCGCGCATAGAGGAACGCCTTACGCGCGTCGAAGCTTCGATTAACCATCTCCTCACCAGCTTCTCTGTCCAACGCATAGTAGTAGAGGTTACCCTGGATATTCAAGCCTGGGCAATCACCCAGTTTCAACCGAAGGCATCGCGTTCCCGCTCCTGCTCGTTGAGCAGTGAGGGTGCAGCTCCACGGCGTCGTCGTAAGGTGGCTACCACCACCCCGCCGTCGGACAATCTGGCCTCCGTGCCCCTCCCTGCCTCTGAGGATTCTGAGCGGGACATGGAGGACCAAATATAAAACCTAAGACAGTCACGATGGCTACCAATTGTACGTCCCATTCAAACATTGTGTCTAAATTCGAGATCATACAGTGGAACCCTGGAGGCTTCGGGAACAGGCAAAAGCGTTCACATCTTTCCCTTTTCCTCAGCTCACTTGGCTCTCAGCCGGCCGTCTTGGCGCTCTAAGAATCTGGCCGTGCTCCATCCCTTTCTGATACTGCTCCTATGTAGGCGGCACCACCACATGCCTCCTCGTGCATAAAGTTTACACGGCGATACAGATTGACCTTGATCTGTATCTTCCTTACGACTACGGCATGATATCAGTGCTGTCTCAGCGGAGGGGCCAACCATCAATACATATCTTAAACGTGTACTGTCCCCCTCGCCTTGCGAAGGCTTCATTTGCGCATCTCTTCCATCGGGCGCTGCGTATAGCGGCCCGACAAGCACTGGTGATTGTCGGGGACTTTAATGCCCCCAGCCCTCACTGGGGTTACCACTACGAGAAGGCCCGGGGCAGAGAGCTCAAGGAGCCCATTTCCTCGCTGAGCCTCACGCTTCTTACCGATCCGGCACAACCCACACATTCCAGCAACTCGGTCACGCGAGACACATGCCCCGACCTTTCCCTCACCCGTCACATCCGCGATGCTACATTGGAAAATTTAGGCGAAACCCTAGGCAGCGATCACTTTTTGCTCCGCATTTCGTTCACACCGCGGCAGAAAATGCGCCAACACTGGGGCCAAGCCCATCTCACCGATTGGACTCAGTTCAGAATGCAACCATTCCCCGCTGTCCTCTCCTTGACCGAATACGCAGCGTGGGCATCATACGCCCTCCATATGAAACAAGCGAACACTCGCACCCTTGCAACCTCTAATTTGATTCCTGCAATTGATCCACACCTCCTACATCTTTGGCACGCCCGCCGCTGGCTCGTAAGGCGCTGGAAACACAACAAACTTAATCGGAAACTTCGCGCTCGCATTGAGGCGCTCACTGCTGAGGCGGCCGCATACTCTGCAGAACTTTCCGATGCTAATTGGGCAGACACCTATTCGAAGGCTGCAAACAGATGAGCTCTAAGAGTGCATGGCGACTCTTTAGAAGCCTTCTAGATCCCTCCACCACCAGGGGAGAAACGCAACGCCAGCTCCACCGTGCTCTGCATGCCTTTCAGGGCACTACGGCTGAACTCGCGCGAGAACTTTGTGACCGCTACATCTGCCGCACAATTGATCCTACAGGCCCAGCATATACGTATTCCGACGCCCCTAACACAGGCCTCGACGCCCCATACACGCTTTCCGATTTACAATTTGCACTCACGAAAATGCGACGGGGCACGGCCCCTGGACGCGACGGAATCACAGTATCGCTCCTGGCAAATCTTCCCGACCAAGCACACCTCTCGCTACTCCACCTTGTAAATTCGATATGGGACGGCTCTCCGCTTCCAACGGAATGGACCACATCGGTCGTGACATTCATACCCAAATCGGCAAAGTCCGTTAGTATCGAGGCACTGAGACCTATTTCACTTACGTCTTGCGCAGGCAAACTCATGGAAACCATGGTTCGCGAACACCTATCCGCCTACTTGGAGGCCAGGAGGTTCTTTGCCGACACGATGTTTGGTTTTCGCCCGCATCTGTCGGCGCAGGACGTCCTGCTCCAACTTCAACACGATATCATAGAGCCGACTACTATGCGCCATAACGATAAAGCCGTGCTCGCTCTCGATCTCCGCGGGCGTTCAACAACGTCAAACACAGCACTATACTCACTAACTTGTCTACCACAAACTGCGGGCAGAAGACTTTCAACTACATTCGCGCCTTTCTATCACATCGCACCGCCTTCATTCGCCTTAGTTCTACCGAACACGGCCCTACTTATTAGGCACGCGGGGTACACCTCAAGGCGCAGTCCTGTCTCCTCTGCTTTTTAACCTGGTGATGATGAACCTCCCCTCTCTTCTAAGCGACGTCGAGGGAATACAACACGCACTATATGCGGACGATATCACAATCTGGACCAACACCGGCTCCTTAGCGCAAATCGAAGAACACCTGCAAAAGGCTGCCCTTCTGGTGGACACCTACACTGGTTCATGCGGCCTGGAGTGCTCTCCAGCTAAATCGGCTCTTCTTTCAGTCTCTCCGCTACCGCCGCCTCAAATATTTCTTCCGTCCGGGCTCGTGCCGTCAGTGCAAAATATTCGGCTTCTTGGCCTTCACCTCACATCGTCCTTGGATCCAAAAGACACAATAGCAGGCCTCAGACGCACCAGCGAACAGGTGAGCCGCATGATACGGCGAGTGTCTACCAAGCGCGGCGGCCTCCGCGGGTCTCAGTCCTTCCGATTGGCCCACGCGTTTGTGACCAGTCGCGTCCTCTACGCCTTGCCTTACCTTCGCCTGCGTCGTCGACACAAGCACCAGCTGGACGCCCTTCTTCGTTCAGTATACAAACGCGCTCTGGACCTACCTATTGCAACTTCCAACAGCCGATTCGCGGCTCTGGGGGTACACAACAACTTTGCAGAGATGCGCGAAGCTCATCGCGTTAACCAAATTAATTGACTGTCGCAGACGCCTTCAGGACGCCGTCTTCTACACAGACTTGGCCTTAACCCAATATCTGACCAAGACCCTCTGCAGCCGGTACCAGAGCTCTGGCATCAAAAGCTATGGGTGGAACCTCTACCTCGTAATATGAACCCCGACCTCCATCCTGGCCGTAGACTAGCACGCGCCGTGGCCCTTCATACGCGACACTCCGATCGTCCTGGTGTTTTCTACGTGGATAACTCGGGTGCCTCCCCCTCGGGTCACTTCACGGCTGCCGTGATTACAGAGGGCAAACACGTCGATGGCCTCTCCTTTCGAGCAGCCACAGTAACGCACGATGAAGGGGTTGCCATAGCTTTGGCCGCCTCTCACCCTGCCTCACGCACCTTTCTGACGGACTCGCGCTCGGCCTGTTCTCAGTACCTTCAGGGTTCCATTGCCCCGCTGGCGGCTTGCCTACTACAGGCAGCCTCTTGGCGCTTTAACCTTCATCCCATTCGTATAGTCGGACCCCAGGCGACTCGGGCCTGCCCGGCAACGAGGCGGCAAATGCCGCTGCCCGCGCTTCTCCTATCCGGGCCGTTGCCCCTCCATGTCCCGAGACGGAATCTGGCAATACCAACCTAACGCGCTTTCGCGAAATTTTGGCTTATTACCGGGCTTCGCGCCGCCTCTACCCGGACCCCTCACGCGGTTTGGAGAAAGCGGACGAACGACTGCTACGCCACCTGCAGACGAACACCTTTATTAGTCAGGCGGTCGCCAGACACTTTTTGCCGGAAATCAATGGCACCTGCTCGACCTGTCATGTCCTCGCCGACACATATCACGTCGTAGCATCGTGCCCAGTTAATCCCGTCCCTTTTTCATCCCCTTTCCCTATCCCAGCTCGAGAGGCTTGGGAGGAGCACCTGCTCGGCTGCTCTACCTCGGCTGCGCAACGCTCCTTGGTAGAGCGCGCACGGGCAGCTTCCAGCTCCACTGGCGTCCCGGAGTAAGGTCTGACCACTCTAGCACGCCGATGGGCCACGTCGGCACTCTATAGTAGACTTTTTCTGAAATAAATCTTTTTTACCACCACCACCACCACCACCACCACCACCACCACCACGAAATGCAGCAAGTCGCATTTCGCGCTGGTTGCCATCGGACCGCGCCGACAGATGCTAGTCGCGCCTGGCATCAGATTATAGAGTGCTCGCGTTTTGCTAACGTAGCGTCACTGTGCCCAGCGTGTGCGCGTGTCAACGCTACATCGGAGTATATCGGGCCCTTAATGATGCACTCGCGGCCGTTTTGATAGCTCCACATATACCCAACTTAGTGTTACGAGATGTCAAATTATATGATGAATTATGGATGACAAATTATATGAATGGTGTAAACATGATAATCCTGACACGCGTGTCATGTAAGATCATGACAACATACCACGCTCATAGCGTGCTCGCGGTCGTTTCGCTAGCGCGATATATACTAAATTAGGTATCACGTGACGTGGATAAATGGCGAAGGTAAACGACACATCCAAACATGATAATCATGACACGGAAGTCATGTACGGCATCATTTACCTCCACCTCGTAACGTTGCGCGGATTTTAAAGTGATATCTTGGCATTTTTCATTCGTGCTTCGCATATCATTGATTCCCACCGTACTTGGGATCTGCCATTTTTTGCATCGTTCTCGATTTTCTGTAACGCATAAGATGATGATTTTTCGCTCACAACGAATGACACCGACACCAATACCAGACTTTCTGCAAAATGAGCTCTTTAATGCCATCGCGTTAAAAAGAAATTATGGCCTCAGTGACAAGTGCACACATAAAAGTGGTGTCGTAGGCTGTATAATATTCCTAATCGTTAGAAAATAGCCTTTCAGACCTTATTTTGGGTGGTCTCCCATTTCTGAGGTTTGAAAGGTTCCTAACGACTGTGTGGAGTGCTGCGAACCTAAATCAGCCGCAGGGGCCTACGGAAGTGTCTTTTCCTAACTCTTTATATATTAATGTATGGAGAAATGTCGAGAGGAGCCTCCTAGACAGTGTGAAATGTCTACAGTACGTGCAGTGCAGTATACGAGAGCAACATAGTCAGCTACGTACTACAGCGTTATAAATAAATGTGAGCAGCGAAAAGCGTGGCTTTCTACTCGGTTGAATTGCGATATACCTTGACTTTCGTTAGACAAAAATTATACTTTCAGCCGGCGTAACCAGAGCCCTACAATCCCATTCCGGCTCACACTATATGCAGCGCATGTGTTTATTATTTGCCAGTCGTGACTATACTCGGCGACAGCTTTTCTTAACATTGGAGCGAAGGCTACGGAGGCGGGGCCTCCGCACATTTGTGTTACTACGCAAATAGTCCGGCAGCTTGCAGCCGATTTCGGTTCCAGTTTCGGTTTGCGCGTGCTCGCTGCGCTGGTGTGTTTAGCAAAATGTATGCATGCAAAATGGGATTGTCAGAGTTAAACTTTGATGAGAGTGCATACATGCAGCTAGTTACTGTGCTGTTTATATACTGGTACATATAAAATTTTCCGTTGTTCAGAACGTTTTCTCAGCATTATTTAGCCTTTATAACAGTAAAGCTTAGGTTCCGTGTTCAGCCCAGTATATACGGGTACGCGCCACACGTGATCGAATGTTAACGTTTACGGTATTGAGCCCTGGTACAGGCGGAATGGAAGGCCGGTTGTGGCACGATCCGGCCACGGGCCTGTCTTGTTTCAGTTTTGCTGTATTCGGTTTACGCCCTAAAAGGCTGTCAGCAATGATCGGCCTGCACCTCAGTGTTCGAGAAGCCTCACAATTGTTGTAGATGTTGTTAAGATCGCGCGCAAGACGGGAACAGTGAAGCTTATTTCAGAGCTTGCGCGGCCACCAGTGATAAGGCTGGAAAGTTCGATGCGTGATGTATAAAAGACGGCGCGTCCCGACGATGAGCAGCTTTTCCACGGCCGATACTGTGCTCGCCGCTGCAAGAGCAAGCAGCAGACGCAGCCTGAGTGCGGAAAACGTGGTGCCGTTCAAGAAATAAAAAAGAAAAAAAAAACTAGGGTGCACGATAACTTCTTTTCTATGAACAGCGTCCCATACTTGTTCTATCCTTATAATGAAGAATGTTTTATTTATTCGGGCCAAGTAGCTATTAGAATCAGAAAATAAAATAGGTACTATTTCCAGGCGCGCGCGCATGCAGGCGGTTCGGCTCTATAGCTTCCACAGTGCTGTCAAGAAAAGCTGTCGCCGAGTATGGCGATCTGGACACACACGTGATGCGAAAGTGCCAGCCAGAGCACAATTTTATAGTGCTGCAGTAATGCCGGCTGAATGCACCGATTCGCTTAGCGAAACTCAATGCATATTGCAGTTCAACTGTGTCGAAAGCCATTCTTCCCGCTGGTCACTTTTCTTTGAATCACGGTAGTACCAATAGCACACCGTTACACTAGTACTCAACGTGCAGAGTGTGTGAATGCACGGGTGAGCCATAGTATCTCTCATTATTGGCATGCGGCCAACGCAAGAGTACGACAATAATTTTTACCACCTACTACAGGCATAAAGCCCGCAAATTACTGGCGCAAAGCAAAATAGCGGCGTCACGCTTGCTATACACGCAGTAAGTGTACTTACTCGTACACTTTTACTGGGCTCATACTCTCTCTTGTTGATTGCGATTTTCCACTAACGGCGGAGGTTGACTTTTTTGTTGAGGATGTAAATGTGTGCAATCTAAAAAGATCGCACCGGGAGGAGTCCCACATCGTGTTATGATCTTCACAGTCATTGCTGAGCAGTATTTGCCTCACAATGTTTTTTTTTATCCAAACAGGGTGCTTTGGTGCCCAGACGACCACTTGTAAGGCGGGAGTGGCGTGGATAAGTGCCTTTCCGTATTTTAATAGGAGACGCCGCTTTCCATGTTAACTTGGCGAACCAAACTACCACCGTGGCCGTTGAGAACAAAATGAGTGTCTGGCCGCGAGAGTGCGTTGGGAGCCTATAGGAGCCCTAAAGCAGGATTTAAAGCACCTGGGTACGACCTAGGCCTGCTCTGGTCTATAGAGATGCTCTAAAACTTTACTAATAAACACACCTTCTTGCGTCAGCAAAATCATCAGCGTAGGCTATCTCCGGAATGATCGTACTAATTCTTGCGAACATTTGATGCTACTCACTCGGGCCCAAGGAATGAAAGCTGTTAGGAAAAAGAAAACCACAAGTTCTTCCGTTGCCTTTCGCAATGGTTGCCTTGGCACCCATTTGTCTGACCGAACTACTACGGACGTCAACAAGGAAATACAAAAAACTGCACACATGATAATTGAATAGTAATGTTATGTATTGTTGCTTATAGAACTGAGCGTGCCGTACATTAGGAATCTAAGAATATGTGGGCACATTTTACTGCTAGCACGTGACTTTCACATGTAGCTTAAAAGCCTCCTACAAGACCACCATATTATTTGGGAAGATAGGCAACCCAGTCCTCACGAGCCATTTTCTGGTTTTGTTAGTGCTAAAAAAAGATTAGGGGGACAATGGTTTTACCAGTCTATTTGGCTAGGCACGATGAGTATCGTGACAAAGCACGAAACTCTCCCCAATGCATTACAGTGATCCAACAGAACCTTTTATAATTCGCAAGTGCGCTGCTCTGCACTGCATATTTGGCCAAGAAATGGTAGCATTTATCGTGTTTCAAGTGGAGACGTGGCCCTAGTAAAACGTGCTGGGGCTTTCCGATTGAAGAGCCGACTTAGGAGTGCCCACCGAGAGAGCCGACTTTTTTCCACGTCATTGCATAAGCAAACTACGCATGAACAGGCTATTTGCAGTAAGTGACTAGCCGCCATTAGTTGTTCAAACTGCATAACAGGTCAGCTAACCTTACATTTCTGAAAAGGGTCCCTTTATTTATCAGTGACAGTGCGATACTCACCGCATTCTTGAAGAGTACCATGAAGGGCTTGTGGCAGACGTCGCATTCGAGCGTGTCCCGCTCTCGCAACCATCGCTCGAGGCAGCTCTTGTGCACGAAGCCGTTGGGACCCCTGCAGGCGCAGGGCTCCATCAGGAGATCGCCAGGACTGCCCAGGACGCGGTGGCAGATGCGGCACGCATGAGCCGCACCATCCGTTGGCACCGTATCAACGTGCGTCCTGCTGTGCTGGTCGGCCATGCCGCTACTTTAGTTCTGCGCATAGCATAAGGAGTATACATCAAGCGAACGAAAAACGCGAGGGCCTCCTAAGCGTTCGCCCTAGACGACTAGAAAATAAAGCCGTCTTGCACTTTTTCTTCTGAGTCAGTGGTTTGCACATAACGCGATGGACGCAATCTCATAAAGTACTGATTCGCCAACGTGGTGTCTTTAGTGACGTAAAAGCCGCGTATTCACAAGAGTGCTTAACCACTTGACCCACTTAGATACGACAGCGACGCAGCCACAATGGTATTGGCCTCTGTGCGTCAATAGCAATAGAACTTGCCCATGATGTACTAAAATTAACGCGACGTCATGAACCTGCCTCCTACCATGCAGCGCACCAACATGGTGGTTTCAGGGATGTCAGGGCAAGTAATCAGTTTAGTTTTCTTTCTTCCGCATAAGAAGTGGAGGCAATCGTGTCGACTGCTATAGTGTCCGCTTTTTCGACACCTGCTTTTATCTACGAACGCGTTGCCGGCACGCGTGTAAGCAGTTTGCAGGCAGTACAAGCCCTTTGTGAAAAATTTCAATGAGGCGTAAAGATATTAATACGGGATCACGTTTAAACAGACATTTTTCATGGTTTATATTCTCAGAAAAGGCAAACGCACGAAGGGGTGAGAGAATGCTAGGCGGGCTGATGAGATTAAAAAGTATGCAGTTAAAACGTGGCTGCAGAAAGCACCAGAATGGCTTGATTGGCAGATCACGGGAAAGGCCCTTGCCCTGCAGTAGGCTTAGGCAGGCTGATGATGATGATGAGTCTAACAGCACTATGTTATTCACCGATTCACTATGGCATCTTACGCAGTGGTTTGAAACAACTTTTAAAGGGGTACTGCCACTACGTTTGAAGGTGTGCTTACACTACCACACAAGTCTGCTGTTAACATAGATGGCTCTGAGCAAGTGTGGGGCTCAACGAATACTTGTAAGGTATTTAGTTTTGACATTAAAATAAGTTTTTTCGCGGTGCAGCTACTGGCATTGAGTCTATAGCTTGACGTCACGTAACAGTACTAATTCTCGTGAGCTAAAACCGCAGTCTGGCTAGTGGCCACGACAGGCACCAAAGCTTTTAAAATGGCCGCTTGTGTGCCACCAATAAAGCCGCGGCACAGTGTATCCCACATTACAGTAGAGTATAGCCACGGTCCGAAGCTGTCATAGAAAAGTCGCAATATCTTGCATGAGAACGTAACGAGAAGCTCATCTCATACCGTGCTGTGATGTCAGAATAAAGTAGGAACCAGAACTAGTTTTCAAAAGCACATTGCACTTGATTTTTCAAAGTGCACTCACAATACCAATGGACAAGCGACGGTCCAACGAACGTAACACTTGTCATTGCTGATCATCAGGTCATATTTGCATGGCGAAGCTATGCTATTTCGAAACAGTAATTGTGCAGCGATAATAATGAAACTCCTGAGGACATGTTCAGAGTAAACATAAACAGTGAATAAGTGATGAAAAAGTAAGTAATTGATGCCTTGAGGTTTTGGTCAAAGTACATTCTCTTATTACCCACCATTTTTTCACATCTCCTTGGTAGACCTCCTGGATAATACGAGCACAATTGAAGAAACTGCGAAGCCCGGAACGCTGGGCGAGTTAGTAATTCATCCTAACTGAGTCGCGCGAAAAAAATTTGTTACATGAATGCACGAACGCATAAATGTGTCCAAGTGTCTTCCTTTTGTATTTGAATTTGTTTCGCGCAACTCAGTTGGGAAGAAAACTGGCCTTTATATGTTTAAACAGAGCTGAAAAAGGTATCACCACTCTTCGGATTAACTTGACAAAGGAGAAAAAAAGAAGACAAAACCAGAATCTACACCAGGACTGGCAATAAGAATGAAGAACGTGTCTGAATTAAGGCTAACTACAACAACACAAGATTTCAATGTTTATGGCAGCTCACTTTTGCACATAACTTGCTTGCATGACAGGTAGGTCCCTTCACCGCGACGCGACTTAGGTACGCGTACGCGCAACCTCACGTATATAGTTCGAAATTGTGTGCTTTCAACGATGTATAGTGTTGCTGACAGAAACACCATATTTATAAAGTTTTTGTGTAGCTGCGGTTTGTCGCGCTTGATACTTGCCAGCAGACAACTTTTTTTTTCGGTGGAGGGGGACCGCAGAAAGTGTAGTAGTTGCCAATCATTTCTGGACTGATTTGAAAAAAGTGACACAAATCAACCGGGTATTTCGCATAGCCGGTTTGAACTCGCTGCTGGCATTTAGACTAACCGAAAAATTAATTCCTACCTTCCCGCTTTTCTTCAAGAAACATTGTGGTGATAGTTGAGTACAAAATAAAATATGTGTGAGCATGAGAGTGCCGGTGGCGGTCAACTTTGCCACTTGGTGAAGCACTCAAGGCATTCGTTTCAAATTATCGCGTCCCTCTTCAATCCAAGCGAAATAGAAGTTCATGGTACAAAGGGAGCCTGGAGTGGTCAAAAAAAGTTGAACAAGGTATGTCACTGGATCCCTTTCAAACGAAATAACAGCGAGAAATTGATGAACAGTAAAGAACGACAAAGACAACCAGCCTTCTTCACTAAGGTGAAAGGTGACAAGCATTTCAGACAGCCTTCCCATAGTTTCGTCAGAGCGAAGGTACGATACTTGCGAGTGTGTTTGTGCTTCACATAAAAATTAGTCACCCGTTGTATTTTATCTGATGGACGCTTCTATGTTCAGTTGTTCCTTTTTAGTGTGAATACACTTTATAAGCGACCCCAAACCATCCACCGCCAACGGCGGCGTCCGCAGTCTTCTGTCTATCTTTAAAAGAAAGAGGACTTGGCGGGCCGCAGCGCGACGCTCTACCGAATAAGCCACGGACGCGACGCTGATATCGGTGTCAGTAACGCGCCTTATATCTTTAACGCCGCTGCGCGCGTCCCCCTGAAAAAGGAGAAGGAAACGAGGATGAAGAGACGCGCGTGAGGCGACTGTGGCTCGAGTTCGATGTGGCCGGTACCGGAAAGCTCACGCGTGCGCGCGCTGCTCGGGCCGTTCACGAGGCCCGTTCCAAAGGCTACGACGTGACCAGCGAGAACTGGATACCCATCGAGATGCAGTCGGCCACCGTGACGGTAGATCGCAAGGCCGGCATAGCTTGTAAACGGACGCAGTTCCCACTTGTCCAGGCCAGCGCCATCACCGTGCACAAATCTCAGGGGGGAACCTACGCCTCGGTCGTGTACGACTACTCCAAGACGCACCCGCAGAAGCTCGTCTACGTTGCGCTCTCTCGGTGTACCAACCTCAACGGACTATACCTCACCAACGCTGAGGGAGACCACACCTTCTACCACAAGCAAGACAACCCCGACAAACCCATGCTCGATGAGTTTCGGAGGCTCGAGAATAACCGTCTCGTCACCGTCACGCAGCGCTACCTCTCCGCTCTGAGGGACGAGCATTTCCGCAGGGTGTGCGAGGGTGGCTGTAGGGAGTTCACGCTCGCGCTCCTAAACGTCCGCTCTCTCTCGGCGCATGCACTGGACGTTGCCAAAGACCCCGTACTCTCCAGAGTTGATCTCCTCTGCCTCACGGAGACCTGGAACCGCTCCTCCGGTGACTGCGCTGCCGATGTCTCCCTGAGTGGCTACGATCGCGTGACCCGGGCCCTCGCCGCGTGCGAAATGCGACAAGCTGCATTTCGCACGCATTTCGCACCGACCACATTACCCAGAATGCACCGCGTCCGCCTAGCTTCGTGACGAAGGCACGCCGTGCATGTTCAAACGCGCACGCGTCAAAGTGACGTAGTGCAGTGCGTGCATGCGAGTATATGCCAAGCAGATCGGCGCCTGGCATGACCTCGCCGGCATGACGCAACGAAACGAACGCTGGAGCACACGCGCGCCGGGTCACGCCTAAGTGTATTGGCGCCTTGAGTGTGGCATGTAGTAATGCACCACATGACACGCATCTCATAATTATTATGTTTGCACCAGTAACATACCCTCATCATCCATTTACGTGACGTAATACTGAATTTAGAATATATGAATCTAATTAAACGGCCCCGAGCACATCATAAGTGCGGCATGTAGTCGTGCTGTTACATGTCCCGCATGTCATGATTATCATGTTTGGACATGTCATTTACATATGTCGTCCGTTCACGTCACGCAACATCTCATAATTATTATGTTCGCACCAGTAACATACCGTCATCATTAGTGCGGCATGTAGTCGTGCTGTTACATGTCCCACATGTCATGATTATCATGTTTGGACATGTCATTTACATATGTCGTCCGTTCACGTCACGCAATACTGAATTTGGTACATGTGAAGCTAGCGAGACGGCTGGGAGCGCATCATGAGCGTAGCATAAAGTCACGTTACATGACACGCATCACATGATTATCATGCTTGCACCAGTCACAACATCCCTTCGTCGTCCATTCACGTCCCGTAATACCAAACTTGGTGTATGTGAAGCTAGTGAGACGGTTTTGATTGATTGATTGATTTGTGGGGCTTAACGTCCCAACACCACCATATGATTATAAGAGACGCTAGCGAGACGGCTGCGAACGCATCATGAGCGTGGCGTGTAGTCAGTCATCACTCATGACTTACATGATATGCATGTCATGATTTCCACGTTAGGGTCTCTCACTTGTGTTCGCCATGCAATCATATCAAACTATACCAGTTTTGCAACATATCATGGAAACGAGACCACCGCGAGAGCAGCATGACCATGAAATGTAAATCATAACATTCAAGACATATGTCTCATTGTTTTCATTCTATGACGAGTCAAATATGCTCGCCATACAGCCATGTTATGCCATACCAAGTTTGGTATCAATACCATTAACCAAACGGCCTGCAGAGCTAAAAGTCATAGGCGGCTAGATAGATAGATAGATAGATAGATAGATAGATAGATAGATAGATAGATACGCGCAAAGTCGACGAAATTCACTAAGAAATGCTTCGCATTAAAAAAATGAACAAAACAAAACCAGAAAGCAAGCATATGGCGCGCGGAATCCCACCAGCGACCACTCGATTCTTAGGGTGTGGTGCTAGTCACTACTCTACATGACCTACGTAGTCTCCGATGGCAACGGCCAGCCATTTGTATACACAATGCACCGTTTGGCAGTCCTCAGAGCTTTGTTACTGTAGGGCGTCTTTGTTATCAGTGGCGAGATGGCGCGAAAGGCTCGCGTTGGGGAAAGTCCCTGGATATTTTTAGGAAAGTACCGCCATTCTTTCAACCGAGCCGCCGCGCCGCGCATACTCCTCTCTCGCCTCTCGGGCCGCGACGAGCATCGCGCGTGTTATCAGCGTGACGTAGCATTCTTGATAAGAGAGTTGCACGAGCCGTGGTAAAGGGCCGGCGCCCGCACGGTGGCTGTTCGGGAGAGAATATAGATTAAGTCTAGACACTTGGGAGAGGAGGGTTGGACATTTTGGAGAGGATGTGGAGGAGAGTGTCGCTACTTTCTCTATATTAAGGGATTTTAGAGTTGGGCACGCTCCAAGGTCCTCGCCTCCAGAAAGCACCGCTTCCACGGAGCTTGGTCTCTCGTGCGCGCGCGCTTATCCGACTCGTAATTACCGAGAGAACGGAGGTCATTTCACTGCATATACTTGGGCGTTCGTTTCGTGCGTCTTTCTTTCTGTTTGAACAGCGCACCTTAAGTATCGAGGTGTGACACTTGTTAGTCTGCGCTCGTTCTGTGTATGCTAATTTTGTGCATGCTTTCTGCTTGAGGTCTTCGCTGCTAGTTTCGAGCTGTTTGCCGTTCCGAACGGGACTTTGCAATTTGTTGCTGTAGCTCAAAGATTTCACAATAAACACTTTACTACCTCTACAAAGACACGTTTCACTTTATGTTAGGCGGAGTCCTATATAGGGAGATAAGCCACGTATTTTTACTGTCGCTTCTTTTTGATTTTCGGTATTCAGTTTCTTAAGCAGTATTTTTGGTATTCAGTTTCTTAAGCAGTATACATTTAGTTTGGAGCATCGCCCATGCTTGTCGTTCATTACATGGATTCGTTTTCTTTTCGCGCTAATTTTATGTTTAACACAAATCGACATCCATATGACCAACTACCGGTTCTGAAATTACTTCGCTGATGACTGCTTCTCTAACAGGAGTAATGTTCATCGGGGCAGCCCTGACGAAGACAGGACTTATCGAAGCGTATGGTTCAACGACATTCCTGTTCTGCGGTTTCTAATCTCTGTAGGTTTATTCAGCCTGAAGGTTTTAGTATATAGACAATTCTTTTTACTCTTGGCAGTCTTCGAATCCATGAGATAGTGCATTTTTTGTGTTCTTCCCTTCTTTTAAGTTCTCAAATGTTGCAAGGTGGTCGTTTTTGCCGATGTTAAACAGAAAAAAATCACTGAACCATTGAATCTAATCAGAAGTGTGACCTTTGCAGTTTAATTTATTTACTTAAGGGGATGATAGTCAATAAATATTTTTTCCCAGCGTAAAAAAACTGCATAGTGTGATTCAACCTTTCACACTAGTTTACACGCTTTTCAGCGTGTAAACTAGTGTGAAAGTAAATAACAAAAATGACGAAGCAAAGACAACGTCATATCCTCGCCTGATCATTGAGCTATCAGTGGTCAACTACTCGCGAATTGAAGTTCTGCGGAAATGCGCAAGTTGTTTGAAGTTTTGTGTTAGAAAAAAAATCGCAGCATATCCACGGAGTAAATAATAATTAGTGGGGCGAAGCGTCAGTCCATGTGTCTATTTATTCGTGCGTCGGTGAGTGCTTCCGTCCTTCCGTGCATCCGTGCGTGCGTGCGTGCGTATGTCCGTCCGTGCCTGCGCCCATCCGTCCGTGCGTTTGTGTGTCTGTCTGTCCATGCGCCCATTCGTGCGTCTGTCTGTCCGTCCGTTCATGCGTCCATCAGTCAGCCCGTCCGTCAGTCTGCGTGCGTGCGTTCATGCTTTCGTCGGTATCTCCGTTCGTCTGTCCTGCCAACCATCCGTCCAACCGCCCGCCCGTCTGTCTGTCCGTGCGCCTGTCTCTCCGTTCGTTTGTTCCTTCGTTCGTTCGTTCATTGGTTCGTTCGTTCGTTCATCCGTCTGTACGTCTGTCTGTACATCTGTGTATCTGCCCGTCCGTCCATCTAGTGAACACTCCAAGTACCATCACTTCGTACCTGTTCATTATGTATTCGATGGATGGATGGATGGATTGATATGGCTTTACCCTTTGTATCGGACGGTGGCTAACGCCACCAAGCCATTATACTGAGTGAACAAAAAACTAGATTTATTTTTTCCTTTAAATATTGAGGTTGAGGACTCGTACTTTGCAGTGAAGGGTTTAGTTTTCACTCGGGCCTGCACTTTAGCCACCAATCAAATAACCTCCTTATAGTTAATTCTACCCGCTTAAAGTCTATATTGCCCTCCCAGTCCCTAAACCCCCGTGCTTTGAAAAACTCTGCGCCATCATCCTGAACTATAGGGTGACGCCCTTTACAGAACATTATCAAGTGTTCGGCAGTTACCTCCTCCTCTCCACACGCACTGCGTACCCTGTCTACCCCTTCGTATTTGGCCCGATATGTCTTGGTTCGCAATACTCCCATCCTCACCTCAAACAGTCGAGAACTACCCTGAGTACTATCATAGATCCTTTCTTTGGCAATTTTTTGCTTAAAAGTTCGATAGATCTCTAGTGCGGACTTCTTAATCATGCCAATTCTCCACATAATGGTCTCGGCTTCCTTCAACTTTTTCTTAACCAATAATTATTTTTGGTTTGGCCCTCAGCTGTTTTCTAAGTATTCACCCGTCACTTTTCCGGTTCGCTTTCTCCAACTTGTATCGACATTCTTCTTGTACAAGTAGCTGAAAACGTTCCTAGTCCAACGCTCGTCCCCTATTTCTCTAAATCGCTTCCCCAATTTTATCTTGCTGCTTCCTTCCCGGCTCTCAAATAATGCCCATCCCATGCATATCACCTTGTACTTCCTGATTAGATGTATTCCCGTGAGCTCCTAAGGCAAGCCTACCTATTCCACGTTGCTTAATTTCTAATCTTGCTTGAACTTCTGATCTCATGCACAAGACTGCATTGCCGAACGTCAGACCAGGTACCATGACTTCTTTTCATATTTCTCTCACAACATCATACCTATTGTAATTCCACAGTGCCCTATTTTCATCACTGGTGCATTCCCGTTACCTTTATTCGTCACGTATATTTCGCGCTCCCTTAGGTTCTCGGTCCCATTGCTTATCTATACGCCCAGAGGTTTCTATTTATCTGTTATCTCTAGCGTGACCTCCTGTATTCTAAGCTCACTACCTTCGTTGTCATTGAAAATCATGACTGCTGATTTTTCCTTACTCAATCTAAAATCTAACCTATCTCCCTCGTTACCGCAGATGTCCACCAATCTCTGCAAATCTTCCTTGTTGTCGGCCATTAGCATTATTTCATCTGTGTAGATCAATGCTGGTAGTGCCTGTTCAATGAGTTTTCCTAGTTTGACGAAAGAGAGGTTGAAGCCAAGTCCACTTTTCTCTAATTTGGCCTCTAATCCTTGTAGGTACATCTCGAATAACAAGGGCGACAGAGGACACCCCTGCCTAAGCCCCCGTTTTACCTCTGCGGGCCTGGATACCTGTTTTTCCCTCTTTATAACTACCTTCTTACCTTTATGGATATCCTTTAAAAGATTAGTGATTCCATCTTCCACAACTAATGTGTCCAGTATTCCCAACAAGTCCTCTTGAACCACGCTATCGTACGCTCCCTTGATATCCGAAAATGCTAGCCACAGGGGCCTGTGTTCCCTTTCTGCTATTTCGATGCACTGCGTCAGTGAGAACAGATTGTCTTCCAACCTTCTGTGTTTCCAAAACCCATTCTACAGTTCCCCCAGCAGGCCCTTATCCTCTATCCATGCCTGCAGTTTTTCCTTTGTAATCTGAATCAGCAACCTTTAGATCACTGATGTCACTGTTATAGGACGGTAGCTGTTTATGTCAGCTTTGTCCCCCTTTCCTCTATATATCATGCTCATCCTGCTAAGTTTCCATCCATCGGGGCTTCACCGTTGTTATTGTTTTGCTCACTGCCTCTCTCAAAGTCTGCTTAGACTTCAAACTCAATGTCTTTATTAGCATAACTCGATTGACATCTGGGGCTGTTTATGTATTATTGGGAACCCTCTTTCCAGCCCTTTCGCACTCTCCTTGTGAAAATGGAGCCATTGCGCCACTTGATTCATCTTTGTCTATTGTGGTGCATAAGGCACTTCTTTGTTGAAGTTTTCTGTCACCCTTGTTCTTATATATTCAATAGCTTCGTCTCCTTCCAGCCTACCAGCTTGAGCTGTAGTTATAAACCTCTGCTCTAGGCTCGTCTCACTTCATAGGGAGTTCAGATGGTTCCAAGATTTTGCAGCTGCCTTTCCATCCTTTTTATGTGCTCCTGGCAGCCACTGAGACCCCTTTCTTCTAATCTCTTCATTGATCAGAAGGGATGCTTCCCGTCTACAGCTTAGAAAGATGTCTCATTTTCTTTCAACATCGTCTGTAGGTTCACCCCGCTGCTTAGCATGTCTGTGTTACTTAAAGGCTTCCTAACGTTTTGCTATGACTCTCTCCCTCATTGTGGTTTGTCTTTTTTTGGTGTGACTTGTCACGTGCCTAAGTAAGCTCAAGCTCAGTATAATTAAATTCGTGTATGTCCACACTGTCTTATTATCCTCAGTGATCACTTTCTCAATTTATTTAGTTACTACTTCTATTTACCTTTCTGAATAAAAATTTCCTGTAGTTGCTCATCTTGTCTCCTTCCAACTTTCACTGCTCTTCCAAAACTCAGCTTGATACGTTTGTGATCACTACACAGACTTATGGAGCCACCTTCATCTATATGCATTCCCCTGAGCTTATCATACATCCTATGTGACAGCCTGGACTCTCTAGACTCGAGACAACGGTGCTTTGCTGACTATGGCTTGGTGTCACCTTCACCAAAGCTTTCGCCTTCCGAATCGGCATGGAAGACAGCGCTGCTTGCGGTCATTGCGGCAGCGATGAAACTATAGAGCACGTTCTCTGCTACTGCCCTCGTTATTGCGTGCAAAGACGGCAACTAGCTGCTGCGTTAGCTCACCTTGACGACAGACCTTTGTCTGAACAATCAGTGCTTGAAAGGCGATATGATTTGTGTGCTCACAGAAAATCACTGAAGGCCTTACTGAACTTTTTGCGTGGCAGTGGCCTATTGTATAGACGATAACACCCCAGCCCCCCCCCCCTTTTTTACGCGCTTCTATTTTCCTTTTCGCTTTCTTTCCCATCTTTCTTCCCCATTCCCCCTTCCCCTAGTGCAGGGTAGCAAACCGGATGCTCCCTTTTCTGGTTAAGCTCGCTGCCTTTCCCTCACTTTATTCTCTCTCTCTATGTGACATCAGTGCGTAATCTACCGTCGACTGCAGCCTTCCTACCTCCCATGGTATTTCCCTTCCCATTTCTCGGTACTGTTGCAAATGATCAAATCATGCCTTTCACACATATCCATGATCACTTTGCCTTCAACAACAACAACAACAACAACAACAACAGCAACAACAACAACAACAACAACAACAACAACAACAACAACAACAACAACAACAACAACAACAACAACAACAACAACAACAACAACAACAACAACAACAACAACAACAACAACAACAACAACAACAAGATACAACGTGGAAGCACGACCCACGGCATAAGGATCTTCGCTCCTAATAATTTCACAGCACGTTGCACTCTGCAAGAGTTGCAGCCGATAGCTTGTGGGGTCAGTGTCTATCATATACGCGCTTTTTCGTGGCCTCTGCCTCCCGCGTAATTATTACGAATGGAGCATACATCAAAATGTACAAAATTTTTTTCTTGCAAATTAGGTTGAGGGCTTTTTGACGCTAATTGTATTACTCAGTAGCTAGAGCAGGCAGGTGATCGCAAAAGCTACCTAAGAAAGGAAAAAGCTGTCAAATTTGGACCATATATAGCTGTTTGAGTGAGTCTACAAAAACACAGACTAATTTTTTACGCACTACTAATTGTGATTGTGATGAAATACTCCATGATATGTCTAATGTACTCAATATATTAGATAAAGGTACTTTTATAATGGATGTTTAAGTGCTATACCTCTGTGTCAGTGCGGAATCATGCAGATGGTGAACTTTTTTGATGAATGTCCACAATGTTTTACGTCAAACTTGCTTTTTGATAAGCGGGATAGATGACTTGCTGGTACACCAGATATATACGAGCCTAATGTCATTATATGACGACTTCGCAAAGGATTCTCGCCGATATACACATCATGTAAATGTGTATAGGATCATCGACGAAGTCGAACAGTTTTTACTCGTCCTGCAATTGCACACTACCTTTGACTTTTTCAACAAAAGGAATGAATTTAATGCAAGGCTTAGTTCAAGGCGCGGAATTACTAACGCCGGGAAGCGCTGGTTCAAAGGTGCGTATCGTAACAGTGGCTAACTACAACAATGAACAAGCATCACTGGAAGCGGCTGCTACTGAACATGATAGCGAAGCGTGAACAAAATTGAACGGAAGGCTATACGCAAGTCAAGGTACATAGCGCTTACCTATCAAACAGATTTGGACAAAAGGCTGCTGCAGCTGCTTGGTCGGTTGTAAGCCACACAATCTGACCCACTATGGCAAGATAGGCGAAAATTGGGTCGTTATGTAGGAACGTTCACTAACGCTTCCCGAAAAAAGTCTTTATTGATAATCAAAGATTGAGACAGCCGCAACACCTGGAAATACGTTCAAGCTATTCGTGTATGCATTGAATTTGCCGCGCGTAAAATGAGTTACATTGCACGTATTCATCGATCTTGAAGTGCCAGCACAATGGCCATCTGTTAGTGTCTTGTTTCTGCTTCGTTTTAACGCTTACATTACGAGACACTTTATACCCTGACAACGGCAGGCTCATTCAGCCGTGACAAAAAACAAAAACAAATCTGAATGTTGTCTCCTCCTGCAGCTTACTGCAACCAAATTCAACCCTTTTCTCTCCCACTATACACCTTTATTGTGAACGAAGGTGGAATTTGAGGACTGGAACATAAGTTTCAAGCTATTTTAAGCTTTAATAGGAGTCTTTTCCAGTTCCTCGCCATTATCAGAGGACGCGCTTTTGTGGGAAGCAAGCAAAGCAATTTTTAATTTTCCTTGAAAGCCATGCGAAAGGTGTACTCACCCCTGCTGATTGATTGATATGTGGGGTTTTGACGTCCCAAAACACCATATGATTATGAGAGACGCCGTGTTGGAGGACTCCGAAAATTTCGACCACCTAGGGTTCTTTAACGTGCACCCAAATCTGAGCACACGGGCCTACAACATTTCCGCCTCCATTGGAAATGCAGCCGCCGCAGCTGGGATTACTCACCCCGGCCAGCAATGTACTATACACTCTAAAAAATTACTCCGAAATCGGAGTAAGACGCTTGTCCTCTAGCAGACCCCCTAATCAGGGTAATTTTTGTTCCGGACCTCCACAGCAAAGTGTTTGTTCCGGCTGGCCGCTGAAATTGCGTGGTACATCCAGAGCATTTCTCACTGATATTTTACTCCGGCAAGTCGAAGTAATTTCGTGGCAACACCGGAGCATTTTTTACCGGCCTTTCGCTCTCACTGCCTGGAGTGATTACGTGACACCTCCGGAGCCTTTTTTGCAGGTTTTTCACTCCCACTATTCGGAGCTTTTGCGGGGCACTTCCGTAGTAGTTTACGAACTTTTTACATCGTCCGGATGAAATTTTAGCGAGTTGTATGGTCATTTTTAAAAGTGTGTGCTCCTCCATTTATTTTTTCTACGCTGATCATTCACGCGTCAATTATGTGAAAGAATTCTCAATTCTGACGCAAGCACAGTAGAACTACTGATTTTTTTTTCTACAGAGCTCTAGCAGATGAAATTCCCTCGTAGTAGTGCGTAACATGTCTTACGCTTTGACCTGCACGGTAGTACCGGTGGGAGATTTCTCCTGTGCGTTGTTGAACAATAAAAAATTCGGAGCGTGCGCGTTAATTAAAAGCCAAATTCTCCTGTCTCTCATTCCCCAATAGCAGCCATTGGCATGTACATTGAGCACTATCAGACAAGAAAGGGTTGCTACGTTATACTCGCTGAGCGTAACCTCCTTGGTTTTAGAAAGGTTTAGTGAGTTTAGTTTAGTTCAGTGTATTTATGGCCGCAGTGCCATAAATACAGTGAACTAGTATATACCATGAACTCCAGGTGGTTAAAGTTGGCAAGTAGACACGAAGCACAAGCTGTAAGAAAGTGTGCGTGTGCCACCTCTCTTATAGTTCTTGGAATGTCTGCTGGATGGCGGTGCTTATATATGCGGAATATGTGATGAAAAGATGCAAGATGGTGGTACTTGGAGTGTTGACTAGATGCACGCACGGACACGCAGACAGATGCATGGATGGACGCGCGGATGGCTGCACGGACGGATGGACGCATGGACGGACGCAAGGGTGGATGCATGGACGAACGCAGGGATGGACGCACGGATGGACTAGCGGACGCACGAACAGACGCACGCACGAACGGTTACATAGACGAACGCATGGACGAACGGAAGCAAGAACGGATGGGCGGACAGATGCTTCGTCCCACTCTCCATCATTCACCCCATAGATATGCTGCCATTTGTTTGTTCATTGCTGATCATTAGGGAAAAAAGACAAGAAGAAACAAAAATGCAAAACTCCACCAAAAATGAAACAAACGAACACACATCACATATAATCTACAGCTCTCAAGTTTGAAGCGCAGCGCTTCGAAATGAAGCCCAGAATGCTCTAAAACGATGCACGACAAACGAAGAAAGCGTGGCTACCGAGAACCACTGTTCACCATTCCCGAAGGACCATTCATCAGCTTCATTGACGATCTGTGGGTTTAGCTGATTTCTTCTTGCATAATCGAGCAAAAAAAATTTACACATGGGAACTGCAAATCATGCGAGCGGCATGAAATCTGAGGACATTGAAGCTACGGGTACTCGTTAAATTTTGTACAGTCTGCGAGTACACGAGAATACCTAGCCTCGTAAAGAAACCACACAAACACACAGAAAAGGACAAGCGTTCAATATCAGGTAGTAGATCCGATGTACTGTGGTGTAAGAAAGCCGGTACGCCATAAAACAGCTCCGTGACGTGAACTAAGTTCAAAACGGACGAAAGTTTCCCGTATATTCCTAATAGATAGAGATACTCTTGCTAAACATTCGAAAGCATTTTTTTTTTCATTAAGTGAGCGAATTTCGGTACTTTAGAAAACAACATCGAGAATGCGTCTCCAGATCATTTTCTAATTTTATCGAATAATATTGCTGATAATGTACGCGCACTTCAGTTGGCGCTGATCGTCATAATTTATCGTCATACTACTAATTTGAGCCTTACAGTTTGTATGCTTGTGGCCTCTCTTAAAAAAAAGCACCTTCATTCTGCTTTGCAAAGTAATCTTCGAGAGAAGTTTGCACTGTTTTGTTTTCTTTTTTTAATTAGTACTGCCCGCTCTGTTTTCCTACTTGTCGTAGTGAACCTTTTTCAAAGTGTAGTTATTGCATGGGCCTATATTACTTCAAAACGAACAGCCTCAATGACAAAATAAAAAAAAAGATCACTACTACGAAACAAAATAACTTAGGAATAAAACGTACTAACATCATGCCGCTTATACCGACTGTATTTTAATCATATACTGGCAGAAATGAGGGAAGGTCGACCAGTTTACCTAACCTATAGGTCCGTGCAAACGTCGGAGGTCATGGAAGGCGATTCATAGAGGTGTCACGCCGAGTTCAGCAAGATTCGAAGAATTCTCTTTTACCCTGTCCTGTTCACAGCCCAGCGTTGTTTCTTCTGGTATTTGAGCCCTGTTCGTAAGAGAGAGATAGAAACAAGCGTTCTCTTTTTCACAGAGAAGATGGACAGGACAGCGAACACTTTGAGTTTTACCTGTTTGGTCGGAGAAACTTGACGCTCCCCCCCCCCCCAAATAAAAAAACTAAAAAAACTGTATTCACGGCCATGTAAGTGGGACTGAAAACAGAAAAAAAAATGCTGCAGCGTGGCACTACACCCTCTCATAATGAACACAGGAAATACGGCTAGTTTCTCGAGACGGTGCTCTCTCTTTGCTCTCTTGCTCTCATAACCATGCCCCTCCATCCTACGTTGAGCTGTGCGGGGAAATGGGCTACAAAAATAAGTCTTTAGCCCCCCCCCCTCCCCACTTTTTCACAGAAATGTCGGGCGTCCAACAACCCTTGTGGATGGAGTTTTGCGCAAAATATGGACAAAAAAAAAATGAGCTCAGGCAGTGCCTGTCTGTGGTCTCTTCTTTCTTCACGTTTTTTTTTGTTTTGCGCGAAACCTAATCTAAAATGGAATACCAACCCGCCCAACGCTCGGTTTTTGTAAGCTGTACAAACTGTTTTGCCTACCAACCCGACCATCCCTTCTTTACGCATTACTCGCCATGGGTCTCGTCAGCTGCTTTCCTCCCTACCTTTCTTGTTATAAAAGCAGGACGACCATCTAAGGCTAATATTTCAGATAAACCTTACAAAATACAAAAATTTCACGAAAATGAGTGCGTGTATCAGTTCTAAAAGTCAGCACCAAACCAATGGCCCTCGCTCAGCTCACTGCTTTTTAAAGAATTAGAACTGGCTTCAGTTATTCATGTTTTATTTGTACAGCCTACATGACCGATCAAAATAATTTATACGCTGTGGTAAACCTCGACTCGCCGTTTGTTAATATGGAAAGCGAACAAACGTTATCATTTTTGTGTGATGACAATACCAAAAGACTTTCTAACCTGTTAGATTTACTTATAAATATTATTACCTATTTATTGAATCAACCTACAACCCTGAAATTTTTCAATATTGCATATCTATACAGCACTCCAAATATTAGAGCGGGGTGATTAAAATCACCGAAGTTATTTTAAGAAAAAGATTGGTAGGCCAAACAACGCATTATCGTAATTTCCACTGATGTTTACTGACATCCTGTAAAATTAGACTAGTATTGATGACCCATTTCCTCATCAACCTAGTATTACATATCTTAGCACTACGGGACATTTGACACTCCCCAGTTTTGCAGCACGCCAGCGACCGCCGAGTCTCTCACCACTCAGGAGACCACAATGTGTCGTTTGCTGCCAGGAACCAACACACGATATTACCCTTCGCACAACTCTCTTCTGTCGACGATAACCTTCGTTGCTACTTTTAGTCGCTTGTGATTTCCAGAAGGTGCACAGAACGATTTCTTTTTCCCGAACGCGGTCGAACGCTTCGCACAATCCTCACTGCACCGGCTTGGTCTGCGCCATGTTGAGTTGTGGGGAACGGCCTCCCGTCGGCGAGGCTGCCTGTGTCATTCCTCGAACAGCCAATGAATGCCGCTGAGGGATGAGCTGGAACATTTGGGGAGCATCCACCGGGGCAAAATCGATGTGCCTAATGAATTCCGGAGGAACCACAGTAGTATAATCAAGGGATTGGCCCCGTTTTCCTTCGTTTTTTTTTTCATCCGGCACCCACTGAAGAAAACAGTGGAAAATGAAGGAGCCCACCGGAGTAGAGTGGGCTCAGCATTCTCCGATTTCTCTCAGCTGATATGTTTTTGTAGTACAGTGTACAACGCTAATTATGGTCACCCGGTGACATCTTCTTATGTTTACCTGCTTGCGCGTTAGATCGTTCATGCTGATGTACACACTGTAAGCAAAAATTGATAAAACATATGAAAACAAAAAATCTGAGAGCCTTGAACTCTGTGGTTATTATACACATTAGGTTTTACCTATGATTTTACTGATCATTTTAACAAGAAACTGCTTTATGCAGAAGGCGACTTACTGTGCAGTGATGCAATTTCAGTCCCGTAAGTGACGTTGGTAAAAATGCACACGAAGAATTGCTAAGGCAAAATCAGAAGAAAAAGTTTGAATATTTCAGATGGCTTTAGGGTTGAACTCGTTATATCTCGCTTCGTAACGATAGATGCCAGCCGCTCTAGAAATTGCGCTTCCGACACGTACGCGAGGCTTAGTAAACCCACCTTATACCACTCACGCCTTCTCTCTTTTGCTTGTTCATTATTTGTGGTGGTGATGTCGCCGTCTGGAAGCGGTGCAGTGAATTACTGCATGATGCCATTACGAGAGCCGACAAGACCGGGATCGTTTGGCAGTATGAGCAAAACAAATGCTTTCGGTGCAATATTGTAGGAATCTCTACGGTCACTGCTGCACTGGCAATGCGGTGATCGCGATGCATGATCCGACTTAGTGGCGACAAAGTAACGTGCTTTGCCTTTTGCGTCGTGTTAGTGTATGGCAAGGGCGCTGTGTTTTCCATGTGAAATTCGACTATCGGCCCCACACGAACGGACATTATACGAGTTATTATACTTTAAGGTACGGCAATAAACCATAATATACTTAGTGGAGGCATTTACGTGTCCTACCATAATAATAATAGTTTGGGTTTAGCGCGCCAAAATCAAGATTTGATTAAGAGGCCCGTTTTATATAGTGGAGGGATCTGGAAATTTGCCCAATCTGGTGTTTTTTTAACGTGCACTCACATCGCACAGTACATGAATCTCTAGAATTTCGCCTAATCGAAATACGACCACCGCAGCGGATCCGTGTTGTACTGATTCTTTTGACGGAGGAATTAGCCACGTGGAAGGGGCGAAGCACCGTATGGTTATGCCTTGTCGGCGTGTCACGTTGTTTTCATGGTCCATCATATACGGGCATGCGCCACAACAATGTGGTAAAACCCACGACTCACCACCGGTCAATTTTATGCATATTATGAGTTAAACGTTCGTCGCGACTGTAATGTTACTGCCTAAATCACTGTTTTTGGCTTAGCAGCGGTGTCAAAATCTTCGAAAACATTTACCAAGGCGCTCAAGGCAAACATTTTCCTAAAATTGCCTAGAGGGGACTCTGGCGCTGCGATCGTTCAGCGACCATGAAAATGATGGGTAGTAGACGGATTTGCCTAGTCTTCGTACTTGCGGGCGGTGAATCGTACTTGTGGCTTCGTTTATTGCTGCGTTTCGGTTTCGTTTACAAGGAAAGAACAAACTCTTTTGAAATTTGTGACCCTATTTGAAATGGTAAGCTTGAATGAGTAAAGTGGCAAAGCGCAACCACTGAAGATATTTTGCTGATTTTTGTTTCGTGAGAAAACCACTCCAAGCCCCACGAACACACACGAAGCCAGAAGTACGAAGATTAGACAGATGCATGTACTACCCATCATTCCCATGCTCGCTGAGGTGCTGTGCGTTGCAGTTTCCATACACCCTAGCGCTATAGTTTCCTTTAGTGTTCCTCTATGGCTCAAGGTTCTTATCTAAAACCACTAACACAAATTTGGGTCTCAACGGCTGCAGTACGGTAAAGTCGTGTATTTGAAAAAAAAAGCTACGGCGTTTATCTAAACCTAAACAGAAAAAATAAGCTACAGACACTCATACATGAGAGCATCAGGAAGGTACTGGGGTTACAGTAACCACTTGCTCTGACAGATTGAGCCAACTCGGTACGCACAACGACAATGATGAAGCGATCGAAGTGCAGGCTACCGCCCAGATGGTCAGTTTCTCGTCGACTAGGGTAAGAAGAAGCGTCCTAGACGTGGCTGACATGGCAACGGAAAATCACCTTACACAAGGAGGTTCGGGAGACCTTTCTGGTCAGCCACTTTCCTCGAAATATGCACCCGCATTACATTGTAGGGAGGCGAAAAGCCCAGACACGAACAGTATTACAGAACATCGGCAAGAATCGTGAATCGTCTGTTTTTGTTGACGCCGCCCAGATAGGCAAGTCCCGCACATTCGCGCTGGCAGTCATTGGAGGCAACGAAAAATTACGCACCTTGAACTCGGTTACGTTAGCTACTGGTACTGTCGCAGAACAGGTCGCCATAACCCTGGCCATGACCGACCCCTCCCGCACCAACGTATTTACAGACTCACTTGTGGCCATCGAAGCTTTTGAATGTGGTAAACTAGCGTGAGAGGCTGACTCTGTTCTGGAAAAAAAAAGAACATACCCTGGCACTCACTTCATCTCTTGAATTCCCACCCATATGGGGGCAAACGTTCATCGGAGCATACCTAACCTCAACGAGCTTGCCATGACCACGCGCGAGATCTCATGCGCTGCGGCGGCATGGAGACCTTACGGGGACAGGATGAAATCAAGCTGAAGGATCCGCTCCTTACTTTCAATAACATCACCTCCCAATGGCGGCGCCCCACCACGTTGGTGTAATAGATAAGGTACTCGACTGCACACGCGCAGGTCACGGAATCGAATCCCGGCTGCGGCAGCTGCATTTTTGATGGAGGAGAAAATTCTGTAGGCCCGTACGCTCAGATTTGAGTGCACGTTAGAGCCCCAGGTGATCAAAATGTCCGGATCCTCCCGCTACATGCAGCATCTCTCATAATCATATGATGGTTTTGGGAAGTTAAACCGCGCATATCGATCAATCCAACTATTGGCTTAGTAGAAGGGTCTATCTTTTTCCTCACGAGAAGTAATATAGATCTCAGTCAGTCACACTTACAATGCTCCAGACAGGCTCATTCCTCTCACGGGGATTTTTCGGTCATGTCCCTATATATATTGATTCAAGGTGTCTGGACCGCAATGAAACCTATTGTTTGTTAGTGCACATGTTTTGGCAATGACCCACGTTACCTAGTTATGCTCAATTTAGACAAGCCGACTGAGAGGAGGCCTTGCGAAGCTCATGGCCCCATGCGCAACTCGAGGCAATCTAGATGGCCGAAGAAAGGGCTGAACATACCAGTGTTTCAGCCTCAACTCCGAGAAGGCCAGTGGTTTTCGCGGTTCTCCGGTAAGAGATTGGGCGAAAGCTCCTCAGGACAAACTAATGTTCTCTGTCTGTCTGTCTGTCTGTCTGTCTGTCTGTCTGTCTGTCTGTCTGTCTGTCTGTCTGTCTGTCTGTCTATAAAACATCTGCAAAGTGACGCCACGTTAGTAAAGCAGGAAAGAGTAACGATTTTTGCTGCGGCAAACACAGGCGCACACTGCATGATTTGCCCCTACCCAGTTTCATGATAGCGGTGATATTTTATATGCGAAGAAGCTTTTTGATTAGACTGCGTAACGCTGTCCCGTACGTCTGCACAAACCTCCTCACCATAGGTGTTGGAGTGGTGCCAAGTAGGTCAAGTCACAGCTGCGCGTTGACGTCACACTTTCCCTCAACCACAGCAGCTGCTGGCCCCTACGCTCGCTCACAACACACTTCTCTTTCGCTTCACCCTCTCCACCACGTGCAACGCTCGATGACACGTTGAGTGGAAACACTTGATAGATTCAGTTCCGCGTCCACAGCAGCCATACAGACGTGGCCTGTCAATGAAAATGGGTAGCAGACCACGTCCGTACGGCTATTGCGGACGCGCAACTAAATCTGTGTACTCTTTCGGCTAATTTATCGGTGATGAAACATACACGATACCCAACCCGCCTCCCGTGTATTGGCGTTTGAAAACAAACGTTTATTCGAGGAAACGCTACACCGATTTTCACTTCAAACCGTTCTTCAAGCACCTTTATCGACGCCCGTTTCAACCTTGTCAATGCCATGCGCACCGCTGCTGCTTCGGATAGCATCAGGGTTCCCTTAGGAGAAATGGTCCATAGTATTTATTGGAAGAACTGGCCGATGAAAGGGCTGTGGCTGAGGAAGTTATGGTTCTCGTAAATACGGTGGGCATCACGCGGCAGGCACGTTTTGACACAGCGGACAGAGCGCCTTCCTTGCGGGCAAGTGTACTTCAAAGAGCACGTCCACGTGAACAGGTCCTTGTGGCACGAGCCCGGTTTGTGCTTCTGCGGGCAGCCTGCATCGAAGACGAATGGAGGAGTCGGTTCAAGTCTCAGTATAAGACCTCATTTGGGTTTCTTCAGCAATGTGTCAATAGTTGTTCTAACCAAGGAGTAAACACACACACACGCGCACACACACACATACACGCACACACACACACACACACACACACACACACACACACACACACACACACACGCACACACGCACACACACACACGCACACACGCACACACATACACATACACGCACACACACACGCACACACACACACACACACACACACACACACACACACACACACACACACACACACACACACACACACACACACACACTTACACGTTTGCACAGATGTTACAAAATATTAGAGGAGCTTTATTGCAGCAGTTACTTGTGCGTAAAGCAAGAAACATCAAACACACCATCACGCTAAAGACATAGCTTAGGACTCTGTACTCAGAACATTCTTATGTGATTCTTAAGGGGAAAAAAGAGAAAGGTGAGCCCTGTAGGTGTCTGCATCAGAGTGCGACACCTCAACAGTAGCTCAGAAGGGATGGGGGTAGGAAAGGATTAAAGTGTAGGAATAAAAGGTATATATAGAGAGGAAGGAGAGAGCGAGACGCAGGGACAGCGAGCGCCGAAAGTAAAGAGGAGATAGGAAAAGTGGACACGGTCGCAGGAGTCCAAGGACGGGGCACCACTCGGACACCATCTCCTGCCGCCGACATCTTTTGTCGGCGGCAGGAGATGGCGTAGGTGGAGCCCAGTCAGCCAGAGCTGCGCCGTCATCGGAGATCGCGGGGGCACAATCGGTCGGCACGAAATAGAGAGAGCGAGTCGTACTCAGGACATATCTTAGGAAATAAACCGAATATATAATATAAAAGGCGGATATACTCCAGCGTAATGTCCACGTGTGTCTGCGGATGTAATGGTTACGTCAAGATGGTAGATATAGAGCGATAATAAAACGATGACAAATCGAAAAGAGGGAGACTTTGCCGTCGTTCTGTTTTCGCGCTATATCTACCGTCATTTCGTACCAACTAGCCCAAACGGCGACACTTCTAAGGTATTGTCAAGTTCACAAAACACATATGTCTATAGACCAAAACAAAGTGAATTATGTGGGCGCCGCAATATTTTCACTGCGCCTCGCGTGGTCTGTCGCCAGCGCGGCGAAGCAACACGCTGAACTGACATGCGAGTAGACATGCGCAAATTCAACTCAAAACTTCCTAAGCCAAGTCCAGCTTTGAGCACGTTTCGCGCTTTTCTTCTGAAAATTTGTGCTTCTTTCTTGAGAAACGTTGAGGAGACCTTCCTCGAAGGTTCGAAATGTCTATAAAGCACGTGCAGTACACACTGCAGAAGTTACTTCATAAGGTACGTGCGCCGTTACACTTGTCCTAAACGTGCGCAGTGTGTGCATGCACCTATGAGTCGTAATATCTCCTATAATTGACAAGCAGACTGCGAGGGACAACCGCAATCATTTGGCGCCACATACTCGATTTTTTTTTCATTTAGATGCATGGCAGAAGTGCCTCCAAACACTCATTTTTTAATTAGAGTGTATACTTGCGTGGCACAAATAGTTCTCAAAATACTAAAATCAAGATGGAAGTCGACAGATGGAAACACCTAGTGGAGTAATACGGGTGAAAAGTGCAAATGCCTCAGACAGGCTGGCCCACGTTTCGATAGGAGGACCTATCTTTGTCAAGGTCCTCCTATCGAAACGTCTGCCAGCTTGTCTGAGGCACTTCCACTGTTCACCCTGATTACTCCCCAAAATACTGGATTTTCGAGGACGTTGTTGTGGAAAAATACTCTCCAAAATACTCAGGTTTCTTTTTTCTGAGAGTGTTGCACACACTTCCTCACCCGTATGTTCCAGGATGCACTGTCGCTCGCAGTGTAACTCACTGCCATTGCACTGCTCGTTCGGCACGCACTTTTTCCAGGCTCCATGGATGACGCTGCACTTTCCCCAGAAGCACCCTGCACGAGAAGGCCCGCAACAACCAAATCCACGAGTCATTCCGGTGATAAGAATAAGCGAACTGCTAACTTATTTCAGACAAACGTGAGTCGTCAGGAACAGGGTGAGACAAGAACGGTACGAACGTTGTCTGGCCGTTGAAGTGCTAAGAGATAGACAGAAAATGGGAAATACTTATAAGTTGAATGGCCCCTAAACTACCCCGAGTTGAAAGAAACCAATGATTTCTTCCTCGTCTTTCTTGCCGTGTCTACAGCTGCGATCTCCTGATGCAACATTTGCTTTATGGAATGCATAAATGATGTTAGTACTTTTAAGGTTAAAGGAAGTTGCTGATGGCATCCCGCCACTGCTACCAGTTGTAAAGGTTAAGAAGGTCGATGATGGCATGGCACGAAGGGTTTCTCTTTAGTGTAGCTGGCACCCCGCCGTCGTCCGCATAGCTGATTTTCGCCAGTGAGGAGACACGTTCGTAAGAAGTAGAACGAAAGATTTTATTTACATTATTGAAGAAGGAAAGGTACTGTACAGGGATCCAGAAGATCGCACAATATGTACAACAGAGGTTCAGCTCATGATTTCGTACAAGATTCCGCTCACATGATTCAGCACAAGATTCAGCTAACATGATTAAGCTCTATCTACAAAGATGCTTCGGCTTTTATAGCCCACTGTCACCGCCGCCCGAAGGAGGCGCTGATCACTCTTGCCACACAGCAGGGGACAAAGTCTTAGTGGTACACCCACCAGAAAGGGTGCATATATTGCACCACTCGGCTGGAAAAAACCGTCCAATGGCAACAGGAACGCACCCCACAAACAAGCACCTGGCCCACGCCTTGAAGGCACCGCAGGGCGAGGAGGTACAGTCCGGAGAGGGAAAGTTGAGCTCCTCCGGGGAGATGGCCGCTAACTCGACGGTCAGCAGCGGTCCACGCTGATTTCAGCTTCAGGCAGTCCCAACGCTCCATTTCGGTGAACGGCTTCTTCAACGCGTTCCTACGCTTCCGGGCTGTCGGTGCGTTGAGATGGCCTCACGTAGTTGACAAAAGCCGAGTCACGAGGTTGTCCTAATGAGACCGCCACAGTGCCACCGTTCCCCGCTGATCTAGCCCGTTCAACAAAGGCTTGCCTCGCGAAGCTTTCGTTGAGACCCGACTACTTCCCAGAACGTCTGCCGGACAGCGCCTTGCAGACTGGGCACCGATAGGGTTGAAAGCCCCCGTAGTAGACCGGCTTACGCACAATGGTGCCTGCCCAGACTAATTACCGGGCCAAACGTAACAGTACTAAGCCTTGAGCTTATCATGATATCGACCTTTTCGGCTACACGATGTCAGAAATGCACCAAACGACGGAAAATCAGTTTATCGCACACAATATTCAAGATAGACAACGCAGAGTGTGCGTGCGACCACCAAGGGTACACAGTAAGAAGTTATTTTCGAAGAAAGAGGGGAAGGGGAACCTCCTTTAAATTGTCGTTTTTAGTCTGTATGCCATGGTGAAAAAACATTACGGGGGCGGTGGGGAAGGGGCACTGGCCGGTGTCTTACTCCTTGGCTATCCCTTGACTATCCCTTAACACTCTTTGAGTAACTTCCACAAGCACACTTGTTGGGTACCCAGTACTGCATTGATAATAATACTTGTTGGGTAGTAGACTGGTATTCACTATGGTATGCTTCACCATTCTTCGGAGGAGCGTGGTATCCGGAATACACTCGCTAAAAAAATTGTGGAATATTTTTATGCAGTGGCTGACGATGATGAACAATTATGCCTGAAGAGGCTATGCGCCAAAGTTAATAGGTGAACTATAACAAGTTTTTGGAATGGGTTCGATCACTGAACGATCCACTCTTTACGCAATTGGCATTGTGCGACAACTAATTGTTCTTTCGCTGTTTCACAACGCCTTATAAGTCGCATTAACGCGATTGCTTTCCCGACATCAAGACTGCCCAAGGCAAGTTCGAGAGCGAGGCCCAAGCGCTGTCGTGGCTCAGTGGTGGAATACTGAGCTGGCACGCAGCGGACCAGCGTTTGAATCGCCGTTTGCCCTTAGGGTTTCTTTTTTTATTTAATTATGTCTTGTGGTATCGGTTACGGATACCGGCTGTGACGACGGACAACTACAGTGACGCGCATGATCCGTGTTCTGATCCAATAACAGTTTTTGCCATAAAACGTTGGGGTAGGTACTAACATTCACTGTCACTTGAGCCTTGAACCAGAGCTAGATAATCATGTTTTGCATTGCTAAACGCTCAAATTAGATATGCTGTAACTCTCTTATCCTATAGTGCCTGAGACATATATGATAACCACTCCTTATAGACGTCCCAGTGCTGCTGCTGGAACTCTCGTTCACTGTCCTTTCTTTTACTTGAGAATTTCGATGCCCCATGGAAGATAACCCGCACGCTTTCCAATTGTTTCTGTCTCTTCATTTTCGACTTGATGTCATTGTATCTAGCATAAATAGACATTCCTTGTAGCACTTCTTTTCGTGTATCTATTGCTTTATAACGTATTCATAATCAAATTGAACAGCCGAAATGGTATAACTTCATAAGTAGTGCTGACATCATCTCGACAGAAATATTAACCCGGCGTAAGATGCAGGTAGCTGCATGTGTATTGTAAGGCAGTAGCAGTGTTGGGGTCACGACGGCGTTTGTTAGGCGAAATCGCCCGATCAACGCTTCGAACGAAGACGACGTTCACCGTGATAATGGTTATGTACAGATGAAGAAGATTAAGGTCAAATGTTGTGAATATTGCCGTTACGCTATTTTCAGTTCAGATAGTAAGTAAAGCTTTTAGCTGTGATGCTTCTTCAGACTCTGAAAAGCAAGATTTTGGCTGTTACGTCCGTAATTATTTAGGTAAAAATAATCATCAACAAAGATCTTGCCCTTGATATAAAAAAATAATTAAGAGTACCGTGTGTTTAACGTGGTTATTATGCGTTGTAACGCCAATGGCGTAGACTAAAAATTACACTTAAAATGCTTTGTGAATGTTCTATTAAAATTTATCACCGATACGGGATAAATAACAAAAATATCCTTATTAGTGCTGCATTTCTTACACATTTTTCAACTGCTTCTACACTTGAAGTACACTCACAACAGGAGGCTATCTACCTGTGTAAGCAGCATTCGCATTGCTCACGCACAATTGAAGGTGCTGATGTACTGACAAAATCATATTCTGGTAGCTTTCTTTTCGTACTTGTTCTAAGCCGAGAAAACCTTCCCCTTCACGTGATCGTCTGACGATGAAATGTTTACCCTCAAGATACATTCGCATACATTTTGAGAAAATCAATTATTCTGAAAAATCGGAAATCGCATACACTCTGAAATCAGCAATATTTGCATATACCTCAGGAATAGTTCCCTATTTATGATCACATATATTAGACCATTGACCCAGTGAAGCACCAAAGTTTCTCAATGCAACGTCGAAAAGTCGAGGGCGAACAATGATTATCAGTTTTCCTTCAAATGCTATACAATTGACGCATATTGTGATAGGTTGTGCACTGAATATATAAAGAAAAAGTTGCTCAGGTCTTTAAAACCTCCAGTGTGAGTCCCGTACCAAGGTAATTTCTGTTCGCCTTTTCAAAGCCACATGACATCGGAATGAGAATCCATCGACTCACGAATAACTCTCTTATTTCCGGTGTCAGTCGCGGCAACAGAGGACAGCAATATGGCGGCCAGCAGCAGCGATGTCCTGTCAACCATGGCTACCGTCACAGTCAGCGTCGAGTCCCACCACCCCTCAAACGTTTCGTTCGGTAGCCTCCACGTGTAAGTGTCACACACGACGCAGCGAACACTAAAGCGGCATGAAAAGAAAGTGACCGAACCAAGCTTAGTGCACTCAGCACGTGTCAGTAAGGAAGCTGCACACAAACCCACTGATACTCTAACGCAAACATTTTTTGTTTTAGCAAACGCAAGCGCCCTCTAGGTCTGAAAAAGTACACCACGCACTTAGTTTAGGTACTGAGTTCTAGCCAACCGTTAGTTTACTTTTCTGCCACGAGTGTCTCGGATTTAGCTTACTTATCATTTGGGGCTCGATTAGTTAGCCACTTTATTGACATGTGGCGTGGTGAGAGGTTCGTGCCCCCAGGGTGAACGCAGAAAGTTCTCCGACTAAGCCGTCCTCACAGCCATCTTCAATTTCCGGTCTTCAAACGGCGCGTTAGCGGGAAAGCCTTTTGATGAAGTCCGCCTTGATTCACGACACTGCCGCGAGAAGCCTGCTCCCTCTAAGCAAATCCTTATATTTGCATACGGCAGCTTGATTTGTAAGTGGTTCCCCTTCTTCCGACTCGTGCGGATCGTGAACGCCGGGCAGAAACTCTCGGGCGTCCATGCGTTACGCTTGCTCTTATTGCATAGCCAGTCACGAAGGTAAGGGATCACGCGAGACTCCGGCAACATCCATTCCGACTGACTCCACGTCGCGAGAGCGAATTTGCACCCAGCAGCAGAGCGATAAAGAGCACCGCTAGACTTTCCCAGTAAGATATGCGAAACGACTTGTTTTGTTGTCGACGCGTCACACATCGTGAGGCGCCGATTTGCCTCTGGGTGACACGAAGACAGCAGGTTGTTCGACAAGGGGACATTATAGGACCCTTCAGGTAGATAAAATATTAGACGGCCAAGAACAGAGCTGGAAAAAGAGCAAAGAACGAGAACCACGACGTAGAGAATTGTGTCTGCATGTGAAGTGCGTAATCAGGTTCTTAAACAGAACTGTCAAGTGCCAAAATCTATCAAGCAAAAATGTTAGATGCAGTGACGCCCTTTCGAAAGCCTAGCCTCTCGTAGGCAGCTGTTGCTTAGTAGCTTAGAGGCACTCCGCCATCCCGTAGGCACCTTGGTACGTAAGTAACAGTTGCTGAATGCCGAAAAATACTCAAGGGCGTGCCACATACGCGTGATTCCGATAGGTGCCTGTGCTTAACCTTCAATATCAGTGGGAAATCAGAAAAGACCACCAAGAATTGGCAGGAGAAAGGACCAAGTTCAGGTCGATATTGCTCGTGTTTGTGTGACAGCGTGGAAGATTTTAGGTTTAAGTTCCGCAAACTGAGAACAATGTCATGGGCCTCTGTAATGTTGGTCTCTATGTCCTGCTGCTAATACTGCTGTTACTGCTGCACTACTGCTGCTAAGTCCATGCATCACTGAGGTTGACAGTTGGCAGTTCTATTTATGAACTGGCTTACCTACTTTTTTGTGCAGGTTGAATTCGTAATTATCTGTTGCGGCCCAGTGGCGACAGCGATTGCCACGGCCTGATGCGTAGGATAATGCGCTGCGTCGACATACGCAAGGTGCATGGCCTGCGCGTAGTGCTTACCCTGTTGCTTGGCGTGGTCTACTCGTTTTTGTGGGCTATAATGAGGGTGCTTATTGTGCGGTATGGGGATAATCCCGAAGGTGTCGCGAATGTCTTGAGGAATTGAGAGTTTCCGGCCAAACTGTAAGACGTAAGGTATGCCGAGTGCGGACATGAGATGACGTGCTGTAGGAGTTTGGCCAAATCGTTCATGTTCCGATATACGTTGGGCTTCAGTGAATTCGTCCATAGTATTGTGAAGTCCTTGATGATGGAGTTTCTCATTGGGCATAGACATGGGAAGATGCAGCGCACACTTGTAGCAGCGCGTGATCATTATGTTCAATTTCTTTTTGTCGGTAAGCGCAAGTTTCATAAATGGAACAACGTAGAGGATTGTGCTTGCGGAGAAAGCAGTCACAACTCGTATGAGATTGACCTCTTACATGCCTCACTGTTTGTAAGTGGTGCCGGAGATGAGCTTAGTATTCTGATAGACAAGATGGTGTTGTAGTTGCATTGTTTCCGAATCGCCGCCGCTTTGGTGAATTCGGAATACCAATACGTGAATGACAGGGACTGTTCCTATAAGTTTATGTGGCACATGCAGATTTATCGTGGGAAGGTTGTTCGGGGCAGGTTGTGATTCTATCAATAGCCAATCGAAGTAGATCCTGTTTCTCTTCGTCGCTACCTCTGGCAATTTGCAGCATGATATCGTCCGCGTATATGCTATGGTAGAAGTCGGGGATATCTTCTAGAAGTCACGGAAGGTGAAGCATGGCCAGGTTGAAGAGAAAGGGAGAGAGAGCTGACCACTATGGTTTCCCTTTCTCACCGAGAGTGACGGAAGGTGCAAGCAAATCGTTGACTGAGAGTGTGGCTGTCCTTTCCGTTATAAAGTTGCGGACGTAGCGGTAGGTACGGGCACCTACGTTGAGCTTGATGAAGATGCCAAGAATGGACGTGTGTAGAACATTGTCGAATGCCGTGGTTAGGTCTAGCCCGAGATTACTACGTGTCCCGTACCGTGAACCGTCTTCACCGTCGATATTGTGAGATTCCTCAGTTGCAGTATTGCGTCTTGTCACGGTCGAGACTTAAGGGTGAAATCTGAACATTGTATGCGGGTAGAGGGCATGCTCTTCTATGTAGCTTTGTAGCCGAGTGCGAATAACGTGCTCAAGTACCTTGCCGACACAAGATGTGAGAGATATCGGCCGAAGGTTCTCGATTGTAAGTGGTTTTCTCAGTTTAGGTATAATACCCCTGTCACATGGGCACTTAAAAGTCTTTTAAGTAAGCGGTATTTTTCCGAAAAGGAGTTCCTGACAGCAGACACACGGCACAGAGCGAACTCCTTTTCAGAAGCGGTCTTTTTCGTAAACGGCGTTCGTCTATCTCTTTTACGGCTCCGAATGAGTAGCCTCGAAACCAGTGGGCGCCAGCAATTTTCGAGTGGTGGGAAAAAAAGATCGAATGCTTATTTTTCTGTCACCAAAACTCTTTGTAAAAACATATTTCATATCCTGCAGAAGATGTAATGAACTCTTTAGTTGGTTATTTCCTTTTCTACTCTCGTGAGCAGCTACAACGCGTCGGCAATATCACGTGGTGACGCTCGGTCTTGCACTGCTTTATCCTCTCCTTGGCGGCTTTTGCAGCGTCTGCCTCGCTTTCCAGAGCGAGAAGGCAGGCCGTGAGGCTTGCGATCCTCGCTTTTTCTCCCGTACGGTCCCCCATAACGTGTCGAGAGCAGTCGAGAGCAGCGAAAAACAAATACGGTAAATAAAATCACAGTGGTGCCAGACGGACTTGTGCACGTCGCTAGTTATGGGAATGCTTCCATATCTAGTTCAAAAACATTCACATTGGTGCTTCTTCATCTCTTATTCTTAAATTTATTTGAAGAAACGAGCAGTGCAACAAGTCTTTAATTTGTACATCATGATACATCGTTTAATTTTCATTGCTTCTCTTCTAACTGCTAGCGCCACGCTTTCGCTAGCGTCTTCGAACGAAAACACTAAAAGGAGATCGTTGCTGCCGTGTGTCTGCGCCGCAAACACCTCTTTGTTAAAAGTCTTTCAACTTCGTAAAAGACCGCTTACTTAAAAGAATTTTTGCGCGCCCGTGTGACACAGGTATAAGAATGAATGTGGCGGCTTTCCATTGTTTTGGCATTTCTCCCGACTCCCAAGCAATTCAAGGATAAAATGTGAGCGTATCAAGCGACTTTTGGTCAAAATTTTGTAAGTTTTCCTTTGTAATTTTATCCGGGCCGGGTGCTATTGTGAATCGCGTCGCTTTCACCACTGCTGGGTAACACATGTCTCAGCTCGTGGGTGCTTCTGCGCAGAGCTGATAGACGGAGCGGACAAAGCGACGGTAGTTAAGCCTATATTTATGTACAGCATAAATATAGATGTTGCATATTCGGCGCTGGGGCTGGCAGCCTAAAGGGGCCCTGCGACACTATTAAATGCGAAGCATTTTTTAGCGAACTTCGGCGACTTTGCGCGTATCTATCTATCTATCTATCTATCTATCTATCTATCTATCTATCTATCTATCTATCTATCTATCTATCTATCTATCTATCTATCTATCTATCTATCTATCTATCTATCTATCTATCTATCTATCTATCTATCTATCTATCTATCTATCTATCTATCTATCTATCTATCTATCTATCTATCTATCTATCTATCTATCTATCTATCTATCTATCTATCTATCTATCTATCTATCTATCTATCTATCTATCTATCTATCTATCTATCTATCTATCTATCTATCTATCTATCTATCTAGCCGCCTGTGACCTTTAGCTTTCCGGGCCGTTTGGATATTGGTATTGAAACCAAATGGTGTGGAATAACATGACTGTATGAAGGACATATTTGACTAGTCATAACATAAAACTCATTACATTGATGCCATGAATGTCATGATTTACATTTCATGGTCCTGCAGCTCTTGTTGTTTCGTTCACATGACATGTTACGAAACTGGCATAGTATGACATGATTGCACGGCGAACACAAGCGACAGACAGTAACATGAAAATCATGACATGCATGTCATGTAACAACATGACTACATGCCAACCTCATTATGCGATCACGGGCGTTTCGCTAGCGTCACACACACCAAACTTGGTATTACGGGACGTGAATGGGCGGCGAAGGTATCATACTGGTGCAAACATAATAAACATGAGATGCGTGTCATGTAACAACATGGCTACATGCTATGCTCATGATGCGCTCGCGGCTGTTTCGAATGCTTCACTTGTACCAAACTCGGATTACGCGACGCGAACGGGCGACATAGGTAAATGAGACATACAAGCATGATAATCAGGACATGCTGTCATGTAACAACATGACTACATGCCACACTCATCATGCGCTCGTGGCCGTTTTGCTAGCTTCACATATACCAAATTTGGTATTACGTGACGTAAATGGATGACAAAGGTATGTGACTTGTGCAAACATGATAATCATGAGATGCGTGTCATGTTCGATTATGACTATATGGCTTAGTCGAGGCGCCAATACATTTTGACGTGACGTGGTGCACGGGATCACCGGCGTTCATTTCGACGGGTCACGCCGGCGATGCCACGCCAGGCCCCGGTCCGACCATATACTAGCAGGCACGCCCCGCGCTGCGTTGCTTTGATGCATGCGCGTTTCAGCGCGTCCAGCGTCCCTCCGTCCTGAAAAGAGAAAGGCGCAGTGTTGTCAGGGTAATGCATCTGCGCGAAATGCAGCATGTCGCATTTTGCGCCGGTTGCTGTCGCGCCGCGCTGGTTTTACCTGGCGTCAGACTATTGAGTGCTCGCGTTTTGCTAACGTAGCGTCGCTGTGCCCAGTGTGGGCACGCGCCAACGCTGCATTGGTGTATATTGGGCCCTTCATTATGCGCTCGCAGCCGTTTTGATAGCTCCACATATACCAAATTTGGTGTTATGTGACGTCAATGAATGACGAAAGTATATGACTGGTGCGAACATGATAATCCTGACACGCGTGTCATGTAAGAAAATGACAACACACCAAGCTCATAGCGTGCTTGTAGTTGTTTCGCTAGCTCCACATATACTAAATTTGGTATCATGGGACGTTAATAGATGACGAAGGACAGCAACACATCCAAATATGATAATCATGACATGAAGGTCATGTACGGCATCATTTACCTCCACCTCGTAACGTCGTGCTGATTTTAAAGGGACATGTCAACTTTTCTTATTCATGCTTTGCATATCATTGATTTACACTGTACTTGAGATATGCCGATTTTTTTTGAGCATGCATTTTTCATTGGCTCTTCAGTTGCTCTAGAACGCGCCGATATCGTTGCGAAAATGGCAACGCCGAAATCGATGCTGGTATAATTTTAATTATCGGGAGAAACTTCTTCGGTTTTAGACTGCGGCGACACACATCGACTATTTTTGTTATGGGAAGTGGCGTAATGTCATGTGACGAGATGACAAACACCATTCGCTTTGAATTGGCTGGACGCGAGAAATAGCGTGCGAGATTTATATGGTGGTAGCTAGGCCATACGAGTGAATGCTAAGAACATCGAAAACCTTTTTTGTACTTTCTCAGAAAGAAATCATCCCTGTTTCGGAATGATGTATTTTGAGAAGAACGAACACAACACAGCCTGCGAACGAGGATATGGTACGCCAGCAACCAATTTAACATGGAAAGGCATGCCGCGTTTTTAGTGAGCCAACAATGCGACGGGCGACGGGCGCCGGCGTTGACGTAGAATGAGTCTTTCATGCAAGCTGAGAAGTCACCCTGCCCAGAGTGTTTGTGTGCATTTTACAGTGTGACCATGGGAGCGCCTTCTAAGGTTCTACTAGACGGACGTGGTTCATAGTAACCATGCTAATGACGCCGTTAAAATGTGCGATTGTGAGGTATTGTGTGAAGACCATCATGAGGTGACATTTCTGGAATGTCTTTATGAGACACGTTCTGTGACTGGAAGCGGTCTTTGACGTCAGCAGGTGAATGAAATGCGAAAGAGAACGTTTCTCCTCGTCGTCTGCTCGAGTTTTGAATTTTGAGGATTTATAACTTTACTGTCCGTGCACCAATTTCCATCATTCTTGCTGCATTCGTCTCAGTAGTCATCGCTACACGTGTTCCGGTGCTAAATAAGGCTGTTAAAAAGTGTCGCAGAGCCTCTTTAAGGAGCTCGCACTCAGGTGTGACGAAGAGCCATGATGTCTTCGGACGCTTTTGACTGTTCTGATGCTATCGTCCGCTGCTTGTCGTCATGTCGCTTAGTTTTTTTATGGGCACTAGTACTGTCTTACGTCAGCAGCCTCCAATAAGGAACCGCCGCTGGCTCTTGCGTCAGCAGCCGCCAATCAGGAACCGCCGCTGGGTTGCACCCATGGGCGAGAGGTATTGCCACGCGTACCGTAAGACGCGCCGAGCTAGATGACGTGAACTGCGTTATTGGGTTGAAATCGGACTCGTGGGTGGAGGGAGCTTGCCGGGCGCTGCGTAAGACAGCGTTACCGGTGATTGCATCAGCCGGACTCGCTCGCTGGTTTTGACGCTGATTGCCTTTACAGAAAAAATGAAGTTCGGTTTGGACTCCAAGACATAACAGCGCTGAATGGGACCTCAGTTGTGGAACTGCTCACTTTGTTTACGATTTTGTAATCTGGGAGTCGAGGGCTAGATTATCCACCGCAGTGTAGCACGGGAAATCAACTGAAGTAGCACTGACAATGTACCGACTAGATAGGTCCTGGATAAGGATTTTATGGGTACCTAGATAATTGTGCAAAGCAGTGATTAAGGAGTACCACTGAGCAGTTTTTGTCGATGTTCGGCCTATCAGATGGCGTAGAATACTCCACGTTTTGGACCCGTTAGGTAAGCGTTCCATAACGTTACAATGATGATGCTAGTTCTGGCGGGAAAGCTGAATAGCGTAATCTTCAATCTGACGCGTTATATAGCAATTCGTTTGCGTAATGAGCGGTTAGATTTGTTGGAGTTAAAGCTCTTGCGCAGACCAGTGAGGGCCCCCTACATGTGCCGGAGCTTGCTGTTGACCGTGTCACCTACGCAATCGTCTGGGGGACACGTAGCATGGTTAACGTCTCGTGGTAAGGAAGCTGTCTATTGGCCGATCAAGGGGGCACATTCTGTAGAGGCCGATGCCCGCAATTCGCGGAAGACGTCCCTGTCAACTAGGGCCGGCTGGTTGAATTTCCTGCGCTGTTGGCTAGCCTTGACGATCGTTTGTATTATATAGTGTTTGCTGTCTACACGTTTATGAAGGTTGGACCACTCTACATGCGTAATGTTCGCAGTGAAAGTGAGGTCAGGAGTGGTGCCTCTGGCAACGCTGTTGTCTAACCGCATAGGGTATGCCGGGTCTGTGATAAGGATGTAGCCGAGATTGTGGTTGTCTCGCCACAACATTCCTCGTTTTCTGGTGTCGTGGATGTATCCCCAAGCGGGTGAGGAAGCGTTAAAACCCCCTACCACGAGGAGAGGGAAAATTCTTGTAAACTTCTTGACATAAGAGAGGAGTATGTGGAAGTGATGTGGTCGTCGTGAGCTGCTACAAATATTGACCAAAAACAGACTATAGTGAATTTCAGGTGTCACAAAACGAGCGCTCAAAAGGGGCGCACCGCCAAATTCTTGCGATAACGCGCGGGAGAGACACCGCGAGGTCAGCGGAAAAAAAAGAGAAAACAAGCATCCAAGGACTCCCCGGGCGTGCGACCCTCCCCTCTCGGAAGCGTAGGTTCGCCGACGAACCTCCTCACCCTCCAACGGCGGCCCAGCAAGCACTCGAATGTTCTAGATGGAAAGAGGCGGGGTGATGCCGGGTTGAGTCATCCGTCGCGGACAGCATTCGAACCGTCTCGCCCTCTCCCCAGCCTTCGCTACGTATCGCGCCGACGAAATGACGAGAACTTTCTGGAATCTCGCGCGGAAGGTATTTAATCGAGCAGCCGAGATGAGAGATGAGGAGAAGACGGAAGTTAGCGCCAGAGCGCGTAGGGATTCCGCCGTGTAGTCGGCGACGGTTTTGTCCGTAGGGACAAAGCAGGAGAAGAAGAGGATTTCCACCTGAGGGGTGAAGGCTCGAGCTACAGGCAAGAGCGTGAGTTTACTGCTATCGAGCAAATACGCGTGGCAACAGCTGCGTGTGTGAAGCCGACGTGTTTCCGGCGAAGAAGTTTGAAGCTTGGAGAGTGGCCAATTGAAGACGCGAGGTTTCCTGGAAGAGAAACTTCGGTGAGGTTTCCTGGAAGAGAAACTTCGGGGGCAGCGGAACGACAACAACCCTGGACTTTGACTGAGTGATCCTCGGAAGAGTATCATCCAGACTTTTGTTTTAAGAACTTTGGACTGAATGGTTTTTCTATCTCTTTAGTCTTTAAGTGTCTTGGTTGTTCAATGCATGCGACTGCATTGTAGTGCGTATTGTTGTCGGTGTCCGTTGTTTCGTGTGTGGCTGATTGTACTGTGTAGTACTTTGTTTGATTGGTGACGTATTGTATTCAACTATTGTGGAGTGTGCATACTTGTGTATTGTTTTTGATCTGCCAATATTGAGAATATAATTTTCTTTTGGTTATCAACTCTCGGCTCTGACTTGTTCTTTGGGCTACAGCCGGCGTCCACTGGCGCACCAAGTAGGACCACTTCTAAATTGTCCACGCTTTCGTGGTGCGGTTCGGGGGGCCGATACTTCGGCCCTTGGAATTAGCCCGGCGATCGCCTCCCTAATTAACGGAACTGTGACAATTAATCAGGCGTCCGCGACGAGGACCTTTTGGTGCACAGTGCGCCCAAAGTAGTGAGAAAGAGCCTCGAGTTGTTGATAGGGCTATCAGAACGATTTTTATTGTTGCTCAGTATTCTCGTTATCGAGTGCAGGAGAGTGTTCCGATATACTGAGTTAGGCAGATATTTTTTGCACGCGGCAAGGTTTCATTTGCGAGACACATGGATCTCGAAAAGTTAGTCGCTCTTGGTGAGAAGATGGGTCTTTCTGGCGCCGAACTACGGAAGTGGGTCACCCAGAAGGAAAAAGAAGAAAAAGAGAGAGCCAAGGAAGAAAAAGCAGCTGAGTTGGAGAGAGAGAGGTTGCCAGCTGAGAGAGCGAAAGAAGAAAGAGAGCAGCAATTGAAGTTGCAGCTGGAGAGAGAAAAGTTGGCAGCTGAAAGGGCGTGAGAAGAAAGAGAAGCAAAGGAGCGACAGCTGAAAGAAGAAAGAGAGGCAAAGGAGCGACAGCTGAAAGAAGAAAGAGAAGCGGAGATGGCTGAAAGGGAACGGCAGCGACAGCACGAGATCGAACTCGAGCGGCTCCGTTTGCAACAGCGAAGTGAGCACCCGGTCCAAGCTAGAGTTGAAAGCAGTGAACGGGAAGATGATGGCTTCCGCTTGAACCCAAGCAAGCTGCTCGTAGCGTTTGATGAAAGGAAGGACGACCTTGACGCGTACCTTCACCGATTTGAGACGATTGCGATGAGCCAGAATTGGCCGGAACATCAATGGGCAACGGCTTTGAGTACTTGCTAGAGTGGTGAAGCGCTCAGTGTGTACGGTAGGCTGACGCCGACCGATGCAGCCAACTATGCAAAGGTGAAAACTGCTTTGCTGAAGTGATTTAGATTTACTGTGGAAGGTTTCCGGGACAGATTTCAGACAGGAGAGCCAGCTGATGGTGAGACGGCTACGCAGTACGCCGCCCGACTTAGCCATTATTTCGACAGATGGATTGAACTTTCAGGGACAGCGCAGGAGTACGATGAGCTTAGAGAGCTCCTTATTAGAGAGCAATTTCTTACTAGTTGCCACCCAAGCCTGTCGCTGTACTTGAAAGAGAGCAGAGCTCAGTCACTTGAAGGCATGCTTGAATTGGCTGATCAATTCTTGGAAGCGCAAGGTGGCACTAATTTGGCCAAGGTCAAGAAGAAGTGTTCCGAAGATTCGAAAAATTCGGCAACCGAACAAAAGAAGCGTGCACCGGAGAGTGTTCCGCGATGTTTTCGGTGTAACCGAGTGGGTCATCGCGCGAACAACTGTCGAACGATCTTTACGAGCCCTATGGTATTAAAATGTTTTAAGTGTGGTCAGACTAGGCACAAAGCAGACGCATGTCGAATCGGAGCGAGTCAAACTCACCAGGTATCCTGTGTGCAAGCCGCACCGAAAGCCGGTAATAATGCCGTCACCGATGGATTCGTAGAGTTGAAAAATGGGGAGAAAATTCCTATTGTGGGTGCTATAATGACAAAACCTCCAACCGGTGCTACGAAGGGAATGCCAACGCTGCTGGAAAAGTTGCGGGCAAGAAGGTTACGGTGTTGAGAGACACGGGTAGCTCCACGGTTATCGTGCGGAGAAATTCGGTACGGGAAAGTGAGTTAACCGGCAAAACGAAACCGGTTTGCCTAATTGACCGTACGGTTCGGATGCTTCCCGAAGCAGAAATTGAGGTTGAAACCCCGTACTTCAGCAGGAAGGTTACTGCTTTATGCATGAAGACCCCCCTGTACGACCTCGTTATCGGGAACATCGACGGGGCGCGAGGGCTGAAAGATCCAGAACGTTTGGGGGAAGACCCGAAGATGGAGCTTCCGCTGACACAGGGACCGCGAGATTCAGCGGAGAACAATCCTGTGAAGGGTTTCACTTGAGCCCAAGGTGAAGCCTGGGCGCAAGAGGCAGTGAATGAGAACATCATCGTATTGAATGAGGTCGCGTGCTGGGTAGCTGGACTTGCGTCGGCACGACCTCAATCGACCAACAGTGTGAAGGTGACGGAGTCGGCCAGCCAGGCCCAATGTCGTGACATGAATAAATGGGCAGGATCGGTTGAGCGCCATGACCCGTTAACAGTGTCGGTAGTGACAACGATGGCTGAGATGCCGCCTCAGATACAGTCGTTGGAGAGGGTTCGCCAGAACAAGACGAGGAAAACCAAGAAGAGATCGAGCGAGCACTGCAAAAAAGCGCGCAAGCGCAGCTCGAAGTACTCAGGATAGGTGCTGAGGTCAAGTCGGAATGTGTTTGGCAGGGCTGAGTGCCATATGTTGTGTTAATGTTCTTGTTATCCTGTGTCACAACTGTATGTCGAGCGAATCAAAATGTTTGTTGCGGTGATGTGATGTATAAGATTGTACAATTGTGGTAATGAGAGAACTTTGTACATTTGTATTGTTTGGATTATGTGATGGAGTGTTGCATTCATGTACCTGTGGCTATATTTCATGTGTTGTGGAATTGAATCACAATGTACAGTTGTATTGAGGGATCTATTGTGAATGTGAAGTGTCATGAGCGACGGTTTGTGTTATAGTATTTCAGAGTGTGTGGTGACTGTTCGCGCTCGTTTGTGTGGTTTTGAATATTATGAGATAATATTCTTAAAGTGGGGGGCAGTGTCACAAAACGAGCGCTCAAAAGGGGCGCGCCGCCAAATTCTTGCGATAACGCGCGGGAGAGACGCCGCGAGGTCAGCGGAAAAAAAAGAAAACAAGCATCCAAGGACTCCCCGGGCGCGCGACCCTCCCCTCTCGGAAGCGTAGGTTCGCCGACGAACCTCCTCACACCACAACGGCGGCCGAGCAAGCACTCGAATGTTCTAGATGGAAAGGAGCGGGGTGATGCCGGGTTTATTCATCCGTCGCGGACGGCATTCGAACCGTCTCGCCCTATCCCCAGCCTTCGCTGCGTATCGCGCCGACGAAATGACGAGAACTTACTGGAATCTCGCGCGGAAGGTATTTAATCGAGCAGCCGAGATGAGAGATGAGGAGAAGACGGAAGTTAGTGCCAGAGCGCGTAGGGATTCCGCCGTGTAGTCGGCGAAGGTTTTGTCCACAGGGACAAAGCAGGAGAAGAAGAGGATTTCCACCTGTGGGGTGAAGGCTCGAGCTACAGGCAAGAGCGTGAGTTTACTGCTATCGAGCGAAGACGCGTAGCAACAGCTGCGTGTGTGAAGCCGACGTGTTTCCGGTGAAGAAGTTTGAAGCTTGGAGAGTGGCCAATTGAAGACGTGAGGTTTCCTGGAAGAGAAACTTCGGCGAGGTTTCCTGGAAGTAAAACTTCGGGGGCAGCGGAACGACAACAACGCTGGACTTTGAGTGATTCTCGGAAGAGCATCATCCAGACGTTTGTTCCAAGAACTTTGGACTGAATAGGTTTTCTATCTCTTTAGTCTTTAAGTGTCTTGGTTGTTCAATGCATGCGACTGCATTGTAGTGCGTATTGTTGTCGGTGTCCGTTGTTTCGAGTGTGGCTGATTGTACTGTGTAGTATGTTGTTTGGTTGGTGACGTATTGTATTCAACTATTGTGAAGTGTGCATACTTGTGTATTGTTTTTGATCTGCCATAATTGAGAATATAATTTTGTTTTGTTTATCAACTCTTGGCTCTGACTTGTTCTTTGGGCCACAGCCGGCGTCCGCTGGCGCGCCAAGTAGGACCACTTCTAAATTGTCCACGCTGTCGTGGTGCGGTTCGGGGGGCCGATACTTCGGCCCTCGGAATTAGCCCGGCGATCGCCTCCCTAATTAACGGGACCTGTGACATCAGGCGAGATGAAAAGAGGATTTTAATATAATGTGCGTCCCTGTACCAGAGAGTGGAGGGTGGTGAATGGAATGGAATGAAAAAACTTTACTTCAGTCCTGCAGGCCGCGCTTAGCGCGTAGCGGGCGTCTCCCACGTAAGGACCGACAGGGAGTACTTGGCGGCCGCTTCGTGGGCATGCTGGACGGCCCATTGCTGGTCGGCGAGAAGGGAGCTCCATAGGGACCTCTCCCACTTGCTTGAGGTACAGTCGGGAGGAGTTGTTCTACACTCCCAGAGCATGTGTGCCAGTGTAGCTTTGTGTCCACGTGATGGGCATGTGTCTCTGGGGTATGCATCGGCATAATAAACGTGAAGCGTGGCAAGGTTTGGGTACGTGTGTGTCTGTAATAGGCGTAGGGTTAATGCCTGTGGTCGGTAAAGTTTCGGATGTGGGGGTGGAAAAATGCGGCGTTCCAGGTAAAAGTGCTTTGTAATTTCATTGTACGTAATTGGTGCATCCCGATTGGTATCCAACCCAGCAAGATGAGGTTGCCCTGGGGCAGTGCGGTCGGTAAGTGCGCGCGCTGCATCATGGGCGATCTCGTTGAGGTTGGATAGGGCACCCGGCACCTGGCCGAGATGGGCGGGGAACCAGATGACAGTGTGGTGCTTCAGGGCACTCGGGTCCGCATTGCGCAGGATACGTAACGCCTGGTCGGAGATGACTCCGCGTTCGAAGGCTTTGATGGCCGGCCTGTAGTCACTGTAGATGAATTCCCGTTTGCTGTCGAGCATAGATATAGCTATAGCTACTTGCTCCGCTACTTCGGTGTTTCGGGTGAATAACATAGAGGGTGGTGAATAACATAGATATTTCGTTTCACCAGGGTGGCAAGGACTTCGCGACTGTCGGGAGAAGGAGGCCTATCTCACCAGCCTAGCCTGTCCGCCCGATTCCTGTAAAGCAATAATATCTGGTGTATCTGTTTCATAGAGCGTCGCTGGAAATTGTTGCAGCATGCCCCTCTGCCAGATCCAGTACTGAGTGTGCGAATCACTCATGGCTATCTTGGTTAATGCGATCATAAGGCTTCTGATGCGAGTGTACACTGCTCAAGCCCCGTAACCCAGCTGTTGTAGCTGACGAGAAGACTCGAAAGTGTTGCTTCAAGGTTGCTTTGGATAATTGTTGCTCGCGCTTCCAGCTTTCCATCGAGCATTAAGGTGAGGTGGTGCTCTAAGTTTGCTGTGAGAATTGAATCGAAGGATTGCTTTCGTGCTTGAGTGATGGTTTGCTCAAGCATAAGTGGTAACTGCCGTTCAAGTACGGTCGAATCGTCTAGTTGAGTTGCTGCTACAGTACGAATTCTGCAGGCAAAATGGGTGCAGAGGTGGCAGGTGATTGCGACAATTGTGTGGCTGGTTCTTCTGTGTTTCGAGCCTTTCGTTTAGGAGAGTTGGTTGTAAAATTGGTGGGGAGGTCAACAGAGTGAAGCAAAGAAGAAGACGAAGGTTGCTGGGCAAGTTCTTTTAGAAAAGCAGTGTTTTCAACGCAGAGTTCTGGTACTAACGTACGGAGCGAACGCAGTTCCTCTGTGATAGTACTTAACATGGTTTCCTTATTAGGCGCATGGGCGTCGTAGGAGAGCGCAAAATAGGCACTTGCCCCCCCCCCCCCTCCTCAATCCTCAACAGCAGTTGTCCTCACTTAAGCTACACCAGTGCAATCTTCCTCTCTCAGCGCGATGAAACACTGGTTCAAACCCCCCCAAGGAGAAATCCTGCCGACGATCAAGATCAGGCGTTGCCGTGTGTTTAGTTGTTGTTGCTGTATTATTTGTAGAAGAAAGTTGGGAGGCCATGCTAGCCTAGCTTAGCGTAGGGGTGGCGAGGGTGAGACCGGGTTGCCGCTGCTGAAGGGGGGACCATACGAAGCCTCGGGCGCCATAGATCCCAATATATAGGAGCTCCTGGGGCTGATTCTTGCGCCGCTGCTTTGATCGGCTGTGTGAGACACGATGTTTCAAGGTTGAACTGGGACTGCGAGAGCGGGTGTCACTAGGCTTCACCTCGTGGCGTTCCGGATGAGCATCTTGCATGGAGATTGCGGTTGAGAGGTGCTGTTGTTGTGTTTAGAGAAATTTATTCTCACTGACAGTGAACATCAATTACAATCCAACAGAACATTGCGACAGAACACAACATCCACAGACACACCAAAAGTTGTTACAAAAAGATATGTGTACATATGTAAACGGGACACAACATACACAACTTACCCAACTACACAGGAATTGTTACAAAAACAATGTCTACATATGCATAATGCATGGTAAACGAAGAACACACAAATGAAATATAGAGATCTATATGTCAGGTATTTACATAGTATTTACAAGGTATTTGTATGAGTACTAAACAAAGGTTAACCTACCAATACCAGGCTGGCCTGAAAACAAGCCTTACACATCTCTCACAGACGAACACGAAACGGCAGGACCAGTGTCGAAGGAATGCCTCCTCACTCAGAAAGAAGAGTTCCTCCGACAACACAGATAGTATTTCTTTGTACAGTCGCTCCAAAATCGGGAAGAGAGCACGGCGGCGACGACCTGCTGCAACAGCTTCACAACGGTTACGCCAAAGACAGTAGGCACCAGCAACAATAAGAAGGCAGGCAAAGCGGCCTCGAGAACAACATCCAGAAGAAACAAAGCGGTTTACTCCGAGGCCACGAAATCCTGCATGCACAGCCCTCCAGAAAACACGAACAACGACACATTGCCTTAACACATGCTGATTTGTTGTTGGAGCTTAGCTTTTTCTTGGCTACGATGAATGAGGAGGCGAGGTGTCTGGTAGCGCTAAGTACAGGTTTTGTCACCTGTTTGGTGGGCTTAACCACAAATAAGACTCTCAAGGGTGGATGGAAGAGCAGTAGCAGGGTTGGCTGTGCCACACAGCGTGCAGATTACGGCATTTGGTTTGGGGTAGACATCTGTATAGTGGCCGAATGTCCCACATTTGTCGCAGACCGCAGTGTGCTTCTTATATAGGTGAGATTTGTATTCGGCCCCTCGATAGCAGACATGGAAAGGGGCTTGATTACCATTGAATAGAATGTGTACCTTGCTTTTATTTCTCATTCGGCGAGCTAGCAGTATCGCGGGGTTGCGGTCGTTGACAGCACTTGCTCAGATGTCTTCAGGAGAGTCGTAAGGGTGAATATCGTGGATCACTCCCTTTGCTGTGTTATCAGGAGAAGTTACGTAGGCTCGAGTATCATATGCTTCAGTTTCCACTGTAGTTCAGAGATCCGACTGCAGATTTACTCCTCGGAGGGATTAGGTGCTTACTACAATGAGATTAGTTTAAACGCATGTGCGGTAAATGTCCTCTTTGGGTAGTGGTTGCTTGCAGATCCACTGCGCGTAGAAAAGCATCGCGCAGTTGTGTTTCCCCCCCTTTCGAGAGGTTGAGGCCATTCCTCGGGTGAATCACGACTTTGACGTGATCATCAGGCAGACGCAGTTGCCTGGGTTTGCGAGAATGGTGCTGAGCAGATCGGTTCGGCATCGGTGTATTGGACGCGCTTCCCTGGCCAGCTGGCGATGCCGCAGCGTTCGATTCATGCTTGCGTTGCTTGCTTCGGCGGCTAGAGATTCATCTGGCTTCGACGGCAGCGTCTTCAGGGGTGATCTCACCTCCTTCGACTGCGACCGCTTCCATAGTTAACACGGCTGCGATTTCTGAATGTACGGCTCAACGTGGGCGAGTCAGATGGAGTGGAATGGCACCGGCGTTGTGGCAAGGAGGAGCTGTTGTCGCAGCCGCCGTGCCAGCGTCGGGTAGCGCGAGCAGTAATAGCTCCTCTTTAAGGTTAACGCCTCTACTACATTGGTCGGGAACAGCTCGCTCACCAAAAATTGTTCGTTTACTGCGCTCGGGCGTTGAATGTATTGGGTGCTTGGGTAGTTACAGTCATCGAAAATCCAATGGGAGATATCAAAAGGTAGTGGAAGCCTTTTATACATGCAGGAGTGAGTGGGTGCGCTGCTGCTCAGCTGCATGTCCAAGGCGTCTCTGACGTGGAAACCTAAGATTTTGACCCCAACTCTCGCCACGCCGTGTAACCTTGAAGCATAAAACGGTGAATTTTTTTTGAAATTTTTTTCTATATCAAGTTAAATACAGCTGTCTGTCAGTTACAACAAAATTTATTTAAAGGTTCTTAGCTAACGGTAAAGTTTAGGAGAGTTCAATGCAGCGGTAGGTGTTTTGCGAAATATACAGATTATTTTTGGTAACTAAACACCCTCAAAGCACGGGCTACTTTAAGGATTCATTTCCATGACGTGCAACTTCGACACACTTTAATAACGTACGCAGTACATCTGAATAATCTATTCGTTTGAATGATAATCGAGTGACAGACAGACCAAAATTTCTGCGTTTAGGCATTGATGCTCTTCGATGGTAGAGTACCAAGTCCTAGAAATCGTTAAACACTTATTCTGGACCCACGTAGCTGCTGTAATTTACTGCCTCAGAGTAAATTTTTTTGGGCGTTGTTTGCGAGACCGCTTCGCTTGTCTTCTCATTGTTGCCAACTCTTTCTGCCTCTGACGCAACCTCTTCAAGGCGGTTGCAGCGGGCCGCCGCCGCCGTGCGCTCTACCCGATCCTATAGCGATTGTACTCGGAGCTGGTGTTTGTTTTGTTGGAGGAGCACTTCTTCCTCAATAAGAGGAATGTCTTCGGCACTGGCCTTGCTCTTTTGTGCCGGTCTGCAACGGACGAGCGAGACTTGTCTTTCGGCCGGCCTGGTATTGGTAGGCTGATGTGTCGATGCGCAAGCAGAAATGGCATGCCAACATGTAAATATGCAAAATGTACATATTCATGTTTTATTTGTGTCTCTTGTTTACCATCAAGTATTTTTGGAGGTTGTATTTGTGTGAACCATCGAATTCACATGTTCTTTCAACGTTATCTCATATCCATGTTCATGTAAATGACGTCTGTTTTGTCATCATCGTTAGAGTATGTCTAAGAAGGAAACATCTGTTGAGTGTTATTGACGTCTGTGACAATAACTTTTTTAAAACAGATAATTGAGCGACAGACAGACCAAAGTTTCTGCATTGAAGGCATTGATGTTCTGCCAATGTAAAGTACCAAGTACTCGAAATCGTTAAACACTTCTTCTGGACACACATAGCTGCTGTATTTCGCTGCCTCAGAGTAAATCACTTCGTTTATTCGGGGCGTTGTTCGCGTGGCCACTCCGCTTGTCTTCTTATTGTTTTCGGTTCTTTCTACCTCTGGCGCAACCGCTGCGAGGCGGTTGCAGCGGGCCACCGCCGCCGCGTGCTCTTCTCGATCCTGGAGTGATTGTACTCAGAGCTGCTATGTGTTTAGTCGGAGGAGCTCTTCTTCCTCGGTGAAGAGGATTTGCTTCGGCACTGGTCTTGCCCTTTTGTGTTGGTCGGTGACGGACCAGTGAAACTTGTCGAATGCACCCGCAGCTGTTGCTATGGTAGACAGAGTGATAGCGGAGAGATAACACCTGCCAGCGCGTGGAGACCGCCGCGGACAACGCCGGATGCCTGCTGTAGCCCGACTATGAAATGCATTAACGTTTAAAAAAGGGCGTTTAGATGAATGCGACGCACCCGAGGGCAAAGCTGGCTATGCCTGCTTGAATAAAGCCACGATATATCGTTTCTGTTATTGGCACAAAGAGCGATAGCTTGCATGGTAAAAAATACATGCCGACTCGACAAGCGTCTCGACACTGATGGCGCCGCGTGAGGGCTCCATTTTGTCTAGTGCAAGTTCTTGTATTTGCTTACGCCTGCTTGAAGCTTTTAAAATATCTGGAAGTGAAGTGTGCGCTTTGATTGGCCCATTCAAGCATCGCGTCTGTCTTGTTTCTGATATACACCCAATAACGAACATTGTAAATGTTAATATATACGTATAGCGAACCACACTGTGCAGTAAAGCAGATAGTTCATAAGCTTGATTTGGGACTCTTGTTTGCAGGCTTATTAGCCTATGCCGACCTCATGACTTGGCCCCAGAAGCAGAAGCTGCACTTTTACGTAGAGAGACAAGGTTACTGAGAAGTAACATAAAATGAGGCAGATGGAAGTGTAGGACGTGATATTTGTAGTCCCTGTGTTAAAGATGTCATGATGTTGTAACATTTACACATATACATCACAATTGCTTTATTAAATGATTCTTCCTACCAGACGGGTGCTCATAGAAGCGTTCATTTCGTTTATCTTAATTACCACAAATAAAATACTTTATATTTTCTTCGGTAATATTTTTTGTTACGAAAAAAAGGGTAAATTACAAAACCAGCCAATTGTTAGTTTTTTTGTTGGTTCTCATTGTTATTGTGCCTAACAAGGAAACAAATCACTGCACATTCACGGAGTGGATGATGATGAGTGGGGCGAAGCACCCGTCCGTTCGTTCATCCGTCTGTCTGTCTGTCTGTCCGTCCGTCCGTCCGTCCTTCCGTCCGTTCATCAGTCTAGCCATTCGTTCATGCTTCCGTCCGCGTGGTCGTACGTCGTCTGTCTGTCTGTCTGTCTGTCTGTCTGTCTGTCTGTCTGTCTGTCTGTCCGTTCGTCCGTCCGTCCGACCGTCCATTCATCAGTCTGGCCATTCCTTCATGCTTCCGTCCGCGTGGTCGTACGTCTGTCTGTCTGTCTGTCTGTCTGTCTGTCTGTCTGTCCGTCCGTCCGTCCGTCCATCCGTTCATTCATCAGTCTGGCCATTTGTTCATGCTTCCGACCGCGTGGTCGTACATACGTCCGTCCGTCCGTCCACCCGTCAGTCCACCCGTCCGTCCACCCGTCCGTCCATCCGTCCGTCCGTTCATCAGTCTGGCCATTCGTTCATGCTTCCGTCCGCGTGGTCGTGCGTCTGTCTGTCTGTCTGTATGTCTGTCTGTCTGTCCGTCCGTCCGTCCGTTCTTCAGTCTGGCCATTTGTTCATGCTTCCGTCCGCGTGGTCATACGTCTTTCTGTCTGTCTGTCTGTCTGTCTGTCTGTCCGTCCGTCCGTCCGTTCATCAGTCTGGCCATTCGTTCATGCTTCCGACCACGTGGTCGTACGTCTGTCTGTCTGTCTGTCTGTCTGTCCATCCGCCCGTCTGTCCGCCCGTTCGTTCGTCCATCCGTCCGTCCGTTCATCAGTCTGGCCATTCGTTCATGTTTCCGTCCGCTGGTCCTACGCCTGTCTGTCTGTCTGTCTGTCTGTCCGTCCGTCCGTCCGTCCATCCGTCCATCCATTCATCAGTCTGGCCATTCGTTCATGCTTCCGTCCGCGTGGTCGTACGTCTGTCTGTCTGTTTGGCTGGCTGTCTGTCTGTCCGTCCGTCCGTACGTACGTACGTTCATCAGTCTGGCCATTTGTTCATGCTTCCGTCCGCGTGGTCATACGTCTTTCTGTCTGTCTGTCTGTCTGTCTGTCCGTCCGTCCGTCCGTTCATCAGTCTGGCCATTCGTTCATGCTTCCGACCACGTGGTCGTACGTCTGTCTGTCTGTCTGTCCATCCGCCCGTCTGTCCGCCCGTTCGTTCGTCCATCCGTCCGTCCGTTCATCAGTCTGGCCATTCGTTCATGTTTCCGTCCGCTGGTCCTACGTCTGTCTGTCTGTCTGTCTGTCTGTCTGTCCGTCCGTCCGTCCGTCCATCCGTCCATCCATTCATCAGTCTGGCCATTCGTTCATGCTTCCGTCCGCGTGGTCGTACGTCTGTCTGGCTGTTTGGCTGGCTGTCTGTCTGTCCGTCCGTCCGTACGTACGTACGTTCATCAGTCTGGCCATTCGTTCATGCTTCCGTCCGCGTGCTCGTACGTCTGTCAGTCTGTCTGTCTCTCTGTCTGTCCATCCGTCCGTCCGTTCATCAGTCTGGCCATTCGTTCATGCTTCCGTCCGCGTGGTCGTACGTCTGTCTTTCTGTCTGTCTGTCTGCCTGTCTGTCTGTCTGTCCGTCCGTTCGTCCATCCGTCCGTCCGTTCATCAGTCTGGCCATTCGTTCCTGCTTCCGTCCGCGTGGTCATACATCTGTCTGTCTGTTTGGCTGGCTGTCTGTCTGTTCGTCCGTCGGTCCGTACGTTCATCAGTCTGGCCATTCGTTCATGCTTCTGTCCGCGTGGTCGTACGTCTGTCAGTCTGTCTGTCTGTCCGTCCATCCGTCCGTCCGTACGTACGTTCATTAGTCTGGCCATTTGTTCATGCTTCCGTCCGCGTGGTTGTACGTCTGTCTGTCTGTCTGTCTGTCTGTCCGTCCGTCCGTCCGTCTGTTCATCAGTATGGTCATTCGTCCATGCTTCCGTCCGCGTGGTTGTACGTCTGTCTGTCTGTCTGTCTGTCTGTCCATCCGTCCGTTCGTACGTTCATGAGTCTGGACATTCGTTCAAGCTTCCGTCCGCGTGGTTGTACGTCTGTCTCTCTGCCTGCCTGCCTGTCTGTCTGTCTGTCTGTCTGTCTGTCTGTTCGTCCGTCCGTCCATCCGTTCATCAGTCTGGCCATTCGTTCATGCTTCCATCCGCGGGGTCGTACGTCTGTCTGTATGTCTGTCTGTCTGTCTGTCTGTCTGTCCGTCAGTCCGTACGTTCATCAGTCTCGCCATTCGTTCATGCTTCCGTCCGCGTGGTTGTACGTCTGTCTGTCTGTCTTTCCGTCCGTCTATCCGTCCGTCCGTTCATCAGTCTGGCCATTCGTTCATGCTTCCGTCTACGTGGTCGTACGTACGTACGTACGTCTGTCTGTCTGTCTGTCTGTCTGTCTGTCTGTCTGTCTGTCTGTCTGTCTGTCTGTCTGTCTGTCTGTCTGTCTGTCTGTCTGTGACGGATGGGCGAATGTTTCACCCCAGTCATCATCATTCACTCCGTGGATATGCTATGAAAACCACTAACGCCGTCTAGTGATAGCATTTCCAAGAAGCCATACACACAACGCCATATAGGAAGCAATTCCGAAAGCTAACTCGAAGTGGCTACTACAGCATACTTATACAACAAGGGAACGGCCCACATCCTAAGGAGCTTCGTCCCATAACGAGTACTTCACAGTTATCATTTTTTTGTTTACTCGGAGGCAAAAGTTAGATGTTTGACCAAGCTTCACGCATGCAGCAAAGTTGCTGAATTAGCAAATGAATAAGTTTTTCAAGAATTATATTGTCATGCATTTTCAGCTGAGAATTTATCGTATGGCCTGTTGAAACCAGCGCATGCTACTGATTGCTACACACAAACGCTTAGAGGTAGCTGCGTTGTGCGCGTGACGCTTTTCACAACTTTCATGACCTATTGGTGGGGCGACTATACATCCAACATAGCGGTCGTTGAGACGATCGCCCCGAAAGAGACGATATATAGGAACGTACACTTGTAGAGAAGACTGCAATTATTCGCACTTCGGTGGCCCTTGAATTTGTGTTTTTGAGAAAGCAGGGGAGCCCTAACATAATATAATAAGTGAACAAAAGCCGGGTAGCAAATTGGGAAGAGTAATTTGTGCAAAATTGCAAATAAAACCCACACGCATACGCTCTTCACAATGCTGGCTGTACGTCATCACACGCAATGCTGCACAAATTGCTGCAGATGTGAAGGTTATGGAAGCACTTCGCAGACGCCTCAGATGTGTAATGATGCAACAAACGTTTTCAAACCGGCCATATCATTATGTTCTAGAAGTGAAAGACATTCCTAATTTAGTTATGCTGCTGTTTACACAATGATCGTATTGAGCAGACGAACGAAGCGAGAGAACTGCAAACCTGGAAGTTGCTGTACTTGTGCAGAAAATGGGTGCTGCATACACTGAGGGGCCTTGGTTATTTTCCTGCTAAATTTAGCCCTATCAACCCCTGATGACTTTTCGGGGGGCTAATTTGAACGGAGTGCTGAATTTTCCTTCCGGTGTATATTATACGCTGTGAGCTTAAAATTAAGTTCGCAGTGAAATCAGTCGGCATTTTATTTTCTTTCTACTTTCCTTTTAACTTGAGAAACTCGAAGGGTCACGGTAATATCGAGACCATTCAGAACGTTGAAAAACGACCACACACGCGTGCAAACAAGCAGCAGCGTCTGCTGTTTGAAGCAGATTCAAAACATCAATCATCTCAACTTAGCTTCCGGCCGCCCCCGCTCAGTGGCGCCACGGTACCTGGAAGTTGCGAATAGACTGACACACAGCCGCTTAAGAGCAGCTGTTCGTCTGCAGAACAATTATGCTAGCGGCGTAATCTAGAACGCATTTCACTCGGCGCGAAGATGCATTCATTATGTTTTCTATAGTTGTATTGCAGCCAAACTGGCTGCGTCTCGGCAAGACGTGCTTGTAAAATGTGCGAACTCTTAGGCAATTTTCTTCAGTGCTTAGGTAGTCTGGGGGACGTCAAATCCACGAGTAGCTTAGCATATGCAACACTGTGCTAAACTAGTCTTTGTCACGCTTCAATGCAGCTTGAGAAACTACGCTTTCACGTCGTAAAAATAAATAAAATAAGCCATACCAATCGACCTGCGCATTTATATGTAGCCGACACGTGGTTATGTTGCGATATGGCGTCCATTTTTACGTTTTTTGTTCAATCCCACCGTTTCTGCAACCGTATTTCCGCCCGGAAGCCCGGGAGACTCTTTCAAGAATGGATGGATGGATTGGATGGATTGATATGGCTGTACCCTTCAGATCGGGCAGTGGCTAACACCACCAAGCCGTAATAGTTATTGAACCAAAAACTAGATTTATTTTTTTTTACTTTAAATAGTGAGGTTGAAGACTCGTACTTTGCAGTGAAGGGTTTCATTTTCACTCGTGCCTTGACTTTAGCCACCAATCAGATAACCTCCTTCTAGTTAATTCTGCCCGCTTAAAGTCTATTTTGCCCTCCCTGTCCCTAAACACCAGTGCTTTGAAAAACTCGGCGCCATCATCCTGAACTATAGGGTGAAGCCCTTTACAGAACATTATCAAGTGTTCCGCAGTTTCCTCTTCCTCTCCACACGCACTGCATGCCGTGTCTACCCCTTCGTATTCGGCCCGATATGCTTTGGTTTGCATTACTACAGTCCTGGCCTCAATTAGTAGAGAACTACCCCGAGTATTACCATAGATCCGTTCCTTGGCAATTTCCTTGTTAAAAGTTCGATAGATCTCTAGTGTGGATTTCTTGTAATAGACTACAGCACCGCCGCTCTTTTCTGCACAAACGAGGTAGCTTTACGGCAGCCGGTTGCGCTACTGTACTACGGCTCTAAGTTTGCACTCTCATAGACGGCAAGCGGCTCCAATGAATGGGTTTTAACTTTGTATTTATTGCGCAAAATTTGTTGTTCATCTACGGCAACCTATGTAGTTGACGCTATCACTTTAAGATAAAGCACGGGGGGATGACGAGCTCGGAATGCATAGCGGTGTGCATAATTTGCATGGTTAGGTCTTTCGCCGCAGTTGCCCAAAAATACCTAACGCCAATATATGTAATTGCTCTTGTAATACGCTGCAACTGTAACGCTACGAGCTTTGTGCCCACAACTATCAAAATGCTTCACAATTCAGCAGACGTGTTCTGACGCTCACTCACACTGTCAGACAAAATAGAACGAACACTCCGTCATTCGATAGGTTGCAGCCCTGCTCACCAACTCATAAGTTGTTGGTAGTGATGCATTTTTTCTGCTCTTCCGACAAAAACGATTGTTGGCACAGTTCACTCAATAATTGTACTCCAAAGCAACTCTTTCAAAGACTGGACCTGATTGTGAGAGCCGATTCGTACCTACGTTTACTAATGACCTCAGCAACGGTCGCTCGCCACAAACGCAGCACGCACAACGAAGCAGCCGCAAGTTCATAAAAAAAGATGGAAGTATGAAAATATATACGTTGGAGTGCCGCATTTGGCACCACACCTTTCTTGAGTGCCACTCACTAAGTGCAGTGCAAGAGACACAGCATCACGCTTATGCAGCCTCTGGAAGATTGCGAGTTCGTAGGAGGACACGACTGCTACGCATACATTAGCGTTTATAACGCTGCAAATCGACGACATGCGTTAGCCACATGGTCCGTTCTCAGTATTACAAAAAGCACGAATTACTCAACCAAGGCGAGAACACATGCGTTTAGCACCGGTTACATATATAAACAAACGAAAGTTCTTCCTATAGATATAAATGTTTGTATTAAAATTCACTAAAATGTACAAAACAACTAGAGTCGTTTGCAGGCAAGCATGACAGAGGGTGTGAGTTAAATAGTCTTTCAGTGTAAATAAAGTAAACCTAGAAAATGTGATGGGAAAGTCGCTCATTGGGAAATAGGACCTTGTGAAGGCGGCGAAGCAACTTCACTGCTTACGCCGCTGTTGCTGCGTTTCGAGTGCTTTTGACTGCGGGGTGAAGCGACAGTTTCAGTAGTCGGGCTGGGCGCTGATCCCGGAGACAAAGTCTTAGACGGAGGACTCACATCTGTTGGTCCGGACGACTGTGTGGCCCTTCGACGCGACTTGCGAGTTTTGAATGACGCGCCCATGGGCTCGCGTCCCTGGTTTAAAGATGCCTTCAGAGCCTCCTTTCGCTGCTGCTCGGTATCAGGGGTCAGCTGCGGGGTTCGATCCGTCTTCTTCTTACGTATAAATATTGCCGGCAGCCACTGAATAGCCGTCGCGCTGGCGAACACAAGTAGCGTCATAACGAGGTCCACTACAACAAGATTGTCGGCCATCAGAGAGTCCAGAAGAGTGGCCAACAGTGCGCCAGCTCGTCCGACCGCATATGACACGCACAACCCCATGCTGCGTGTCCCAGTGGGGAACACTTCCGTGGTGTAGCAATAGTTGATGGCTATCGCGACAGAGGCACTGTTGTCCACAATAAGCCTCGCAATAGCTGCCGCGGGAAAGGGTATGTTCAGAGTGCGAATGAAGGCGCGCAGGGCGCTAGCCAAGCAGAGCAAGGCCAGTAGCATGGACAACGCGTTCCGTTGGCCCCACTTCATGATGACGTTGTAGATAACAATGACCAGCAGAATTTGAAGCACAAACGCAGTCATGGCCCACTCGCTACTAATCGTCCTTTTGCGGAGGCCAGTTGCGTAGAACGCGAAACTCACGCCGAACCAGGAAATGAGGACGGATACTGCTTGTTGGCTGAAGGTTGATTTGTTGGTGCCCGTGCCGGTGCTGATTGTCGGTGCAGCCGAGTCTCGCTTTTCCAGCTGCGTCTTCAACAGCTTGAAGGTGGCCTTGGCTTTCGCCAGATCTATTCCGTTTTGCGCGGCTGCGCGCAGTAGGACGCGCTCGGCAAGCCGAACTCGGCGTATATCGATGAGCCAAACCGGGGACTCCTCGATCGCGTAGTAGCAGAAAGTGGCCACCAAAGCCGTTGTGGTCACGAGAAACGCGTGCGACAGCCACCAATGCGGATCAGCCAGCGCCACGACGGACAGCAGTGGAGGTGCCCACGCCGCACTTATGGTCGTAGCCAGGATGCTGTAAAGTGCGCGGTGCTCATTTCCCGTAACCTCGTAGAGCACGATGAAGACCAGAATGCCGGTGGCGCTCGAGGTTCCGGCGACGAGACAGCGTGCCAGCAGGAACATGGTGAAGACCTGCGACAAGGCGGCAGCCATGCTGGCCAAAAGCATGGTGAAGGAGCAGAGCAGGATAGTGGGCCTGCGCCCTTGGCGGTCGGCCACGATGCCGGCCAAAGGCACGATCACCATGGCGCCTACCATGTACGCGGATGTCGAGAGTGTGTACAGCCAGCGACGGCCGCACACCAGGTTCCATGCGCTGACGATGCTGTCTCCTTGTCTTTCATAGTCCCACCAACGACAGGACACCACTTGGCGGTGCTCGTTTTTGTCTTCACCCTTCGGATGAAACGGGAGAGAGTATGCGGAGCCCAGGCGTTATTGATTTCGCACTCTTTATGGTTACATGCGAAAATCTTTCTTGGCCCCAAGTTACTGCATCTACAAATTTACGTGAACACTTTAGGGGACACGGTGACAAAAACAAAAATAAAGGTAACGAAAACACAGGACTAAACATTTTTCCATTTGTTACTGTTGGAGCACTGCAAGTGTGGTCATGAAATTCTTGGCGAAACATAGTTTTGGCATAGTTGGTTTACAACTTCTGGAGTAAAAAAAATGGTTCAGCCAAACAACACTGGGAAAAATAAGGAGCGCTAGTGTTGTGCTCTTTGTGCGTCCATGCGTCGCGCTGCGCAACAATTTTTTCCCTCAAGATGGTCAGCTGATAAATGCGTTTATCGGCATGGCCACGCAAAAACGCGTACTCGAAAAAGTGATACAGATTTGTATCAACAATTTTAACATTCTTCTCGACTGCCCAGGCTCGTGGCGTTCTAGGATCTCATAAACAAATATTCTGCATTATCTAGTGTTTTTGTTTACTTTCACAAGCCTCTTAAGGACAGCACAGATTATGCTGGTTCTAGTTCTTACGGCTTTGCGCGCACATCTCAGAGCTGCGGCTTTCTTTGTGTGACAGCTAGGGGCGCGTAATCACTGGGGTCACTGATGCCATAAAGACAGGGAATGTGCTACCGTGGTCCGGACGTTCCACCTGACTCGCTGCCACTCACAAGGTATGCCTGTCCACTACAAACGACAAAGTTTCTGGTTCATAAGAGGAGGGCATAGTGCGCTTACCGGCACTGGAGGTTCGTATACGGTGCATTGGCTGAATTGGCCGTCCGGCAAAATAGGTATTGCCACGTTCTTCCACTCCTGGAGGGGCATGTCTACAAGTTCCTCGGGCGGATGGCACCAGTGGTCTACGGGGCGACCGATGAGGCGGTAGGCGAACGCGTGCAAGACCAACACTGTGAAGCAGAGCAGGGAGCACATTAGCACCATCTGCTGAAACTTGCCGTTGCCGAGACAGACGTAGATGTTCTCTTGGATTAAGAGACGTGCATCCGTGGCAGTCGCGAAGCCATCCAGCGCGCTCTGCGGTGGTGTACCATGACCTGAGCCGGCTTTCTCTGTCGGTGATGTCATGGCGGGGAAGGCACAGCGACGACGGCAGAAGCACCGATATGCTAGGTAGATAGGAAGCAAGGGTAGATCTGATCGTTGTGCGTGAAGTCGGGGCGACAGAAGCAGAGACGAGCGATATTTGGTCGCTGTTGCAACTGCAGCTGAAAATATTGACGATTACAAGAGTCGAACTCGAGCGAAGACTCGAAGAACCACCCCAGCGCTCACACGCTTCTTCTTGAGAGCTCGCGGTCGCGCGTGCACGGCTTTCTTGCTTGTTCTGCTCTGGCTCTTGCCCACTGAGGATGACTGGTGGTGAATGTAAGTGAACTATTATGGACAATGCAGGGTAAAAGGAAAAAAATGATTACTTTGTTTTTAACAGAGTGTTGTAATATTGAGATAAAGAAAAAAAGCAATCGAATTTATCGAATACATAGGAATATAAGTAATACATGATTCTTTATAGGTTAAACTAATTCAGTGTAATTTTTAAACGTTAAATTTAAGCTTGACAAGGAAAGAAAGCTGATCAATGACACAGCTAAGAAATATCTTTGTGTATCACAGGAATTTACAAAGGAAAAAGCAGACATTCTTGTCGCAAAATTCTAAAGAAGCTGCCCCAAAGGACAGATTATTCGGTGTATTATGGCTAGAAATGTTACTAGAACTATAACGGGTGCTGCGTCCGCAGAGGAAAAATCTCATTTCGTTCCACCCGTATTAAAAGAGGCGAGGCGTCGTTATCGACGCGAAAATAAAAAGAAAGTCACAGCTTAACGAAAAGGGCGAACGAATGAACGCAACAGCTACATATTCGAATGTTTTACGAAACAAGGCGAGCATTTTTAGGGCCAATAATAATTGTTGTAAACATGCGCATGCTAAGTAACCAAATTTCAAGCGACGCGGCCCTATTAGATGACAGTGAATGACGTTGATATACGAAGGGAGGCTGCCAGTCAACCCATTTAGATCCGATCTCACATAACTGTACTACACACTAGTGTAAGAGAACACGGCCGCTCCAGGTACACTTTTGGAGCCGCCCCGCTACGGTGGTCTAGTGGCTAAGGTACTCGGCTGCTGACCCGCAGGTCGCGGGATCAAATCCCGGCTGTGGCGGCTGCATTTCCGATGGAGGCGAAAATGTAGGCCCGTGTACTCAGATTTGGGTGCACGTTAAAAACCCCAGGTGGTCGAAATTTCCGAAGCCCTCCACTACGGCGTCTCTCATAATTATATGGTGGTTCTGGGACATTAAACCCCACAAATCAAATCAAATCAACAATTTTGGAGCCGTTATTCTGTGTATGTGTTGAGAGCGCAGTCTGTAGAAGCTTACGACTGCTGTGGATGCAAAGGCGCACGCTGATCGTTGAAGCGCCCCCCCCCCCCGTCCCCTGTTCTCTTTTTAGATAAGCGCGTGCGCAGATGAACGGGCCGGAAAGGTGATGTTCGCTTCGTAGGAAGAGGAGGCTAGCGCATCTTTTACCGTAGATATACATATACATTTACGTGAATGACGGTGGTGGCGGCGATGATGGCAAAACCCAGTCGAGACTCTCCATATAATTGCTATCGCAATAAATGGAAAAATTTTAGGTAAGAACGTTTTCCGGTTCAGCCTTGCATTGTAGCCATTCAACGGCTTAAGTCGCTGCTTTAAATAACTCGCCATCTGAATAGGAGTTTGAACTAATATATTAAATGCGAAGCACCTATTAGTAGACTGCAGATACTATCTATCTATCTATCTATCTATCTATCTATCTATCTATCTATCTATCTATCTATCTATCTATCTATCTATCTATCTATCTATCTATCTATCTATCTATCTATCTATCTATCTATCTATCTATCTATCTATCTATCTATCTATCTATCTATCTATCTATCTATCTATCTATCTATCTATCTATCTATCTATCTATCTATCTATCTATCTATCTATCTATCTATCTATCTATATATCTATCTATCTATCTATCTATCTATCTATCTATCTATCTATCTATCTATCTATCTATCTATCTATCTATCTATCTATCTATCTATCTATCTATCTATCTGTCTATCTGTCTGTCTGTCTGTCTGTCTGTCTGTCTGTCTGTCTGTCTGTCTGTCTGTCTGTCTGTCTGTCTTTACTTGACATTACTTGAAGCTCACCAAAATTTGCATGGAAGGGCATTAGTGTGTAAGAAGCATCATGAAGAACTCCTTACGTGAACAGCGTGAGATCCTTGTCGCGTACGTAATGAAACCTTTTCCTCAAGTTACACGTAGCAAATACCAGCAAACCACGCCTCAATGGCCCAAGAAGTGCATGCACGAGCCACAAATGGTTTACAGTGTGTATCAAACCGGGAATGGCGACCACAGACTTTCAAAAAAGCTTTGCGTTATTGCGGTATGTAGCTTGTATAGCAAGCGGGGCCAGCGTTGGCAGCATTAACGGGGAGGGGAAAATCGGAGGAACTGAAAGCCAGAGAATGGGAGTGAGAGCCGCAATAAACACGAACATTTCAACTTTCAACTTTATTTCAGACAAAGACAAATAATGTGTGCATTTGTCCTGTCTAGTAAATGTGACAAAAAAGCCTTAGTGCCTGACTGAGTGACACATTTCTTTCTAGACACACATAACTCAAACATGAGTGACAGTTAGATAATAAAAAGTACACATAAAAAACTGCGTATACCAACATCATCATCATCATCATCATCATCAGCCTGACTACGTCCACTGCAGGACAAAGGCCTCTCCCATGTTCCGCCAGTTAACCCGGTCCTGTGCTTGCTGCTGCCAATTTATACCCGCAAACTTCTTAATCTCATCTGCCCACCTAACCTTCTGTCTCCCTCTAACCCGCTTCCCTTCTCTGGGAATCCAGTCAGTTACCCTTAATGACCAGCGGTTATCCTGTCTACGCGCTACATGCCCTGCCCATGTCCATTTCTTCTTCTTGATTTCAGCTATGATATCCTTAACCCCCGTTTGTTCCCTAATCCACTCTGCTCTCTTCTTGTCTCTTAAGGTTACACCTACCATTTTTCTTTCCATTGCTCGCTGCGTCGTCCTCAATTTAAGCTGAACCCTCTTTGTAAGTCTCCAGGTTTCTGCTCCGTAGCTAAGTACCGGCAAGATACAGCTGTTATATACCTTCCTCTTGAGGGATAATGGCAAACTACCTGTCATAATTTGAGAGTGCTTGCCAAATGTGCTCCACCCCATTCTTATTCTTCTAGTTACTTCAGTCTCGTGGTTCGGCTCTGCGGTTATTACCTGCCCTAAGTAGACATAGTCTTTTACAACTTCAAGTTCACTATTACCTATCTCGAAGCGCTGCTCCTTGCCGAGGTTGTTGTACATTACTTTCGTTTTCTGCAGATTAATTTTAAGACCCACCTTTCTGCTCTCCTTGTCTAGCTCCGTAATCATGAGTTGCAATTCGTCACCCGAGTTACTCAGCAATGCAATGTCATCGGCGAAGCGCAGGTTACTAAGGTATTCTCCATTGACTCTTATCCCTAACTGTTCCCATTCTAGGCTTCTGAAAACCTCCTGTAAGCACGCGGTAAATAGCATTGGGGAAATTGTGTCCCCCTGCCTTACACCCTTCTTGATTGGTATTCTGTTGCTTTCTTTATGAAGCACTATGGTAGCAGTTGATCCCCTGTAGATTTCTTCCAGAATGTTTATATATACTTCATCTACGCCCTGATTCCGCAGTGTTTGCATGACGGCTGATATTTCTACTGAATCAAACGCTTTCTCGTAGTCTATGAAGGCTATGTATAGGGGTTGGTTATACTCTGAGCATTTCTCTATTACCTGATTGATAGTATGAATGTGGTCAATTGTTGAGTAGCCTGTTGTTATACAGGCGTATACCAACATCGTTAGGCAAAACATATACAGAATTCTATAGATATATATAGGTTGTTTTACATACATAAAACAGAAAGATTTTCTAAGTGTATGTACAGTATAGACTGCAGCTGGTAAAAAACAGAATTATTTTGTATTGCAATTAGGTATAAAGTTAACTTTTTATAAGCATTTCATGTCCATCGTTTCCTGTACCAAGTTTATTATGGTAGGATGATGATTTAAAAATCTGTTATAGCGTAAGATTGTTTTTGCATGCCATAGTTTGTTTACATGAAACCTTTATCATATATAGTTTTTCTAGTTTCGTAATTGTGTCCCTTTCCCAGGAATTGTCGATAAAAGCTATTCTGACATGACTTTATTTTCTGGAATATTGCAATGCCTAGCTTCTTTCCCAGTATGTGTTGTATTTTTATATGGTATTTGCTTTAAAAAGTGGAGCGGAGTGAGTTAGATATGGCACATTTTCGATAACTCGCAAAATACGCTTTTGCAGAATATGCAGCTTTCTAACATTACTTTTTCTTGTTGTTCCCCACACAAGAAGGCAGTATTGTAAATGGGAATCAATTAGTGCGTAATATAGCTGAATTTTTAACCATCGGGGAAAAGGTTGCTTTGCTCTACTTATACTACCTATTGAACGTGAGATGCGTCTTGTGAGGTTATCGACATGAGGAGACCAGCTGAGGTTTTTTTTTCGAAAAGAACACTGAGAAATTTGTTTCTTACACGCTCGATGTTCTTGCCGATTCTAAGTGGTAGTCAAATATTCTTCCAAACAGCTACGACAGTGGTCAAAACTGCTTAAGAAAAATATCCAATATAGGCCTCATACACGTAACGTGCCATTATTAACTGTGGTTGCACTCTTCGCAGTCGGCTTTTGTAACAATGTAAGGAACGCTTCATATTAAAGATGCATTCAAGAGCAAAAATATTTCTTACGTATTACGAAAGCACCATTTCACAATCCCGAGAACACCAGCCTTCCACGACACGACGACGACGACGATGATGATGAAGATGCTCCTTGGATCACGGATTTGTAAGCGAGAACAAGCACGAAAAAAAAGTGCGCGTGGAGACACCACTTTGATATTCCTGCACACTGACGTCATACTATATTTACAAGACATCTGTGTCCTACCTAGCTTTTAATCGACCAAAAAGAGGTAAAATGTAATCTGTGAGTGCCATAGACCTGGAAAAGAAATTTACATTACATAATGATATTTTAGACATCAGACGTGGAAACTTCGGTGCCAAATTTGAAAAAGCTTCGAGCTTGATTTTCTCTGCCAATTATGAACTTAGTGAAGCAGATGGCATTAGAGTTCTGAGAGTGCACTTTAAACCGGAGCAAATATTTGTTTTTCTGTAGTCTGCCTTTAACTCCTATAATATGCCCAACTCAGAAAGTTACAACAGGATCCATGTCTTATACTCTATCCACATCAACGCGGAATCCTAATCTCAGTACCGATCTTATGCCATACAATTGGATACTTTAGGAATATCCACTAAAGTCGACATGCCTATGAAGCCTACAATCAATACGGTAGTCGGGGGTGTGGAGGGGAGAAGGCCCAGTGAGCCTCTACAACCTTCTAGTAGTTGCTTCCTCAAATAGCACATCGCCTAACTATATAAGGCCTTTAGCAAGTGGTTCCTCCCGTTCTGAAAAAAACATTCCTTACTACAGTCCTTTCTCTGGCATACACCAAACTGCACAAATTTAAAAAAATCGGTCTAACGCACAGCTTGGCCTAAACAAATAAAAATGCTATATAGGCTTCACTAACCTAGTGCTTCGCATGGAAAAAAAAAACTGTGTGGAAGAGTTGTATTTGTCGAATTTTTAGAGTTTCAACTCGATAAAAGAGTGATTTTACATTTACCACCAGAAATGTACTCCCTAGACACGTTTATAACGCGGGCTTATTGCGAGACCTGTAAGTTCCCACCTAAGCGTAGTCAGGACTAGTAGTTCGATGCTCACTTGACAACATAGGCAGCACCCGAAACGAAAGTACCAGACATAAGTAAATAATATTGCAAGTTTGAAAACTTCAGCTGAAGCGCAGAACAAGGCACCACGGCCTTCTTTTATTGAGCGAGCAAGATAACGATGTAGTGTTCGAAATGTTAAGGGTCATGACTTCACGCTAATGCAGCGTCTTAGGTATACAGGTTCGTACGAGGATGTGAAATCTACACACAAGCTAGTATTAGTAGGAATAAAATTGCAAACGCACTTCATGCCTTAACCACATGATCAGTTTTAAGCCTAAAGCGATTATCACTGATGCACAGTGTAAACACGTGTCTGATGCACTTACTCTGAATTGAATTGTTAGAGTTCAAACTAACCAGACGCAACGAAACGAATCCATATCACATTCAAAGAAACGTGGCTAAAAACTTGTGTTAAGGAACATTTCAGCGTAATGAAAAAAACAAGCTTAATTGATAGCACGCGCACTCAGTCGGATATAGGAGCTTATGGAAGTGGCAAAGCACCTTCTATGGTTTCGCCGCTCTTGTTGCATTTCGAATGCTTAACACCACGGGAAGAAGCAACAGTTTCAGAATATGAAATGGGTGCCGACCCCGAAGACAAGTTCTCACACTGAGATCGCGCGCCTGATGACGCGGATGAGGGTGTGGCCTTCCGACGCGACTTGCGAGTTTTACGTTTTGTACCAACGAGCTCGCTGCCTAGATCTAAGGATGCCTTCAGAGCCTCCTTTCGCTGCTGCTCGGTATCGGGAAAAAGCTGTGTGGGTTGTCTCACCTTCTTGTGCACAAATATTTCGGGCAGCCACTGAATGGCCATTCCGCTGACGAGCACGATTAGCGTCATGACGAGGTCAAATATTATTAGATTACCGGCAGTCAGTGTGTCCAGAAAAGTGGCTAGCAGCGCACCAGCGCGTCCGACTGCGTAAGATACGCACAAGCCCATGCTGCGTATAGTGGTGGGAAACACGTCTGTAGTGTAGCAGTAGTTCATGGCCATTGCGACGGAGGCGCTCGCGTCTACTATGAGACTCGCAAATGCTGTCCACGGAAAGGTCATGTCGAGAGTGTGAATGGTGGCACGCAGGGCACTGGACAAGCAGAGCAATGCCAGTACCATGGACAACGCGTTTCTTTGGCCCCACTTTGTGATGACGTTGTAGGTGACGAGGACCAGCAGCACTTGGAGCGCGAGTGCCGTGAGGGTCCATAGGCTGTTGATCGTCTTCTCGCGGAGGCCTGTTCCGTAGAAAGCAAAGTTAGCGCCAAACCAGGAAATGAAGACGGAAGCTGCTCGACGGCGAAACGTCGAAGTGCTGGCGCCCGTGCCGGTGCTGATGGTCGAAACAGACGAGCCTCGCTTCTCCAGCTGCTTCTTGAACGCCTTGAAGGTTGCCTTGGCTTTCTTCAGATCGATGCCGTTTTGCGCGGCCGCGCACAGTATGACGTGCTCAGCGAAGCGAACTTGGTGCGTATCGATGAGCCAGACCGGGGACTCCTGGATCGAGTAGCACCAAGCAGCCGCCAGAGCCGTGGCTGTCGCAAGGAACGCGTGCGACAGCCACCAACGCGGATCACTCAGCGCCACAACGGAGAGTAGTGGAGTAGCCCACGCCGTACTGATGCCCGCCGACAGGATGCCATAAAGGGCGCGGTGTTCGTTGCCCGTGACCTCGTAGAGCATGATGAAGACCAGGAGATTGGTGGCGCTGGACGCGCCGGCAACGAGACAGCGTGCCAGCAGGAACATGGTGAATACCTGCGACAAAGCGGTGGCCACGCTGCCGAACAGCATGGTCAAGGAGCAAAGCAGTATAGTCGGCCTACGGCCGTGGCGGTCGGACGCGATGCCAGCCAGGGGCACGATCACCATGGCGCCTACCATGTACGCGGATGCCGAGAGCGTGTACAGCCAATGGCGGCTGCACACTAGGTCCCAGGCGCTGATGATGCTGTCTCTCTGTCGGTCACCGGCATAGTCCCAACGGTGACAGGGCACTACATGGCGCTCCTTTGTGTCTTCTCCCTTCGGGAAAAAGCATAGAAAAGACGCATGAATTGTTGATGCGAAATTGTCATTGGTATAGACCGAAGATCATACAATGTAGGACATCCCTATACTTCCTGAAATTAGAGTCGGTACTTAAACGAACACGCTCATAAAAAAAGGCAACATAAACCCAGGAGAGGCCTTCTCGCCATCTTTTGTTTTCACACCACCGCAATGATTTGCAAAAAAAACAGAAAACACGGTTTCTCGATGCGGTGAAGCAAAAATGCATTGTTGAAAAATGAAATGTCTTTTTATCAACATTCTCGCGATTGGCCGGGCATGTCCGATTTCATAAGGTAAAGAACATGTTCATTTACAATCGCACGACCATTTAAAGAAAAAAAAACTTGACCTGGAATATAGCTATCACATGGTAACGCGGACATTACCGATTCCTTTGCAATATTGGGGCAAGTGGGGGGTCTAATATACTGACAACACAAGAAGGTACAATAGACCAGGAAGAAACACGTAACAGGTAATGACGAACAAATACCAATGGCATATACTTGTACCACGCGGTAGAAAACCATGCAAGGACAGGAAGGTGCTAACGATGTGTAAGGACAAAAAGGTGGTACCGATACGACTTAAAGAAAAGATAGGTGCTACCGATGTGTACGCCGTTACGTCTATACTCCGCAGCCACGCGCTAAGCATGCTCGCGAACTACGAACGATGGCGTTCTTGGTTCTTATAAGAGGAGACGGTCAAGCGCTTACCGGCACTGGAGGTTCGTATACGGTGCATTGGCTGAATTCCCCGTCTGGCAAGACAGGTATTGCCGCGTTCTTCCACTCATGGAGAGGCATGTCCAGAAATTCTTTGGGTGGACGGCACCAGTGCTCGACGGGGCGACCGATCAGCCGGTAGGCGAACGCGTGCAGAAGCAGCACCGTGAAACTGAGCACGGAGCAAATCAGAACCATCCGTTGAAACCAGCCGTGGCCCAGTAGGACGTAGACGTTCTCTTGGATGAAGGGCTGCTTGTCCGAGGTAGTTGAGAAGCCAGCTAGGATGCTCCGTGCTGGTGAACTCTGACGTGAGCCACTTTTCGCTGCCGTTGATGTCATAACGTGGGAGGCACAGCGACGGGGTTCTTAGCACTGACACGCTGCAGGAGTTAGAAGCCAGGGTAGATGTGGCCGTGCGTGTTAAGCGTTGGCGATGAGAGCACGAAGGAAATTGTGTCGCTCGTTCAACCAAGGCCGAAATTACTGAGGAGTGCACGAATCCGATTCGAGCGAGAACGAGGGCTGCCGTCGTTAAACTCGGTCGGTTCTTCTTCACAGCTCGCGATAGCGTGCTCACGTTGAGCGTGACAGAAGATGCTGCGGATGATGATGAGACTTCAAACATGGCTCATACCAACTGAAGGAAATTGAAGAATTGATTATGCGAACCTGTTGGTTGTATTAGTAAATAAATATTGATAGACCACAGAAAAAAACGTTAAGTGTCCGTCAAATCTTCCCAATCCACTACTCTGTGTATTCATAAGGCAGTGTGGCCAGGGAATCTTCGACAAACACTTGGTATAAAATTAGAAATTGTAATGAATTTTTTACCCTCCAGAGCAGACCACGTAGTTATTATCTTGAATAGATATAAATAACATAAGCTTTTGTTAATTAACCTATGGCTGTTCTAATATATTGTCGCGAGCAAAAACAAGACCTGCCGCCAGGAGTTCACCCGAACCAGAGCAACGAAAGCGTTCTCTTCTTCTTCGTAGCCCAAAACAGGTATGAGCCACAGCGGCTCACTCATCAATGGTGGCATTACCCCCTCTCCCAAGAAGCATCGTCTCGATGCTGTACATGAAGGCAAAAAAAAAGAAAATGAGATGAAAATTACCATGCAAACAAAATGAATGGTGTAAGGCGGAATAACATAGTTGGTTGTGGAGCCAAGAGTTAAATGAGAAATAAGAAAAATAGGAAAGAATGTAAGGGAGAGACGAATAAAGTCAGTCACTCACTGGCGATTCACAGCGCGAAAAGTATGGTTTCAGCGGTGAAACGTGATTGACTTCAGTTCGCGGGGTGAAAAGGGAACGTCTCGAAGTGCCTTCTGGGAGAACCTCGTATGTGACGTCGCTGAGACGTCGTACGACCTTGTAAGGGCCGAAGTAGCGGCGAAGAAGCTTTTCTGAACGGCCACGTTGTCGGATAGGGGTCCACACCCAGACTTCATCACCGGGCTTGAGAATAACTTCACGGTGACGAAGATTGTAGCGGCGTGCGCCTGCGGTTTGGTGATGTTGAATACGGTGACGAGCAATATGACGGGCCTCTTCTGCACACTGCGCGAATTTGGCGGCATCGGTGCGGTATATTCCTAAGTTGTCGGGCAGGAGCATGGCGTCGAGCATCATCGTGACCTCCCGACCGTGGACTAAGCGAAAAGGTGTGAAACCGGTACTTTCTTGAACAGCAGTATTATACGCAAAAGTTACGTAGGGAAGTATGGCGTCCCAGTTCTTGTGATTGATGCCCACATACATTGACAGCATGTCTGCAATTGTCTTATGTAGTCGTTCAGTCAGCCCGTTTGCTTCCGGGTCGTAAGCCGTTGTTTTACGATGTTCCGTGCCACTTAATCGCAAGACTTCCTGCAGCATCTCTGCGGTGAAAGCTGTCCCACGATCAGTTATGACGACAGCTGGAGCACCGTGACGTAAGAAGATACTGTTCACGAAAAATACGGCGACATCTGCTGCGGTTGCTTTTGGAAGCACCTTCGTTTCACAGTAGCGTGTTAAGTAGTTGGTAGCGACCACAATCCACCGGTTTCCAGACGAAGACGTGGGGAATCACCCCAGCAAGTCCATGCCAATCTGATGAAAGGGCGCTTTTGGTGGGCCTATTGGTTGCAGTAGTCCCGCTGGTCGTAAAGGTGGAACCTTACGTCGCTGACAGTCGTGACATGTGCGAACGTAATGCTTCACAGTCTTTGCGAGACGTCGCCAGTAGTAGGAGCGTTGAATCCGTTGCAGCGTGTGCGTATAGCCGAGGTGTCTGGACGATGGCTCATCATGACACGCACGTAAAATGTCACCACGAAGCGTAGTTGGCGCAACAAGCAGATACATAGCTTGTGTAGGATGAAAGTTCTTTTTGTAAAGCACTCCATCGCGGAAACAAAAGGAGGATAGCGAGCGTGCAAAGCTTCGAGGAGGGTGAGAATTGCGTCCTTCCAGGTAGTCAATGAGCGGAATGAGCTCCGAGTCGTGACGCTGTTGCTCAGCCAAGCGGGTTGCTGATACGGCAGAAAGAAAAGTGTCGTCGTCTTCAAGGTCAGTGTTGGCATTGTCGACCGGTGCACGTGAGAGACAGTCGGCGTCGGTGTGTTTCCGTCCAGATTTGTGGACGATGGTGACATCGAAATCTTGTAGCCGAAGGCTCCTTCGTGCTAGACGACCTGAGGGATCTTTGAGATTTGCGAGCCAACAAAGGGAATGGTGGTCGCTAACTATCCTGAATGGGCGGCCATACAAGTATGGGCGGAACTTTGTTATGGCCCAGACGACAGCGAGGCATTCCTTCTCGGTTGCAGAAATGTTTTTCTCCGCTGGGGATAACGTTCTGCTCGCATAAGCGATCACGCGCTCCACGCCATTATGCCACTGAACTAATACCGCTCCTAGTCCAACGTTGCTGGCGTCAGTGTGTGATTCCGTGTCAGCGCTTTCGTCAAAATGACCCAGTACAGGCGGAGCCTGGAGGAGGTTTCGGAGGGTGTCGAACGCATGACACTGATCGGGACCCCAAACAAACGAGACACCGTCTTTTGTAAGCTTGTTGAGGGGTTCAGCAATCTTCGAAAAGTTTTTGACAAAGCGCCTGTAATACGCACAGAGCCCCAGAAATTGGCCTAGGTCGCGCTTATTTCTGGGCAAGGGAAAGGTGGCAACAGCACGGGTTTTCTCCGGATCTGGGCGGATGCCGGCATGGCTCACAACGTGACCAAGGAACTTCAGTTCTTCATATCCAAAATGACATTTCTCAGGTTTGAGAGAAAGTCCCGCTGTTCTGATTGCCTGAAGTAATGCATGAAGGCGTTGGACGTGTTGTTCAAACGTGTCTGCAAAGACCACGACGTCATCAAGGTAAACAAGACATGATTGCCACTTGAGCCCTGTGAGAACCGTATCCATCATTCTTTGGAAAGTAGCTGGCGCTGAGCATAGACCGAAAGGCAACACTTTAAACTCGTACAGGCCGTCGGGAGTAATAAACGCCGTCTTTTCGTGGTCGTGCTCATCCACTGCGATTTGCCAGAATCCGCTACGTGAATCCATGAAAGAAAAATATTTAGCGTTGCGTATACTGTCCAACGAGTCATCTATCCTGGGTCGAGGATAAACGTCCTTTTTGGTGACCTTGTTCAGTTTGCGGTAATCAACGAAAAAACGCAACGTACCGTCCTTGTTCTTTACTAGCACAACTGGCGAAGCCCAGGGACTGGTTGATGGCTGGATGACGTCGTCCTGAAGCATCTGCTGGACTTGGTCACGTATAGCGTCTTGCTCTTTTTGCGACACCCTATAGGCGTGTTGTCGGATGGGTCTCTCGGTGGGTTCCGTGATGATACGGTGCTGAGCAAGTAGTGTCTGTTTAACCTTTGACGTAGTGGCAAAGCAGTCTTGAAATGAGCCGAGTAAACGCAAAAGGCTTTCTCGTTGAGACGAAGGTAGTCTCTCGTTTACGTCGAGAGTGCTCGCGAAGGCCTCGTCAGGGTGGCCATTTGATGAAAATAAAGCTAACGTGGGCGAACCATCGGCATCGGCAAGTTCTTCACAATATGCAATGGCAGTGTGTTTCGTTAGGTGGCGATATTCGTCGCTGAAGTTCGTGACCAACAGGTGAACATGCCTATTGCTAGGCTGAATGATTCCTCGGGCAACACAGATTTGTCGTGAAATAAGGAGAGACAAATTGGCTTCTCCAATTACCGCGTCAGACATGTCCTGTCCCAATTCTACTTCGACAAAGAGGCTGCTTCGAGGTGGTAGAGTCAGAGAATCGTCGGTAACACGAAGTGCTCTTTTCCGGAATTGTGTACTGCCAGTTGCAGCGCAGAAAGGATCCTCGAACGACACAAGTAATTCACGGAGGTCAATGACTGCGCCGTATTCACGAAGGAAGTCCATTCCTAGATTGACTGGCCGAGAGCACACGCGCAATACGAGGAAAGAGCCTGCAAATGTCGACGTATGTATACGAATGCGTGCCGTGCACCTACCGGTAGGCATCACCAGATGGCCCCCTGCCGTGCGCAACTGGGGTCCTTGCCATGGTGTGGTAACCTTCCCCAGTTCAGATGCCAGTGCGGCGCTCATTACGGAATAGTCGGCGCCGGTGTCGACGAGGGCGTTGACAGCATGATTGTCGACGAAGACGGCGATTTCGGCAGAAACGATCTTTCTGCTGTCAGAGAACACTGCAAAACCGGAATGGTCCTCGTGTGGTTGTTGCGTCGAATGAGGGTCTTTTACAGTTCGCCGGGCCGCGACTTCACCCCCAAATGTCGCCGTTCCTATTTTCCCCTCGGGGACTTGGTGACCGGCTCCTGAAAGGAGCGGAAGACGATGAAGTCAAACTGGGTGACGTAGACCGGCGAGGCGACGGTGATCTCGACTGGTGGTGCTGAACAGTCGAAGGTGTTCGCTGGCTCGTGAGATAGGCTTCAATTTCGCGGGGGCGCTCACCGTAGCGCGGGCACCGAGCATCAGGATGAAAGCTGCGGAGACCTAGTTGCCGGTATTGACAGTTCCTGTATACGTGACCCGCTTCGCCGCAGTGATAGCAGAGCGGATGGTTATCCGAGGTGCGCCACGTGCTTGCCTTGCTACCACTTTGTCTTGAGGTGTACTGCAAATAGGTGGGTGTGCTCGGGAACCTTGAGCTGTGAGGCGGGCTTGAAGCAGTGGTGTGGAATGACTGCATAGCCTGGTACCTGGGCCGCATAGCAGGATCTGTAGCCGGTGGCGCAGGGGATCGCAATGCCGCTGCGTATGTCAGGACTGGCGCCTAGGGAATCGGTGGTGTGATTGGGGTCAGGAGTGTGACGGCCTGCCGGACTTCTTGTCTGATTACATCCGCGAGGGCAGACACAGGTTGATGGGATCCCACCGCCTGAAGCTGTCGCAGTTCGTCCCGAACAATACTTCGAATGAAGTCTGCGAAGGCCTGTCTCTCGCTGTCAGAGCCGATAAAGCATGCGGTGGCTGGGATCTGGCGTTCGTATTGTGATGACCACTGCTGCAGCGTACGTTCCATAGTGGTCGCCTCACTGATGAACTGGGCGACGGTCGTTGGTGGATTGCGCACGAACCCAGCGAAAAGCTGTTCTTTTACTCCGCGCATCAAATGCCTCACCTTCTTTTCCTCGGGCATGGCATGGTCCGCGCGCTTGAAGAGCCGGAGCATGTCCTCGACAAACATGGATACTCGTTCGTTCGGCCGCTGGTTTCTGCAGGATATGGCTTGTTCAGCCCTCTCCTTCCTCTCGGTGTTCAGAAAGGCGTCACGGAGCTGACGGCTAAACTCTTGCCAGGTTGCAAAGGAGCCCTCGTGGTTCTCGTACCACGTCCTCGCAGAATCCTCCAAGTAAAAGTAAACTCGGCGCAGCTTGCGAACATCGTCCCATTCGTTGATGCAGGCAACCCGATCAAAGTGGTCGAGCCAGTCATCAACATCCTCGAAGATATCTCCATGGAATGGCTTTGGTGTCTGTGGCGCATGAAAAACATGGGCGAGAGGAGAACCATGGGCATCGCTGATTTGGACCGCCTGGCTTGTCAGCGGAGTTGCCATCTTTCTGGGTGTCGATGTCAAGAGACCAAATTGAGAGGGTAACCCACACAGTCGGCGGCTACCTCTTGCTTTGGGAGATGTAGCTGTCTCCACGATGGCCGACACAGCCGAAGTACACGTACCCAGCGTCTCCACCAGTAATGTCGCGAGCAAAAACAAGACCTGCAGCCAGGAGTTCACCCGAACCAGAGCAACGAAAACGTTCTCTTCTTCTTCGTAGCCCAAAACAGGTATGAGCTACAGCGGCTCGTTCATCAATGGTGGCAATATTATGTATAATACTCATATAAAGATTTTTAAGTCGCACTCGTTCTGTTTCACGAATGTAACTGGAAGCGGCGTCAGAAGTGCGTTCCTGTGGTTGAAGCCGAGAACCAAAGCAGCAAAAATAAGCGCATGTTTACTTTTGAAGTTCACCCCAGGTTAGTGAATGTGGTTACAGCAAGCATTTTTTTAGCAATTTGTAATGGTAACATGACAAAAATCAGTGCTCTTTTCATTCAATTCTATAGCAAAAGTTGCACAGGCGTGATATCGCCAGACCAGCCCTGGGTGTATATAGACTTAATAGGAGCGCACGACATCGCAATCTAGCCCCACCACGGTGGTCTAGTGGCTAAGGTACTCGGCTGCTGACCCGCAGTTCGTGGGATCGAATCCCGGCACAGCGACTGCATTTGAGATGGAGGCGAAAACGCTGTTGGCCCGTGTGCTGTGATTTGGGTGCACCTTAAAGAACCTCAAGTGGTCAAAATTTCAGAGTCCTTCACTACTGTGTCTTTCATAATCATATGCTGGATGTGGGACGTTAAACCCCACATATCAATCAATCAACATCGTAATCTAGTTACTATTACTTGCAGAATTCTATTTGCAGACCGCTACAGATGAAATAAACACGCTGAAGTTGCTGAGCTGTGAAGGCTGTGATTGGTATGTGGCGTATATAAATATCTCGCTCTCAAAAAGCTGGAAAATGTACGCGCTGTGGCATAGTGGGAATTCTGTGGGAACAACGGAACAGTTGACGCAAGGGCGAGTAGCCGGCGTCGGTGACCTTATAGAGCGTCTTTTAATAGCAGCTGTGGCGCAATCGCACCTGTTATCTCCTCAATGACGAAGACCCTCAAGAACAAAATGCATGTGGAAACGAAGAAATTCTGGCATCGTTGGTGAACGTTCTAGAGTTCAATGCATTTGGCCATCTCGACAGCGAGCACATTAACAAAAACAAACAAAAACCACTCCCAAATTGAGAAAAGTTTCAGGTAATGATCCATAACCCGTGTTTCTGAGCCCATGCGCCAGACCAGAACCGACGAGTTCGAAAATAGCAGCACCACTCGTCCGGCAAGTCAGGCACAAAACTTTTCACCGACAACCATCGGTAGGACCGTCGGTTTTTTCAATCCTTTCTGCATTTTTCTAACAGCTGTGCGTTAGCTTCCCTATTGGCAGCCCGACGTCAGCGCATGACGTTCCCAAAGTTCCTAGATTTTATTTAGCCATGTACCGACAACTACCTCCTTTCCCGACCCTTCCTAACGCGCAGCCGGCGCCTGCCGGCATTTTGTTTTTCAATTGAAAAATTTACAAAGACACGCACGTCTAAGGACATTAGCCACAGATATTCTAGCGGACATTCTGCTACAGTAAACCGCCTTTCTCCTCTTGCCAATCCCCAGTCGTCAGTGAGTGGAGGACGCGTTTCGCCAGAAGGTGGAATATATAGAGTTGAGAAGATCATGACTACCAAACGCGTGTTAGCCAGTGAGATTCCATGGTGGTGCTGCAGTATTGTCACTACTAAAGAAAGATTAGGGAAAGATCTAGGGACTTTGGAGGCTACAATTCATAACACCCACGACAGTGACTTCATGTCTGTAGTCCTTCTGTGAGCTGCGGGAGTGTTACTTGCCGCGCACCTCCAAGTGTATGCCGAGATCTCCATTGCAATGCACGTGCAGTGTTATTTATCCTTTTTGATGCTTTTTACATCAATCACCGATGACTTGCCGCTCTATATAGCTGAAGCATGAGGCACGCTTCCCCGTATCGATGTAACAATACCAGTCACTTTTCAACTACAGTTATTGCGTGCTGCCGCTGAACTCATTGTGCAAGTTAAGTTCAGTGAAGGTGCTGTTGTTGAAGGTGTGTTCAAAGACTACGAGATTTACGGTAGAGTCAAGAAAGCAACAAAACTGAACAAAAACAAGAAACTTCGCGGGCAGTTCCTTATGCTTTTGACGGCATTCGAACGTTTCTCGGAGCCTACGACGACGACGAAGCTATGTCAAGCTTCCTAAGCTCTACCGTGGGAGAGCTTAAAGCTGCCACGTAGGCCTCGCACTTCATGAAGCCGTATCGACAAAAAAAAAAAAAAATTGGCAGCATATCCACCGGGTGAAAATGGGGAGTGGGGCTAAGCATCCGTCCGTCCATCCGTTCTTGCTTCCGTTCGTCCTTGCGTCCGTCTGGGTGACCGTCCCTGCGTCCATCCACCAGTCCGCGCGTGCGTCTGTTCGTGCGTCCATGCGTCCGTCCCTGCGTTCGTCCATGCATCCGTCCTTGCGTCTGTCCATGCGTCCATCCGTCCGTGTAGCCATTCATGCATCCGTTCATGCATCCACCCTTGCGTCTGTCCATGCGTCTATCCGTCCGTGTAGCTATCCATGCATCCGTCCATGCATCTACCTGTGTGTCCGTTCGTCCATCTAGTCAACACTCCAAGTACCACCACCTCACATCTTTTCATTATATATGCGTCCGTCTGCGTGACCGTCCGTGCGTCCATCCGTCCGTCCATGCGTGCATCTCTTTGTGTGCCCGTCCCTGCGTTTGTCCATGCATCCGCCCCTGCGTCCGTGCATGCATCTGTCTTTGTGTCCGTTCGTCCATCTAGTCAACACTCCAAGTGCCACCATCTCGCATCTTTTCATCATATATGCGTCCGCCTGTGCGACCATCCATGCGTCCATCCGTGTGTCCGTCCCTGCGATCGTCCATGCATCCGACCCTGCGTCCGTCCAAGCGTCCATCCTCCGTGCAGCCATCCGTGAGTCCGTCCATGCATCTGTCTGTGTGTCCGTTCGTCCATCTAGGCAACACTGGAATTACCACCATCTCGCATCTTTTCATCGTATATTCCGCATATAGAAGCACCGCCATTCACCGGACATTCCAAGAACTAAACGAGAGGTGGCACACGCACACTTTCTAACGGCTTGCGCTTCGTGTCTATTTCGCACCTTTAACCACCTCGAGTTCATGGTATATACTAGTTCACTGTATTCATGGCACTGCGGCCGAACGCCTTTCTAAAACCAAGGAGGTTACGCCTGACGAGTATAACCTGGCAACCCTTTCTTGTCAGATAGTGCTCAATGTATATGCCAATGGCTGCTAATTAAGAATGAGAGACAGGAGAATTTGGCTTTTAGTTAACACGCACCCCACGAATTTTTCGTTGTTTAACAACGCACAGGAGAAATATTCCACCGGCACCACCTTGAAGGTCAAAGCGTAAGACTGGTTACGCACAACGACTACGACGAGGGACGAATGGGTGCCACTTTAAGAAGCTTCGCCCCTAAAGCAACATTCATCAGTACTAAAAAAATTGGCAGATCTCACGTACAGTGGAAATCGATAATAGGCGAAGCACGAATGAGAAAGGTCGATATGTCACTTTAAAATCAGCACAATGTTACAAGGCTGAGGTAAAAGTTTCAGAAAAGTGTGAAGTATGGTAGTGGAACTGCCGTGCTTTCCGGCGGAAAAGAGGGCAACTGTTGCAGCTGGTGGCGTCGCAACAAAAGCCACCTGCTGTCATAGCAGTCCGGAAAGCCGGAACGCAACCAAAATTACGGGGCTACTTAACTTACAGTACCGGGGACGCAGAATGGAAAGTTGCTACATTAGTCGATAACTCAATTACAGCAATATGTCATCAGCCCATAGAAGAGGCGGATATCCCGCATATCATAACAGAAATAACCTGCAAAGAGAGCCGTGGAAAGAGCACCTTTGCACATAATATCTATAGCCCCCCAAGACAAAAGAAAGCAACGTTTGACAAGCTCTTTGAAGAGACAGCAAAACTAGCAAAAGGGAATCCATTAATCATAGGTGAGGACTTTAATGCCAGGCATGCAAGCTGGGGATATAAGAAGCAAGACACCAAAGGCAAGAATATAGCGAGACAATTAGAGAAACTTGAAATGACACTGTTAACTGACCTTGCAATACCAAAGAGAATAGGCAACAGCGTATCCATGGACACAAGTCCGGACTTGACGATAGTACAAAACTGTCACAGAGTGGAGTGGTACAACACTCTTGAAAACCTGGGCAGTGATGATTACATACTAAGCACCACAATCCACACCGGCCGAATCCGCAAACACATCGGCACAGCTAAAAATACAGGCTGGCATGCGTATAGAAAATCGCTAAAAGCGCATGTAACTGCCATAGACGACTTGGACGAGTGGTGCAAAGTAATTCGAAATGAAAAGCAAATGCACACCAAAACCGTCGCCAGAACAGATGACACCCTTGAAGTAGACGCTCACCTTCTCCACCTGAGAGAAGCAAGAAGAAACCTCAATAAAAAGATGGAAAAGGCAAAAGCGAAATGAGAAACTCAAAGCGAAAATAAAGAAATATCGCAGCAAGCCGAACAGTACGCTAATCAACTCCCGACAGCCATCTGGGAACAATTTTGCGATTCACTAAATGGAACCCTAAGAACAGCAAAGACATGGAATATCCTCAGAGCTATAATTGACCCTCTGAAAACTAAACGCGAAGGACAAAAATCTCTAGAAAGACTATTGAACACGTATCAAGGCACACGAGATGACCTCCTTCAAGACATCTATATTAAGTGTTTCGGCGCCCGAGCCATCACAGCCCCTTACCAGGCTGAATACACTGGGCTCCCAAACTCAAAACTGGATGCACCTTTCACGCATGCCGAGGTCAGAGCGGCAATCGTCAGCATGAAACACAACACAGCGCCTGGGGCGGATCAAATCACCAATGCCATGATTCGCAACATGAATGACGAAGCCACAACAGCACTTCTAAACTTCATTAACAAACACTGAGTGAATGGCACTATACCTCAGCAATGAAAGCATGCTGTAACAATTGTGATACCCAAACCAGGAAAGAAATTGGCAATAGAAAACCTCAGGCCAATTTCTCTTACCTCGTGCTTAGGTAAAGTGTTTGAAAGATTAATAAATACCAGACTTCAACGGCACCTTGAACAAAATAACTTGTTGCCAAACACCATATTTGTTTTCTGCTTGAACCTTTCGACACAGGACATCATTCTGCTTTTAAAGGAGGAAGTATTAACAAATGTTCCAAAAGCAGGAGAAAACATTGTCATGACCATCGACATAAAAGGCGCTTTCGACAATGCAAGCCATAAGACCATATTAGATGGGCTAGCAGCGACAAACTGCGGTGAAAGGACGTACAAATATGTACAAAACTTCCTTACTAAAAGAACCGCTGTTATCAGATTAGGAGAAGACGAATCAAATGTCTTCCACCCACTGAGCAAAGGCGCTCCACAAGGCGCTGTGATCTCGCCTACGCTTTTCAACAGAGCCATGATTGGTCTAGCCAAAAAACTGGAAGATATTCCCGTCTTCCGACACTCCTTCTATGCGGATGACATCACTATATGGACAACCAAGGGTAGCTTGGCAGAAAAAGAATAGTGGCTTCAACTGGCAGCTAAAACCATCGAAGAGTACACTAAAGAAAGGATACTTCAGTGCTCAGCAGACAAATCGGAACTCATTCGGTTCGCCAAGAGTAAAAAACAAAGGACAGATCCAAGCCTCCGCCTTGAGGTCAAGCTAGATGGCAATATTATTTCAGAGAAAATGACCGTTAGAATCTTAGGATGTGGTTACAGTCCAATCAGCGATGTCTCCACACACTGAATATGCTTAAGCGAACAGCTCAGCAAATTGTTCGTATGATAGTTCGAATAACGAACAATCATGCTGGACTGAAAGAACAAGACGTGCTTCGTTTGGTAAAGAGCTTAGTCATCAGCAGACTAACATACTCGCTACCCTACCACAACATGAATAGAGAGGAGAAAAAAAAAGCAGACAAAATAATAAAGATGGCGTATAAAGCGGTTCTGCGACTACCACAAAGCACTTCAACTGCGAAGCTATTAGCGCTCGGACTTCACAATACATTTGATGAGTTGGCTGAGGCGCAAGTAACCACCCAGATTAACCACCTGCTGCAGACGCCAACCGGCCGAAAACTTCTTCAGAGGATCGGCTTCGGTGAACAAGTACAGGCACATGGAATAGCTAAAGAATTGTCGTGCTCAGTCAGAGCCTGGTACAAGATATGCACCCTGCCGAAGAACATGGACCCAGTTTTACATGCTGGAAGACGTAAAGCAAGAGCCGCTTACATAGATAAAAAGACAAAATATTTGAATACGGCGAGAGTTACTGACGCTGCACCATATATCAGGCAAATACGAAGAACAAGGTGGCCGTGGTCACAGACCGAAAAGGAAACGGGGAAGTTGTGCCTCCATAGCCGAAGCCTCTATCACGGAAGCGGAGGAGATAGCGATCGCGCTGGCAATCAAGAAGGGCAGGGAGCGAAAAGCCCCAATGACAATAATCTCAGATTCCAAGGCTGCATGTAGAAATTACGATAAAGGCAGAATATGTATAAAGGCCTTCAAAATTCTAACCAAAGCCCATAAAGACTTTCTAATTGAATACACCCAAACCATTATCTGGGCGCCAGGGCACGAGGGCGTAACCGGGAACCAATTTGCGGACGAGGCGGCTCGAGGCTTCACAAATCACCGAGCTTCCTTGCACACTGCAATAGAGGATCCAACGCCCCTACACCCTAACTTTGGTACAATTCTTCAGTATTACAGGGACAATAGAAAACTGTATCCAGCACCGCATAAGAAACTCACAGCAATGAAATCGGTGGCATTACACAGAATCCAAACAAACACATTCACGAACCCACACAGACTGCACGTATTCTACCCCACAGCATACAGAGATTTATGTCCGTGTTGTGGGGCCACACCAACTCTGTTTCACATCACGTGGGAGTGTACGCATCACAATGAAGAACACCACAACATGAACAACACAGATGAACAATGGGAGGCACTACTGTCCAGCTCGGCCATTGTTGATCAGCACTGGCTGGTCCAACGGGTAGAGATGATGGCTAGGGCCAGCGGAGCCCTGGAATAGGGGCCCGACCATTTGGGCTGCTCCGCGTTATGCGCAAATAAAGTTTTCTCTCTCTCTCTCTCTCTCTCCCCCTCTGAGGTAAAAGTTGCTGTACATGACTCACGTGTCACGATTATCATACATGTTTGGATGTGTCGTTTGCCTTTGTCATCTATTCACGTCATGGGATACCAAATATATTTTATCTGGAGCTAGCAAAGTAACCGCGGGGATGCTATGGGCGTGGTAGGTTGTGAAATTCCTAAATGACATGCTTCTCAGGATTATCATGTTTGCAGAAGTCATGTACTTTCACCAATAATTGACGTTATTAACACCAAACTCACCAAATTTTGTATATGTGGAGCTAGCAAAACGGCCGCGAGCGCATCATGAAGGGCCCAATATACTCCCATGTAGCGTTGACGCGCGCGCACACTGGGCACAGCAACGCTACGTTAGCAAAACGCGAGCACTCTATATAAGGGAGTTTTAGCTTGTTCGTATACTTCTTTACGTTACCGTGTTACCGGTTTACGTTTACCGTGTTACTGGCGCCCGAGGTTTAGCAGCGTTTTGCTACACATACGGGAACCTTTACGTTCGTACGTAAAAGTTTACGTTCGCCGATGATGATGATCATGAATGCAACATATTCGTTTTCTTTTAAATAAAACTTAACCAGCGCTGCGGCGCAAATATAATAACTTTTAACATGTAAAATTATCAAGTGTTTTGGTGCTCTATAATCACCTAACCAATTAAAGTTGGCTGCGTGCAGAAGGCAATAAGGAGCCACTCCATAATTCTTTAAGCCTCTCTGGCTAAGCCTCTCTGGTTGAACGGTCAGCGGCTAGCCGCATTCGCAAAGAAGTGGTCGTCGATATGGCAAAGAGTGTGATCCAAGATCCATTCCTGGCTCAAAATCTACCGTGGAAGTACATCGACGATCTACTGATTATGGATCTGCTACAGCCGCAGCCGCAGCCGCGGAGGAACCTTCACGACAACGGCGTGTTGCATTTCGACGCCATCGATGGAACCACCTTTTATCGTAACTTCAGGTTCCACAAAGGCGATTTGGACGACCTGATCGTTGGCCTGCTCATTCCCGGCGAAGTGATGAGTGCGCAGTGCGTCCGAGTGTCAGATCGCGAGGCTTTGTGTATGACACTGCGGCGCCTCGCTTATCCAAATCGACTTTGTGACCTGGAGACGATATTCAACCGCCACAGCTCCGTGATCTCAAGTGTGGTGTCTAAAGTAATGTCTCACATCGAATATTACTTTGGACACCTGCTTGCAGATCTCACGGTTCATGGCTGGATGAACCTCCAAAACCTGCAACTGTTTTCACAGGTAAGCATGAAAGTCGATCGATTTTGTGCGAATATCACTTTTTTGTACGAAGCAAAGTCGTAACATGTCCAAAAACTGGCAGAATATTCATAGTAGCTGGCGTGAAAGTTCAAACGAGAAAATACGCCAAGTTTAATTCAATTACTGATTTCCATTTCGTTGCATCGCGAGTCTACTAAATTGGCAATTTTACGACATAGCAGCAAGACGCTGCAGTAAAAAACTTGGTTCAGGCTGGTTAAATGCATTGAAATGCGTCTGTTCGTTCCTCGAAGTCTAAAATGTTCAGTTCGCGTCGAAGAGAGTTTAAAGACATATTCGCACACGCTGAGAGAATACATCTGTACTACAATTTTGAGCTCAGACAAACATGGGCACACTCCAGTGATCACATTACATGTAAATGTGGCAGCTTGTGTTGTTTTTGCAGCCTGTTTATTCTTTTGCAACCCTGTTTTTACTGTGCAAGAAGACAATTACACACGAAAAAACAACAAACTACAGGTCAATGAGACCACAAGAATGCGGTGCAATGACCTCTTGTGCGAATTCTTTCACCGGAAATCCTTGATAAAGTTGTTCGGATCCATCCATAACGGTATTCCGTGTGAGCCATGTATGTAATACAAATATTACCGGACCGGTAACACGTGTTTCAAGAACAAGATTGAAAGTAGAGCACCCATTGTGTGAGATATTGGCATCAAACAGCTGTGACACTGAGAAAGGAAATATTATGCTAGCAGACTCATGTGGCAACACACTGAGGCTCATCAACACTCTGGTCAAGCTGTGCATCTGTGTTGCTTGGTCTCAGCAATAAGTTGGCGAGTTTGATTTGAAGGGAATGCAGTGGAAAAAAAACTTACTCATTTTGAGCCCAAGGGGGAAATTTTTGGCGAGTCTGAATCGGAGCAAGTGCCCAGAGCAAAATATATCTTTCGAGTGAGTCTAAGCGAGCTCCAATACTCTGGCTGGCTTCTCATTCTACGTTTACCTTTATATTTGTTACTAAATTGCTGCTGTGCATAATGTTTATGCTTTAAGTCCTCCTAATCGTTAACCTTCTAATGTGACATGAAACGTCATTTGCATTTAGTGTCCTTTTAATTCAAGGAGCACAATTCTAACTGTAAGTTAGGAGAGGCACGCATAATTCACCCTTCAATTATATTGTATATTGCAGTGCGTGTTTGTGAAATGTTAAGTGAAAATATTTGTCAGTAATGGATTCAACACTGACGCCCTGGGCACAGCTTGTTCTTGAGCACCAAGCTCATGCTGTGTCTGCTTTTATCATTGAGTAAGCTATGAATATCAATGCTTCTAGTAAACTCATGAGTGTGCTTCACAAAAGCAGCAAGCATCATAAACAATAATTGATACTGCTTTCTCACATATGATTACTGCTAAAATAAAAAGACATTTATATTTGGCACTGTTTACCTTTGTGGAATATAGCCTGGTCCAAAAAGGGAAATGTCCATGTTTATGTGTCAATCACCCGTTACTGTAACTGCCACTGTGACGTGCACTCCTAGACTGCTAAGAACGTCATTTGTTATTTTGAGTTAGCTTATTCACTGCCCGGCATGAAATGATTCAACTTTTGATGCCCCTTAGAGTTTTGAAAGACAGAGTGAAACTCTGCTTTCTGTTATGGTACGAGTAAACAGTAAAGTGCCCTCCACTGCGGGTGGTGGAGACAGTAGCGTAAAACCAGTACAATAACAGCTAGAAGGCAAGTGAGTATATTTCGTTTGGTCACGCTTGTTTGTTCGTGTGTCTCGGCTGTCCATGTCAAATTAAAGAGCAAGGACAATGTTTTTTACTAAGAATATATCTGAAAACTGTACTGCTTAAATGCTATTGGCAGCTGCTTCATCTGTTCTTTTGTTATTTTTTTAGGCCGTGCACCAGAAAGGTGCTCAACTGAAGAACTGCTGCGGCTTCATAGATGGCACGGCACGACGAATTTGTCAGCCGTCTTAGCTCCAGCAGGAGCACTACTCTGGGCACAAGCGCTTCCATTGCCAGAAATACCAGGCTGTTATGTGCGCCAATGGAATTATTTGCCAGATAGATGGCCCATTCAGGGGCGGCGTCATGATGCTGGTAAGTGCTGCGAGTAAGATTTTGCCTTTGCAGAAACTCTGCTTGTAGCTGTCAAATGGCAAATTGTCATATCACAAACATACCTAGGTCATAACTCATGTTCCAAGAACCTAGCTGAACAATGAGCTTTTGGTGTAGTGTTATTGTTATTTGTCTAGGGCAGTATCATGTCAGCATACTGAGATCATATTTTTGACTTGCAGACGGCAGGCAGCTATCCCGTGAATAGATATGGCTAAGATCACTGTTAGTGCATGAGAAAGCCTCTTTGGCACAAGCACATAGAACACTGTTTCAGTTTTAGGACAGTCGCTGAAGGAAGCAACCGCAGTAGGTAGGTAGCTGCAATTGCTACCACTCCCCGTGCATTGAGAATAAATTACTAATAATATACCACTTACTTGAGTTAGTTCTGAGAAATCTTTTTCAACAATATCGATGAATAAGTCTCCCCATCTGAAAGCCATCTTAACGTTTGACTGTGTGGCTGAGTACAACTCCTGGATTTTTTTTGTGTTAGTGTCACCACTGCTTCACAGTCAGCTTAAGATAATTGCATTCACGCAATTAAATGCGATGCCACATGGTCAGTGACATTCCAAAGGGTGTTCATGCACACAGTTGCATGAAGTACAGATTGCTGAGAAAGAAAGCTACTTGATCTTGCATAATCTTTTTCAACCAATTCATCTGTATATATAGTGACTACCAAGATCTTTTTAAACCTATTCATCTGTAAATATAGTGACTACCAACAATGTAAGCCAAGATGCCATTCCAGCTACCAAAGTTTTCGTTTCACAGTACACCTAATTTTGCAATAGCGTGAAACCAGACTTCTCCACTGTGGAATACAGTCGGGAGGTGAATGTTTCGATTTCAACATTAACTCAACATTACAGGCCACATACAGGTACTATGTTTGCATCAGCATTGTTCACTCCACTTGCGCTCATTACTGGGAAACCATTGTTTCCCTATCGGAAAAATTGCCATGGTGGATACTGGAAAACATGGTGGGCGTAGTGGAAATAATAGTGGGCATGGTGGAAATTATGATGGATATGGTGGGACATAGTGGAAAATATGGTGGATATGCCGGGACGTACTGGGTGGTATGGTGTACAGATGATGGGTAAAGTGGAAATGATGGTGGAAAGCAGAGGATAGATAGTAGGCAATAATGGGACACTCTGTCCACCATTGCGATAATGCAGGGAAGCCTTAAGCATATGGTGGGTGGTGCTTATTATGGTGGGCCACATGGTGTACCAGGCTGAGAAACTCTTCCCGCCATTGCGATAATGCTGGGAAGCACTAAGCAGATGATGGGTGCTGCTTGCTATGGTGGGCCGCATGGTGTACCAAGCTGAGAAGCTCTGCCCACCATTGCGATAAAGCTGGGAAGCAGTAAGCAGATGATGGGTGGGCTTATATTGGCGGGCAATATATATAGTGTACCAAGCTGAGATCTGTACACTACACGTTCTACCACCATGATTTCCACCAAAGGTTAGGCCTACCGACCGAGCCCGTTCAATTGTGTTATTCGTGCTTCCGGGTTTCAGAATACACGATTTCGGCGATTAAGAATGACAATACAGCACAGCCATGGCATCAATTAACCTAAATGAAGCATTTTTCATTGTGTATGGTGTCCGCTCAAGAAACAACAAACATCAATGCGACGCGATTCAAGCACTCCCAGAGAACGTACGTCTCTTCTCAGCGACAGCCGCCGGTCGCACTCACCAGCACTTCTCTAGCTTTTGTGCGAGAACTCAGACGTGGCAATTCGTATGCTTGGGGAACCAATATGATAGCGTAATGTTTCCGGCACACTGCATTCGTTTTGGCCAAGCCGTTATGTAGTTGTTGCTTTAGCGAAAGAGCTACAGCATTGCGCTGGCACGACCGCCCTCTACATTGCGTGAAAAGCATATCCCAATACTCAATCAAATAAATTAGGTGGGCGTATCGATGGAATGAGCCTAGAAGCGTCCTAAAGCGTGAGCAGATGTCGCCCTTTAGAACTAGCGCGAAACGGATATTAAACTTGGCAGACTCCACCGGTAAACTGTTGCTGCTCCCCAGTCCACTTGGTTTTTTTTTTCTTGCAGTTGTAAATTGTAAAAAAAAGCACTGGTGCCATTAACACAGTGGCAATCGTTACAGGCAGCAGTTGCTTGTGTTTATTAAATGTGCAATTTTTAGTAGCAGGTGCAGATCTTGTCTATGTCGTGTACACGACAAACATAACTGAAGTTGAACCGTAAGTTTGTATTTCAACTAACTATTTAACGAACAACTAACGTCATGTTGGTATGGCGCAGTGGTTAGTGTCTTCGAGTGGGAATCCATAGGTTGCACGTTCGATCCTCCATGGCACCTTGTTTTGTTTTTTTGTGGGACAGGTGTTTTTTATACCGTTTTTATAGAATTCTTTTTTATTTTTTGTGGCAGCTCGTCACGGTGATTCTGACGCCATTTCGCGCTCAAGCGTTGCCGGCACTGCAGCACCCACCATACCCACCATGCGCCATGGTGGGCGTTGCCCACCATTCACCCACTACATTAATCCACTATAGTGGTGGGTGGTGGTTTACACCATGCCCGCCATTCGTTTTTTTCCGATAGGGTTGTCATTCAAAAAGTTCTTTATTATTATTTTCTTATAGGGTTTATGTTAGTGCAGTTAAATATTCTGATGATTACAGTGCAAGCTAAACATTTATTTGTTACATGCCATGCAAAAAAGTCACACGTAGTATTTTCACATCTGTCACACAATAATCTAATCAATTACTCTGTATACTGTTCCTTAAATGCAAGTTAAACACAATAATTTTGATCTGGTAAATTTAATTTGCCCAAATTGCTTCAAGATCCTACAATGTGAAAAATTACCTCCTTTCTTGGAGCTGGCTTCAAGAAAACTTTGTCGCTTGCAGTCATTAGTAATGAACTTACCAACTTTTCACGTTTTAGCTGAAATATTAGTTATTTTGCTAGAAAGATGTTAGATTAGCTTAAATGGCATATAGTGTCCAATGCAGGTATGCAGCATGTATGGGGAGAAGACATGGTGTAGAGCCAGCATGGCATTCTCTGCCATTCTTTACAACCATGTTCCAACAAATGGACACAAAAAATACTGTCGACACTGAACCTTGTGTTAATGCAGTGCACTGACACTCATGCATCAGCCACGTTCTGGCATAAGAAAACTTGTGACACCTTTTGTTTTGTTGCAGGCATCCTGAAAGACACCAGGCTCTACGATAATATTGTCAAGGTAGCCAGGGGTAACAAATATGTGATTTATGGAGACCCGGCCTACCCATTAAAGCCTCTGCTCCTGAAGCCTTATGGAGGCGCCCGCTTGCAGCCCTACCAGTCGAACTTCAAAAAGTGCATGAGCACTGTACGGCAGGCTGTTGAGTGGGGCTTTGGTAAAGTGGCTGCAGACTTCGCATTTGTGGACTTTCACAAGAACTTGAAAGTGACGCGTCAGAGAGTGGGAAGGATGTATAAGGTCGCTACACTTCTCACCAACTGCCGCACCTGCCTGTACGACAGCCAGGTGTCTATGTACTTTGGCCTTGAGCCACCCTCACTCAGTTACTATTTAATTCCATTTAACTGATGCAATCTTATGCTTTCATTTTATTTCTTTTCAATTTACTGTATTAGTATTTTTTTCTTTATACACAAGAACAAATTATTTGTGCAGAAAGTCTAGTGTCGAATGATGTTATGGTATTGTATTCAAGTGTGTGCCGTGATATGACACTGATATATTGATATGTGGGGTTTCACGTCCCAAAACCACTATATGATTATGAGAGACGCCGTAGTGGAGGGCTCCGGAAATGTCGATCACCTGGGGTTCTTTAACGTGCAACCAAATCGGAGCACATAGGCCTACAACATTTCCGCCTCCATCGGAAATGCAGTCGCCGTAGCCGGGTTTCGATCCACGATTTGCGGCTCAGCAGCCGAGTACCTTAGCCTTTAGACCACCATTGTGGGGCGTGATATGACAGTGGAGGACAGTGAAGAAAAAACTGGCACTGGCGTGTCGAAGCAAAAAGAATTAATAAGTGAAATCCCACTTGGAGAAAACCACGGCTATAGTTCTGAAGCATGACAAGAGAGGGAAGCAAATTAAACTGAAAAAAAGAAGAACTTGAGATAGGAAAGCAGCAAGATGACAGGCCAGGCATCTCAGTCATTGGGTTTTCGGATATGAGCCAAGGCATTTATTTTGGTCTACCAGAGACCTGAGCACCTGTTGTTCTTGGCTGTGGGTTGCTGGTGTGCTGCTGCTGCTGAGAAAACGTTCATGTGCCCTTGGACTAGTGTAAGCAGTCGGGCTCTGTGCCAGAGCTCAGATTCTGCTGGAGTCCAACAGAAATCATTTGGCCGCGAGATCGAGCAAAGTCGTCGCCTGGTGGATTGCTCTGTGCGTCGTCTGCTAGCCACGTCATGCTTCTATGTGCGCGTACGTCTTGGAAATTTTCAAAGTGTGGTTTGTCCAGTCATGTCAGTGCGAGTGTAACTGTTTTACCTATGCCTATAACGACGTACGAGAGCATTTTTTCTTTCGGGTGCTTATGCGTTGTAATAAGATCAGCGTGTGCAACTTTTCAAAGTGCCGTTTATTGTCGTTGTACCCTACATTCACCAGAATAATTTCAGAGTGGGTGCTGCTTTCTGTTTCAAACATATTACAAAATGCTCTGGGCATCCTCCCAAACATGAGGACTATTAAATAGTGTATAAATGCAGCGTGTTAATATAGAGACTCGGTATAAAAAAATGCTCTGGGCCATACATTTGGGTGCTGTTGGTAGGTGTACAATTACAGCACTGTAGTTTATTGGTCGTGCTAGGAGCCTTAGTTGTGTTTACCTGGCCGTGGTATCGCTACATAGGGATATTACTACCACATAAACAGTGACACATCGGTACGTAAACTGTACTGAAAACAGAGTTACCGCGTGCAACCGTGTGCTTAGATTTAAGAATGCTTTAAAGAAGCCCGACATTGGAAATAATTCAGACGGCATGCCTTGTATATAATGTCGTGTAACTTAACTGAAAATTTCATCTTTGTTACATTGTCTTCAGCGTTTATGTGGCATTGTTAGTGACTGACTGAAGGCAGTGGTAATTTTTGTCTGAAAAAAAAACATGCTTGTCTCATTAATCAGGCTTTTGTTGTAGCATTGTCATGCACGTAATCAATCGATGAAAGCTTTCTGCTGAACTCTTATATAAGATTTTTATGTTATTACTGGTGCGAGAACATGTGCGTACATGTGGTAAATGCAATATAGTGTCAGCCCCTGAGCCACTCAACGAAGCGCGGCTGCGAGTATTTGTATATGCGCCGTCGACCGCCCATCCACACTAGCGCGGGTGCGGTGCTGGCACCTATAGCCCGATCTTTGGGAGGTTGCCTGATATGACAAATCCTTGAGCCGCTAGACAACAATGGCTAAGGTACCCTTTATTGGCTGCTGTGCTTCGCTTTAGGCATCTTCTTCATAATTTACCTTGATGAGATCAGCTCCTGTGTCATCCCTTCTCTCTGCACATAACAGTATGTTAAAAAAAAGTAGTGCACAACTGTCTGACACTAGGCATGTAGCTTATGCCTTTCTTCATGACTTATCTTCAGATGAAGGGGTGATTATTTCTACACTGTTATCTTCTGTCTTTTTAGGTGTTATGTGTTCTGGTTTAAGTGCAGTAGTTCTCTAGTGTTGTCAGTTCTTCAAGGAGTGTTTAGAAGACGCCTCTGACATTCCAAAAATAACAAAACTCGCTCGTGTTGCCAACAGAACCCAACAGCTACTCATGTCTGCATTTTCCCGTTAGTCTATTGTAAGATGGTCTGTTGAAGGCCGCGATTAAGTTTGGTGAACTACATGTGTGTGTGTATATGCACATGTCAAGGTAATCATGGTGGTGTTATCGGGTCACTCCACAACTAAAAATCTCCAACTTTTTTTATGAACCACGATGTAATAAAAATACGGGGATGAGAGCCAAACACCTTGCTATGTGGAAGGAGTGAAAGCAACTGCCTGTAGCAGCACCCTCTGCTGATTCTCGTGCTCTAAACCCATTTTTATTTATTTGCAACACACGTTAAATGTATTTAGAGCAAACTTTTATGCCCGTTTTGCAAAATATGCAGATATATATATCCATTTTGATGCACATAGCTGGGCAATAATGGTCAAATATTTTGCAAAGGTTGCTTGTGCTAAGTCTGCGAAATAGCGAGTGCCAAAAATGAGACACCCAATCAAAATTACGCCCCACACAGAGTTTCACACCGATGGCACGCTTAATTATGCTTGTTGAGTGCTTCTGATGGGACTTTGTACACGACTTTGAAGACTTCTGTTGTGTCTGTTTCAGCATATCTTTCTTGTTCACGCATACCCAACACACATAAAAAGGCCCTTAAAATACTTTGTGCCTTTTAGGTTATGCACTTTTAGGATTTGTGGTTACTTTGATGTAATTTGATGGGATGTTTGCAGTTGCATAGATGTATATCTGTTTGGTGCTGAAAGATGTGTAGACTTTATGCAGGTTTCTGCAGCTGTGTGAAAATAAAGGATTGTTCAGTATCTCACCCAGTGTCGATGTTTTGAAATAGCATACAGTAGTCTGGAGTAGAAAAATCATGGCCTAGGGTAGAGACTCATTGCTCACTCAAAGTCGCAAAGTGTGCATGAAATTGTGACATAAACCTGGTGAAAAAATATTTGGTTTTATTTTGTTTGGCATATTTCATTACTAAAGTCACTACTCCGCTGGGGCACTAACGGCTTGCAAGGCATCTTTTAAAATTTCAGGTACAACAAGAATCACAGAATGTATCACATGAGACCACAAAATGAAAACTATTTTAGCCCAGCCAGAAACTTTGATCTACAAAGGGAAAGCAAGAGGCAACATCTGAACAAGAGCCGGCTAAGCAATGCAAATATACTTGAGTTTATTGTCTATCACATAATTAACTGACTAGATTTATTGAGAAGTAGCTCGGGGACATTCAAAATCTCAAGTACATGTAACAAATTTCAGGTACATCTAGTATCACAATAATATATCATGATAGCCCCTGCAATGAAGACACTTTCTGCACAGCCAAAAAAATTCATCTAGCTTTTGACCAAGCTGGGTATGCACAACACCTTAAAAGAAATAGCCAAAGCACAATGCATTTCGCAGCTTGAATGCGTGTCAACCACTACCATAAGAAAACAAATTATGAACAAACTTGGCACAATTTACCGCCAGCATGGCCAGAAAATTTATATCTCAACGAAAATTGGAAACACCGTTGCAGTGGCTAATATTCATGGACACGTGCACCTCGACTACAACAGAGGGCAACGAAAGGCCAAAGCGGAGGCTTTGCTTTGTTTTTTTGGCAGAGAGAGAAATGCATGCTTTGTTGACGTGACCGAGTATTGTAATTGTGACAAGAGTCACAATTACACTGCCGTAAGAATAGACAGGTTTCAAAGCTGAAATTACATGCAGCATACGCTTGGAACATTTGGAAATAGCAGATGAAGTAGCCATATTGTTGCAGAAAAAAAAACAGGCACACGAGTGCAGAGTTGGTGTTTTGGCAGTATTTGTAGTGATTGCGCCGGTGGGGATCAGTCAGGTTGATTTCCTCCAATCTAAGCGAGCTTTCTCGTTCTATTTAGTGCAACATCATCCTCCCGGCAAGCGTAGCTCCATCCGGGGACAAATCATGGAGCATTAGTTAAGGCGAAGTATATATGGGTTGAGCCTGGTGACATGAACGTCACTACTGACGAGACGTAGCAAAAACACGTCAGATGGTGCTATTTCGTATACCATGTCACAAATTGGCGTAAGGTCTTGTACGGACCAAAATAACAAGAGAGCAGTTTTTCTGCCGAGCTAACACGGCACGAGGGCGTCCAGGGCAGTACAAGAGAACCAAGAGGCAATTGTGTCTTTGTGCTGATGATCGTAGCGTCGCTTTTGATAAGGTTGTGACGTTGCGAGGTCTTGACGAGCGACCTCTCGGGCAGGGACGGCCGAAGTGATTGCATCGTGGGCGTAATTGGTCATTGAGAATATAACACCAGATGATAGGAATGTGTCGAACGGTAAGACAGGGCTGCAGCCCTACAAAAAAGAATGGGGAAAATCGAGCAGTTTCGTGACAGGACGAATTGTAAGCAAAATGATTGCACAGTAAAGCGGTGGACAAAGTGATGGGAATTATCGGAAACGTACATGGCCATCACGTCAGTCAGAAGTGTGGTTTAGTCACTCAGTGAGCCCCTTCATTTGATGGTGGTATGCGGTAGCAATCTTGTATTCAGAAGCTCAAAAGCGGAAAGGGCTATCGTCGACCTTTGACAATAAGTAACGGCCACAATCCATTAGTAACTGTGGAATGGTGCTGTAGTGTAGAGTAACATCGGGGAGTAGAAAGTCCACAACATCTGCTGCACAGCTGGTAGGCATTGCTTGTGCAATGGCGTATCTTGCTGCATAATCTGTCACAATGGCAATCCACCTGTAGCGAGAGAGGAAGACGGCACTGCGGTCAACGTGGTCGTGTTAAACTCGCTGCTTTATTCGATTGCCGAAGTGGAGCGGCGGCGCAAAACCGCCAGGCGCGTGAGCTTGTTCTAATCCTCACGCAGCTCGAGCTAGCATCAGCTGCGCGAGAGGCGCGGCGCGGTGATCGAGAAATGATAATCATGCGTATAGCCCCCCCCCCAGCGCTTTGCGCGATTAGAAGTGTATATCACAAAGAAAGAGACTATACACGTGAACGACAATCCGCAAGGTGTCTGTTTGGGAAGTCCAGTTTGTAAACGTGTACTGACCATCGAGAACCAGTGGGTCCCTGGTGGGCGACACTGGGAGTTGCGCAGTGGACGAAGAAGTAAGCGTTCGGTCACTGTGTTTGCAACGCAAGTGGGTGACAGGATGACCAGCTGGGGCCAGCTGGGAGCGCATAGGTTGTCGCGAGTGAGCATTGCAGGTAGAGGTGCGTTCAGGGTGAGATGAGGGCGGGTGTACAAAAGTCGATTTGGCCCCTGCGCGCGAAGCAAGAACTCAGTAGGAGGCATGTCATGTGATCCAGCAGATGTGAATTCTGGAGGAGGCTCGTTGGGCGTACCTTGACTTGGGGAAGCACCTTCAGTAGTCGGTGCACGTGGGTTCGTGCACAGGTCAGTATGGAGACGGGTGCCTGTATGGCAGGCATGAGATGTGCAGTCTGCTGTGACATAGGCGGACCAGGCACATCGTCCTCAGGAGCGTCGGTCATACTCGCAGCGTCTCGGAAGTTTGGCCGTGGTCGATGGCTGGTGGCTTTAACTTCTGCTGCGGGAGACTGTAAGGGCGATGCTGGTCGCTGCTGGCAGGACGCCCAGAGCATTGAGGCTGGTAGAGAGTCCCCTTCGGACATTGGGGGTGGTGAAGGTTCAGTGACCGGGAGGTGAATAGCGGGTGGAAGGATGTCTGCGCCAGACTCCGAGGCGTGCGGCCAGGTAGCCGTCGTAGAGTCGGATAGGGCCACGGTGTCGTGTGCCGTCGATGTCACGGAAGATGTGCATGTGGCAGGCACGTGCGACGAAGCTGCGCATGGGAGCTCTGAGGGAATGTACCTCTCGGAGGGGAGGTAAGTCGCCGTGTGGGCGTCTTCTACCTTGTGGTCATGGTCAGATGCTGGAGTGGATGTTTCTGCGACCGGATCAGGAGTAGAAGTAGTCGAAGCTGGGGTACCGAGGTAGCAGTGAATGGAGGGCTGCGGACTGGTTCGTACCTTGCTCTGCGACGCCTGGGAAACCTGCCAGGTTTCCCAGGCACATTGACCACTTTAAGCACTACCTAGTTTCCGGAAGTGAAGCGGCCTGTGTATGGGGACAAAGAGTGGTGTATGAGCGGCGAACGTGTCCGATGACCTGGCGAAGACGGGGAGTGGTAAGATTTTGGCGAGAAATTGATCTGGTTGACGATAGTGATCTGGTTCGGCGTGTAGAGCGAGAAGGTATGATCATCGAGCAGAAGGTGGTTGCGACTGGCATAACCGTTGACGCTTGGTTTGCCATTGTCGCTGGCTAAGACTTTGGCTGTCGGCTTTTCAGGGTGGCGGCAAGCACATGAAGTTTACTGCAAAGTTCCAGCGTGGTACCCAGCACATCCACTAAATGTGGCGGGAAGAGTGCAGAGGCACACGAGTGCATAATTGGTATATTGACAATATTTTCAGCAGTTGTGCAGAGGGTGACGAGTCGCGTCATCTTCTTCCAATCTGAGCGAGCTTCTTCGTTCTCTATATTGCAACAATATTCCACTGGCCCTAAAAAATCAGGTATGCGAAGTTGTCTAATGCAAATCCGAAACAACAATAAAAAAACTACGCTAAAAGCACGATTCCCAAGGAAGCCTTGGACATTCTGGCAAAGACGGGCAGATCCCCAAACGTGAGCTCGACCATCTTGTAGTTCCCCACTCACATCACCACAGAACGTGATATCCTCCCAAATAAAAACGAGACTACACACTTGATGGCCAGAGACATGCTGCGCTGAACACGGACATGCCTCTCGTACAATAAGGAACATACCTCATGTATAAGGATAGGATCACTAGCTATAATGAGAAAAACAAAAGCATATGTTAACACAAGAAGGATATTCCCACCGCTCAGTCCTAAACTAAACAGCAGACAGGCCATTTTCTGTTGGTAGCTCTAGATGAACAACTTCCCTAATCCAGTTCGTCTAAGATGGATATATTCGAACAACCATCGGGACGACACGTAACATTCGTGCCAGAAAGGACGTGCAACACCCTAACACATGTTATAGGGTTGTAGTTATGTTGCCAGAATGCTTGCGGTTACCCTGGAGACCCTTTCATTGAGGTTGGCTACTGCTCTGCACATCTCAAACTTGGCGTCTAAATGTGAGCAGTCCATTAAGCTCACGAGGTGGCTTTGAGGCAAAGATTTGACGTTTCCCCGTGCGAAACCAAGCCGATATTGCATTAAACCTTGATGAACATTCGATAAAGTTGTATCCGTAATGAAAAAATTGGAAGCGCAAACCAACGGGACACAAGAGAAGAGACAAACAAGCCTGTTGTCCCGTTGGTTTGCGCTTCCAATTTTTTCATTATGAATTGAACCAACGGGACACAAGAGAAGAGACAAACAAGCCCGTTGTCCCGTTGATTTGCGCTTCCAGTTTTTCATTATGAATTTGTACCAACTAGCCTGCCTGTCAACCCTTCTGAAAGTTGTATCCTTTGAACCATAAAGTGAGAGAAAGAGGCAACATCTGAATCTCGAGCTTGTGCCCCATAGCTAAAATGTCTCAGCCTGAAATAAAATTAGGGAAACAACAAATTTAGCAATGAAGAGGAGGCTGTCACTCATTGAAAGCATATATGCACCTGAAGGCATCATATGAGGTCGGTTAGAAAAGTATCCAAGCTTTGGTGGAACAGCAAAAACGGGCATTATTGGAGCATTGTAAACTTAACACCCTCAAAGTAGTCCCCTTGGGACTCTAGAGACTGCTCTTAGAGGTGCTGCCATTGTTGGAAGCATTCTAGCACTGCTCCAGTCGCTCCCTCATTTTTCTTGCAATGAAAAACCATCAGAGCACTGTGCATACCTCACTCAAACACTGCATCCCAGCAACTGACGAAATTGCCAGGCGGGAAAAAATTCACACGTGCACACGAAGGTTCAAAATCGGCTAATGCAAGCGCGTTTGTTCGAAATTCATAAAGTGCTTGCAAAAAAAAAAAAGGTCGGATACTTTCTAACAGACCTCGTACATTTTCCACTGACGTTATGTGAGACAGAGGGGCAATGTATTGGCAACAGAGAGTGGCAAACGGGAGGCGCTATCTGCAGAGCTTGTTGAACAGCTAACAGCAAAGCATCATCAAGAGCAGCTGTTGCAGTTTTGTACAACCATAAAATTGTTCATAAAATATGCATAAACCTCCATGTAACAAAGTACGAAACATCACCGATACAAATCTTCGCATTGAAGGCCCTTCGCATAAGAGGTGGTACTTCTATGGCGAAACCCGAGATGCCCGTGTATTTAGATTTAGGTGCATGTTTAAGATCACCACATGAGAAAATTTCGAGAGCTCTCAACTACGGCGTCTCCCACGATCATGTTGTGGTTTTGGGACATTAAAACATTTACAAATATTATTACATTACACCCACCTATCTTCCTCTGCAGTGCTAATCAAGTGATTTTATGATTTCTGTATTAGATTACTACACTGCTATTTTTTCTACTTCAACTCTTTCTAAAATTTAGAAAAATGTATTCCCCTTCAACTGTAGTGGCTGGTCTCTGTTGCACGGAAGATGACTTGACAAACGCTAAAACTACATGTTTTGACCATTGGCACTAGCAGAAGTTTTAGTATATTGCCTTTCTTCATCGATTTTTTTATAAAGCGCATGGACATTCAGGTGCTAAACAAAAATGAAACTTCAACCTTAATTTTCTTCACGAATAATTATATTCCAACTGTGAAACATGGGGTTAGAGTTCTCAGAGTGCAGTTTGTCAACCTAAAACCAAGTCATTGTATCTCTTTAATGTTCATTCCAAGGAGCCATTACAAGCAATTTTCATAATCTGTATTATAAAAGTTGGTCCTTTGCTGTTGACAAATGAGCAGGTGAAATTTCAGCATATTTGGCTGAACACTTAATTTATAATGAGGATTGTTATAAACACGCACGTGGCCCGGTAGCCTCACAACAGTACATGTCAACCATGACATAATAAGCCACTTGTTTTGTGAGCGTATCTACTCCGCTCAACAGCTGTTTCATGGTCAGTTGCGGTACAATGGAGCTACTTCAACTTTTGTATGCCTTGGAATTGAAAAATTGAAGAATTTGCACTGGCTGAAGTTCGGGAGAAGACAGATCTCCTGCATGAAACACATGACGTCCCACACCCCATGGCCACATAACGGTAGCTGGCAGTGGGCGGATTTTATAGCTGGAGACTTCTATAACTGACTTAGCAATTAGATATTATTTTTTAATGTCTGTTTTTCATACATCTACAGGCACAATAGACGCTCTACAATTTTTAGCTGAGAATAGCAGTACGGAGAGTCACCTTGTCATGGCCCCGAATAAGTACTTAGTTAAGGCGGACTTAGTTACATGGAGGTTTAAACAGATACATCTACTTATTTATGAATGACTTCACGATTTCAAGCTGCACTTCTTGATAGCCCCTGTTGTGTCTGCGCTCCTCAGCTAGCGCCTCTAGGTCCTGCCGGCTTTGCTGGAGCTCAAGCTCCTTTAGCTTGAATTTCGCCTCCTGCTCCGCCTGCCTCTGTTGAAGCTCCATTTCTTTCAGCTTCATTTTCTGCTCATGGCGCTTTATCTCGAACTGGAGCCGGTCGTCTTCAAGTTGGAGGCGGCGGTTTTCGATTGCAGTGTCCCGATCATAGCGGGCCTCAATGAGGGCATATGTTGCCTCAGCGTACCACTGTGGACCTGCACAAATATACAAGGAACAGTTAATTGTCTTAGGTTGAAATGGATGAGAAAGTGCAACAGTTTACAAAGCACCATGATATTCTACTGAGCACACGTGGTTCTTTTTAACACAGTAGACTTTCAGTAAACTGAAATCTATTAAAGGGAATTGTTGCTTAAATGAAACAACTTCATTCAACGCGGTTGCTTTCGTACTTAGATTCTCCTTCGTACTTAGATTTTTGCTTCGTACTTAGATTTTTGCTTCGTACTTAGAGGTTGCTTTCGTACTTAGATTTTTTTATCTCGGAGCTACTGTTAAATGGAAAACATTTCCTAGTCTCTTCACATTCCATTTGACGAGAGTCTACTGTACAGTACTATTCCGAAACACTAGACTTATTAAACACAGGCAGGTAAATACTGTAATAATAGTCAAGCTGCCTCAGTACACACAAAATTGCTCGCAACAAAATGTTGCGATTACTTAAAAGAGTATTGGGAGAAATCTTATAAAATGTTTCTATGCATCAACTGAAAGGTCAAGCCCTCAAAACCAAGAAAGTTCACTTGTACACTTGACTACACTTTATAAAGCAAATGCAACACGTTTTTAAAAAGCTGGTTCTGTTTCATATACTGTATACTGACGTCAAGACACCCTGTAGCCACATGAGTTGGCGACATGCTCACGCTAGATATGGTGATATGGTGACATTACACAGATGTTCCATCATCTATTGCTATACACATATGGGTCAAAGAAGGACCAAGTGTTGTTCTGGCTGGCATCCAGTTGCTGCACACTTGTTGTAGCACCCAATAGTGAACGAATCTATGGAACTTGTATCTATTGCGGCCTGTTTTGCTACTGAAAGTTTATACAGGGCAAAATGTTGCTGTCATGACAACAAATCAAAATAAAATTATTTTCTTGCCTTGTGATCAATTTAGACGATGTTGGAATGCACAAACAATGACAGAAGCCATGTTTTACTCTGCTCGATTGAAAGGTATGATGAACTACTGCAATCAAACAGCGAGGAGAAGTGACAGGAAAAGCAACATGTAAGCAGCAATTTCGTATGCTTTGGTATCTGACATCGTATGTGTTCATTTAGGTGTGTGAAGTCACCAGAATTGATACTGTAGCCTGACGTCATGCATGTACCATTCAAGTCTTAGCAGCACTTCCGGACCTTTATATTCGCTCAGAGACGTGTCTGTACACATGAGATTTGTATAGGAGAGTAAACCCAGCTTTGAAAATCGGTGTTGGTGCACTTACAACTGCCTACATGCATACCTCTGATTGGAGTGGTTCGGGGGCGCACTGGTGTTGAAGTGCGAGTCGCAGCAGTCAACGGTGAGCATGGGCTACTTTGAGCCCTGCGCTGCTGCAAGTCAACTGGCAACTCTGAAAGGGCAATCAGTAACTGAGTCATGCGAATTTATGCAATACATTTGAACCCCCCTTCTTTTAACTGGCTGATTCTGTCCGATTTCTGATACTGTAAAAGCTCGTTAGGTCAAACAACACAGGACCAAAAAAAGGTTTTAGTTATTTAATCTTGAATTATCAAAAGTATCAGGAAAACGAAGAAATGCCTGTAATACCCCTATCACACCTGGCAATATAAGTGCACTTCGAGCGAGTACACTTAGCTGCGAGTGTCATTTGCGCGCTGTCACACGAGCAAGTTTAGTGTCACTCGCCGCAAAGTACACTTGCTGGCAAATGCGTTCCCTAACCTCACTTCGCTTTGACCAAGTTTGTAGCCTCGGTCCCAGTGGCTTGCACAGAAATACGCTGTTGCCTAAAGCGGCCCTCATACTAGTTTTAAACTATTGTTTTCATTATAAGGAATTCCGCTATATACTAAAACAAGTCATAAATCAACAACTCTCGCTACTCTCTCCCTCAGGCAGTTTGCGGCCACATCCGCTGTGGGGATGCGGCACCTCATGCTTGGTGGGCTTCGCGGATCATTCATATTACCCACGTTGGAACCAAATGTAACCGAATCAACAGGTTTGATGGCAATAAACTATACAAATACTGGCCGGGACCAGAAAAACTCCCGAGTAATCCAATTTTCTTAATAATTCATTGAGGTCAAATTAACGAGCATCTTCTGTATTACTCATGAAGCTGCACGGACTTGTACTAAAAATCATGCACAAATTTCCAAAAAATAATCTTAAAACAAAGATGACCTACTCTATGTCTATGGCTCTTTGAAGTTAATGCAAAGGCTCTCTGGCTACGCACATTATATATTTTCTGGCAGCGGAGCAAAGGTGATGACATTTTTATTAACAATTTAGTTCTGGAATATTTACTGGAATAGTTCCATGGTCTCCTAGTGCAGCAAATGCTTCATATCAATCGTAATATGCAACACTTCACTGCACTAAAAAGTAGCACCTTTTATTGCCACCTTGACTTCACTGCAAGTTCACATCATTGCAACCGACTGGAAGATGATCACGTGTGCTCAAACATTTTTCACAGTGAGAGTGGCCACATGTCCCTGAGACTGTATATCTATTGAAGGCCACAACAGCACCCAGACAATGGCACGCCTAAGCACATGCCACGTCATAAATTTGCCTAACATAAAAGGACACATGAGACACCAGTTTGCCCATGTCTCCTTTTCTGGCCAAGACTAAAGATGCGATAAAGCCATATACTCGGAGATTTTAGGGGACAGAGAAATAAGCGTTCTCAAATAAAGATTTACTACACAATTAAAATCTTTTTTTACCTCTTGCCTTCAATAGCAAGCATCTTCATTTACAATTGTGTACCTGCATTTTGAATGATACTCTTGTTTTCTACTAGGCAAAATACAAGATACACTGATATGACCAAGCTTTCTTTTTTTTTGTTACACACCTTGCAGAGGCACACGAGTGTTGGCCACCCGTCTGGTTTCACCAGTGTGGGAATCAGGGGGGCTCCCATGCACAGTTGCATTGCCTGGTAGTCCAAGAGATCACAAGTGAACAAGTTCAAAAGGAGGCTGCTACTTGAGTCTAATGCACATAAAGCAGACTTATTGTCAGGGAGACAAAGAAAAGATAGAAGAGCAGCAAGGGAAACTAAAAGAAGTGAATCCATGATGAAACTATGCAACTAGTTTTTGAACATACTGAAACTACTTACACTTATTAGATACTTATTCTCGTATTAATTTATTATTGCATAGGACCAAAATATTGTACTGAAAAACAAAACAATGTCCTTCGCTCAGCTCATAATAATTTAATTTAGGACTTGGTGCAAATGTTAGCAACAGCTAAAATCTGACCCTGTATTTATTTCATAGCACAAAATAGAATTTTTCAGGCCATCTTGAATGATTTCCTACACTCAATAGGTGCACCTAAAGTCGCTTTTGTTGATGTTGAAAGCACTAAGGACGAAAATCATTTGAATCTGTAGGCATGCATCAACAAAACTAGGGATTACAAACCTGCAGCAGCAACACCTGAAGGACTAGATGTTGGGGTTTGAGCCCGACTGGGTGCAGCAGTTGTGATGCGGTCAGGCGCTGGGCATGAGGCCGTCCGGTTGTGTTCGAGTTCTGTACATCACAAGTGAACCAACATAAGAGCTGTGCTGTGTGCTTCGAGCTTGAACCCAGCTTTCCCTTCCAATACACATCGGCAATAACTCTTCTCACGCAGCAGCTCTTTTGATGAGAAATACAGGCTCTTCCTAGTGCCTTATTTACATGCTGGAGGCTAGGGCTCAATAGTGCTGGTGCAATTACTTGAAAAACCTAATTTTCTATGATCTCTCAGGTATAACATGGACTAAAAAAATGACAAACAACACAGGGTGATGCACAAGCTATCAACAAGCCCCTATTGCCGCCTTAGTAGCTTCAAAAACCCACTGCAAGGCTAAAAATGACAGGTAGGAGAAAAGAGAAAAATAATGAAAATTAACTTCAGGCCATGCTGAGAGGCCCACCTGACTGGAAATGACTATTTAGGACTATTTTAAGGGGTTCATGGTGTTGCCATTTCTTCCGTGTGTTCGTGTACGTGCATTTTACAGTCTTAAAATGAATTAACTCCAACTAGCCCAACTATGCGTGCTACAGCATCCACTAGTTTATGCAACAGTGTATTCAGCACGTGTGTAATGAAATTTTTTTAGTGTTTCTCACTGTATTTTCACTCACCACAGTCAGGCAGATCAATGTGAATCTTTATGTTCTCCGGCTCATACATTGAATTAAGAAGTGTCTGAGCCTGTGACGTGCTTGCACTATCTGCTGGTCAGGAGGAAAACATAAATTTTTATTGAACTCTACCTAATATAGCCAGCAGAAATTTGATTTGTTTTAACATAAGGGCTCTAAACCAAGGAACAAGAAACAAAAAAGAGGGAATAGAAGTACTTATAGATTATGAGCAGGTTACACATAAATAAGAATAATTATAGAAAAATGGAGAACCATGCTAAAAAACATCTACAAATTCCAGCTAGACAATTATTTCAGATACACTTATAAATAGTCTATTTCAGCCTTGTGCAAAGCTGTTGAAGGCAAAAGTGTCACATAATTCTTTGAAAAAAAATTTCATCACATTCACATGTTGCTTGATCCTTAAATCTAGCCAGTACCTCAGCCCAACAATCTGTCTGACATTGAATCCCACTGTTTGGTTCAGAAGAGTGAAGTTGTTCTAATCTTTGCTAGACACTAAATGGCATATCAGAGCCTTCTTTGGTGAGACAGCTATTCCTCAACCTTTGGCAGAATAGTTCAAGCTCTGACCTAGTAAAATGTTAAGTAACTGGTGAAAGTATTATGTAACATAGAAAACAATTGCATATTCATAAGAATTTCATGTCTACTGCAGGATGAAGGCTTGCATGAAGATATTCCAAATCGCCCATGTTGTGCAAGCAGACTGCATGTCATGTCAAAGCATTGTCAATTTTGCCACTTGATATAACTCATGTTCAAGGTTCTCTGCGCGACTCTTTTCTGAGCATGTGTGTGTTTGTGAGTAGACATACCTTTTTGCACATGTGATCCTTTTTTACACCACGGTAATCACCTGACACCAGAAGTAGCAAGCTAGGCAACAAAGCAAACATTTCCGGCAATCTTATTAAACATTGCTATATCTCTGTCTCCACCTACCTGGTAAATATACCACAGTGCCACACACGTAGCACATAAGTCATACAACAGGCCGCAAAGTGTGCTGCAAGCATGGCTGCTGCCTTCAGATTTCACACAGAAAACTTCCAGAGGTTGTGCCTGCTATGATCGTGCAGAACGCAAACGTTTACAAATATTTGTACAGTTTATTATACTCTCTTCTTAACTTACTCAACCGGTGAAGCACTGTAGTATCATGCAATGAATCAAATGACACCACCTGTAAATTCAACGCAGGCCACGTGTACGGCTCACTATCAGTTCAGTACGAGTAAGAATGGCGAAATCAGCACATTTCTTACCAGGCTCAACACTGTCCCCCGCTGTGAACTCCGTGTAGGCCACCAGGGCATCTTCTTCCCTGTTGTCGACGCGACGTTTGGCTGGCGGGCGGGCGACCGAGTTTCTTGTGGCTCTTTTTTTTGATGTCGTCGCGTTCAGCGAGCTGTCGTGCGGTTGACGGCGGTGGCGTGTAGCCGCACTCGCGCGCTGTCAGCCGCTTGCTGCAGGAGGTCCTCCAGTTCGGACTGCCCCTCTTCTGTACCGGAGCTATTGCGGAGCCAGTAATCACAATTTTTGTCAATGGGAAAGAACAGTACACAACAAAGTTCAATACGAGACGCACTTACCTCTTAATTTTCTTCTTCTGATCTCGCAAAAAACACAGGAGGATTAAGTTAAGCCTTTCCCTGACACTGCGAATGCTGAAGCACCTGCCGAGCACCTCGGAGAGCCGATCCGTTATCTTCAGCCACCTCGCAGGGTCAAGGAAAGGATTTACATATAATACCTCCTTTACTAGAGCGATGTCATCGCTGAGAGTAAATCGCTTGCGCCCAGACATCGATTCCGCTGATGACAGAGCGAATTTAGACAACGTGTTCGCCGTTGGCGCTTCTGCTTCGGCTTGTCTTGACTCGGTGGCTTGCTCCGGGCCGTGAACGTAAAGCCTATCCAGCGAGTAGTTTACGTTACGTAAAGGTTCACGTTCCGTAAAGACTCGCGCATGCGCAGATTCTATCCGGTATCCGGTAACACGGTAACGTAAAGAAGTATACGTACAAACTGAAGCTCCCTATAGTCTGATGCCAGGCGCGACCTGCGTTCGTCGGCGCGGCGGGAAACGCGACATACTGCATTTCGCGCCAATGCGTTACCCAGACAACACTGCGTCTTTCTCTTTTTGTGACGGAGGGACGCCGGACGCGCTGAAACGCGCATGCATCAAAGAAAGGAAGCACGGCGCGCGCCTGGTAGTATATGGCAGGACCGGTGTCTGGCGTGGCAACGCCGGCGTGAGCGACAAAATGAACGCCGAGGAGCACGCGCACCGCGTCACGTCGAAACGTATTGGCACCTTGACTGTGGCATGTATCCATTTTCTCACATGATATGCATCTCACGATTATCATGTTTGCCCCAGTCACATACCTTCGTCATTCATTGTCATCACGTAACACGAAATTGGGCATATGTGAAGCTGGCGAAACGGCCGCGAGCGCATCATGAGTGTCGCATGTATTCATGTTGTTACATGACACGCATGTCGTGATTATCATGCTTGGATGTGTCATTTAGCTATGTCGTCCGTTGACCTCGCGTAATACCGTCTTTGCTACATGTGAAGCTAGCGAAACGGTCACGAGCGCGTCATGAGCGTAGCATGTAGTCATGTTGTTACATGACATGCATCTCACGATTATCATGTTTGCACCAGTATCATACCTTCGCCATCCATTCGCTTCCCGTAATACCAAATTTGGTATAGGTGAAGCAAGCGAAAAGGCCGCCAGCGCATCATGAGCGTGGCATTTAGTCATGTTATTACATAACACGCATGTCGTGATTATCATGTTTGGACGTGTCAATAAGCTATGTCGTCCATTCGCGTACCATATTACCAAATTTGGTATATATGACGCTAGCGAAATGGCCACGAGCGCATCGTGAGCGTGGCATGTAGTTATGTTACATGACACGCATGCCATGATTTTCATGTTAGGGTCTGTCGATTGTGTTCGCCATGCAATCATGTCATACCATACCAGATTTGCAATATGACATAGCATTGCTGAGTAACTCAGGGGACGAATTGCAACTCATGATTACGGAGTTAGACAAGGAGAGCAGAAAGGTGGGTCTTAAAATTAATGTGAAGAAAACGAAAGTAATGTACAACAACCTAGGAAAGGAGCAGCGCTTCGAGATAGGTAATAGTGCACTTGAAGTTGTGAAAGACTATGTCTACTTAGGGCAGGTTATAACCGCAGAGCCGAACCACGAGATTGAAGTAACTAGAAGAATAAGAATGGGGTGGAGCGCATTCGGCAAGTACTCTCAAGTTATGACAGGTAGATTGCCACTATCCCTCAAGAGGAAGGTATATAACAGCTGTATCTTGCCGGTACTTAGCTACGGAGCAGAAACCTGGAGACTTACAAAGAGGGTTCAGCTTAAATTGAGGACGACGCAGCGAGCAATGGAAAGAAAAATGGTAGGTGTAACCTTAAGAGACAAGAAGAGAGCAGAGTGGATTAGGGGACAAACGGAAGTTAAGGATATCATAGTTGAAATAAAGAAGATGAAATGGACATGGGCCGGGCATGTAGCGCGTAGACAGGATAACCGCTGGTCATTAAGGGTAACTAACTTGATTCCCAGAGAAGGGAAGCGGGTTAGGGGGAGACAGAAGGTTAGGCGGGCAGATGAAGTTAAGAAGTTTGCGGGTATAAATTGGCAGCAGCAAGCACAGGACCGGGTTAACTGGCGGAACATGGGAGAGGCCTTTGTCCTGCAGTGGACGTAGTCAGGCTGATGATGATGATAATGATGATGATGATGATGTGAACGAAACCATCGGAAGAGCTGCAGGACCATGAAATATAAATAATGACATTTATGACACAACTGTCATGATTTTTGTGTTATTACTAGTCAAACATGTTCTTCCTACAGTAATGTTATGCCATACCAAGTTTGGTATTGATACCATTATCGAGACGGCCAGGAAAGCTAAAAGTCGTAGGCGGCTAGATATATAGATAGATAAATAAATAAATAAATAGATAGATAGATAGATAGATAGATTGATAGATAGATAGATAGATAGATAGATAGATAGATAGATAGATAGATAGATAGATAGATAGATAGATAGATAGATAGGAAGTCTCAAATTCACCGAAGTTCGCTAAGAAATGCTTCGCATTCAAAACGTGAAAACGCGCGATTACAGCAACTGGATTGACAGCGACCACTGATGTCATTGCCTTGCGCCACGCCGGGCACACATTACGTGCAGGCTCGCCCGTGCCGGTTCCTCGCCAAGGCCCATCACAGCGTGTCCGCTGCCGCTTCTGTAGCCGGCATGAGGGCCGCGCGCAAACCCCCTCTGCAAAGCACGTGTCGGTATCTGGTGCGTGATGTTCCCAGAACTTGGACGCTTAATCTCATGAGAAACGGTGAGAATTGCTTCATGAGAATGCAAAACTCTATTACAAATATTTTTTTGGTGAAGGTGGAGCCCTGAGTCCAGGGCCCCTGTGGCCTTTGCCATCTTGCATGCTCTGTCGATCAGCTTGAGCTGTTCTTGTGGCTTAAAGCTGGATAGCGCAGCCTCCCACTGCTCCGGTGTTGGTGTACATTTTCTTGGCACTACCTGTGTGTGTTGGCCGTGGTAAAGTGTGGGGTGTTCTCTGCATAGCGGGCATTTGTTGGCGTATATTCCCGGATAGATTTTACTCAGAAGACTGAGATTGAGGTACGTATAAATCTGCAGCTGTCTTTAGGCAACTGACTGCTCTCTGCTGAGGTCTTTGTGGGGAGGAGGGTATATCCTCCTCAGGGCTCTCTGGTGTTCTAAAACTGCTCCATGGTGTCTAGTAACTGTGGCTGGTTCTTTATCGTTGTGCGCCCCCCGGATGGCGTATTCTCGGGCAATGGCGTCGGCACGCTGGTTCCCTGGCACAGTTTCGTGGTCTGGTGTCTACGTATTGGAGCAGCTCGATAAGTTGATTTTTCTTCCCTTGAGTATGCGGATGGCAGCACTGGATATGCGTCCACTGCTGTACCGTCGACACGCTTCTTGCGAGTCAGTAACTTTTTCTTTAGTAGACTCTTCCCTCTGGTGTGTGGTGGTGAGCGCGATCGCTACTTCCTCAGCCTCGAGGATGTTGTTGCTTCTGATCGAAGCGCTGTGGACTTCCGTAAGTTGGTGATCAACAACGCTTACAACTGTCCCGCAGTGCTCTCTGTATGTGGTCGCGTCAACGTACAATACGTCGGTTCTCACCTTGAAAATTTTTCGTGTGCTTCTGATCTGGCTTTTCTTCGAGCCTCATGAATTTTTGGTTGCATGTTTCGTTGTATTGGACCGACTTCAAGGATCTGGCGAATGTCCTTTGGTATGCTCGCCGTGTTATTGATTTCTCCGCAAGCATTTCTCATGCCCAATGTCTGCAGCGTGTACCTGCCTGTAGCAGTCAGCAGTAGTCTCATTTTCTGCGCAAGAAGATGCGCCTCGATGTGTTTTTGCACTGTGTTGTTTATCCCGAGTTTAAGGAATTTCTCTGTCGAGGTGCTCACAGGTAGAGCAAACGCGCATTTGTAGGCTTTTCTAAGGATTGCCTCTAATTGTTCTTTTTCCTGTGGGAGTGGTGTTTGGTAGGGGACACTGTATAAAATCCTACTGACCATGAGGGCCTGTAAAAGCCTACAGGTGTCCTCCTTCTTCATACCCCGTCTTCTGTTAGAGATTCTGGTGATCGTCCTCGTGATCTGCGCTGTAGTGTTTGACAGCTGTTTGATGGTGTGGTCTTTACGACAGTTGCTTTGTATCCACATGCCGAGAATCTTAATTTAAGACACTTCTGGAATCTTCTTCCCTCCTATATAGACGTCTATGGATTTTTACAGATTGTATCCTCGCCTGTAGACTCTCAGGACTTCTGATTTCTCCGGAGAGCAGACGAGACCGCATTGACGCACGTGGTCGTGAACTGTATCTGCTGCGCGTTGCAGAAGATCTTGTTTTTGTCCTAGAGATCCTCTCGTCACCCACATTGAAACATCGTCTGCGTAGATGGCATGTCTGAATCCTTGAATGTTTTCGAGGTTCCGAGCTAAGCCAATCATAACTACGTTGAACAGCATCGGTGACATCACAGAACATTGGAGTGTTCCTTTTGTGGGCATACTAAACATATCAGTGCGGATGCCTCCTATACCAATTGTGGTAGTCTGTTACTGAAAAAAAGCTATAATGTAGTTGTGTATTCTATTTCCACAACCAAATTTGCTAAGCCCCACTAGCACAGCCTTATGTCTGACATTGTCGAAAGCCGCCTTAAGATCCAGTGAAAGTAATACGTTTTCGCCATATTTTGGGACATCGGTAAGCACCTCGTCCTTGACTTGTAGGAGGACGTCCTGTGTTGAGAGGTATTTTCGGAAGCCAAACATGGTGTGCGGTATGAGTTCGTTGTCTTGCAGGAAGGTGTCCAGCCTCTGATGCACGATTATCTCGTATACTTTTCCCCAACATGAGGTCAATGAAATGGGTCTTAAATTTTCCAAGCTTGGAGCCTTTCCAGACTTTGGAATCATTATTATTTCCGCGTGTTTCCAGCTGTTTGGGACGGTACTCTGTTTCCAATGTTTGTTGATGAATTCTGTAAACCTTGTGATAGATTTGTCATCGAGGTTCTGTATCATAATGTTGCTGATGCCATCCTTTCCTGGCGTAGTGTTCTTTGTTGCCGACAGCATAGCATGTCGAACTTCTTCTGTGGTAATTGGTTCGTCTAGAGCAGGATTAGCTTCACCAGTGTATGCCAGACTGCAGCCAGTATTCGTTGTATCGCAAATATAGCGCTTCTTGATGTGTTCTAGAAGTTCTGTGCCTACGAATCGATGTGAAATCTTTTGGGTCGTCTTACAAGTTTCAGTCTTGGTCGTGGTTGGGTCTAAGAGGGCCTTCAGCGAGGCCCATGTCCTTTTCCAACCTAGTGTGCCTTGTAGCTTGTTGCATTTTTGGTCCCAGTTGCACCTTGACAGCTCTGTTGCATACTCTTCGGCTTCTCTGCTGACTGCAGAAATCCTGAGTATCAGTTTGCGGTTGTGTTTCCGCCGCTTCCATCTTTTTAATAAGCCCCGGCGGGCGTCTCAGAGGTGGAGATGCTTGTCCAGCTCGGGCGTGTTTGTAGATAGTGTAACTTCTCGGGTTAATTGTTTCCAGCCTGTCTTGATTCCCGAGACCCAACTCTCAATGTCCGCAATTTCTTTGTACTCAAATGCTGCCCTAGTTTTTATAAAAGCTTCCCAGTCTGTAAGTCGAGCCAGGCCATGTTGTTTCTTAATCGGGAGGGTTTCTATTTGGATACGCAAAATGCAGTGGTCACTGCCAAGCGTTTCCCCGCCATTTTCCCATCGGGCCTCCCTGACCACTTTAACGAACGCCAAGTCCAAGCACGTGTCTCGGTTGATACTGTTCCCCACTCGCGTTAGTTGAGTATGGTCTTTAATGAGACTTAGCCTTCTGTGATCAGCTTCTCTGGCCAAATCTCTGCCTTTCTGAGTTTCCTTGAGATATCCCCAGCTCTTGTGCCACGCAATAAAGTCTCCAAGGATGACAAGACTCTTTTTGCCTGCTGATTGTTCTGCCTTGAGCACAAGGGAGCTGAAGTTAGCTTTCCGCTGGCTGGGAAGGGTATGCCTTTCGATTTCATAGCCATGAGTTGCACCAGACAGTCTCTGTCCTTGCGCGCCTCAACTTGGATGTTAGAGATGAGGTTGCTGAGATTTGCTAGGGAATTTTTCATGGCAGCCATGGTGGTTGTGAATTCCTGGCACCCTACGGTAGCTGTCAGAGTTAGGTCTGTTTGGGGGTTAGCATCGGTCTGTCCTGTCCTCAGGGCCTTCAGTTCATCTATGAGATCATTTAGTTTCTGCCGGAGTTCGGCGTTATCTGCCCAGAGTGCCTGAATAGCCTGCCTTAATTCTTTTACTTCGTTGTTAGGTGGCGCACTGACATTCTTACCAACCAGTACTGTCTGTGTATTCGTGTTCTTTGGAGCAGTGGGAGAGGCAGAGAAAAAAGGCGCTTTCCTGCTCACCGTACCGTCCTCTTCCTTCCTGGTGACGGGTTTCTTCTGCTGCTTTTTCCTGGTTTCTGGAGCCTGATGGGTCCTGGACGCCGATCTCAACCATGACCTTGATTTTGATGCTGATCGGGACCTGGATGGTGAGCTGACATCCCTGCTGAACCAGCGTTTTCGGGCCCGGCTACGTCCATCGGCGCCTTGTGCTTCAGCGGCCGTCTGCTCTTTTGTTCTTGGTCGTGGGCTTCTCGGTCTCCTGAGGCGTTCTTTGCACTCCTTTGCCCGCGTAGGGTGTGCTTCCTTACATAGCGCACACCACTGCTCACAGGTCTGTCCGTCCTCTATGACTGTCTCAGTGCAATTTGAGCAGACAACGACGCCTGGTGTCGGGCATTCGTCTGCCCTATGCCCAGGCTTGATGCATATATAGCAAACTTGCCACGATGATCGATAGAAGTAGCAACGTGTCTCACCACCGTAGTAGTAAACATAGCGTGGGACGATCCTGCCCTCGAAGGTAATGACGGCACTTTGGGATTTTCCAAGCATTCTCGCATGAAGTATTTTCACTCCTTGGTACGCACCCGAAGATGGGCTAGTAATTCGGTTGGCGTGGTCCCGGCGTCCAGTCCTTGAATAGCACCCGTGCACGAGTTGTCTGGCGCGCTTACGTAAGCCATCACTGCATAGTCCTTTGCACCAAGACGTAGACTTCGAAGTAGACTTCGAAGGCTCTGCACAATGTTGGCGGTCTCCATGCTTTGCTTACTCATTATGACGATATTAGATCTATTGCGCAGCCGTATAAGCAGGTTGCTTTCATTGCAGATGTCTGGGTTACCACATGCCTTAGTTATAGCGCGTGCCATCTGATGCGTGCTTAGTTGACTGATGTTGAGCCCATCCCTCGGTCTAATGATGACCTTGAAGTCGGTTTTCGGCAGGGGAGGCAGTTTCACTTTTCGAAGAGGATTCCCTTTCTGTTTAGGTTGGCCCGACGCTGATTTGTCTACCACTTCGGCCCCGGTCTCCGGAACGGCGATCAGCCTTGAGTTCTGGTACGTTGCAGTGAACCATCCTCCGTTGTCAAGAGGCTTCTTTTGTGAGACACTGGGAGCGTTTTCTCCGCCTTGAGTTTCCTCTTCAATCGATGCCGTGGCTCCGGTTGACGCAGCCGCGTCGTCGTCAGTCATTCTCGCGCGTTGCGCGGAAATGCGAGTAGCGTTTCGTCGGGCCAACGGCCCGACGCCGCTTAGGCTTAGAGCAGTGTTCTTCGCCTTGCATCTTCAAACAAACAGACATTGAGGAAATATAGACCTACGGTTAAAACCAGTTATCCCCCGACTGCGCTTGATTAGTAGAAGATGGTCCAGTACTTCATAGGTGGCGGCCGCGTCATGAGAAGAATCAGACTGCATCCGGAAGCACAATGAGAATACTAGAGATTTTGTTATACTATGTTTAGCTGGTTTATTGGGGAGATAGTGAGTCGTATCACTGTTTAGCAACATGTTCAGTTTTACCAGAGTTTTTATTAACATCGAAGAACTTACAAGACACCCATGCTTCGCCTTCGAAAGTCGAACGCGTTGCGCTATCGGGCCCCGTTCGCATTAGTTTCTCGCGATATGCCGTGAATTGTTTCCCGGTAGACAGGGACATCTGAAGGCTGTCTTTTTGGGTGAGTTGGTAAACCTAGCGCAGAAGGCACAAAAACAGAGAACATCTGTGCGCATCACATTACATTACAAGAGCACCTGTGCGCGTTGCATTGACCATTGCGACTTCTCTGGGGGCAGCAATGACACGTGCAGTGTGTGACGTCAAGTTCTGCAAGGCAATGGGAGGGACAGAACGTAGGCGACACTGCGGCATCTGCTTGTCTGCAGTAGATGGTGTATGTTTGGCTGGCGCATCCTTGTTTGGGCGCCTGATTTCCTTTTCTGTGTGGGTGGGTGTGCGATGGGTGGCGCGTGGTAATGCGTTATGGGCCACACACCCGACTTTCACAGTTTTCGTATACTCCACGCTTGCGGGACCCGCATGCCTTGCTGGATTTCCGGTTCTAACAAGTGGTACGTCCTACGTAGACAGCATACACTTGGTTGGGTTTCGGTATTGCACCTTTTTTGCTTATTGAAGATTATTTTCCAAGTGGCTGAGGATTTCAGGTATCGGAACGTAATGAGGGTGAGAAATATAAAATAATGATTACTCGAACATGGTTGAAAAATTCCCGGAGTTGGCCTGCAAGAGCCCGCAACTACTAAAATACAGTGTCGTTGTTGGCTTTTTTTCGTGAGAAAGGTATAGCGACGAATTAAAATATTGAAGTAAAGGGAACAAGACGCAATACCGAAAAACAAACAGAAGCCCTGTTGCCAATACTTCTGACAAGCCAAGTGTATTTTTCGAGGCAATCTATAAAATTAACTTGAAAACAACAATCTGTAATACTTTCAAGCCTGTAAAATGGCGGAAACGTGCAAATCAACGGACCCACTGAGTTCTACTAATTGAGCTATACTTACCTCAAATAATTACCTGCGTTGGCCTCTAACGCGATCATGTTGAACATATATAGCCATTGTGGAATAAAGTGGTTAGCGCGCTGGCAGGCATACGGTCGCTGCATCAACCTCAGCCTGCGGCATTTAAATTGTGCACTCTTAAAAAAAGTCAGCGTAAGCAATAAATAAATACTAACCGTTCACTTGTCGCAAAAAGTACAAGCCTCTTATTAGGTGAAAGTAATAAAATGCATATTAGCAAAATATACTACCCAGTCAATTAATGAAAAGTGCTGACTGGAGTGGTTAGTTCATTACTAAATTGTTAGTAACACAGCAAATAGTGATTTACGCCTATTTTGTTATATGTGCACGTGCATTACCATAATGCCACGTTCCATTTCCCAAGTTTTGTTATCGTCCCAAAACTTTACACAATTCTCAGCGCAAACCGCGCCTGCAGTTTTGTGTAGTGTTTTGGGACGATAACAAAACTTGGGAAATGGAACGTGGCAATATCAAGATGGTTCTATTACAAAATTATAGGATCAGAAAACCAAGTGGCATTGTCCTCGTAAGTAATCAATGGCGTCTTACTACTTCATTTAACGTGACTGTGATGTGTAGAAAAAACTAGTGAACAATTTAGAGTACTTGGTACTCTACGACGGAAGAGCACGTGTATAAGAGAATTTCATTTCTGAAAAAATTATACATACACAGAAGACATTTATGCGTTACATTGTTCGTTCTCACGACATGCTAATACATCTTGATATACATTCAAGTGCCCATGTTTAGAAAAAAGGGGTAACGGTTTAGAGTACTTGGTACTCAAATATGGGAGAGCATAAAGCCGTCCCGTAGGCGTGAGGTTAGAGCTCTAAATTAAGACTAACTAGCTATTTACAAGCATCCCGTGCCCAGTAAACCAACATACATATAAAGAATTGTTCACATATTCGTATGATATTCGTATACCCTTGCTTTAGGATCGCACACCATATACTGGTTAAGAACCATCAAATTTATAAGATAATTATTGTTTTCTACGCATCATCATATGACCTTCTATTTGCTTATATGTGTGCCGCTACGTGGGACGAAACTTCTATTTCAAAGTAATCAATAAAATTAAAGCTTGCCTAAATTTCGCTTACGATGTCATCATTACGGCAAAATATACAGCGGCATCTAGGAAAGATCTGGCAACGTAGGTCGCTTAGTAGTTACTTAGTTGAAAACGCTAAGAAAGCTTCCCTGGTTAGTAACGGTTAAGGTTACAAGCTGTACTGCTGCTCGCTAGTAAGGCTGTGCCACAAAGGCAGTAAAATACTCCGGAAAAAGAGTGTTTGTTTAGAAGAACAACTGAGTGATTTAGACTCCTTGTGTACAATACAAGAGGAGATCAACTGATTGGAGATTTTTAGAGTATATGATCGACAATATAGAACTTAATGTCAAACGCTGTAAACAAAATATACCCAGCTGGGAGGAATCCAGGAAGGATGCGCCCACTCTGCTCCGGTGACCTCACTCAAACAGGATTGTACCGGTGCAAATACATTCGTTTGCCACCAATTTCTTCCGGTGATCGCCGGACGAAGGAAACCGGAAATAGGCGGGGCCAATCTCCTGATTATGCTCCCGTGGTTCCTCCGGAAATGCTCCCGCGCATCGCTTTTTGCCTCGGTGGATGCTCCCCACTTGCTCCTGGTCATCGCTCACTGGCGCTCATTGGCTGTTCGAGGAGTGGCGTAGGCAGCCTCACCGCCGTGAGGCTTTTTTCACAAAACTAACATGGCACAGACCAAGCCGGTGCGGTAAAGACTGTGCGAAGCGTTCGGCCGCGTTGGAGAAAAGGAAACCGTTCAGAGCACATTCAGGATATCACAAGCGACAAGCACCAATGATGGCTATTAACGACAGAAGGAAGTTTTGCGAACGGTAATCGTGTGATGGTTCCTGGCAGCTAACGACACATTGTGCTCTCGCGAGTGTTGAGAGACCCGGCGGTTGCTGGTGCGGCGAAAAAATGGTGAGTGAGCTCTTTTTGAATTACCTGTTATTCTTGTCAGGTAGTGCTAAGATTGGATAATGATGGGTTCATGAACCAAACATATGATCAATATTTGGCTAATTTCACAAGAAGTCAGTGGAAAATAAAGAGAATTTTGATAATGCGTTGTTTGGACTACGTGTTTTTTGTTTTTAATATAGCTTCGATAAAGCAAAACATAGAGCTGAGCGAGTTAATACTGATTCATTACGACGTAAATGTAGGGCAAAAAAAGTGAACACCACAAGCGCTTGTGCTTCTTCACTTTTTTGTACCCGTCCTGTTTTGCGCAACATTAACGCCATAATACCTTCGGTAAATTAAAGGAAGTCGCAGTGATATTTGGATCACTGAATAGATATGCAGCAATAAAAAATATCATATTTTAGATTGATTCTGTCAAACGTTATACTTGGTATAGGTAAACCTAACTGGTTAAAATATACTTTTGGTCTTGTCAGTACACATAAACGGTAACATTTTTGCTTTCAAAATCAATAAATGCCAGGTCGAGGTCTACCACTGCGTAAAAATAATTTCATAGAATATGTAAGCTGAACTAATCAAAGTTAATAACTGAAATCATTGTTAATTCTTTATAAATGTAGTCAATGAACGTAGGGCATTGTAAATGATTCAGACTTTTAGAACGCATACCCGCACTCATATTTGTGAAAAAGTTATTTTGGTTCGATAAATGGCATCTGAGATATTATTCTAGAAGTATACTAGACTCTTCGTGGGACGTGGTGCTTTCAGGAAAAGAAAGAGAGAGGCGAAACAAACTGACGATACTAGAGACGAGGAATGCAAAAAAAAAAAAAGAAAAGAAGAGGAGTGGCTTGGCAGATCGAGTCATGCAGCGCTCGACGTTTCTGTGAAAAAAAGGGGGGGGGGTAGTAACGTCAACTCATATGACAGCCCGGCTCAACATTTTAAGACTAAGTGGATATTGTAGTGAAAAAGAGAGAGAAAGAAGGTACCCTTTCTAAAAACTAGTCATATTTTTTGTGTTGATAAAGAGAGAGATTACTGTGCTTGCTGCTGCTGACGCGCAGGTTGCGGAATCAAATCTCGGCTGTGGCAGCTACAATTCCGATGGAGGCGGAAATTTTGTAGGCACGTGTGCTCAGATTTGGGTGCACGTTAAAGAACCCCAGGTGGTGGAATTTTTCGGAGTCCTACACTACGGCGTCTCTCATAATCATATGGTGGTTTTGGGACGTCAAACCTCACATGTCCATCAATCCTTGCTGCTCCATTTTTTTTTCTCTTTTCAGTCGTGCTGCCGAGGCTGTGGCTGCAGTTTTTTTTTTTTCGGCAGAAAACGGGAGTGGGAAGAGAGCTGAGACGTAGCTAACGACACTGGCTTGTGCGCAGAAGAAGGGAAAAGAACGTTTTTTTCAAGCCTGGGATGCTCATCGTGACGCTTGCACGTGCATCGCCTTCTGTGGCCTCCGAACGTGCGCCCGGACCTTTCAGTTGAGTAAACTGGTGAGCCTTTTCTTATTTCCGTGAAAATGCAGTTGGCTTAGGTGGAGTAATGTTTGTGCCTTTTATTTCCTATTTATTTATTTTTTACGTTGTAGTCAACTTTTCCTTATTTTGTGCTTTGAGCTGTTCGTCTTGAAGAAATACATGCTCATACAATAGCTACTTTGAAAAAATCTTCACAACAACAAGTACCGAAACAGAGCGGGCAGTGCGAATAAAAAAATAAAACAATGCCAACTTATCTCGAAAATTATTTTACAAAGGAGATATAACTAGGCTTTCCATAAAGACAGGACGCAACCATGCATACCGTAAGGGCCCACTTTGCGAGAAGTATGACGATGAGCCTCCACTAAAATGTGTCTGTAATAATCAGATTTATTATTTGGTAAAATAAGGAAACTATCGGCGAGGGCATTACTAATGCCGTCTACAAGAATACTGAAATGTGATTATTTTAGTCGAAAATTGCTTTTAAATGTTCAGCAAAGGTATAGCTATTCATCAAGAAATATATAGAAAACTATATATTAGTTTAGAACTTTGTTCGCGTCAAGGGGGTGTGTTCTTGCCATGTTGCGGCTGTCCCACACCGGAAAACATCGGATGTGCTTTTATATTGACCGCTCATCCTGTCTTTGTGTGTGCGCGCGCGCGTGCGAGAGTGTGCGTGTGTGTGTGTATGTTTGTGTGTGTGCGTGTGGTCAGTTTTAGAAGTTGTTTCTTCTCATAGACTCCCAGACTGTATAGTCTGGGAGTCTATGAGAAGAAACAACTTCTAAAACTGACCACACGCACACACACAAACATACACACACACACGCACACTCTCGCACGCGATGAGAAAAAAACAGCCACGGACTGTATAGTCCGTGGCTGTTTCCGTGCCTCTGGCATGATTTTCACTTCGCATTTATAATTATTTTTTGCTAAATTATGCAGTAAGCAATTAGCTAAACTCTTGTGTCACCAATGAATCTGATGGATGGTCCTTCGGGAATGGTGAAGAGTTGTTCTCGGTGGCCACGCTTTCTTCCTTTGTCGTGCATCGTTTTGCAGCATTATAGGATTCATTTTGAAGCGCTGCATTTCAAACTTGAGTGCTGTTGATTTCATCTGATTTGTCTTATTGTGTTTTGTTTTTAGTTGATTTTGAATATTAAATGCGAAGCATTTATTAGCGCACTTCAGCGACTTTGAGCGTATCTATCTATCTATCTATCTATCTATCTATCTATCTATCTATCTATCTATCTATCTATCTATCTATCTATCTATCTATCTATCTATCTATCTATCTATCTATCTATCTATCTATCTATCTATCTATCTATCTATCTATCTGTCTGTCTGTCTGTCTGTCTGTCTGTCTGTCTGTCTGTCTGTCTGTCTGTCTGTCTATCTGTCTATCTATCTATCTATCTATCTATCTATCTATCTATCTATCTATCTATCTATCTATCTATCTATCTATCTATCTATCTATCTATCTATCTATCTATCTATCTATCTATCTATCTATCTATCTATCTATCTATCTATCTATTTACGACTTTTAGCTCTCCTGGGCGTTTAGATAATGATATAATTACGAAACTTGGTATGACATAACGTGACCTTACGAAGAACATAAATAATTTGTCATAACATGAAAATCATGACATGTATGTCATGAATGTCGTGATTTACCATTCATGGCCCTGCGGCTCTTTCGGTGGTTTCGTTCACATGGCATGTTGCAAACTAGTATGGTATGGCATGATTGCATGGCAAACACAAGCGACAGATCCTAACATGAAAATCATGACATGCGTGTCATGTAACAATACGACTACATGCCACGCTCATGATGCACTCGTGGCCGTTTCGCTTGTGTCACATATACCAAATATGGCATTACAGCAAGTAAATGGATAACCAAGGTATGTGACTGGTGCAAACATGATAATCATGAGACACGTGTCATGTAACAACATGACTATGCCACGCTCATGATGCACTGGCCGCCGTTTCGTTAGCTTCACTTATACCAAACTGGGTATTACGGGACGTGAATAGATGACGAAAGTATGATACTGGTGCAAACATGATAAACATGAGATGCGTGTCAAGCAACAACATGACTACATGCTGCGCTCATGATGCGCTCACGACCGTTTCGCTAGCTTCACATGTGTCAAACTCGGTATTACGTGACGTGAACGGACGACATAAGTGAATGACACATCCAAACATGACAATCACGATATGCGTGTCATGTATCAACATGACTATATGCCACATTGATGATGCGCTCGCGGCTGTTTCGCTAGCTTCACATATTTTTATTTATTTATTTATTTATTTACAATACTGCCAGTCTCTTACGAGACCAAAGCAGGAGGGCATGAGTATCAAAATACAATGAATGCTAAGTACTTTCTTACAGGCGGCATACAGAACTGTAGTTATTTTAAAATTAGTAATAATAATCCTAGTTACATAGAAACATTAGACATAGGTATTTATGCACTCCAAATATTCACACTTCGGAAGCAGCAAACTAAATCTTTGCTGCATAAAAAAAAATATGCTCAGTTTAGTGTTACGTGACGCCAATGGTTGACGCAGGTATGTAACTGGTACAAACATGATAATCATGAGATGCGTGTCATGTGAGAACATGACTATACATGCCACAATCAAGGCGACAATACATTTCGACGTGACGTGGTGCGCTACTCGCCGGCGTTCAGTTCGTCACGTCACGCCGGTCCTGCACCTGCACGCCGCGCAGCATTGCTTTGACGCATGCGCGTTTGAGCGCGCCCGGCGTCCCTCCGTCACGAAAAGAGGGAGACGCAGTGTTGTCTGGGTAGCGCATCGGCGCGAATTGCAGCATGTCGCATTTCGCACCGGTGGCCATCGGGCCGTGCCGACGGGTGCTAGTCACGCCTTGTGTCAGATTGTAAAGTGCTGGCGTTTTGCTAACGTACTCCCGTATTGAGAAACGCTACTTGACTTTAACTTGACTTGAAACTGCCTTCAATGCAGCTGTTCGCACAGCGTCTGTTCGTTTGCGCTGCGTTGGCGCTGCCTGAAGGCCGATTGTTCGAAACGCGTTTTTGCTGCATTGATGTCGGTGACAAGTCATGATCAAGTGAAGCAGCGGTTCTGAATAATGGAGGTAGCGTCACTGTGCCCAGTGTGCACGCGCAACAACGCTACATTGGAGTATATTGGGCCCTTCATGATGCGATCGTGGCCATTTTGCTAGCTCCACATATACCAAATTTGGTGGTACGTGACGTCAATAAATGACAAAATGTATGACTGGTGCAAACATGATTATCCTGACACGCGTGTCATGTAAGAACATGTCAACAAACCACGCCCATAGCGTGCTCACGGCCGTTTCGCTAGCTCCGCATGTACTAGATTTGGTATCACGTGACGTGAATAGATGACGAAGGTAAACGACACATCCAAACATAATATTAATGACACGGAAGTCATGTAAGGCATCATTTACCTCCACTTCGTAACGTTGTGCTGATTTTAAAGGGACGTATCAACATTGCTCATTCGTGCTTCGCATATCATCGATTCCCACTGTACGTGGGATCTGCCAATTTTTGTTTATTTATGTCTCCTTTTTCTAAATTCTGGGTAATCATCCAGAATTCGAATCTTATCTTGAATAAATCAAAGAATAAAAACTCAAATGTTTCCTAGAATGTCATCTGCTACAGCTCAATTGAAAAGAATACACAGTACCTCTGCAGTGCTTGCATGAGAATAGGGACTTCCTCCATTTAAAAAATGCGTGAAACGATCAGCATACAATGAATAAAGAGTGGAGCAAACACTTTAAAAAAGTACTGGTCTACCTTATTGAAATTCTGTCTGGACGAACTAACTACATTCTTAAAAATCTTCGGTGGTACCACACAAAAGCTCCGGATAGCCGGAGTGAAAAACCAGCCAAAAATGCTCCGGAGGTGCCACGTAATCAGTCCGGCCAGCCGGACGAAAATGCCAGTAAAAATTACTCCGTCGGGGCCAAGCAATTGCTCCGGTCGGCCGGAGTGAAATGCCTTTTAAAAGTACTCTGGGTGCGCCATGCGATTCCTCCGACGAGCCGTAGTGAAATTTTTGCTCCGGCTCACCGGAGGAATTTCGTGGCGCCAGATGTCCAGAGAAAAAAATTGCTCTGAATATGGGGGACGCTGGAAGACAAGCGTTTTTCTCCGACCTCGGAGTAATTTTTTTTGCTGTAATACTGTGGAGCACATTTTGTCCCGGTGATCGTATGCAAATGTCCCCATGGCGCCTCATCTGATTTGCAATGCCCTTGAAAGCTTCACAATTCAAGATGACGCCTGAAGGGGCGTGAACCAATTTGTCAGCATGGGGACATAGCGCAAATGAACGTAGAGCCCCTGGAGCGCTTTTACCGGATGAAGTCGTGAGCTGCACTGAAATGTTTGCAGCCACAATAACGCTTTTCCAAACCATAGACGCTCGCTACCTAATTATTTGCCGCGGTGGAATAGGTTTATATTTAGGTTTCGTTACCGTGCGTGAAGAATGTTTTGCGAAATCATGTGTGTAATAAAGAAAACTACATAACTAGGATTGACCCAAAAACTGAAGGTCACTTTGATGTATAATGCACAGAGCTTGCGGGACGAATTTGCCGCAGTAGTAGTCTGCGAGTGAGTATAGGGTCATAATTGCTGCACGGAACCGAATGTTGAACGTAATGATGATTAGCAAAAATATTACGCTTTCGTGGTTACTGGCTCAATCAGGAACACCGAGTTGCTTCTTCAACGAAACGCAATCATTTAATATCCCGTTCAATAGCGCTTGCGTCACAGCCATGCTCAGATTGTAGCCGTGCGTAATTCACTGCAGGCGGATGTTGCAGGTTCAATCAGCATTACCCAAACATGAATATCGGAAAAAAATTACATATCGATGCAGTTTATATCGCCGAATTTCGCGACATTCCAAAAATTAGTCGGACAAAAATGCCGTTCAAATGCTACTGGTAAAATACAGGAGAAGTTAGCCTAGAGGCGCTGATTGTGGCCGTAGCTGAACGTAGCATCGCTCTAGCCATTTCGCCTCGCTGATAGAGCTCCTGCGTACTCGAGGCATGCAGCGGTGCATAGTATCCATACTAACGCTACATGCAATGCAGAAAAAAAAACGTTGCGTTTTTTTAACTCGCTGAAGAATATTGTACAATAAATACAACGAAAGTGACTTATGAGTGATAAAACAATAACACACGAGGAAACGTTAAGTGCGACTCGCTTCTCGTGTATTAGCAGCTGATTGTTCCTCGTCATTGTCACTCTCATTGCTTTCAGACCTCCCATGTTTAATGAATAATCCTCCTCGTCAAATTGTTTTAGGAGCGAAGCTCCTTGCCGCAGGTCATGCGTCCCCGATGTATGCTGGAGATTAGTAGTAGCAGGTAGCCACCTTTGGTTTAGTAAGTAAGTCATTGTTCCTATTCCCTTTTGATACAGGGCAGGCGTTTCATGCACCACAGGAATCAAATTAGTAATAAATAAATAATTCTTTGTTTTTCGTGCACTAGCCAGGAGTCATGGTAGTTCGCTCTATGCGCGCGCACACACACGCACACATACAAGCGCACAATGGTTTGGTGAAAGTCGAGCCGAGCCAAGACAAGCCATGTTTGGCGCCCGCACAATTCACTTGGTTTAAGCCTGGATGTTTACGTGTTGGATCACTTTAGTTTGCTCCGACTCATCGAAACCGTACGATGGTCTGCCGTGCGCGGGGTTGAAGAAGAGTAAGGTGTGTGGGGCATTTCCCTGGCCGGTGCGTTTTCGGCCCCTCTGTTAAGCCGCTCCCAGCGTAGCAGGAGAGTCTTTGTGGAATTTATCCAGTCGAAAAGGGTTTTGTCTGTATGACCCGACAGTCCCAAAAGTTCCGGCAGACTTTAAAAGGTGCGGGGCACATCGTGCAGACGTGGGCAAGCTCTTAGAACATGCGCGATTGTTTCTTCGGCTGCTCCACACAGGCGGCACGTCGGGTCATAGTCGAAGAGTTCATGGAGTCGTCGTTGAGTCACCAGAGAACCTGTGCTGGCTTGGAACAATAGTGCACTTGCACACTGATTGTCTCCTTTGTAATGAGGTTCGGGGCCCAGTGCCAATTTATGTGATGCGTAACCCAATAGGATGCATCTTTTGGCGACCGCTTTCGGCCAGTTGTCCGTGCTGATCTTGGTGATCCATTCGCTCACTTCCTGGCGCCATTAACCTTCTGTTTTGGTTTGGTGGAGCCTTGGGTTTGAGCCTAAATTCGTTTCTAATGTTGCAAGTCGTTACATCCAGAGAGTTCTAATGCCTTTGTATCACAGGTGCAGGTATATACGTCGGCTGAAATTGGTTTCTGGCAGGAATTTAAGTCTGCCCATGTACTGGAATTTCAACCTTGCCTCCCGACTTTACGAAAGGAGGCCACCCAATTTCACCTCTTATGACGGCATTTGGCATACAGTTTTCCCACCAGCAACTACCGTCCCAGTTCGTTTTGATGTCTGTTTAAGCACTTCATGGTTCTAGTTGGGTATGTCTGTGCGTCTACAGCATAAGTTCTCGCTGGCACAGCGAGCATTTTCTACAAAACTCGACCAACCGAGTACGGGTTGTATGAGTGTCGGGAAAGATGCCACACCCTGCCTTTTAGGCGGTTTGATTTCTTTGTAATCAATTCGGATTGCTGTTGCAGGTAATCTTTCTTGTCCGATATTTCATTCCGAGGTGTCTATAATTTGTCGTCTTCTTTATACGGTTTCCTTGCAGTGTGAATGTCACTTCGTCAAAGCCTGAATTCAGGACCATCAGTTCAGTCTTTTCGCTGTTAAACTTGAGGTGGTCCTCAGTCGCACTTTGTGAGCAGATATTTAAGAAGTCCTGTACGTCTGTTGCCGACTCAGTCAAAAGTACAATGTTGTCGGCAAATGCCAAACATGAGATTTTGTGTATTCTTCTCGGTTATCTGTTGTCATTTTCGATAGTCTCAGTCCAGGTTCATTTTCATGAAGTGTTTTCAAACTGTTTTCAAATATATATAATGAATAGGGTTGGCCATAATGGGCATCCCTGCTTTAGACCTGCTTTTAAGGTCACTTTTTGGGATTTGTGGCCATGTAGTTCATATATTGCAATGCAGTCCTCATAGAGTGCCTTCAGCAGTTCTGTAAATTTCTTATCCAGATGCACTTTATCAAGCTTTTGCCATAGTTTCGCATGTGAGACCGAATCGTAGGCTTTTTTCCATGTCTAGAAAGGTGAGGTAGAGTTGTGACTCTTCTTTGTGTTTCATTTCTATCGCTTGAGTGAGGGTGAATATGTGGTCACTAGTGCGTCTCCAGGGCTGAAAGCCATTTTGTGATTCACACAGTATGTAGTTTTTTTTTCACAATAGGATTGTAGTCTGTGATTTGAAATTATGCTGAAGAGTTTAAAGACGCTGCTGAGCACTGCTATCGGGCGATAGGCATTGATGTCATTTTCTGCTTTTCTTTTGCCTTTGCGGATGAGTTGTATGTTTCTGGTATGTCGTACGTTTCAAGAATGTTGTTGAAGCAGTTGAGTATCACTTCTCTAACATTTGTACATAAAGCTTTCAGAAAGTCATTTGGCATATCGTCGAAGCCAGATGCTTGCTGGTTTTTTATGGCACCAATGCGTCTTTTATTTTCCTTTTGAGATTTTCCTGTTTAGTGTTCCGGCTTATTGTTGTACTGTAGATCAGCCTTCTGTTGTGTTATTTCTGAGCTGGTGCACTGGTATGTCGTAATCTGCACGTACAGTTCTAAAATGCTGCGTCATGTACTTTTCTATTTCTTCTTTTACGTGAGAACTGGTACCATCCCGTGTTTGGAGAGAGACAATCTTGGGTCGGGCCTTATTTGGTTCCATATTCTGAATATATGTCCAGAACTTCTGGCTGTAATGTTGGCGTTATTTTCTTATGTGGTGTTCTTGTTGCTTGAATACTCTGTCTATCTAACCTACCTTTGAATGTTTGCTGGATGATGGTACTTAGATATGAAGAATATATCATGAAAAGATGCGAGATTGCGCTACGTGCAGTGTTCACTAGATGTGTGGACGGACGGATGAATGCACAGATGAACGGCTGGACGAATGGATGGACGCATGGACGGAAGGACTGACGGACGCTTCGCCCTACTCATGATCATTCACTCCATGGATATGCTGTGATTTTTTTCAGCATCGCTGCTGAAAGCAATGTGAAGAATTTCCTCCGCCGAACGACTTCGGTCACTCCACGTCACCACGCTAACTGGTTGCGGAGCAAGCTTTGCTCTCAAGTCAGTCAACAAGCAAATCACTTGCAGTCATGTGGTTGCAGTGTGCTGCCACTCATATCAACTAACGTACAAAAACAAGCGGTGCAGCGCTGGCCTATTAAAAATTTATCTCTACATGCACATTGTCGCATGCATTGTCGCTGTCGCGCACATTGTACGCGGGAAGTCACACGAGTACGTGCGACTTCCCACGTGCAATGTTATGTGATACATGCACAAAAAAAAGGTCTGACAAATGCGGTATGCATGAGGGGATTAGAACCTATGAGGAGATTACAACCGGTAATAGTCAGGAGACGACATTCAGAAATATACATGGCTGTAGGAAACCTCTCGAAGCTGATTATTTGCGCAGTGGGCTATTGTTGAAAGCGCGGTTGCCACGTATATTCACGAAAATACGAAAACGCGAGAACGGATGAGATTTATATTGTCACGGAAAGCGCGGTGCGTACATTGATGCAGGAAACACGCAAAGTCGTTGTGTTCGTTTCTTTCTAAATCGTTAACACTCAGGCAAGCACAACCGCACAAGGCAGCGACTACGTGGCGCTGTACTTTTGTTGCCTACTAAATATACTCAGAAACACACTAAATAAACTCCGATTGGTGGTGTGACATTTTGTGGGCAATGCGAATAAACATGCATGCAAAGGATGTTCGCGGATTTAGAGTTCTGTCTGGCTGTTGAGAAAAAACAATTCATTGTTGCTGGGTTTTACAAAGCTTATCCTCACAGACAGTGGACGTCGATAACAACAAATGTTCCATGATTTAGAGTGCGTAAGACTTTACTATGGGAGATTATAAAGGCTCACTCACCTGCAGGCTTGACAATTTTGAGCTGACAAGCGCAATGCGTAAACGAGACGTTCATAATCACGCCCCGCCGCGGTGGTCTAGTGGCTAAGGTACTCGGCTGCTGACCCGCAGGTCGCGGGTTCGAATACCGGCTGCGGCGGCTGCATTTCCGATGGACGCGGAAATGTTGTCGGCCCGTGTGCTCAGCCTTGGGTGCACGTTAAAGAACCCCAGGTGTTCGAAATTTCCAGAGCCCTCCACTACGGCGTCTCTCATAATCCTAAGGTGGTTTTGGGACGTTAAACCCCACATATCAATCATCAATCAACGTTCATAATCACGTCTACCAAAGTTTGCAATGCTACGCGCTGTGGAAACGGGTCAAATTTCAAGATGAACGCTGCTCACCCTTCCTTTTCAGGGCGCACACCCACAGAATAATGGCATGACGTTTGCGTATCAATGGTCCTACGTACACGGCGATGCAGTGACGTTGGTCCTTTACGTAGACGACTATGCTCTGACGTTGCCAACAGTGGCACGTGATGTTGCGAAAATAATTTAACACGACTAGTGAAGTGTATGTATTTGTTGCTTGAAGAGATTAATAAATCTCTAGGTCAATAATAAGACGCAACAAGGAAATGCGAGCGTCCTTTGTTTCCCTTTTGTTCCCCGTGAATTGCGATGAGATGCGGGGCTAATGTGCCGGCGTTGCGCATGCAGTCGTGTCCCCGCGTTTCCGCGATCAGCGCATCGAGCAGATGACAGCCGTGGAACGCTATACACGTTCGCGCACTCATTGTGCTCATCTATTCCGGCGCCTTCTTAGTCTTTTTTACCGCGTCTAAGCCAGCATTTCCAAACCATCCCGCAGAAACAGGCAGTGTACCTGAAAACAACACTGATAAAAAAAATTGCCCGCAGCTTCCCTCGGGGGAACACTGAGGAGGATGCGGACCATATAATTGGTTAACGGGGTGTTAAAGTGCGACTTACTTGGGTCGATGGCTAAATTGGTTAACGTGGTTGTGAAATGGGGTGTTAAATTGCGACTTACTTGGGTCGATGGCTAAATTGGTTAACGTGGTTGTAGGAGGGGGTGTTAAATGAGTGAACACGTACACACGTATGCGAAAGGGCGGCGCTGGTCGAAGGGACGTCGATCATTGTGTTTGTGGATTCGTTGGAATTCATTTCACCGCGACCTTGGACGTCGACGCGCCGTACAAACCAACCGACGAGCGGCAACTGAGCGAGCGAGCGCCGACCTTGAGTATATATACAGCACGACGGCGCATGCACTGTCAGCTGTTGAATGTTCTCGAAGCGCGACGCCACATGCGCGTCCACTGGAGAATCAGGAGAATTGTAGATGTCGGACGCGGTGTGTAGAGGAGGAAGGGTGCACAGATGGTGGAGGAGTGAAGCGCGCGCGGTGTGTAGAGGAGGAAGGGATGCACAGATGGTGGAAGAGTGGGCGACGGCGCGACGGCGCATGCGCGCGCGTCAGCTGTCGAATGTTCGAGAAGCGGTGTGGACGGCGCGGACGACGCGGACGGCGCACTACAAGGCGCGAGTATAAGATGCTCCGCATCTAAAATAGAAACGCCACTCGCGTGCACGGGGGTCGGGCTTTTGTGTTTAGACAAATTTGTCAACTATTTAGAGTACTGGGAACTCTACTATGGGAGAGCTTAAAACAGTCCCGTGTTACGACTCACACCTTCTGCGATCTTGGCACTTGACACTGCACCTAGGGGCGAAGCTCCTTAAAGCGACACTCGTTCATCCCTCGTCGTAGTCGTAGTGCGCAAGCAGTCTTACGCTTTGACCTGCAAGATGGTGCCGGTGGGAGATTCCTCCTGTGCGTTGTTGAACAATAAAAATTCGCAGCGTGCGCGCAAACTAAAAGCCGAATTCTCCTGTCTCTCATTCCCAATTAGCAGCCATTGGCATGTACATTGAGCACTACCTGACAAGAAAAGGGTTGCTAGGTTATACTCGCTGGGCGTAACCTCCTTGGTTTGAGAAAGGTTTAGCGAGCGTTGGGCCGCAGTGCCAGAAATACAGTGAACTAGTATATACCATGAACTCGAGGTGGTTAAAGGTGGGAAACAGACACGAAGCGCAAGCCGTAAGAAAGTGTGCGTGTGCCACCTCTCGTTTAGTCCTTGGAATGTCCGCTGGATGGCGGTGCTTCTATATGCAGAATATATGATGCAAGATGCGAAATGGTGGTACTTGGAGTGTTGACTAGATGTACGAACGAGCACACAGACAGATGCATGGACGGATGCGCAGATGGCTGCGCGGATGTATGGACGCATGGACGGATGCAGGGGCGGATCCATAGACGAACGCAGGGACGGACGCATGGATGCACGTGTGGACGCACGAACAGACGCACGCGTGGACGTATGGATGGACACACGGATGGTCACACAGACGGACGCATGGACAGAGAGAAGCAAGAACGAATGGACGGACAGATGTTTCGCCCCACTCTCCATCATTCACGCCGTGGTTATGCTGCCATGTTTTTTCGGGTGCGTCATGCGCACGTGACCTCTTGGTCGGAATTCCGGAGAGGGTAACGAAGAGATTTGGCTCGCGAAGGCTACGTGGAGGAGTGGCAAGGGTTTCGAGCTTGCCTCTACTAATCCTCGTTTCCCGCCGCTTAAGAAAAAAAGTTTTTTTTCAGCTCGTAATGAACCGATAAAAAGAATTTTCGTGGCAAAATGTTCCTCATCGGACATCCAATAGCTTCCGCTCTCTAATTAAAATTTGCTATGTGGCCTGGTGAGTGGAAGCTTTACCATGGTACAGCTTATCGGTACAGGTAAACGTATCATGGTACAATAAGTAGCTTGGTACTCACTGCCTTTGAAATCGATGGTTGACGACCTAGAGTACCTTATGTACTCTTTTACAGGAGAACAGCACACAGTATCAATAGCGTGTTTAGATAGAGTGGGCAACAATTTAGAGTACTAGGTACTCTACCCTCTTCAGTCACGGCGTACAAATACGTGTACGAAATTCTTTTCATTTTTTTCTTCTTTCTGATTCAAATTTCGCGCGCGATATTTGTTGCGAGAAGTTGTATGGGCTTTGTGCAGTACTACTAGCGCCATCTGTTCTTAATGACAAGAAATAAAGCAGTAAACAGCCACTTCCAAAATGGATGCAGCCACATTGTACGGTGATGCCGGTAAGTCCCTTACGAAATTGAATTTTTCTTTAGTAATGATACTTTTAGGAGGCAAGTGTCTAGATTTTTTATGCTGTTCTGTACTTAAGGAACCCAGAAAAACCGCAGAATGTGTTAGAAGTACTATTTTGAGATAGAAAATTGAATGTGAAATCTTGCGTACGCAATTCTGTATGGCGTGCCCCAAGCGGCACAGACTGACTGCTGGAGTTACTCGTAGTTGGCAATTTTCTAATAAATATTTGGGTGTTCTGCCATTTCAGACTTGAGAAATCATGCGAGAAACAGAGGGAGGCTTGATTCTGAGAGGGCCGAAAGGCTGCTGTCCCGAATTGCATATGGCAACACGTCAGACATTGGTCTGTCTGACGACGACGATGAGGAGGAAGGACATGCAAATCAGCTTGTGAGTGTAGAACTGCTGCGGCTTCTTTTTTTTCTATCCCAATTCATTACTTACCTTACTCTACGTTGCTTTGCTTTTGTACTGTGCTTCTTAGTTGGGTTTCAAAAAAGTATTCGTTTTTGCGGTCCGTAACGCTAGAGTAGGTATGAGCTATTCTTTTGTGGACCAGTGGCAAAATTATAAGCGCGGATGGGAGTGCAACCCATTTTTCATGGCAGTAATGGAATAATGGTGTTTTGCAGGCCGGCACCACTGGCAGTGACGCTCATCCGTCCGGATTAGTGAACAGTGATGAACAAGCAGAAGTCATCAGTCAACAAAACAGAAAGTGGTTTGGACAACTGCGGAATTCGACCGGCTCGCCACAACATTTCATCACTCCAGTGAGACTGATGTCAATCTTCTGAGTGAACTACCTAAGTACTTCTTCAGGTACATCACGGACGACATTTTTGAAGAAATTGCGCGTTGTACGAACATCTACAAACTGCAGGCAGGAGGAGCCATGCTGAGAACAACTCCAAAAGAAGTGAAAACGTTTTTCGGGATGCTAATGATAATGGGAACCCTGAAATTCCCACGCATCAGGATGTATTGGAATCCTGCAACGCAAATACAGAGCGTGTCGGAAGCCACGAGCGTCAACAGATTTTTCAGGTTGCGGTAAGCGTTGCACGTCACAAAGCCAGATGTGAACCATACTGGTACAGACAAGTTCTGGAAGGTACGACCACTACTTGATGCTGTGAGGAAGAGGTGCTTGCGACTGAAAAAAACAGCATCGATGAGCAAATGATCCTCTTCACGGGAAGAGTTGCGGCCAAAGAATTTGTTCGGAAGAAACCAAACTCCGAAGGGGTGAAAGTGTTTTTTCGGTGCAGCCAGTGGGGTAGCACACGACTTTGAGATTTATCAAGGCAAAGGTACTGGCACATCTGCCGAGCACAAGCATCTTGGACTTGGTGGCTCTATTGTCATGAGGTTGGCAGGTCTCCCTAATCAAGAGAAGGTTGGCAGAAGGTCTCCCTAATCAAGAGAACTTCAAATTGTATTTTGACAAATATTTTACATCTATTCCGCCACTCCAGGAGCTAAAAGAACATTGAAGCCTGCCAAAGTGTTAAAAAAGGAAGGACGCGGCAGTATGGATGCCAGGGTCACTCAAGGACGTGACGTAACAGTTGTAAGGTGGCAGGACAATGGCATCGCGAATTTTGCGTCAACGTTTGTGGGTGTTGAAGAGGCAACAACTGTGACGCGGTGGAGTGAGTCCACAAAGCAGCATGTTGATATACTGTTATGTCCGGTGTTGTCGTCGGCCCATAGACGTACGCGTTAGTCGCGGTAGTCCAAAAAGCTCAGACAGCCTCGGACGGTTAAAAACAAGTTTATTCATATTCGGATGGAGGCGGCGGCCGAACTGCCGGGGGAAACGACGGTGGCTCGTTTGCGCCGAGCGGGAGAAGGGGAGGAGTCAGCATCTGGAAGCAGTTTCAGCATCCGGTCCTTCGCGGGTTCGGAGGCTCGCTCGTAACACAGGGGTGCTTGGAACACAACATCTCCTCCCTCCTTAGCTTGGAAGCAATCTGGGGGCCGCCGTGGGCGCGTGGACGCTCTGGACGCACTAGGAAGAGAAGCCTCCGCTCGCTGGATGTCGTTTCTCTTGTGTTCAGGGCCGGCGGGCGGCGGCGCCGATTCATCTGGTGCGAGATTGCAGGCTAAGTGGAACGAAGCTTCCGTCGAGATGGCTGCTTGAATGGAAGGTTCCCTTGGCAAATTACCTGAACGGCGTAGCTGATTATGGTGGCGGCGTGTGGCCTTTCCACCAATGTCGACGAGCCATGACCGCAACCCTATGCGTTTGAGTGCCGTCGCCTCAACCCAGCCGGGCTTTCTGTGGAACTGGCGGGCGTATATGCGCTGTCCACTTTCATTTCTCCTGCTATTCGGGAGCTTTTCTTCCTCCGATGGTGCTTTCGCTGAGGGCTCCGGGACAATTGCTGTCAGCTGGGTTCTCATTTCTCGTCCGAACATCAATTTCGCTGGCGTTTGATCAGTAGTGCTTTGAACAGTGTTGTGCTGTCCGAAGAGAAAGCGCGCGATGCGGCGTTGCAGTGTCCCAGTCTGGTCTTTAGTAAGGGCGCGCTTTAGCTCAGCCACGTAGCGCTCGGCTTGTCCGTTCGTAGCCGGGTGGTAATGAGCTGATGTAACAGACGAGACGCCGTTGTCGCTGTAAAACTTGAGAATCTCCGTGGACTCAAACGGAGTGCCGTTGTCCGAGACCACCTTGTGCGGTAGGCCAAACGTTGCAAACAACGACCGCAGAGTGTCGATAACTGCTGCCGATGTCGTTGTAGCCATTTGTTTTACCTCCAGCCACTTGGTGTATGCGTCTACAACCACCAGGAACGAACACCCTTCGATAGGTTCAGCAAAATCAACGTGCAGGGTGTGCCAAGGCGTGTCTGGTCTTTCCCATTCAGGAATAGGGGCTCTTGGCGGGCTTCTCTGGTTGCCTTGGCAAGGCTGGCAATTGTGAACTGTTAATTCTATATCATGGTCGATACCAGGCCACCACATATAACTTCTGGCGCACTTTTTCATGGCAACAATGCCTCGATGACCTGCGTGGACAAGGGACATGGCTTGTTCGCGAAGTGCCGCTGGAATTACAACTCTTGATCCCAAGGTGACGCAACCACGATGAGTGCTCAACTCCGCAGCTCGCTTGCGGTAAGCGTTGAAGTGTTTACCCTTTAGCTTCTGCACGTTGGCTTCTTGTATAGCTGCGTAGACTTCCTTCAAGACAGTGCACTCCTGCGTTGATGCTGCTATCGTGTCAGCTGTTAGCGGAGGGTTCGGCAGCGCCTCGAACATGAGTATATCACCCGGCGGGGGTGGTTCACCTATTGTGGTGTCTAGCGGCAGGCGGCTTAGTGCGTCGGCGTTCTGGTGTTTCTTCCCAGTGCGATGTACAAGTTCGTAATCGTACGCCGACATCTTGATGCACCATCGTGTCATTCGCGGCGACAATGTCTGTGGCATTGGCTTCTGGGGACCCATAATACCCAATAAGGGCCGGTGATCTGTTATGAAAGTCACTTTCCTGCCGGTAATGTACTGCCGAAAGTGATCTGCTGCGTAGACGATGGCAAGTCCCTCTTTATCTAGCTAGGAATAATTCCTCTCTGCCTGCGATAGGGTGCGCGAAGCATTAGCGATCGGGGCTTCCCGTCCCTGGTCGTCAACTTGGGAGAGAACTGCTCCCACTCCATATGGTGATGCGTCACAGGCTAGCAGTAGGGGTCTCCTTTCGTCGTAGTGTCGCAGAACAGTGGACTTGCGAAGTAGTTGCTTAAGGGCAACAAATGACTCTTGGTGGCGTGGCGACCAAGTCCATGGGACTTCTTTCTGCAGGAGCTGATATAGATCGTTGGCCACTGTAGCTCGATGTTCTAAGAACCGGTCGTAGAACGTCAATAGCCCCCAAAACGACTGCAGTTCTTGCTTGTTAGTAGGCGCTCGTGCTTCGGTGATTGCATGCACTTTGTCTTCAGTGGGATGGATACCCTGTGCGTCAATTTGATGTCCAAGGAACTTCACTTCAGGCACCGCAAAAACACATTTTTCTTTACTGATGCGCAAATTAGCATTTGCTAGCCTTTCCAAAATGAGCTCCAAGCGTTCTGTGTGCTCTTCAATTGAGGTGCCACCGACAATAACATCGTCCAAGTAGACGCAAACACCTGGGATCCCGCTAAGTGTAGACTCCATAAATTTCTGGAAGATTGCTGGCGCTGCAGATATTCCGAATGGTAGCCTTCTAACTTTGTAAAGACCCTTAATAGTGTTTATTGTGAGCAGTTCAGACGTGGATTCGCTCACATTCAGCTGCTGGTAGGCTTGTGTCAAGTCCAAGGTGTTGAAGATTTTTCCACCACGAAGCGTGCTAAAAACCTCTTCCGGTGTCGGCAGTGGGTAGGAAGATGCTTTTGTCGCCAGGTTGACAGTGCTCCGGTAGTCTCCGCAGAGGCGTAGGGTACCGTTCTTCTTTCGGACGACAACGAGTGGTGTAGCCCATTCCGAATGTTGCGTCTGTTCGATGATATCTTGTTCCTGCAGTCGGTCAAGCTCATTCTCGACTGACGTTCGTAGGGCGAAAGGCACCGACCTAGCTTTCAAAAATTTCGGCGTCGCATCCTCCCGCAGCTCCAGTGTGACTGTAGTTCCGTTGTTCCCTGGTATTTCTTTGGAGAAAACCGCTTTGTACTTATCTTGAAGCTGCTCCACTGACGGATAACTGGGTGTGTGGTGAACTCCGCCAATGACCACTCCAAGGGGGGTGAACCGATTTCGTCCTAAAAGGCTTGATCCAGAACCGTGGACGACTAGCAAGGGGAGCTGATGGGTCTGCCCGTTGTAGTACACGTCTACGTTGGCACAGCCCAGCAGTGGAAGGGAATGTCCGGACCACGTTCTCAGCTGTGTGTCGTCTTGCTGGAGAGCTCGCGCGTTCTCACGCCAAGTAGCGCGAAAAGTGTCCTCGCTGATGAGCGTACATGCTGCTCCGGAATCCACCTCAAACCTGATAGGGCGCTGGTGTACCATAATTTCAGTTGTAATCTTCGGTCTCGTTCCGAGGTTCACAACGGCGTTTAAGTCATATAGTGCTGATGACGTTAGTGCTGTTCGGCTTGTATCTTGCGTCTGGCCCTCCTGTGCGTCGACATTGTTGTTCCATTGCACTGAAGTCTTCGGTCCGAGCTGTTTGCGCTTCGAGATGCATGCCCTTTCAATGTGTCTCAGTTTTTGGCAAAAATTGCAGGTCGCTGTCTTGTATCGACATACCTGGGGATCGTGCATGTCGTCGCATCGCCAACAGTGCTGTGTCTTTCTGCTTGATTTCGCCTTAGACGTGGAATGACCTGACTGCTGACTGGTGTGATGCACCGGCTCGACGTTCCGTCGAATATCCCTCTGCTGGTGACCGGCGCTCTTTGCTCGTTGGGCGATGTCATAGGCTTTGGAGAAGGTGAGACCCGTCTCCGCGAACAGGCGTTGTTGTAGGCCTGTGTCACGCAGTCCGCACACAAAACGGTCACGCAACATAACGTCCAAGGGGAGCATAGTGGTGTTAGCAGGTGTTGCAGTCGATCCTCCCTCCTGCGCAGTAGCTGCAGCTGTCGCGGTCAACGTCCCGAAATTGCAGTCAGCAGCGAGCTTTTTGAGAGCCGCTACGTATTCGGCCACTTTTTCGCCTTCCAGTTGGTCTCGCCGTTGGAAGCGGGCTCGACAATAGACCTCCGATGGCCTTGGGTCATAGTGCTCTTGTAGCGCTGCTACGATGTCGTCGTAGACAACGGCTGCTGGAGTGCGTGCTGAATCAGGGCACAGACTGTGTCGTATGTCTGCTCCCCACACAGCGTTAGCAGGTTGGCCCTCTTCATTGCTGCATCAGTGATGTTGTTGGGCTCGAAGTAAAATTGCAGGCGTCCAAACCACGATGACCATGAAGAGCCGTTGAATTCGGGTAGCCGATTTGGGAGCCCGTGCGTAGCCATAGCTTGTAGCTTGTCAATATCGTTGCGTAGCGTTGGTCCAAATCCACTTCCTCGTCGCCACTGTTATGCCCGGTGGTGTCGTCGGCCCATAGACATACGCGTTGGTCGCGGTAGTCCAAAAAGCTCAGACAGCCTCGAACGGTTAAAAACAAGCTTATTCCTATTCAGATGGAGGCGGCGGCCGAACTGCCGGGGGAAACGACGGTGGCTCGTTTGCGCCGAGCGGGGAAAGGGAAGGAGTCAACATCTGGAAGCAGTTTCAGCATCCGGTCCTTCGCGGGTTCGGAGGCTCACTCGTGACACAGGGGTGCTTGGAACACAACACATACCATGCCCAGAAATTATCACTAAGTACAACAAATCGATAGGCGGTGTCGACAAAACGGATTTCTTGCTGTCCTTGTACCCACTAAAACAACGAACGAGAAAGTGGCCGGTGCGAGTAATTTCTCAATTTACATCCATTGCTCTTGTAAATAGCTGGCAAGAATACCTGACTGACGCGAATGACTGCTCCATCCCACGCAGGAAAGTCCTGGACTTTTCGGGGCGAAGCTCCTTATGGTGTGGCTTGTGCGTTTCTCGTAGTACGTAACCACCAGTGGCACATACCCGAAATAGGTATAACATTTGACCTCCAAGGTGGTGCCGGTGAGAGATGTCTTCTGTGCGTTGTTTAACAATAAAAAATAGTGCTCAATGTACATGCCAATGGCTGCTAATGGGAATGAGAGACAGGAGCATTCGGCTTTTAGTCAACGCGCACGCTGCGATACCCATTAGCAGCCATTGACATGTACATTGAGCACTATCGGACAAGAAAGGGTTGCTACATTATACTCGCTGGGTGTAACCTCCTTAGCTTTAGAAAGGTTTAGCGAGCGTTGAGCCGCAGGGCCATGAATACAATGAACTAGTATATACCATGAATGAATTTGAGGTGGTTAAAGGGGGGAAGCAGATACGAAGCGCAAGCCATAAGAATTTAAAAGCTGAATCCTCCTGTCTCTCATTTCACATTAGCAGCCACTGGCATGTACATTGAGCACAATCTGACAGAAAAAGGTTGCTACGTTATACTAGCTGGGCGTAACCTCCTTGGTTTTAGAAAGGTTTAGCGAGCATTGGCCGCAGTGCCATGAATACAGTGAACAAGCATACACCATGAACTCAAGGTGGTTGAAGGTGGGAAGTAGACCAGAAGCGCAAGCCGTAAGAAAGTGTGCGTGTGCCACCTCTCGTTTAGTCAATGGAATGTCCACTGAATGGCGGTGCTTCTATATGGGGAATGTATGATAAAAAGATGCGAGATGATGGGACTTGGAGTGTTGAATAGACGGACGAACGGACACACAGACAGATGCATGGATGGACGCATGAACGGACGCCGGGGTGGATGCATGAACGAACGCAGGGACGAGCGCACGAACAGACGCATGGACGGTCACACAGACGGAGGCATGGACGGACGAATGCTTCGCCCCCTCTCTATCATTCACTCCGTGGATATGCTGCCATTTTTTTTAGCTTTTCAGAACAACATTGGATTGGCGCTAATCATGTCTCACAAGAATGGTGCGAAGAAACGCGGTCGACCAAGCAACGAAGCCAAGGAGCCACCGAGAAAAGTGCACAATGCTGAGCTTCGGCCCTTAAATGCCGTACAGTATTATGGCCTGCACCACTGGCCAGCACACACAGGCAATTGTTTTGCTCAGCGTTGCAAGTTGGAAGGCTGAAGGTCAAGGACGTGAGTCCGGTGCAGGAAATGCAAAGTCTTCCTGCGTCTTTCGCGGACGAATGTCTGTTTCTATACTTTCCACAACAAGTGAGATATGTCTTCATCTTAATGGTCTCGTGCAAGGACAGCATGTGCTAATAACATCATTTTCTGTGTGAAATAAACCAATTCATTGTCTGAGACATGTATTTGTGCCGCCTGTCATGTGTGCTGACTGAGTCACAATGTACACATATGTGTACGCGCGCTAAAACTTAGGCAAAAGTAAAAACATTTTTTCTTTGCTTAATTTGTGTCCCTGGGACATCGTTTTAGAAAAAAAAATATATGTTGGAATTTTCCTGCACTTTGTTAAAATGTATGACTGAAGGGGCTACTATGGGAGAGCGTAAAGCCGTTCCGTGGGCCTCACACTTGACAAGGCCCTGTGTGTGTGTTCAGAAAAAGTGGTTAACGATTTAGAGTACTTGGTACTCTACTGTGGGGGAGCAAAAAGCCGTCCCGGGCAATTTTCTTGATTCGTACTTATGACTTGTGGCACAGGATAAAGCAAAAATGCTAGTGAAGGAACACAAAGTAATGAAAGTATTGCTGCCAGAACTGTAACAAGGTGGCTTACATGGTGATTCTGGTTTTGGCACGTACAACTCCTAACGCAGGTTTTAACAGTACACTTTGGCAAGGTTTTGCGAAACTCAGTTTTAATAGCTTGCTTCATGAACTGCTTTCTTTAATTGCGGATCACTTCAGGGTCACGGCTTGTCGTTTATGCATCCATCTATTGTGGCGTGATCACGACCGTGGTAAAGCACTCAATACAGATCATGAAAATGCTATAGCAATGCTCATAACCAGGTCAAGCTTTTTGGTTAAAATGAACAAGGCCTTAAAACCATAAAGGTGTCGTGAAATGGCATCTTTACAACGACAAGGCGGCACGACAATGTGACACAGTTAGCGACATGCGCTAACTATGTCACAGCCCGAGTGGACCTGCATACTCGCTTTGCTTATCGAGGAATGCGGAACTCTATGGCATATCGAGCACGCGGAAGAGGCGCTCATCGGCGTCTGCCATACGTGATCCGCGTCCCACAAAGAGGCTGCTTAATGCGACGTCAGAGTTCAAGTTAGCGCCGATTGCGTATGACAAAGACGCTGATGAGCGTCGCAGTCGCACGCACTGGCAAGTACCAAAGAGTTCCGCGTTCCTTGATAGGCAAAGCATTACTTATGATGGCGTCACCTAGTTAGTGCATGTGGACGCCGGTGGCTCGCATTGTCACTTTAGAGTGATCGTTTCATGATCCCTTAATTGCAGAAATAAAGAAGCAATCGCTATAATTACCTAAAATCCCTCAAAACGTTTCGTAGCGATAGAAAAAGAATGTAAGAAAGGTGTAAATTGCCTGTGTTGCGAAAATTCCCAAGCATTTCCCCGAGGGTGAACATGGTGAAGTGCGAATGCACGGGGTGATGCTATGAGGGGTATTTAATAATTCGTACTATTATATTTATAAATCACGCTATGGTGCCTTTATGGTGTAATGGTTCCTGGGAATTGCAATTTGATCACACGGGGGAGTTTACGTCAACTCACTGGCGAATGCCAACGGATTTTAACTTTACTCCCCCTAATAGAATCACCCCGTGCATTCACACTTAACCATGTTCACCCTCGGGGAAATGCTTGGGAGTTTTATTACTGATGATGATGATTAAAGTGTAATTAATGAATTTAAGTGTTGTGTGTCATGAAGCATTTGTACACAGATACATTATATACGAAGTATTATTTATTTACACTTCACGACGCGTCCGGACGAGCAAAGTCCAGGGCTCGCACCCTCTCCCTCGCGGCACGTTCACTGGCTGGAACGGCTTCGGGAACGTCCACTCGCCGTTGACGATTGCGAGCGGCGTCTTGACGCCGGCCTTCATCGCCCTTCTCCGCCTGACGCTTGCGTGGTCGTTCCGCTTCTTGGGCCGCGTTCGCGACTCGATGCTGACGCCTCATCTCGGCCTCGCGAGCGCGCAGTTCACCATCCGCTGCACGCTTCGCCCACTTGTCCTCGGCCTCGCGAGCGTGAAGTTCGGCATCCTCTGCACGCTTCGCCCGCTTGTCCTCGGCCTTGCGGGCGCGCAGTTCGGCATCCGCTGCACGCTTCGCCTGCTTGCACTCGGCCTCGTGAGCACGCAGTTCAGCATCCGCTGCACGCTTCGCCCGCTTACGTTCGGTCTCACGAGCCCTTCGCAGCGCCGCCTTGTCTTCCAACGTCGGCAAAACCACCGCGGTACCGTCACCTCCAACGACGGGTGCAGTGCTGGCATTCGGTTGTACTGCATTCGTTGTTGATGGTAGCGTTGCCTCCGGGACATCCATCGCACGACCCGCTATCGACGGGAGACTGAGAGAGAAGGCGAGCGCGCGAGAGAGAGGGGTGCGCGCGCAGCTGCAGCGAGCGAGGAGAGCGGAGAAGCGAGCGAAGGGGGAGGGGAGGGGGTATAAGGCGCGTTACTGACACCGATATCAGCGTCGCGTCCGTGGCTTATTCGGTAGAGCGTCGCGCTGCGGCCCGCCAAGTCCTCTTTCTTTTAAAGATAGAGAGAAGACTGCGGACGCCGCCGACGGCGGTGGATGGTTTGGGGTCACTTATAAAGTGTATTCACACTTAAAAAAATTATCAGACTAGCAGGTCCCACAGTTCAGAAAAACTCCTGGGAGCGTATTTTGAATATGCATGTTGCCTGTCTGACGCCATCCACATGAAGACAGCAGGAGTGACTCACAGGGAAGGCTTAATGTGGAATTGTAGAAATAATAAAGTCAGTTGGTGACAACGAAAACTTTAAAAAATTGATGAAACAGGAGGAGCCCGATGACGTTATTCACAGAATCTTTACTTTCTCTGTCCATTAGTACTTGCTTACTTATATTAAAACACCTGATCCTTTTTGAAGCTCGCAACTATACAGGTAACACTGTTACGTTAGAAATTACCAATGCTTCTTTATTTGTGTGCATTGTATTTTCTACTCCCTTCTCCGGTGGCCTCAGGCCTTGGAGGTAATACAAATAAAACATCTGGCATATACACACATACTCTTGCAGAAATTTATTGAAAACTAAAGTCACCCTTAACCGACAATCAGTTTTTTTTTGCACCATCTGCCTGTGATATATTTTGTTCTATTCATCATTGTAGTAAGCTGCTCAGTACCATCACAGTGATACAGTTGGGAGCCACGCACATGTTGTCATATCTGGTTTTCGTTTTGCGTTGCAACTAACTCATATCTCCCTGATTTTTGCTTCAAATATTACCCATGGTCACCTGCAAGTTATACACGTGCAGTATTTTAGAGAATATCTGTTGCACAGAGTCCACGAAAGTGCCGTATTTATTTATTTAATTTTCATTTTATATTATTTTCTCTTCTTGCTTTTTACTTTGTATTTAGTCTCTCCTTACTGTTTTCAGGCAGTGCTATTTATAAATCACAAATACTGTAATAATGCACCCTACTTATTTCAGGGAGAGCTTTTGTTTTTTAGGGGCGAAGCTCCTGATGGTGTGGCTTGTGCGTCCCCCGTTGTTGCAGTGCGTAGCCTGTGGCACATACCCGCATACCAGTGGCACATACCCGCCCTCTGGCACATATCCGCATGTGCACATGTTACGAAAAACGTAGCACAGCGTAGTTATCACGCTCTTGGTGTTAACAAATGGCTGACAGCAGAAATGTAGTACATACTCTCATTTAGTCCTTGGATTGTCCGCTGGATGGCAGTACTTGTATATGATGAATATATGATAAAAATGGCCGATTCCACGTGCACTGGGAATCAATGATATGCGAAGCACGAATGAGAAATGTTGATACGTCGCTTTAAAATCAGCACGACGTTACCAGGTGGAGATAAATGATGCCGTACATGACTTCCATGTCATGATTATTATGTTGGGATGTTTCGTGTACCCACGTCATCTATTCACATCACGTGAAGAATTTAGTGTATGTGGAGCTAGCGAAAGGGCAGTGAGCACGCTTTTAGCATGGTATGTTGTGATATTCCTATATTACACGCGCGTCAGGATTATCATGTTTGCACCAGTCATATATTTCGTCATTAATTGATGTCCCATAACACCAAATTTGGCATATGTAGAGCTAACAAAACCACCGCGAGCGCATCGTTAAGGGCTCAATATATTTCAATGTAGCGTTGACGCACGCGCACGCTGGGCACAGCGACGCTACGTCAGCAAAACGTGAGCACTCTGTAGTCTGACACCAGACGCGACCAGTGTCCTTCCGAATTAACTTCACCTCACTCACCAATGCTAAATACAACATTCCACAAAACATACACCAAAAATTACTCATACCGCCCCTTTTTAAAAACATGCATCCAACATATCATTCTAAGCGCCGAATCCGGAGAGCAAAAGCTCTTCAGAAAAAATTACATAGAGCCAATGACGTGCTCTATGTCGATGCGGCAGAATACCCATCCTCCTCATCCCATGCCCTCTCTGCTGTCGACTATAACGGCAAGGCGCTTACAACGGCATCCATCACTGTCAACTCTTCGGAGGAGGCAGAGGAGGCTGCCATCGCTTTAGGTCTATCCATCCCCAATATAACTATGATTGTAAGTGACTTCAAAACTGCCATACGCAACTTCAGTGCAGGTCGCATCTCATCAACTGCCCTTTCAATTCTTAAGAAACATCCTCCCATGCAAGACGTTGCTCTCATATGGACGCCCGCGCATGCGGGGTTCAGTGGCAATAAGGTGGCTCATACCTGTGCTCGAGGAATGACCGGCCGAGCGCAGGGCCCTGATGGCGCTTTAGACCACGCGGCCTTTTTCAGCGCAAGAGATTGTCTTTTGACCTTCCATCATATAACAAATCACTACCGCCTACAGCGCACTATACCCCCCCTTGCATCATGGAGCTTCGCGCTACCATGAAATACTATGGCGCCAGTTACAGACCCGTACGTTTCCTACCCCATCTTTTCGCCATCTTATACACCCTGCGATATACCCCTCCCCTTTGTGCATTTTCTGTCAACAAAGAGCTAACCTCTACCATATCATGTGGGGGTGTACTCGAAACCCACCACCCTATTCTCTACACATTAATAGTAAGGAGCAGTGGGAGGCTGCTATGTGCAGCTCGGCGCCCGAGGTCCAGGACCAGATCTTGGATTGGGCCAAGAGGGTAGCGGAGACCTACGCTGGGTAGGCTCCTCTGACACTCCAGCACCGCACCTTTCCCTCTTGGGATGAATAAAGTTTTTCTCCTCCTCCTTCGGCGCGGCCCGACGGCAACAGGCGCGAAGTGCGACATGCTGCATTTCGCACTAATGCGTTACTCAGACAACACTGGGTCTCCTTCTTTTCGTGACGAAGGGATGCTGGACGCGCTGAAACGTGCATGCGTGAAAGCAACGCTCCTTAATTGACGCGCGTCTGCGAGTATTTGGCTGGACCGGTGCCTGGCGTGACAACGCCGGTGTGACGCGACGAAATGAACGCCGGCGAGCACGCACACCGCGTCACGTCGAAATATGTTGGTGCCTTGGCTGTGGCTTGTATTTGTGTTCTCACATGACACGCATCTCATGATTATCATGTTTGCACCAGTCACATACCTTCGTCATCCATTGGCGTCACGTAATACCAAATTTAGCATATGTGAAGCTAGCGAAACAGCCGTGAGCGCATCATCAGTGTGGCATGTAGTCATGTTGTTACATGACACGCATGTCGTGATTATCATGTTTGAATGTGTCATTTACCTATGTCGTCCATTCCCATCGCGGAATACCGAGTTTCGTACATGTGAAGCTAGCATAACGGCCGCGAGAGCACTATGAGCGTATCATGTAGTCATGTTGTTACCTGACACGTATGTCATTATTTTCATGTTAAGGTCGGTCGCTTGTGTTCACCTTGCAATCGTGTCATACCATACCAGTTTTGCAACATGCCAATTAAACAAAACCACCACAAGCGCTGCAGGACCAATTCATTTCATTTTCATTTCATTTATTTTACCCTCAATCGCACATAGCTTTACAGAGGGGAGTGGGGTACAGAAAAAAAACTATAACCAAGAGCAAACATAGTAACACCAAAATAATAAAAATTACCAAACATGAAAATTTGATGTTAGGCAGTACATTGAAGGTACGTGTAAGTATCATCAGAATGGGGCAAACAGAGTACAAAAATATATATGAACAATATACACTTCACGTGTCATCACGTAAGTAATTCTGTACTCTAGATGAAAACAAGTCGTGACTTGAAATGGAAACCATGTCCGAGAAAAGGTGGTTCCAGTCGTTGGATGTGCGTGGGACGAAGGAATGATGAAAAGTGTTAGTGCGGCAGCTAATGACGTGTACCTTATGTTGATGATCTAAACGAGCTGAGTAATAGGCAGGAGTGGTAATGAACTGAGCTTTCAAAAGTGGATGATTGAATATCTTGTGAAAAAGTATGAGACGAGATGCTTTGCGGCGTGATTGAAGTGACTGTAGTGACTGTAGTGAAAGGCTGTGTTTTATTGACGTAATACTGCTAGTGCGATGGTAGTTAGATAGAATGAAGCGTGCTGCGTTATTCTGTACCATTTCAAGCGAGTGAGTCAAGTTCAGTTGAAAAGGATCCCAAATGGAGCATGCATATTCAAGTTTTGGACGAACTAGTGCTTTATACATGGTTAGTTCCACGGCTTCAGGGGCACGGCTAAAGTTGCGTCGTAGGTACCCTAGCATATGGTTGCTATTGTTAATAATATAGGTAATATGATGTTTCCAGTTCAAGTCAGATGTTATATGAATCCCCAAGTACTTATACGAAGTTACAGACTCTAGATCAACGTCATTTAAGGTGTAGTTAAGAGGGGGTCCGGTAGTTCGTGAGATACGTAAAACTTTACATTTGTTAGTGTTGAGGTCCATGTGCCAAGTTCTACGCCAGCTGGCAATATTATTAATGTCACTTTGCAAAGAAGTAGCGTCAGAGTTAGATGAAATTTCTCGATAAACAACGCAGTCATCGGCGAAAAGGTGAATCGAAGAAGTTACAAGATCGGGTAAATCGTTAATATAAATAAGGAATAGTAAGGGCCCAACACAGAACCCTGGGGCACACCAGAAGTAACGGGAGAAGAGGGTGAGCTGTAGTTGTTAGCAACAACAAATTGTGAGCGATTAATTAAGAAAAACTCGATCCAAGCAAGAATGCAGCCATCAATATTAAGGGTCCTAAGCTTATATAGTAGTAGGTGACAATTAATCTTGTCAAAAGCCTTCGAAAAGACTAAAAAAATGCAGTTGACCAGTGAACTCCAATCTAGAATTATATGTAACGAATGGGTAAAACAAAGCGACTGTGTTTCACATGAGAATGACTTCCTAAATTCATGCTGTGACGTGCTAAAGAACGATTTTGATTCTAGAAAGTTGACCAAGTAAGAGAAGATTATGTGCTCCAAAAGTTTGCATGGTATAGAAGTAAGTGAAATGGGTCGGTAATTAGTAACAGAATGCTTGTTTCCTGATTTGTGTAGCGGAACCACCTTTGCCTCTTTCCAAACGCGTGGCACCACACCTTCATTCAAAGACTGTTGGAATACTTTACACAGCAACATAGATGAGGCATGCTTAGTTTCTTTAAGGATTCTTGCGTTTATGTTGTCAACACCACAAGCAGAGGATATTCTGAGTGATTCAATTAGTTTTACAATTCCATGGGCCTCAGTCACTATAACAGACGTTGATGGATAGTTGCGCGCTGGTAAAGAGACGGTAGCAGAAGTGGACGACCCTGAAAAGTTCCGGACAAAATTTTCGTTCAGACGTGCTGCACACATCTCGGAAAATACGGGAAGGCCGTCCGAGTCAACAAGTACAATTTCACTGTCGTTGGTATTTGTAATAGTTTTCCAAAACTTTCTAGGGTTGCTGACAAGCATTAATGGCAGAGTGTTAGATAGAAAGTTAGCCTTAGCATCCGAAACTGCTGACGAGTAAACTCGCGCAGCACTCTCGTAGGAGCGCCAGCGTTTCTCCGTACTCTGGAGTTTCGCAGCACGAAACAAGAGTTTCTTTTTGTTAGAAAGTCGCTTTATGTATGTATTGTACCACGGTGAGCAAGAGCTCACAGGTATAGACTTTAAGGGAACAAAGGTACGAGTAAGTTCGTAGATTTTGTTAACAAACAGATCCCAGTTTTTCTGCACGGTTCTATTATCAAAGTCATGTAGATAAGTGTCGTAAAATAGAGAGAGTTTGTTGTTGATTGCCTCAAAGTTTGCAGCATTGTAGTTATAGATAACCTTGCGTTTCTTAGTAGCAGTTGGCATGCTGTTGCGTATGTAAAAATGTAGCAGACAGTGATCGCTGAGAGCAGGAAGTGAGTTTAGTGCATGAATGTCGTCGGGCATTGTTGTAAGAATCAAGTCAAGATTGCGCGATGAAGAATTGGTGACGCGAGTTGGGTTATTCACCATCTGCGTAAAATTAAACAGGTTGCAAGTATCGAGAAAACATTGGCCATTTGAAGAAAATGGTACGACGTCTGGTAACGATGACGCCCACATTATGGTAGGATAGTTGAAGTCACCGAGAATAGTTATCGAAGAAGATGGGTACCGCATAGTAATTTCAATAATGTTATCGTAAAACTCCTGAACAAAGCTGATGTCTGTATCTGGAGGGCGGTAACAGATGCCAATAACAAGCGTTTTATTATTCGCAACCAACCCGCAGCATATCACTTCCAATGTAGACGTCACGTTTATAAGAAAGGACTTGAAACGCTTCGAAATGGCAAGCAAAGTACCACCACCTTGTCTTCCATCTCTATCGCGGCGGTAAATGTTCAACAATTTGGAAGTAGTAAAAATTTTGTTATTGCAAACATGAGCATTCAACCAAGTCTCGGTCACGGCAATCACGTCGGCTTCACAAGAATCGATAAAAGCGTCAAAAGCGTCCCGCTTTACCATTATACTACGGATGTTCATGTAGAGCACCGGAATAGGACGTGATACGATACTGCCACTTCCCTTCGCTGATTGTTATGAGGAGGCATTAGATGTCCGCGCACGTGACAAAAGTGCGGCATCAGGCAATAAACGTGCGTGAAGGTCATGGCTGTGATCGGAAGTTGAGTGCGCCCCATTTTCAATGCGGTATTCGCTGCCATTACTGCGAGAATGCGCAGTGGTCTCGCGAACAATGCCCGCGGAAGCATCATAACAATAGTTTCTGTGGTTAACAACGAGCTTGTCGTAACGAAGCTGAAAAGCGGGTCGGCCAGGCAATGATTTTGCATAATTGTGCAGCATCTTGCGCGCCGTTCTTGTAGCCTGACAGTAGTCCTCCGATACAGAGACTTTATGACTTCTCAACTTAGATCGACGTGCCAGCACAAGTTCTTTTGCTTTAAGGCTTGCAAATTTTACTATCACTGGTCGAGTTTTCTCGCGTATATATGGACCACCTAAACGATGGGCCTTTTCTACTGCATTCGGGTCGAACTCGGCACCTAGGCTACTAGAGAGCAAGTTGGTAAGTGCCTCTTCAGTAGCTTGCCAGGTCTCATTTTAGGAGCGAAGCTCCTTATGGCGTGGCTTGGGCGTCCCTCGTATGTAACCACCAGTGGCACATACCCGAAATAGGTATAACACTTGACCTCCAAGGTGGTGCCAGTGAGAGATTTCTTCTGTGCGTTGTTTAACAATAAAAAATAGTGCTCAATGTACATGCCAATGGCTGCTAATGGGGAATGAGAGACATGAGCATTCGGCTTTTAGTCAACGCGCACGCTGCGATCCCCATTAGCAGCCATTGGCATGTACATTGAGCACTATCGGACAAGAAAGGGATGCTACATTATACTCGCTGGGTGTAACCTCCTTAGCTTTAGAAAGGTTTAGCGAGCGTTGAGCCGCAGTGCCATGAATACAATGAACTTGTATATACCATGAATGAACTCAAGGTGGTTAAAAATGAGAAGTAGATACGAAGCGCAAGCCGTAAGAAAGTAAAAGCCGAATTCTCCTGTCTCTCATTTCTTATTAGCAGCCATTGGCATGTAAATTGAGCCCTATCTGACAGGGAAAGGTTGCTACGTTATACTCGCTGGGCGTAACCTCCTTGGTTTTCGAAAGGTTTAGCGAGCGTTTGGTCGCAGTGCCATGAATACAGTGAACTAGAATATACCATGAACTCGAGGTGGTTAAAGGTGGGAAGTGAACCCAAAGCGCAGGCCGTAAGAAAGTGTGCGTGTGCCACCTCTCGTTTAGTCCTTGGAATGTCCGCTGGATGGCGGTGCTTCTATATGGGGAATATATGATAAAAAGATGCGAGATGGTGGGACTTGGAGTGTTGAATAGATGAACGAACGGACACACAAACAGATGCATGGATGGACGCATGAACGGACGCAGGGGCGGATGCACGAAAGAACGCAGGGACGGGCGCACAAACAGACGCATGGACGGTCACACAGACGGACGCATGGACGGACGAATGCTTCGCCCCACTCTCCATCATTCACTCCGTGGATATGCTGCCATTTTTTTATCGGGCATACCGAAAAACACTAAGCTGCACCTTCGGGCTCTGTCCTCGAGGTCGTTTAGACGGGACACCAATGCGTCATTTGTTTGAGTGATGCTGCCGATAGCTTCATTCGTGACCTGCAATTCCTTCTCAATGTCCGCAACCGAGTTAGTCCGCAGTTCAACCGTCGAAAGCCGCCTTTCAATCTCGCATAATTTGCTCGCCACAAGTTGCTGGTTGGCTTTCACCTCGTCAATCGCCTTTGCCAAATTGGACTGCTCAACGGCAGATGAATCACAGCGGACACTTATCTTAGAAAGCATTGCCATAACTTCTTTATGACGCGCATCAGAAGAAGCTGTGTTGTTCTCGACATCATCTAGTGGCCCAGGGGTCTTTTTTGCAGGCCCTGGGTTTGCTTCAACATCACCGCAACACAAGAGTAGCGAGTAAAGGGCGTTAGTACACTCTCGCGATAAGACGTATAACACCTGTGGGCGTGGAAGCAGCAGTAAACAACGGTTACTTGTCTTCTTAGCATATAATGAATCGGTTTCACCAACCTGTATAACGTGAAAGTGAAGCTCGTAAGCCATTGCCAAAGTTGTGCTGCCTCCACGCCCACTAATCCGCTGACGTTCGCTGTTGCCGCTTTTGTTGCTTGATAAGAACACTGTCTCTGACGATGACGATGTCCCGAATGGCCTGGAAAGCTCAGGTGTGTCAGCGCAGGCACTCGGATCCGTAGAAAAGCCGCAGTCTTCTGGAAACTGCAGCTTTTTGGCAGGGGTGTCAACCGGCCTTCCGGAGTGAACCACAAGCGGCAGCCAGACCAAGACGACCTGTATAACGTGAAAGCGAAGCTCGTAAGCCATTGCCACAGTTGTGCTGCCTCCACGCCCACTAAAACCATGAAATGTAAGTCATGACAATTATGACATAAAAATGGGAGCATATCCACGGAGTGAATGATGGAGAGTGGGGCGAAGCATCCGTCTGTCCATGCGTCCGTCTGTGTGACCGTCCCTGCCTCTATTCGCACGTCCGTACATGCGTCTGTTTGTGGATCCGCACGTCGATCTGTGCGTCCATCCATGCGTCCAACCGTCGGTGCAGCCATCCGTAAGTCTGTCCATGCATCTGTTTGTGTGTCCGTTCGTCCATCTATTCAACACTCTAAGTACCATTTCGCATCTTTTCATCATATATTCCCGATATAGAAGCACCGCCATCCAGCGGATATTCCAAGGACTAAACGAGAGGTGGCACACGCACCCTTTCTTACGGCTTGCGCTTCGTGTCTACTTCCCACCTTTAAACACCTCGACTTCATGGTATATACTACTTCACTGTATTCATGGCACTGCGGCTCAACGCTCGTTAAACCTTTCTAAAACGAAAGAGATTACGCCCAGTGAGTATAACGTAGCAACCCTTTCTTGTCAGATAGTGCTCAATGTATATGTCGATTGCTGCTAATGGGGTATGAGAGACAGGAGAATTCGGCTTTTAGTTAACACGCACGCTAAGAATTTTTTATTGTTCAACAGCGCACAGGCGCAATCCGGTACCGGCACCACCTTGCAGGACAAAACGTGAAACTGGTTACACACTACGACTACGACTACGAGGGACGAACGGGGGCCGCTACAAGAAGCTTCGCCCCTAATATATCATGGTTTTCATGTTGTGACTTGCCAAAAATCTTATTCATGCAGTCATGTTATGCCATACCAAGGTTGCTACTGATATCGGTACCGGAACGGTCAGGAGAGCTGAAAGTCGTAGGGGGTTTAGATAGATAGATAGATAGATAGATAGATAGATAGATAGATAGATAGATAGATAGATAGATAATGATGACTGATATGTAGGGTTTAACGTCCCAAAACCACCATTTGATTATGAGAGACGCCATAGTGGAGGGCTCCGGAAATTTCGACCACCTGGGGTTCTTTAACGTGCACCCAAATCTGAGCACACGGGCCTACAACATTTCCGCCTCCATCGGAAATGCAGCCGCCGCAGCCGGGATTTGAACCCGCTACCTGCGGGTCAGCAGCCGAGTACCTTAGCCACTAGACCACCGCGGCGGGGCAGATAGATAGATAGATAGATAGATAGATAGATAGATGATAGATAGATAGATAGATGATAGATAGATAGATAGATAGATAGATAGATAGATAGATAGATAGATAGATAGATAGATAGATAGATAGATAGATAGATAGATAGATACGCTCAAAGTCACCGAAGTTCGCTAAGAAATGCTTCGCATTTAAAAAATTCGGCTGATCTCACGTACTTGGGCATTGACGTTATGCGAAGCATGTGGAGGGAAGGTCCCCGTGTTGCAATTTTTTAAATAAGTGACACGTCATGAAATGACGCTAATTATATGCACAAATGTTGCACGCACAGACACATGTTGAAGAGTTGCAGGTGTTTATATAACCAGTTGTTTGCACGTGCGCAACGATGTCATGTGGAACATGCGTATTAGTAACACCAGAAGCTGATATGAAGCGCTGATGCTCACGGTGATGCTGACCCTGGACACTGCTACATAAATCAACTTCAGCGCACGGCACCTAACCACAAATGACGTTAAACCGACGTGGCGACTGTATCAAAAAAGTGCATATGTAGTTTTTATAAAGTTATGTAAGCAGCCCTGCAACCACTATTGACGTTTCATGAAGATTAGCGTCTATTCGAAAAGTAGTTCCGAGACCTCGCGTAGCTCTGCGGTAGAATGCTTGACTGCCACGCAGAATGCTTAGTTTCGATTCCTGCTGGGACCCTTAAGTTCATTATTTGCATTCATCGGAGGGTCAACGCTGCCTATGTCAAATTTTTCTTAACACTCACATTCATTCTATGCCATCTTGGGTCGACGCTACCGATTTCGGGCATTTATTAACGCTTACGCCTTAAAATTGCCCATGTGAGTTCCTGTCGTTCCTAGGTAGATACGAAGTGTCAATCACCTGTGGAACATACCCGCATGCCAGTGGCACATACCAGCCCGTGGGTATGTGCCGCTGTCTGACGGGATATTATATATCAATGGCGGCCTGGACATATCGGTATTACCGGAAATCAATTAGCCGATGATGCAGCCCGCTCAGCCCATGAAGAAACCAGTGTAGTTCCGATTCCTCTATCAAGGAATGATGCAGCAAGACAACTTTACCTGCTGGCTCGAGATCTCACACGCACGTTCTGGTCGTCCACCAGCTTCCAAAGGTGTCAATTTTATGAACTGGATCCTTCGCTCAAGCTAAAGCTACCATCACAACTTTCCCGCTCCGATGCGACACTGTTATGCCGCCTTTGGTTGGGTGTTGCATTTACAAAGGTGTACTCCTTTCGCATTGGTATGGCAGACACTCCTACATGCGACTACTGCGGAGCTGAAGAGACCATCGAACACGTCCTGTGCAGCTGCGCTTGCTACGACACACAGCGATGCCAGCTCCGGATGGTTTTGAATCAACTTGACCCCGGACCATTTCGTGTGCAGAAGATACTAGGACCTTGGGCATCTGCCTCAGTTGCGCAGAAAGCAACTAAAGCACCCTCTACTTTACCTGAAGTCCACAAACCTGAGCGACCGCCTGTAGACTGTGTGTGCTCCCCGAGTGTGCTCGTGATTGTGTGTACCTTCTCATTTTTCTGCAACCTCTTTTCTCCCCTTTATCCCTTCCCCAGTGCAGGGTAGCAAACCGGATGTGCGTCTGGTTAACCTCCCTGCCTTTCCTTGCATCTTAATATATATATCTCTCTCTCTCTGACGGGAAGTGTTTGACGATGTACGCGACTGGAATGTGAGATTATTCATGTGTTGACCAGCGCTTCATCTTCGCCAAACATTCTTACCCTCCTATGCTAATTTTGTTTCACGCCAAGGTAAAGGGATGACCACAAGATCACCCAAACTTAAGCGGCTAGATAGATAAATAGATAGATACGCTCAAAGTCGCTGAACTTCGCTAAGAAATGCTTCGCATTTAAAAACGATATGGCGGTACTTCAAGTGTTAATTAGATGGACGGATGGATGCCGGACGGACGCGTGGATGGACATACAGACAAGCAGACGACAGACGGACAGAGAGACACACGGACGGACACTCGCGCAGGCGAATGCACAGACGGATGCATGGAGGGACGCATGGACTGACACACGTACGGTGGACTGACGCACACATGGACGGACGAACGCTCGAACGTACGCACGAACGGGTGCACGTACAGACGGATGGACGCACGAACGGAAGCATGGAGGGATTGAAGGACGCTTCCCCTCACGCATGCTCATTTATTCTGTGGATATGCTGCGCTTTTTTTTTCTCTACAATTGCCAGCTGTTATGTGTTTCTCACTCTACTATAGGAGAATTGGAAGTGGGAAGATCAGAATGTGTTTTTTTTTTCAATCCTATAAATGCGTCACTCTCCTGTGAACTGTATTATTTTGTTGTCTAGCTAGGTTAAGCTGGATTTTCTTTAATTTTTGTAATATTTCTTGATATGCCGACAGATTTGCTTTGCTCACTCTTCTGCGAGCTTGTGTGCCGTTAGGATACACCTTTGTCAGTGCAGTATACTGTAAATAAATAAATTAAATTAATTAAACTCGCATATGTAGCCCACCTATCAGACAATTTTTGTATAACAAATTTTATTCCGACAAAAATGGTGGTTCGCTTGGAGCCCGCAGGTATTGTGACGTGTGAAGTCTTGAACTTGACGTTACCGATGTGGAACCACAAAAGTAACCGTCGAACTTCCCCAGACTGAACCTTCCGCATAAGTATGAGTTCGGTTAGCGTATGGAATGTGCAAAAGGTCCAATTAGATCCATTGAATGGCTGCAGATGAAAGGCTAGCCTTTATGCATATCACCGGTACTTCAAGGTACACAGGGGGTCTGTGCAGGCACCACTCCGCGCATTGCAGTACGGTTGCGGGTGAGAAACTCTGGGAGATGAAATGCTGGTTAGCCATAACAACTCTGGAGAACTCGGCCTTCGGTCTTTGCTGTGGCAGGCAATCGAGGTGGGGATCAGGCAGTCTGAGTATATGGTGAATATGCGACCAGAGAGACTCGAAAGTAATGTATGTCGTAATCGGATGGTCTTTACAATGGCAATTATTGCGACATTGTTAGCACGCTCGGGTAATCTCAAGAATAGGTGAAGAACTTGTCCTTGAATGCTTTGCAGTACCCTGATATTAGTGTTTCGGCATTTGAAAGCACTGCTGTGCTCTACCGTGAATACCCTAATAAGAGTGCTCTCTACAGCTCAACCATGGCTGATAAGGATGTGCCCCGCGTTTTACCAGCGTGAAATTTCATCACGTGGATCACAGAGGTAAGCCTCTTCTTCAGGAGTGAGATATGAGCACTTCATGAAAGATCTCAGTCAATACTGATGCCCAAGAATCGGCGGCATTTGATACATGAAATTCTCGCATTGTCGATTGAAATCGGATACCATAACATCGGATTGCGGGTAAAATTGACTAAGGCTCCCTTGGTGCAAATTCTGAGCTCTTGATCCAGAAGGTACTTCAACGTTATTGTCGCTGCTTTTTTGGTACTTTGCAGGTACCTGGGGTCACATCACCATTGAAGCCCAGATGCAGAAATCATCAGCGTATACAAATAGTTTGACTGATCGAGGCAGAGTCCAGACAAGCCCAATGATCATGAAGGTAAACAAAGTAGGGCTGAGAATATGACCCTGCGAGATGCCACGACATGTGTAATGGTCAATGGTGCAGCCATCCACAATAAGCATGAAGAAGGATCTCTTCAACAAATAACTCCGAAATAATCGAAACCTTTGTCCACCAATTCCAATATTTTCCAAGACATCGAGAATGGCTTTGAGCATTACGTTGTCGTAGGCTTCTTTAACGTCTAGGGACATAGCAACGGATATACGTTTGAAGGATTTCTGTTTTTGCATAGATGTCACAAGATCGTTGACATTGTCTATGGAAGAATGGCCTCGTCGAAAACCAGCCATAGCTTCTGGATACAGTTGCAGCGCTTTAGGTACCACTCGAGGCGTGTGAGGACCATTTCTTTCATTACTTGTCCCATGCAGCTAGAGAGCGTATTGGGTTGGTAGGATGTGATGTCAAGCGGCAACTTTCCAGCCTTGAGGATGGGTACCAAGCGGCTGGATTTTGACCTATCAGGAACGACGCTTCAGTCTAGGACAGGTTGTAGCATTCCAGTAGCAGGTCTAGGCGCCGTCCTCCAAGATGGAATAAAGCAGAATACGTAATGCCAACCAGTCCAGGTGATGATGAACGCCGGCAGGTGGCTATAGGGCCGCGTCCAGTTCCTCGAGAAAAAAAACACATTCAGATGAAGGACATATGCTACAGGAACATCGCAGAGAACCTTGTCACTCACTGTCACCCCCTGACCCGCGATGCTAACATCACCCGATATATGTAATCCTTCGGCAATGCCAACCTGCAGGCGGACTCGTTGGAGAGTCAACGTGCTGAATTTATTTATTTATTTTTATTTATTTGTGAAACCCTCAAGGTACATTTATACATTATAGATGGGGGGGGCGGGAATATAGATGAACAACAGAATAAATACAGAATAATGTAAATTTTGCATGGAAGGAGTACTATTTATTAAAAAAAGAACTGAACTCAAACCACAAAGAATACACTGAACAGCCAATAATACTTACGCCGGTCAGTACAACTCATTATTGCAAGTTTATTAGTGCATCATTAAAACGAGTGGAGTCGGTGATGCTTACTAATTATTTATTTATTTACTTATTTTCAATACTGCCAGTCTCATACGAGACCAAAGCGGAAGGGAATCAGTTTTTGATACACAATACAGTTTTTAGTTTCACATTTGTACAGCGGCATTACTGTCAAAACGTCTAAGAGGACGCAGTGGCTGGAGGCATGAATGCCTTAAGGGGCCTCGAGGCCTTTACAAATTCTGCAGCTAGATTATTACAATCGATTGAGGTCCTCAGAAGGAATCATTGTGAAGATGCTAGGGTGTTGTGATGAGGTACGCTAACCTTGTGCACGTGATCACGGCGAGCTGAATGGTACGGCGCCGGGTGAATCCAAAGTGAGCGAAGGAAATCAATGTTGTTATAGGTTTTTTGAAATTATCAAATGCGCGATGACTTTCTGGGACGGGAGAGTAATGGAATTTGGAACGTGCTCATCATTATTGAAAAAATTCGGCAGATCCCACGTACCTGGCAATCGACGCTATGCGAAGCATGCGGAGGGAAGTTGTTGCAATTTTTTTATTGAGCGACACGTCAAGAAATGGCGTTAAATATATGTACAGATGTTGCACGCACAGGCATATGCTGAAGAGCTGCAGTTGTGCATATCAGCAGTTGTTTGCATTTGCGCAATGATGCCAACTGGAACATGTGTATTAGCAACACCTGAAGCTGTAGTGGTTTTGGCTAGTTGGTATGACTAGGCCATAGTTATAGCACGAGAAGTTTTGTCCCTTTGTCAATGTTCTGTTCTCGCGCTATAACTATCATCAGAATCTCATATGAAGCGCTGATGCTCGCGAGAATGCTCACTCTAGACACTGCTACATAAATCAAGTATAGCGCATGACACCTAGCTACAATTGACTTTAACCCGGCGTGACGGCTGTATCAAAGGAGTACATGTGTTGTGTTTATAAATTGGGTAGGCAGAAATGCAACCACTATTGACGTTTCACAAAGATTAGTGTCTATTTAAAAAGTAACTCCGAGACTCCGCGTTGCTCTGTGGTAAAATGCTTCATTGCCACGCACGATGACTGGGTTCGATTCCAGCTGGAAATCTGTAATTTCTTTTGTGCATTGGCCGGGTAGACGCCACCAATGTAAGGTATTTTTTAACGCTCGCGCGTAGAAATTGACCATGTGTGTTCTCGTTCATGGTTACATACTCAGTGTCAATCCCCCTGTGGCACATACCCGCCCGTGGGTATGTGGCACCGTCCGGCGGGAAATGTTTGACGACGTACGCAAAGGGATTGTGACGTTATTCATGTCTTGACAGCGCGTCACATTTGTCGAAACATCTCATCCTCCCATGCTGATTTTCGTTCACGCCAAGTTAAGGGGATGACCACGAGAGCACACGAACGTAAGCGGATAGATAGATAGATAGATAGATAGATAGATAGATAGATAGATAGATGTGCTCAAAGTCGCCAGAGTTCTCTAAGAAATGCTTCGAATTTAGCACTAGCAGTGTGATGATGATTGCCTCACGCTAAGATTTCATCGCTGTAAGCGTGGCCTCCGCGATGGGCTCCACCTGCGAGCTGCCGAAGCTATTTGTGGAGGCCATGATACGAAAAAAAAAGAGACACTAAGCAATCCTGAACAACCTATTGTCAACCTCATAAATATTGGGGCTTGCTTCTTTCTCTGGCATAAAGAATCTACACTTCTCGCTCGGTCTTAAAATAAAGAAATAATGGATAGTAAAGCTACAACCTGTGTCTTGGTGAGAACGCACGTAGTGCAAGAAATCTCACTGGCTTCCACAGCGTCACACCTAATGCATGAAACACAATATACGAATGTTCACATCGCACAGTGAAATATCGGGTCTGGTGGCGACGCTTATCAAAGTGTGCCCTTCTGCCTTCTGCTCCATTGCGCGAGTATTTATGAACAAACATGTGCCATGATGTGTGTTCGGAGGGAGCAAGGGGTGGTGGCGCCACCCTATGTACCTAAGAGGGGCCGCGAAACTTTCCTCATGGCGACGTAAAACTTTACGGTAATAGTGGCTGCAAGCACCTCATGTTGGATTCTCAGAACTGTTCACTTCTATTCCGAATCTTCTTTAGGAAAGCCCACATCATTTCATTTTTTACTTATTTTTCATCAATTCTGAAGCATATACTTTGGAGCAAACAAGTCGGAGGGCAGGAAACAGGACCTTTGCCCCCACTCCCCTTCTTGCACACTCCTAACGAAGAAAGGACTGCTCCAGAAGCTGTCGGGGGACAAGAATTTTATATCGTTTTGGAGAATGCCTTTATTCTGTTATAAGCCGGTAATCACGAAGAGCTGGCCCATCGAACAATGAATCAACAGTTCTATTCTGACATACACATTCTATTTCCTATGTTTGTGGGGTTTTGCATGTGATACAGCGTTAATGCAACGCCAGTGTTTGTTTTGAAGGTAACTATGACGCGAACTGACACGAGCTGCATTGATTCTACCTTGCCACACGCAAATTATATTGAATGCCAAAGGCGTTATCGCTTCTTAAATACGCGAGATTTAAGACCACGAAGCGGGGCTGAATGGGCCCCTCTGCGTTGATCTTGTGGTTTTGGCGCTCGACTTCTAACCCGAACGTCGTGGTATAGAATGCCGGTGACGGTGAGTGAGTGAGTGAGTGAAACAACTTTATTCGGTCCACAATAGACGCGAGTAAACTCAGCGTCACCTGGCTAGGCCCACTCGGGGACCATCAGGTTAAACCTGACGGCCCTCGCGCGGGCCCTCTGGACGGCCAGGATTTGAGAGGTCTGGTCCTGGGCCTTAATGAGTCGCTTCATTTCCTCTTGGGTGAAAGGGGGACCGGCAGAGGCGCAGCCCCACAGTACATGCTCGAAGTCCGCATAACCACCACACAGGGGGCAGTCCGGGCTTGGAAACCGTTCAGGGTACATTGTGTGCAGTGCCGCAGGGCTCGGGTAAGTGTTTGTTTGTAGCAGTCGGAGAGTAACAGCTTGGGCCCTGCATAGCGAGGAGTGTGGTAGAGGCAGCAGTCTTCTTGACAGATAGTGGTGCTTGCATATCTCGTTGTACGAGCAGAGAGGCTCAGGTCGCCCAGGAGATGACGCGTTACCCGGCACACGGTCAGTCAAACCTCGTGCAGCCGAGTGCGCCTCCTCGTTGAGATTGAGCGAGGCACCCTCAATGGTTCCAAGGTGCGCAGGAAACCAGACCAATGAGTCATTTTTGAGGTCTTTGACTTTTTGAATAATCTGTAGGACCTGGGGAGCCACCATGCCCATCTGGAAGGCCTTGATAGCGGCCTTGGAGTCTGAATAAATTGTGTCATGTACACCGTCCGTCAATGCAAGAGCAATGGCAACCTGCTCTGCAACGCTGGAACTAGAAGTGCGGATGGTAGCGCAGCTGATGACCCTGCAATCGTGACGGTGACTGCATTTTTGGTGGAAGCGAAAATGTTTGATACTCGTGTAATTTTATATGTGCACGTTGAAAATTCACATGTGGTCAAAATCTCTGGAGCCCTCCACTACGGCGTCTCCCAAAATATATTAGTTTAGTGAAGTACAACCCGAGATAACAATATTGAGCAAGATGTAAGCGTTTGACCTCGTAAATATATCTTCGTCATTAGCCTGATTGCACCCACTGCAGGACAAAAGCCTTTCATGCTCCGCCAGTCGACTCGGTGCTGTGCTTGCGGCTGCCACGTTATATCCACAAACTTCTTAATCTCATCAGCCCACCTAGCTTTCTTTCTCCCCCTAACTCACTTGCCTTCTCTAGGAATCCAGTCAGTTACCCTTAATGGCCAGTGGTTATCCTGTGTACGTGCTACATGCCCGACCCATGTCCATTTTTTCTTCTTGATTTCAACTACGATATTCTTAACTTCGGTTTGTTCCCCGACCACTCTGCTCTCTTCTTGTCTTTAAGGTTACACCTATCATTTTCCTTTCTATCATTTGCTGAGTCGTCCACAATGTAGGCTGAACACTTTGTGTAAGCTTCAAGGTTTCTGCTCCGTAGGTTAGTACAGGCAAGATGCAGCTGTTATATATCTTCCTCTTGAAAGATACGGGCAATCTACCAGTCACAATTTTAGAATGCTTGCCGAATGTGCTGCACCCCATTCTTATGTTTCTAGTTTCTTCCATGTCGTGATTCTGATCAGTGGTCACTACCTATCCTATGTAGGTGCACTCTTTTACAACTTAAAGTGCACTGCTACCTCTCTCGAAGCCCTGTTCTTTTCCGAGGTCAATGTACATTGCTTTCGTTTTCTGCAGATTAATTTTAGTGCCTACGCTTATACTCCTTTTGTCTAATTCGGTAAGCAAGATTGGCATGGATACTTCCTACATGAATACGTAAATATATAAAGGCATTTAAACTTAGGAAAAAGTGGCAGTACACATACATGTTTTCTTTGTTAGACACCAATGCTAACGGCAGCTAACAGACACTGATGCCAAGGAAAGTGTAGGGGGTTATTTGTAGTATTTGTAAATGCGGTTTGTACTACAGTTTCTTACAACAAACATTCGCTGAAAAACAGTGCCCGCTCCTCGTTTGCTCTGTTGTTTTCTCCGGCGCTGTTTTACGGCTACTATGAAATAACTATGCCGAAAGAATATCTTGACAAATGACATCCATTATACTTTCCTTGGCATCAATGTACGCCAGTTTTCAAATGTATTGAAAATATTTTTTTCCTTATACCACAGCTTCTACATTTTTCATTAGCTTTTGTTTAACAGCCGGCACATATTCTCAGACTGGTGTGTTCGTGTCTCCGCGCAACAGACGCAGATAACGCCACACTGCTTTTAACGTCAGTCATGTGCTGCAGCAACAACATAACAACCCTAGGAATATATTTCTTGCTGTGAGGGATTCTCTGGTCTTTTCGGCAATCTGGCGTCATTTTATTGAATCGAGAAAAACTTACAATGCTTTGTAAATGTTTCATTAGACAGCATAATGACTGGTATTGCTAGTTACCATGGTTTCTTTATGAGAAAGACTGTAAAAGCATTCACTCTCGCTATTTAAAACTTTTTAGAGGAAATTTTTGGTATTCTGCTGGGAAGATTTAAGCGACAGCATTTTCCTAACACGAGGTTATTATATGGTCAATAATGTGGTAAATACTGAAACTTTGTCGTCATAAGGCCTTAGCATACACATGCGTATCATCATGAGTGCCCCATGTGATTGTGTGTTCTGTGAAACACACAACTTTTGTCATGTAGTGCCCTTACGAAGTCACGCTCATCGCGTGCCTTCACTGAGCAAAGTCTCCATGTCAAATAACTTCTTCACCAGGAGACTGTGAGAGGAAGAAATGAAAAAAAAAAAACAGTTCTGGCAACTGCATAGCAAAGTAGGCACAAATGTGTTATTATGAATGCGGTGTGATGAAAAGAGACGAAAAAGCTGTTCATGTGACTTGAGTCTTTCTTTCGAGCCATTTTCGTAGACGAAACTAGCGGCAAACTACTAGAAGGGTGCACATAGTTCCATTTGAAACGATCACGTCTATGCTTTCAGTGAATGCGGAAAGAGGACGTTAAAAATACGTCTTTCGGTAACAGCTGGCATCATTTGTGAGCCCTTCATTTACCTTCATTGGAGAGAGGAGGGGGGTCCAATTACCCCCGAGAACGAGCACTGGCGTCGCTGCGGTCGCGGCGAAGTGACGTCACGGCACAGACTCGCCTGCTTTGCCGGCGCTTGTCGCCTTTTTCTTCGCCCGCCGTGTATACGCTTTTTAGCGATACGTTGGTGATTATTTCTCAATTTTGTGATACAAATTTGTCAAAATACCAGGTGCAAGGTTTTACAACTAGTGAAAGTTTTCAAAGCTGGAAGAAGTTTCCATAATTTAGCTCACGATAGGCAGACTACCATCAGAATGGAAGACTTATTGAGAACATGGTGATGCAGAAAAACACGTTCGTTGTTTTTATCGCGTACACCACACACGGGTGCTAAGAAAATATGCTAGGAGGTACTAACGTTAATACAATTATATAGGCATCGACTCCGGGATTAGAACATGTCTGTGCTGAAGTATGAAAAATGAAATTGGGACGTTTTCATTATAACTGGATACATTGCGCTTCACCATGGAAGTTGCGCATGCATTTGCGAATGACCTAATGATTTGAAAGTACGGCGCTTTCTCGAGTAAGAGACATTACATGAATATGACTGTCAGAAGCACTCACGTAACATATTTGTAAAACAAACAAAGTGATACTGCCGCATACACAACGATATTGGAAATGAGATATTTTCGTTCACTGGGATTGTATGTATACGTTTCCTCTCAACAGTCTTCAAGGATTATGTAATCCCATACCCTGATTTGCATGAAATGCTCTAGTGTTCTACCACCGCATCACAAACGCTGATGGGAGCTTCACGTGGGAACACCGCTGATAGCAACTATTTCAACGCAAACGTCAGGAAGTCGAAATGAACTTTTTCTATGGGGCATTCACGGACGTTGCTCAAACAGTGGCGTAACCACAGGATGGCTCACCGGACCTGCCCTCTGCCCCCCGATCTTTTTCCCGATGCAGCGAGACAAATGGCCATTTCAAGTAGGTGCCTTCTCCCAACCCCGAAAAAAATTTCGACCTATAGGCTTCTGGACGCATGTAATAACAAAACAAATTTCGCCTCGATGAGGCGACGACTGGTCTCGCGCGTCATATCCACGAACAGGTAATCAACTGCAAGGAAATTTAACATATGAGTGGGCTACCAAAACTGGTAGTTCAGAGCGCGACCGCATCGTTGCTACGATTACGCACGACAGAATCTGACCGCAATAGGAATTTCCGCGCCTAACTTCAATCACACTTAACCTAAATAATTTCGGTCAATTAAATCTTCAAATTATTGCGAGAGAAACATGAAACTAAACAACGTGTTGAGTGAGCAAGTACACAAGAAAACACACAAATGCGGCTGCGTTAATCTAGGGCGAGCGCCTTGCGGTATATGTTGCGAAACTCGATGCTGCACAAGAGCGCGGGGCTTAGTATACATTTGTGAAAGCGCTGTCCCTAGATACGTGTATTCCTCCGGTACAAATCATTCTAAGAGCATAGAAGCCCTGATATCGCCGAAAGGAATCACCCATGCACATTTCAACGTTATAATGTTAACATGGTTTCTTAGTTACTGCTCAAAATCACATGTTCTTTCATCAATCAGTTTGTCGTATCCAAAACAGAAGCGTGTTCTTGATTTGCACACCCGTCGGAATGCGGCTGTCGTCGCCATGAACGAAATCCATCATCGTGGTTAGCAGCGCGACACAGACCTTTTCACTAATCTCACATTGCTGTATGACCCAGCGCGTGATTATGCAGAAGAAAAAGTAAACTTTTTATTGTTTTACTTGAAACATTACTAAATCTGTTTTCTTCATTAATGTGCAGCTTCAGACAAGCAAAAAGCGAACGCAAACATTGGAACAGCGCACGAAGCGAGCGCATCATTAAGTAGGCGCGCCGCGTCTTGCGTCAAGAGTCCATGCCGTGACGTCATCCGCCAGTCGGCACCACTCCAACTTCTCGGGCCTGATATGTTGGCAATCCATGAAGAGTGCAGCGAAGCCATCTACTCCTGGAAATAAAAAAATGTCAAATTATATTCAAATAAAAACAATCCGGAGATCCCACGCCTCGTGGGAATCTCTTTCGTACGAAACATTCTCGGAGTTATTGTTTATGCTGAATTTTTAGGCTTATACCAGTGCCACATGATACACTCGTTATCGTGATCAAGCGAGATCAGAATTGTATCTTGCGGAATTAAATGTTTCCACATCTTGCGTAAAGGAGCCAAATGCGATCAAACAGACTCTATTCTGGTCAGGCCAGATAACTATCAAAGGCGACCGTGGGACACTGGTATTAGATAAAAGCGTTACTAGGAGGAGCGAGGTGTTTCTGAGAAGTGTAGCAGTTGTGTACACATCGTGGACTTACCACGAACGTCCACTCACCTAGCGTTTGAAGGACAACCTATGATGTCAGAGCAAGGACGTCACTAATGGTGCAACGAAGTGGATTTTACGGTGGGATAATGTGAATTTTATACAAACTTTTTCGTTAGCATATTCCTCTGGGATCGAGCAACGCTTGAATATAGCTTTCTATATCATAGGAATAAAAATGTAAAATTTAGAACACTGCTACAGAAGTGGAGGGAAAACTCGAACTACTATTGCCGTTATGCCGACATTATGCCTGTATCTTAAAAGAACAGAGGTTGTTTCACTTTATTTCATTTTATTTCATTATACGCCTCAGGGACAGAGGTGTTTCAGTGGGTCAATGGCATCAACACGCTGATACAAACAAAAAAAACAATAAAAAACCAGCACAAAATACAATAACAAAAAAGTAAAACAAAACACACGAAAAAAAGAAGCAAAATTCGAATTTACTGTGAGTTTTTCTAAAAGACTGAGTACACGATGCTGGCTACGGAATTACGGAACTGTTTATGGTGAAAAAAATGGTTCCGTATCTGCATGTAATCTGCAAATGTCGTCGGAAGACGATGTCTTGTGATTGGAGAGAGTGAACAAAACATTTATGTGATGTTCTGCGCAAGAAAATCGGTTAATGGTACTCTGGAGGCGCTGCGTTAGAGTGCCTCGAGCGTGCAGCGGAGGTGAACGAGCGCATCAAGTCCCGTCACACCTGAGACATGAGCGTTATCTGGAAGTTTTCTTGAAGAACGGAGCGCGTGGCTCTGAGACGGGTGTGCGCGCCCGTCTCAGAGGTGATAAGGTGTAGAACGCAAGGCGACGGGTAGGTGCCACCACCACTCGTTTTAGCAAAGCGTTGGAAAAACCCGCCTGTTCATGCAAGCGTTGCATGGTCAGCGCAGCGTGATAAGCACTATACGGTTTTTAAAATTACCTACGTATGCCTTTTCTCGTAAAAGACGCACACGCAGAATATATACATGTTGTTTCGGTGCCCCAGACATGCGCATAAGTGTTTTTAATGGACAATTGCACAAGTATGAACGATGAACCTTGAGCAACATTGGTGGACGCTGTGGATGAGGTGGGCCATTTCAAGTAGCCGATGATTGGACAAACAGGCAATGTACAGACAGACAGACAGACAGACAGACAGACAGACAGACAGACAGACAGACAGACAGACAGACCAAACTTTTTGTGTCGAAGGTGCCCAAGAAAGACTATCGTCTTTAATAATCACAATGTCCGCGGGGAGGCCATTCCAATCAAGAGAGGTTCGTGGCAGAAACGAATGTTTACCATGTTAGCATGTCATGTCATATGCTCCGAGCAACATGAATTCAGGTCGCATCCTTCAACCTCCACTCCTGTACTATATCTATCAGAAAAAAAATTAATGCCGCAATACAACTTAACCTCCTTGAAGCAGTAGTTTTCCTTCATTTAAAGAAAGCATTCGATACCATTGATCATATCTTATAAACGAAATTGAAACACCCTGGCTTCCGCGGTAAAATATAAGACTTATTTGCCAGTTACATGAGCGAACGACACAAACGGTCATCATGCGTAATCTTATCTCCTCCTTGTTAAACACAGGCGCACCGCAAGGGCCGTTCTCCTACCCATGTTATTTTTATTGTATTAAATGATCCACCAAACATACTAACATTGTCGGAGATGGTAATGGACGGTGATGATACAGTTCTTATAGTTACTGCCGAGAGTACCAAGGATTTAGAGTCTAAAATAAGGCTGAACAAAAAAAAGTATTTTTCAGTGGTTTTCGGCGAACGAATTGACAATTAGTGCTAACAAGAATAAATATAATCTCTCCCACTCCCGTTATAGAGATATTAATAACGAACCCATGTGTATTAAAATAAGTGAATGCGTACTTGAGCAGACGAAACATTTTAATTACCTGGGAGTAATCTTCGATAGCCATTTAAAGTGACAAAACCATATTACATCGGCATGCGATAAGCTAGAATATGGTTGCAGTATTCTATTGACCGCTAGAAATTATTTTCAAACCAATACTCTCAGAATGCTTTATTTCTATTTTTTTCATTGTCACGTATTATATTGCATAGATTCACGGGATGGACTTTTAAATCATATCTGGAACCCATACGCATTCTACAAAAGCGAGCATTTCAAATTATAAACAATGCTAGACATGATGACCACAGCACGCCATTGTTTCATATAATGCAAATAATACCATTCGATCACTTACTAGAGCAAAAGACTGCACTTACTGTCCATAACATCATTCATAAGAACCTTCCCTTTTATATATCGATATTTTTATCTTCCTCCCACCTTACCAGACGTGCCACACTAAACACTATCAATTTTCCACCTACTACTAATGTTTATGGACAGCGATAAATATAATTTGAAGGTGTTCAGATAAGGAATGATATTCCGTACCAAATAAAAGAAAGCAAAAGTTTTTTCCGGTGCGCTAAAAAGTATTCTAAATGCCAAGAATTTCGAATTTCTTAGCGAACTTCGCCGACATTGACCATATCTATCTATCTATCTATCTATCTATCTATCTATCTATCTATCTATCTATCTATCTATCTATCTATCTATCTATCTATCTATCTATCTATCTATCTATCTATCTATCTATCTATCTATCTATCTATCTATCTATCTATCTATCTATCTAACAGCCTACGACTTTTAGCTCTCCTGACCGTTTCGATAATAGTATCGATACCAAACTTGGTATGCCAGAACATGGCAGTATGAAGAACATATTTTGATTGTCATAACAAAAATTAAGGCATGTATGTCATGTATGTCATGATTTACATTTCGTGGTCCTGCAGCACTTGCGGTTGTTTCGTTCGCATGACATGTTGCAAAATTGGTATGGTATGACATGATTGCATGCCGAACACAAACGACCAACCCCAACATGAAAATCGTGATATGCGTGTCATGTAAAAACATGAATACATGCCACACTCATGCTGCGCTGGCGGCCGTTTCACTAGCTTCACTTATATCAATTTTGCTATTACGGGACGGGAATGGCTGACGAAGGTATGATACTGCTTGAAACATGATAACCATGAAATGAGTGTCATGTAACAACATGAGTACATGCCACGCTCACGATGCGCTCGCCACCATTTCGCTAGCTTCTTATGTACTAAACTCGCTATTACGCGACATTAATGGACGACATAGGTCAATGACACATCCAAACATGATAATCACGACATGCGTGTCTTGTAACACCATGACTACATTCCACACTCATGACGCGCTCGCGGCCGTTTCACTAGCTTAGTACACGCGAAATTTCATATTACGTGACGCCAATTTGATGACGAAGGTGTGTTACTGGTGCAAACATGATAATCATGAGATGCGTATTATGTGATAACGTGACAGTAAAGCCGCCACTACATTTCCACGGGACGCGGTGCGCATGCTCGCCGGCGTTTATTTTGTTGCGTCACGCCGGCGTTGCCGTGCTAGGCGCCGGACCTGCCTTTGACGCATGTGCGTTTCAGCGCGTCCGGCGTCCCTCCGTCACGAAAGAAAAATGCGCAGTGTTGTCTGTGTAACGCATTGGCGTGAAATGCAACATGTCGCATTTCACGCTGGCAGCCGTCGGGCCGCGCCGACGAACGCTGGTCGCGCCTGGCGTCAGACTATACCCCGCGACAACTTTCTGTGGCAGCACAGCCAAGGCTACGGAGCCGAAGCACGCTTGTCTTACTGCGCCACAGCATGTAGTTCCTCAACGAAAACGTTTGTATACTGTTCTGGGTAACTAAGATTTTACCATTCGTCACTTACATTTTTCGCGGATTTATTTTTTAATTAGTGAATAAAAACTTTGCGCAGTAGAAAAAATTTTGTTTCACGCTCTCTCAGGTATTTTGGGGGTTTTTTGGCTTCCGTCGCCTTTTTACCTCACCGCATTCCTCACTGTCAAAGATGGCGTGCGCCGGTTACAGCTCGTCAACGTCGCTTACGGAGGAAACACCGCCGCGTGCCGCGAGTCCACCAGCTGCGCAGCCGTACCAGGCGTTGTCAAATCAAAAGCTGTCCGTACAGGCCAAGAAGGTGGCGTACAACGTTTACGCGCAAGTAAGGAAAAGCGACCCGCAGCTGTCTCTGAGAGTCACATGTCGGAACGTCAGCGAGCTCACTGGTGTTAGCGAGCGCAGTGTCTTCCGGATTAAGCTCGACGTTAACAGTGGAACCCTGAAGTCACCGAAAACGGTACGTGCATGATGAGTTGTGTAACCATTGCATGAATAATTGAATGTATCATTCACCCAGCAACCTGGGTCCACGCGTCAGTAAATCACGTCACAATATTATTAAAAATTGCTCTCGAGTTCCTAAAGATGCGACTCGCGTTTCCTGCAGCGAAACGCGAGCAAACGCGAGCCGACGCGGACTGCGAGACGCGGACTGCGCTGGTGAAATCGAAACCGAAACACCCGTCGAAGCGGTCGGACTACTTGGCGCAGTAGCACATGTGCATAGGCTCCGCCCACGTAGCCTTGGCCGTGCTGCCACAGAAAGTTGTCGCCGGGTATAGAGAGTGCTCGCGTTTCGCGCTAACGTAGCGTCACTCTGCCCAGTGTGCGCACGCGCCAGCACTACATCGGAGTGTATTGAGCCCTTCATGATGCGCTAGCGGCCGTTTTACTAGCTCCAGCTATACCAAATTCGGTGTTACGTGATGTCAATGGATGACGAAATATAAGACTGGCGCAAACATGATAATCTTGACACGCGGGTAACGTAGGAACATGATAACATACCGCGCTCATATCGTGCTCGCGGCCATTTCGCTAGTTCCACATGTATTAAATTTGGTATCATGGGACGTGAATAGACGACCAAGGTATATACAAACGACACATCCAAACATAATAATCATGACATGATTATCATGGTGTTATTACGCATCATTTAACTCCTCTTCGTAACATTGTGCCTGTTTTAAAGTGGCATATAATCATTTCCCATTCGAGCTTCGCAGATCACGGATTCCCACTGTACGTGGGATCTGCCGATTTTTTTTCTAAACACCCACGTACCTGGTAATCGACGCTATGCGAAGCATGCAGAGGGAAGGTGACCGTGTTTCAATTTTTAGGGGCGAAGCTCCGTAAGGCTTAGGCTTTGCATTCCCTCTATGCAGCTACCTCTTGTTTAGTTTTTGCAGTGTTCACTAGATAGCAGCACCATTTCTTCTATGAGGCCATCTTTTCTTTAGTTATTGCAGTGTTTAGTAGATGGCGGTACTTGTAGCTGATGATGAATAGATGCAATATGTTATAAACTAGGTGGCGGTGCTTGTAGTTGATGATGAAAGATGCGAGATGTTATAAAATAGGAATGATGTGACATATGGCGCGTGTCATTCGTGGAAGGCGATCGTTTGATTTAGTGCAGCGACGTATGCTATACCCGGCGACAACTTTCTGTGGCAGCACGGCCAAGGCTACGTGGGCGGAGCCTATGCACATGTGCTACTGCGCCAAGTAGTCCGACCACTTCGACGGGTGTTTCGGTTTCGATTTCACCAGCGCAGTCCGCGTCTCGCAGTCCGCGTCGGCTCGCGTTTGCTCGCGTTTCGCTGCAGGAAACGCGAGTCGCATCTTTGGGAACTCGAGAGCAATTTTTAATAATATTGGGACGTGATTTACTGACGCGTGGACCCAGGTTGCTGGGTGAATGATACATTCAATTATTCACGTAATGGTTACACAACTCATCATGCACGTACCGTTTTCGGTGACTTCAGGGTTCCACTGTTAACGTCGAGCTTAATCCGGAAGACACTGCGCTCGCTAACACCAGTGAGCTCGCTGACTTTCCGACATGCGGCTCTCAAGCAGCTGCGGGTCGCTTTTCCTTACTTGCACGTAAACGTTGTACGCCACCTTCTTGGCCTGTACGGACAGCTTTTGATTTGACAACGCCTGGTACGGCTGCGCAGCTGGTGGACTCGCGGCACGCGGCGGTGTTTCCTGCGTAAGCGACGTTGACGAGCTGTAACCGGCGGACGCCATCTTTGACAGTGAGGAATTCGGTGAGGTAAAAAAAAATGCCCGCAGCTTCCCTCGGGGGAACACTGAGGAGGATGCGGAGCATATAATTGGTTAACGGGGTGTTAAAGTGCGACTTACTTGGGTCGATGGCTAAATTGATTAACGTGGTTGTGAAATGGGGTGTTAAATTGCGACTTACTTGGGTCGATGGCTAAATTGGTTAACGTGGTTGTAGGAGGGGGTGTTAAATGAGTGAACACGTACACACGTATGCGAAAGGGCGGCGCTGGTCGAAGGGACGTCGATCATTGTGTTTGTGGATTCGTTGGAATTCATTTCACCGCGACCTTGGACGTCGACGCGCCGTACAAACCAACCGACGAGCGGCAACTGAGCGAGCGAGCGCCGACCTTGAGTATATATACAGCGCGACGGCGCATGCACTGTCAGCTGTCGAATGTTCGAGAAGGGGGAGAAGCGCAACGGCGCATGCGCGCGCGTCAGCTGCCGATGTTCTCGAAGCGCGACGGCGCATGCGCGCGCGTCAGCTGCCGATGTTCACGAAGCGTGACGGCGCATGCGCGCTACATTATACAGCTAGCGAATGTTCGTGAAGAGGAGAAGCGCACGCTGTGTGTAGAGGAGGAAGGGTGCACAGATGGAGGAGGAGTGAAGCGCGCGCGGTGTGTAGAGGAGGAAGGGATGCACAGATGGTGGAAGAAGGAGGAGGAAGCTTGCGGACGGCGCCGCACTACAAGCCTCGAGTATTAGATGCTCCGCATCTAAAAGGCGACGGAAGCCAAAAAACCCCCAAAAAACCTGAGAGAGCGTGAAACAAAATTTTTTCTACTGCGCAACGTTTTTATTCACTAATTAAAAAATAAATCCACGAAAAATGTAAGTGACGAATGGTAAAATCTTAGTTACCCAGAACAGTATACAAACGTTTTCGTTGAGGGACTACATGCTGTGGCGCAGTAAGACAAGCGTGCTTCGGCTCCGTAGCCTTGGCTGTGCTGCCACAGAAAGTTGTCGCGGGGTATAGGGAAGCGTTGTAATAAAATCGAGTGGGCAAAATGTACGGAGGATTCATGGTTTACCTCCGGAGCTTCGCGCACTCATCATCATTCATTTCGTGGATACGGCAACATGAGTGACATGTCACGAAATGCGCTATATATATGCACAAATAATGCACGCACAGACATATGTCGGGTCGACGCTACCCATGTCGGGTAATTCTTAACTCTCACGTGGTAAAACTGCCCATGTGTGTTCTCGTCGTTCCTGGGTAGATACTAAGTGTCAATCACTTGAGCACACACCCGGCCGTGGGTATGTGCTACCGTCCGGTGGTAATTGTTTTGACCACTTACGTGACGGGATTCTGACATTATTTGTTTCTTGACCAGTGTGTCATAATCGTCAAACCACGTTCCCTGCTAATTTTGGTTCACGCCAAGTTAAGGGGGTGACCGCGAGAACACCCAAACCTAAGCGGCTAGATAGATAGATAGATAGATTGATAGATAGATAGATAGATAGATAGATAGATAGATAGATAGATAGATAGATACGCTCAAAACCACCGAAATTCGCCAAGAAATGTTTCGCGTTTGAAATACTTAGAAGTTGTTTACCTTGCAATATTCATATGTGTATCCGTCATTTTGTGACACATTTTTGTGTGGCTGTGTTTGTGTGAACAATCGAATATACTTGTTTTTTCCACGTCACCTCATATCCTTGTTCATGTAAATGACGTCTGTTTTGTCATCATCGTTATTGTATGTCTAAGAAGACAATGTCCTGCTGAAATGTTATTGACATCTGTGACAATAAATTTTTCTAAACAGCCATTCTCCGACGTTTCCGTCACGGCTTCTACCTTGTGCCTCCGCACTTTATTGCGAATAGTAAGCAATGATGGTACGCCCGCTCAGTCACTGGCTCACTACCGTTTGGGGCCATCACTACGCGTCTTCTTGCCAGCCAGCGACATCAACCAAGGTCCCCAATCAACTGAATTACCATCTTTGTATCGAGCCCTTCTGGCATTTTGTCGGCGTTCGAAAGCTACGCGCCCAGAGATAGAGGTGGCTAAATCTAGAGTGGTGGACAGAATGGCCGCCCTTCTACGACCCTTGGTGCCCCAGCATCGTCAATCTATATTGAACCACCCTTAGAAACCAATAACTGCAGCGGTGTTACCAGGGCATCTGCGGGACTTTGTCTGGCAGCTGGGCTGGGGCTTGCTTCCCACTCGAGATCGGTTGCAGCGATGGCAGGTGGTTCGCACTTCCACTCGCCCCAACTGCGTCATAGTTGAGACAAATCGACATGCGACGATTAAATGTGTGGTCTCCCACCAGAGGAAAGTTTAAGCGGAAGGACTGGGAGGTTAGCCAGTTCTTAGATGGGCTGGCTACCCTGTGCTGGGAAAAGCGGTGAGGGGAATAAAAGATGATAAAAAGAAATGTTGCGAAGAGAGAGCGAGCGAGAGAGAAATTACAAAAAAATAGCGACAGAGGAAAGGCAACATCGAAGACTATGAGACACTGAACTCTGTCTCTGAGGCCAGTTGTCCACAAAAAGCACAGCAAAGCTTTCAAAGCCTTCTGGGCTGAGGATGGGCTTAGCCAATGACCCAGAATCTTTTGTTCCGACAAAGGCCGATCATCCAGTCCATCCAGAGCTGCAGTCATTTCTTGTCTTGGCGCGTTGAAATCGCTGCAATCACATAGAAGTTGTGCGATGGTTTCTTCGCAGATGCAGTAAGTGCATGTAGAAGAGCTGGCCATTCCAATGAGATTGGAATATGCGTTCGTGAACGCCACTCCAAGCCACAGGCGCCATAACATAGTCTCCTCTGCTTGAGATATCCCTCAGGGAAGACGAAGCTGCAGATCGGGATCCAGGTTTTGCAGGCGCGCATTTGTGAATTCTGATGCGTTCCCCTGTACAATTGTGAGGTCACGTGCAAGCGAACGAAGCCTTGTAGCTACGTTGGTTTTTGAGAACGGGATGGCTGTGTATTTGGTACCGTCGTGTGCAGATCTAGCGGCCCCGTCTGCGCAGTCATTGCCATATATACCGCAATGACCTGGTATCCCCTAATACACTATGATGTGCCAAACTTTATGTGCCCTTATTACTTAAATGTTATGAAATATTTGTTCTCCGTATATAGTGTAAATGAACTTTTTATAAACTGGAGCCTGCATCTCCGTGACTGGTACGTCTCCTCATCAAGTGTGAGGCCATCGGGACGGCTTTTTGCTCTTCTACAGTAGAGTACCTAGTACTCTAAATTGTTAAAAGGCCACTAAAGTCAAATGACAATTTACGTCCGAGTGAAAGTTGAATGTATTACAACATCTAAAACGACAATATTATCAAAAGCAGTGCCCTACTTACCGAGAAATTAGAGTGAATGCACAAAAATACATGCGCCCCTGTAGAAAATTCTCAAAATGATACCGACGACATCCGACCAACCACCTACAGTTAATCACTAGTAATCGATTTAGCTGCACTAACTAAAGAACCATCCGTACATCAAAAGACGCAACAAAATGCTGCTGGTTCATTTCTGTTTCATTCAAGAAAAAAATCGGCCCCGTATCTGCATGTTACACTGCAAATGTCATCGAAAGACGATAGTCTTGCGTCTAGAGAGAGAAAAAAAATGTTTATTTGATGTTCTGTGCAAGGAAATAGGCGAATGGCATTCTGGAGGCGCTGCGTTATTGCCTCGAGCGGGTAGCGGAGGGGAACAAAGTATCGAGGCATGTTAGACAGAGCGCCATCTGGCAGCTCGAATACAAAGGAAGGCGACCGCGCCTGCGGAGAAAGATGCACGCCAGTCTCGGAGGTGATAAGGTGTAGAACGCAAAGCGATGGGCAGGTGCCACCACCGTGTCGTCTTAGCAAAGCGTTGGAAGCGCTTTTCATATTGAGCATCGTGTTGCATTATCTGCGCAGCGTGATAAACGTGATGATCCTTTTAATTACTTGTGTCTGCCTTCTGTACACATTCAAAACACCGACGTAATGTTATGGTGCCTCAGATATGTGCAATAATTGCTTTTTAATTCACAATTGCACAAGTATAAACGCTGAATCTTGGACAATATTGCTGGGCACTGCGGATGGAGTTGGCCGTTCAGGCCGTTTGAGGTAAGGGTAAGGGGGAACAGACAGACAGACAGACAACCAGACAGACAGACAGACAGACAGACAGACAGACCAAAACTAACGTCTTTAAAAAGAACCGCTGTACGTCACTGTGGAAATGGCACGAGTAATTCAAAAATTCAATTTTCGCGTGGTTACAGTGGACATGTCACGCCATCTAGCGGGGTGCAATTGAGCCAAAGCACGTGTGCGATCTCCGAGCCAATGGCAGGAAATTGATAAATGGCCGTTGTTGCTGCCGTTGCTCCCGCTGCTTTCGTTCTGCGTACTACTGTCGGTGACCTCGCAGTAAGCCGGGCCGCTTTGTGCACGGCAACAGTGACGTGAGTCTTACTGCTTTCTGATTGATATGTGGGGTTTAACGTCCCAAAACCACCAAATGTGTATGAGAGACGCCGTATTGGAGGGCTCCAGAAATTTCGACCACCTGGGGTTCTTTAGCGTGCATGTCGTACTGCGTTTTGAGGCGTGTAATTTGAAGAGTGCTAACCCGATGCGGGCAACTAAAACGTGATTTCATTCCCAACTAAGGCCTTCTTTGGCACAAAGGTAACACTATGAGGCAACACTATGACGTCGACTTTATAGTTGCCTTTAGTGTCACTTTAATCACTTTTGCTAAACACAGGAACGCCAGATGCGTGTAAGGCCCAAGGGACGGCTTTCAGCTCTCCCACAGTGGAGTACCGTGTACTCTAAATCCTTAACCAATTATTCTAGACACGCTTACGATGGTGTTCTGATTAACCTACTTTTTGTCGACGTGGCCTCATCAAGTGTGGTGCCCACGCGATGGCTTTCAGCTCTCTTATATTAGAGTATCGAGTACTCCAAATCGTTAACCACTTTTTCTAAACTCACACGTGGCTTCTAAACCTGTCCGCGAGGCGAAAATTCTCACTCTTTCATAGTAAGGTCATGGCCGCTGGATAAAAAACAAGGTTGTTTTCGATCCACCGGCCGTGCTAGAGTACAGCACACTCTACATCGTCAGACATCTGTTCTAAATACGCGGGTTCAGTATGATTTAGGGACAGCTAGCCGCTTTCCCGAGAAAAAGGTGCGTTACAAATCATTGGCCCACAGGCATGATCGTCTGTTTCGGTAGCACCGATGCCAATTTCGCGAGAGGCTAACAAGCATATAATCGTGACAAAAAGCACCCCTCCTAATATAAAAAAGAAAATCGATGTGATTTTCACGAAGTCCGCAGAAAAAAAAATAAATGAATTTATCAATCGATGAAACTGCTTTATTAGGAATGAAGAATGTCAGTGAAATACGAAAGGCAGTTGAAAAGGTCTTATTAACTATTTAGCTAAGCAAAAATGCACAGTCTAAGAAGCTGGGGGTTGCTTCTATTTAGAAACCTAAAACCTGCCAATTGTCATCGGCTACAACACGTGCGTGCGACCACCGCTTCCGCAAGGGATATTTGTGTGTGTTTCTGGCCGACGGTGCACACAAGTGCCAAGTGCAACAGCAAGAAAATCTTCAGTGAAGACTTAGGAGCAAAATGTGTTGCTTGAGGAAACAGGGGCCAGCTTCGCTTTTTTCTGACGGTTTTTTAGGCATGGAACTGGCTGAAATTTTGTCTTGTGTGTGTGTGTGTGTGTGCGCGCGCGCGCGCGTGTGTGTGTGTGTGTGTGTGTGTGTGTGTGTGTGTGTGTGTGTGTGTGTGTGTGTGTACTCCTTAGCGCGCGTGTGCGCGCACGCTAAAGAGGTCTGTTGATGGCACCGGTCCATCGCTTGTTGCTTCAACAGCTTGTTGTGAAGCAGCGACCTATATCCACAGTCCAAGCAATGCTTTTATAGCATACCTTGCCGTGTCACTTTTTCTATAGGCAGGCCCTTGAACAAAGAAATAAAGTAATAAAATATTTCAGATGAGAGTAGGTAAAGTCGAGCTAAAATAAATAAATAGTAAGCTAGCGAACCACGAAGTTACACTTAAAGGTGACACAGTAGGTGAATGCAGGCTTTGCTTCCAGGCAGGCAAGGTATGTTGGCAATAAACGAAGCACCCGCGCCTCGCTCAAACTGCACGTCGCATACGAAGCATATGCGTAGACGCTGTAGAGCTCGAAACAGCGCCAATATGGCACTCTTAACAAATTCTTCATTTACGAAGAATTCTGTTAATGTGGGTTAGACTGTCTAGACATTAGCCACAGCTGCGACGGTTACCGCAATTGCCACATGTACAGGCTCTCAGCGATTCATATAACTGTTCATTTATTGACAAGGGCTATAGCGCCCATCTTAAAGTTAAGGTAGGGGCGAACAACAAAAAGGACACAAGGACCAATTAAACCAAACCACCTCTACTCTTTGACGTTCAGTCAAATTCGAAAGAAAGTAAACCATGACGGCGCTGCTAAAATGGTGTCACGCCATCTGTAGGCAACATAGTTTTCCATCCAACTTGGAAAGTAGTCGTATTGATCGAGCCTCAACAACTTCGCGTGCTCACTGATTACCACAGCGAAAGGAAACGGACAAAAGGCGAAGGTCACACGACATGTTCGGTAGTGGTGAACGGGACGTCTTCGCGTCCGTGTACAGTGCCCGGGATCATGCCGTGCCCCACGTTTTTTCCGGCACCTGCGAGCAACTGTACTTCGACGGGGTGCGTGGTATAACATCTGCAGCAAAAATAACGGCCCATGTGGTGTCCTATACGCCCTATGCGGGCCACACGGAAATAATTATCAGCGTAAAGGGGTCGCTGATGGAACTCTGGCGCACGCATTGGTGCTGCGGCACGTTAGTATACGTGACCGTGCGCACGGACAAGAACAAAAGAACGCGAGGTTAACCAGATGCGGCACGAAGTTATATATACACCTACTACGGCGACGAAAGTTCGCCCGTTTCGTTTTAGTAGTGTATGAATCGTGGCTTATGAAAGGCCAGCTTTTGGAAAAAAAGAAAAGTTGTGAATATAGTCTGCCGAAATCAAAGAGGACATCTGTAAACTACATTGACCTTACAGTGGTACGTTGTCCATGTCACTGTGTAACAGCTATAAATGATGTATGAACCGGCTGGCGGCAGTGCTATAGCAGATGACAACTATATTTAGACGGTGAATAGTGAGAAATTGCGAAATAATGTCACTGTTTCACCACAATGTCGAAGCAATCAAAGCGATAGCAAAAAATGGCAATGTTATGAGAAACTTAACAAAACACGTTGCGGGGATATTCCGTGAGGCATCACTTGAGATCATGACCTACTGTCTCGCGGAAGGATTGGGAAGTGAGTGCATAAAAATTACCGATCGCGTCCCATCATGCACTTTTCTGTTGGGGACTCGATCGTCTAGGTTAGTGCTAAAACATTTTTAGATTATGTGTGACATTGCAGATACAGAAAACAGATTATGATGATTGACTGATATGTGGGGTTTAACGTCCCAAAACCACCATTTGATTATGAGAGACGCAGTAAAGGAGGGCTCCTGAAATTTCGACCACCTGGGCTTCTTTAACATGCACCCAAATCTCAGCACACGGGCCTAAAACATTTCCGCCTCCATCGGAAATGCAGCCGCCGAAGCCGGGGTTTCAACCCGTGACCTGCGGGTCAGCAGCCGATTACCTTAGCCACTAGACCACCGTGGTGGGGCAAGAATCACTATTGGCTGATTCGAAATTTTTCTGGAAAGGCGCTGGACCACGTCTCTTTGGTTGCCTGACTCTCGGCTGATGATTTTGCTGCTTATGGCAGTTGGCATTACTTCTTGGTTACCCGGCGGTGGTGCACAGTCCCAGAGGAGGTGTCTCTGGGTGGCTCGCGCCTTCTTGCTTAGCATTCTGGAACGCCAGTGGCCAAAAGCGGCGCCCCCACGGGATTGACGCGAGTAGGTTGCTGCTCTGGGACGTCCGAGCACGCTAGTGTCTCGCTTTAATCCCCCTACCCCTTGCCCCTTTATGCCGGATCGTCAATAAAGTTGTTGCACTCACTCACTGGAAAGGCGTGCCTTCGCAGACGAAAGACCAAAGTATCAACAATCATCTTATTTCATGTAACAAGTGAACCCATATACCCAGAGGCTGTCACATTTTACAGCTATAACAAGGAAAGCTTTCTTTTATGAGATTAGAATAAGGGTAGCGTGCGCCGTAGTCGTCCACCTCCGCCGCTGTGTCAGTAACCACTATCGTGCGAAATAAGAAAAAGCTAAGTTAATAAAGAACACCAAGGACCCAATGAGATTTATTAGTACGTAACCACCAGTGGCACATACCCGAAATAGCGGTCCTTACGGTTTTGACCTCCAAGGTGGTTCCGCTGAGAGATTTCTTCTGTGCATTGTTGAACAATAAAAGATAGTGCTCAATGCACATGTTAATGGCTGCTAAGGGGGAATGAGAGACAGGAACATTCGGCCTTTAGGTAACGCGCACGCTGCGATCCCCATTAGCAGCTATTGGCATGTACATTGAGCACGATCTGACAAGAAAGGGTTGCTACGTTATACTCGCTGGGTGTAACCTCCTTGGTTTTAGAAAGGTTTAGCGAGCGTTGGGCCGCATAGCCATGAATACAGTGAACTTGTATATACCATGAACTCGAGGTGGTTGAAGGTGGGAAGTGAACCCGAAGCGCAAGCCGTAAGAAAGTGTGCATGTGCCACCTCCCGTTTAGTCCTTGAAATGTCCGCTGGATGGCGGTGCTTCTCTATGGAGAATATATTGACGCAAGGTGAACGCAGTATTCAAACTACGCGCGCTAGTTCGTGCGCCCCCCCCCCCCCCCCAAGAGATCAGCGGCTTTGTGATCAAACAAGAAAAGGTCGTGACGGCGCGCGCTTCCTCAGCACGGGATTTTGATAAAAAAGAAGTGGACCACCACTCGAGGGTTTTTTTCTCTCTCGGAGATTGATCCCTTTTTGCTGATCGCCTGTTACAGACGCCGCTACTTTTCGGGCACAAGTTCGCCCCAATAAACAGTTATTCGTACACCATTTGGATTGTACGTAACAATTCTGGTGGAGGTGCTGGGTAATGATCCCAAACCCAGTTGGACTTCGAGGAAGCAGCCCGGAACCACGAGCAGTCCAACCATCTGAGCTCACGCCAGTTCATCAGCGCTCCAGCCGTCGTCTACGTGGTGAGCCGCCGGAATTTCCCCTGCCACTAGAGCCCAGAGTGTCTCCAGCTGCCTCCAGTGAGAGTACCGAAATTTCGTCTCCAACCGCTGCCGCACACGCCGTTTCGTCTCCAGTCGCTGCCACGCACGTCGTTGTCGATGAGCCACGGACGCCGGACCCTTTTCATGGCGATCCTCATGAAGACGCCGAGGATTGGCTGGAGGGTTTTGAGCGCGTCGCCAACTGCAACGGATGGTCCGAAGAACGGAAGCTCCGCCGAGTTTATTTCGCATTGCAGGACAGCGCACGAACGTGGTTTGAAAACCATGAAGGTACCATTCGATCGTGGGATGATTTCCGACGGGAGCTACTGGCCACATACCCGAGTACAGACCGCAAGGAAAGAGCTGAAGCTGCCTTGCAGGCAAGAAACCAGCGCTACAATGAAAGCGTCGCAATGTATGTGGAAGACATGTGCCGGTTATTCCGCCGGTCTGATCAAAATATGAGCGAGGACAAGAAACTTCGGCACCTGATGCGTGGGGTGAAGCAGGAGATTTTTGCCGGTTTGCTCCGATGTCCCCCGCGGAACGTCGCTGAATTTCGCACCGAGGCGACAGCGGTTGAAAAGACTCTGCAACAGCGAGCGAGGCACTACAATCGAGATGTTAACGTCGCATCCGTAGACGCGGTGTCAGCAGTCTTCGGGAATGGCATCGACGTATTACGAGAGCTCATTCGATCGGTGGTTCGAGAAGAGCTCCAGTAGCTAAACGGCAACCCCTCAATGGTCTCGTCTTTAGGGGAAGTTGTTCGAGAGGAGGTGAGACAGGCAGTCCGTGAGCAGCAGCCACAAGCCCAGCCTGTTCAAGCGTCAGTTCCGATGCAGTCCGCAGTCTCGTACGCCGAGGTACTGAGAAACACCCCTGTACCTCATTTCGTCGCCCCTGGACCTCCTTTCGCCGCCCCTGGACCTTATTTCGCCGCAGCAAGCACGCATCTGCCGAAACCTCGATTTACGCCGTCCCCAGCCGAGACTAGGATCCGAAAAGCTGATATATGGCGCACTCCTGATCGAATTCCGCTTTGTTATCACTGCGGCGAAGCTGGCCATCTTTACCGGATGTGTGCATATCGCCGAGCTGGACTTCGGGGTTTTCCCGTAAACGCTGCCTGTCCACGGAATGGGGAGCGACCTTTTGAAATCGAGGAGTACTTGTCAACGCGTCAAGGGGCTCACTCCTCGCAGCAGCATCAGTCTCGGTCGACAGCGCCACTGAGGTATCGGTCACCAAGTCCGCGCCCATCTTCAAACTCTCCGAGGCGACTTCCCCAAAGCCCGCTTCGGGAAAACTAGAATCGGCGACCTGGGGAGGTAAGGCCGCTGCCGACGCAAGAAAACAACCTCCAGTGCCGATTTCAAAATGTGATGACGGACACGAGACTACGTGCGGAAATGGTAACGTCGCTTCTGATTTGTCGGTAATTATAGACGGCTGCGAAACGAATGCTTTAGTAGACACAGGTGCAGACTATTCCGTCATGAGCAGGGGACTTGCCAGAACGCTGAAAAAAGTGCTGACCCCTTGGATAGGACCACAAGTGCGAACCGCCGGGGGACACCTTATCGATCCGGCAGGCATGTGTACCTCTAGAGTTGGGATACGCGGCTTCACCTACGTCGCCAGCTTCATTGTCCTGTCGGAGTGTTCAAGAGATGTAATTATCGGAATGGACTTTTTGCAGGCCAATGGCGCAGTGATAAAGTTGCAGGAAACGTGCGTCTCGTTCTCGGCGAAACACGCCATCGCGACTTTCGAGAGTGAAAAACGATTCGATGCGCTCCAAATTGCAGGTGATGATGTAACAGTACCTGCAAGATCCATCATCGTTGTCACCGTAAAAAGCAATGTGTACAACGACTATGAAGGAATGGCAGAAGGCAATACTGGACTATTACTCGAGAAACGGATCTGTGCAGCAAGAGGTATTGTACGACTGCGTGATGGGTGTACGAGTGTCTTCCTGACAAATTTCCGAAATGAGGTGCAGCACCTTGCGAAGGGAACTGTGGTTGGTCACTTGCACGATTACGTTCCGATTACGGATTTGAATTCTTCCGAGACTGCACCACTGCACCCTGACGGTATAGATTCCATACTCGCATCTATCCACATCGAAGCAGCCCTATCACCGAACCAGAAACAAAAAATCGAGAGCCTTATACGGGAGTACGCCTCATGTTTTTCCACGTCATCGAAAGTGCAAAGAACATCTATCATCAAACACCGCATCATAGTCGATCAATCTGTTAGACCTATTTGCCAGCACCCGTACCGAGTGTCACCAAAAGAGAGAGAAGTCATTAGAGGCCAAGTTGAAGAAATGCTCAGGGACAACGTAATTCAACCGTCGGCCAGCCCATGGGCCTCACCTGTAGTACTGGTAAAGAAAAAGGACCAGACCTTGCGCTTCTGCGTTGACTACCGAAAATTGAACGTCGTCACAAAGCGGGATGTCTATCCCCTTCCAAGGATCGATGACACCCTTGACAGACTACGAGACGCGAAATTCTTTTCCTCTCTAGACCTCAAGAGCGGATACTGGCAGATAGAGGTGGACGAACGAGATCGCGAGAAAACTGCTTTCGTGACCCCAGATGGGTTATACGAGTTCAAGGTACTCCCATTTGGCCTGTGTTCTGCACCCGCCACATTTCAGCGGATGATGGATACTGTGCTGTCCGGGTTAAAATGGCAGTCCTGCCTTGTTTATCTCGATGACGTCGTGATCTTTTCGGCCACCTTCGATCAGCATGTGGAACGACTACGTACTGTGCTCGAAGCGATTAGTTCAGCAGGGCTGACGATAAAACCCCAAAAGTGCCATTTTGGTTTTCATGAACTGCTTTTCCTCGGTCATGTGGTTAGCTCTGAAGGCATTCGACCTGACCCCGAAAAGACAGAAGCTGTAGAAAAGTTTCCTAGACCAACAGATAAAAGGGCTGTGAGACGATTCTTAGGACTTTGTGCCTATTACAGAAGATTCGTTAAAGATTTTTCGAAGATTGCGGAGCCACTAACCCGACTGACGAAAGAAGACATGCCTTTCACCTGGACAAGCGAGCAAGAAGAGGCGTTCAATGAGCTACGACAGCGACTCCTACACCACCCTGTCCTGGCACATTTCCACGAAGAAGCCGAAACAGAGATTCACACGGACGCAAGCAATTTGGGACTAGGCGCCGTCCTTGTGCAGCTGCAAAACGGAGAGGAAAGAGTGGTCGCATATGCTAGTCGCACTCTTTCGAGAGCTGAAATAAATTATTCGGCGACGGAAAAAGAATGTCTGGCGGTAATATGGGCCATACAGAAATTCCGACCGTACTTATATGGTAGACCATTTCGAGCAGTGAGCGACCATCACTCGTTGTGCTGGCTCGCAGGCCTAAAGGACCCTTCTGGGCGACTTGCTAGATGGAGCCTCAGGTTGCAAGAATATGACATAACAGTCGTATACAAGTCGGGTCGCAAGCACAGCGATGCTGATTGCCTATCACGCGCACCAATGGAATCTGCACCTGGGGAAGATGGAGACGACTTTCCGTTTCTTGGGGCCGTGAGCACCGCAGACATGATTGAATATCAGCGATCTGACGCGGAGTTGCTTAAACTGATCAAGCATCTGGAAGGGCAACCAGTGCGTGTTCCTCGAGTTTTCGTCCGGGGATTGTCCTCGTACCTCATGAGAAACAACGTTTTATACAAAAGAAACTTCGAGCACAGCAAGGAGAAATTCCTACTCGTCGTTCCTTCGGCCTTGTGATCCGAAATCCTGGAAGCCTGCCACGATGACCCAGCAGCAGGACACCTCGGAGTGAGTAGAACATTGGCTCGCATCCGCACAAAATACTACTGGCCAAAGTTACTGGATGCTGTACAGCATTATGTAAGGACATGTAGAGATTGCCAGAGACGCAAAACGCCTCCATTGAAACCTGCAGGATTTCTCCAACCAATTGAACCACCTGAGTCTCCATTCGAACAAGTAGGAATGGATCTACTTGGTCCATTTCCCACGTCATCAATGGGCAACCGATGGATAGTAGTGGCGACAGACTACTTAACCCGGTATGCCGAGACAGCCTCTCTCACCAGGGGCACGGCTATAGAAGTAGCTGAATTTTTCGTCACTAACATTGTACTACGGCATGGTGCCCCAAAGGTGGTTATCACGGATCGAGGAACTGCATTCACAGCCAATCTGACGCATTCCATTATGAAACTTATCCACACAAGTCATAGGAAAAGAACGGCTTACCACCCCCAAACTAATGGGCTAACCGAGCAACTCAACAGAACTCTAACCGATATGTTGTCCATTTACGTTGACTTGGAGCACCGTGCGTGCGACAAGATACTGCCGTACGCCACTTTCGCTTACAATACTGCTGTGCAGGAGACTACTAAAGTGACGCCATTCCAGCTAGTCTATGGTCGAGTAGTTACCACACCATTAGATGCAATGCTGCCTGTAGGCGACAATACAGTGCACAAGCCTGACATCAGCGAATTCATTCAGCGAGCCGAAGAAGCACGGCAGTTGGCGCGACATCGCGTAAAACAACAACAACGCGTGGATGCAAACCGTTACAACCTTCGTCGGAGAGGAGTCGACTACGCACCAGGCGACCTAGTTTGGATTTGGACTCGTGTGCGGACGCCTGGCCTTTCCGAAAAGCTCATGCGCCGCTATTTCGGCCCTTACCAAGTCCTTCGTCGCGTCAGCTCCTTGAACTACGAGGTGTCACCGGAAGGACAAGTGAGCTCATCAAGATGCCGAAGGAGCACAGAAATCGTGCATGTAGTCAGAATGAAGCCATACTATGACAGGCAATGAACATCGAATTATACACACCCGATTATGAGGAATACCTATTTCTCCATTGGAAATCACGCATTCAGACCATCTCAGCAACACTGCTTTTACGCATCGGGACGATGCGTTTTCGGAGGAGGGATAATGACGCAAGGTGAACGCAGTATTCAAACTACGCGCGCTAGTTCGTGCGCCCCCCCAAGAGATCAGCGGCTTTATGATCAAACAAGAAAAGGCCGTGACGGCGCGCGCTTCCTCAGCACGGGATTTTGATAAAAAAGAAGTGGACCACCACTCGAGGGTTTTTTTCTCTCTCGGAGATTGATCCCTTTTTGCTGATCGCCTGTTACAGACGCCGCTACTTTTCGGGCCCAAGTTCGCCCCAATAAACAGTTATTCGTACACCATTTGGATTGTACGTAACAATATGATGAAAAGATGCGAGATGGTGGTACTTGGAGTGCTGAATAGATGGACGAACGGACACACAGACAGATGCATAAATGGACGCATGAACGGACGCAGGCGCGGATGCATGGACGAACGCAGGGACGGACGCACGAACAGACGCACGCACGGACGGGTGGATGGACGCATGGACGGTTACACAGACGTAAGCAGGAACGGACGGAAGCAAGAACGAATGGACGGACGAATGCTTCGCCCCACTCCCCATCATTCACTCCGTGGATATGCTGCCATTTTTTTTTTTGCGCATGTATGACACTTCACAGCGCTGTGCACATGCATGGGAAAAAAATTACCCTCTTGCACACTTATTAAGACATCTTAACATCTCACAGGCTTGCTATTGGCAAATATTCTTCAGGGGGCTGCTCACACTATTTTCTGTTTTTATTTCTCCTTATTTCTTACTCAAGTATGCGACAATCATCTGGGTACCTCCTGTATTTTATCCCTCCCCCTCTTTCTAATTCTCCCAAAGAATGACTATTGGATGGATTGATATGTCGGGTTTATTGTCCCAATACCACCATATGATTATGAGAGACGCCGTAGTTGAGGGCTCCGGAAATTTCGACCACCTGGGGTTCCTTAACGTGTACCCAAATCTGAGCACACGGGCCTACAACAATTCCGCCTCCATCGAAAATGCAGCTGCCACAGCCGGGATTTGAACCCGTGAACTGCGGGTCCACAGCCGAGTACCTTAGCCACTAGACCACCGCGGCGGGGCAAGAATCACTATTGGCTCATTCGAAATTTTTCTGGAAAGGCGCGCCTTCACAGACGAAAGACCAAAGTATCAACAATCATCTTATTTCATGTAACAAGTGCACCCATATACCCAGAGGCTGTCACATTTTACAGCTATAACAGGGAAAGCTTTATTTTATGAGATTAGAATAAGGGTAGCGTGCGCCGTAGTCGTCCACCACCGCCGCTGCGTCAGTAACCACTATCGTGCAAAATAAGAAAAAGCTAAGTTAATAAAGAACACCAAAAACCCAATGAGATTTATTCCCGGGTTCCCTGCGTGCCAGCCAAGTGTTTTACCACAGAGCCACACCTGTGCTTGAAACTACGTCGCAAACTGACCCTAGGCAGGCTTGATCTCGGGAAAGGAATTTTCTTAGTATGAGTAATGGAGCGTTTTAAAATCGCCAAGAACAACCAGTCGTCAAACAATGCTAACTGCGTAGCGAGTTGGTCGTCGAATGCTCCAACTTATTACTCAAGTGTGAGGTATAATTCTTCATCGCCCTTAGCCACAGCATCAAAAGATTGCACAATATTCCTTGTTAATGTGTGGAAGGTAGCCCGCTTTTCTGAAAAATGGCGAAGGATGGCACAGTGAATGCCTGCCCCTACGCAAAAATTATGATTTATGGTGTACTGGGTACATTGCAAGTTAGCTTGTAGCAGTTACCAAAATATTTCTTTAAAAAGGCTCTGAAAGGCCACTCTTTCAGCTTTTGCTGTAACTGTGCGGCGCGTCGCGTGCAAGCGGGGCGTATTTTTTTTGCGTTCGTTTGAAAATTGTCGTGCTACCAATAGCTCACCTTCATATAGACCCAATGTAACACCTGTCAGCGCTTGCTTGCGTGTTTATTCCTACCCGGTATACGGCTTTTCAAGAAGATTTCGTTTTTATAGATGTTTACCTAAATGGGCGTATAATGCACTTGGTTGGAACTGCGACGTTCTACAAGCTTTAAATACCCGTGATAACATACCCGCGTGTACAGCACGAATGTTCGTGCAGTCGTGCTCCTAGAACTCGCTCGCGAGGAAGTCCGTGTAGCCACAAAAGCCGCGTACGTGCCCGCTGTTCATTTGGCGTCACGCCATGCTCACTGTCAGCGGCAACCTTTTGTTCCTTTTCTTTTACCACGGCATGACATGGTTGTTATTGTTTCTACTGTGGAGAGACATTGTACCAAGGTAGGCTTATGGAAGCGGTGGGTGGCGACCGTGTGCACCGTTGGGGAAGTTGCCTTGTCACGGGTCAGATGGTGCTGACTGCTGAGCTATGACTATAGGGATGGCCACCACCCCTATTTCTAATAAAGGGTCGCTGAATGTGCTCTACAAGTTTGTTTACGTGTGCGGATCTGCCCTGTCATTGTTTAGAGTGCAGAGTTATTGGCCTCCTCAACTATATGTTGCCTACCAAAAGCTTGTTTAAATCTTGAAGTTTCGTGGAATTGACCAGAAGGCAGTCTGGCGCTGCGATCGTTGAGCGACCATCGTAATGATGGGTAGTACGCGGATTTGCCTAGTGTTCGTAGTTGCTGGGGACGAATGACACTTGTGGCTTCGTTTATTGCGCTGTTTCTGTTTTGTTGCAAACAAAAGTATAAACCCTTTTGAAATTCGTGACCAGATATGAAACGGTAAGCCTGAAAAGTTAAAGTGGTGAAGCACAACTGCTGAACATTTACCAATTGTTGTTCCGTGAAAAAGCAGCTTCATGCCGAGCAAAGCCAAAAGGAACGTTAAGTACGAAGAGTAGGCAAATCAATGTAATGCCCATCATTCCCATGCTCGCTGAAGCGCCATGCGTTGCAGCTTCCATAGAGCGCCGGAGTTCCCTAGAGTGTATATATAGGGAACTCTATGGTATAAATAGCAGACTGCACGAGTTGGTGATTCATGGTACTACAAAAAGGAGCGCGTAACTTAAACAGGCACTTAGGCGCATCTAGTGTTTGTCTTTATAACTGCCTGTTTAAGTGACGAGTTCACAATTTAGGTTCCAGAAACTGTTTACTGCAGTCGCACTTCACTTTGGCTGGGAAAACAAAGAAGTATGCACTGGGCATTGTGAGAATTTTGTCGTCACTTTATTAACATTTTCGCCTGCATAGTGAGGCTTGTGTTATTTCGGACTGACCCAACGGGGCAGGGGGAAAGGGGGCGTGGTGCTCTGCGCCAAAACTTCACCCCCCTCCCCCCTCACTTATAATGGAGAACAGAGCACACGCTTACGCCTCAGAATAACTACGAGCACACAATCGATACAGAAGAATTCACATATACCCAGGTATTGCGGGCAGTGGTCTTCATAGCACCATCAAAAGAGGTTTGTGTAAAAAAAAACATATTTAATTACATTGATCGATAAGAGGCATGGAATTTCCGTTTTTTTTTTTTTTTGGTGATCGGGGATGAGTCGATCGTGTTCACGCTGATGCGTCAGCTGTCACTCCGTGGAAATGACGCCCCCTTGAAAAAAAATATTAGCAGATTTACGGGTTGAATGATAGAGAGTGGGGTGAAGCTGGGTCCGCACGCCGCTGCCGCGCGGCTTCGGCCTCCCATTCTTGTACGCCGGGATCTCGTCGGCGCCGCAGCTACACGGCACGCTTCTGCCTCGCGCGCTCACACATTGGGGTTCCGTATTCGAGCGCGACTCGCTACTGCCTTGCGCGCACGCCGATCTGCAACTTTGTCCATCCGCTGACGTTCTCAACGTGCACATGTGCCAGAACAGCTTCTATTTTACTATACCGCGCGCCATAGCGGACGGCGCCGTCGACAAACACGCGATCGCAAACGTCTTCATTTGACGTCATTCCTATTTACTCACACGCTCGCACATCGGGGTTCCGTCTTCGAGCGCAAGCCGCCGCCGCCTTGCACGTATCATACTTCTTATCGGCAAACCGTGAATCACCCGCTAGCCGCGTCGGTCCGTCACCTGTCTCTCTGTTTGACACACAGACAGACGGAAGGACGGATGCACGGATGGACGCAGGAGAGGACGGACGGACGGATTGGCCGCATGGACGAACGCAGGGCTGGACCGATGGACGGACGTACAGATGAACGCATGAGAGGACGGACAGACACATACAGACGGACGCATGAATGAACGGACGCACAGATGGACGCACGGATGAACGGATGGATGCATGGACGGACGCGCAGACGAACGCACGGACGAATGCGAGCAAGAACAAATGAACAGACGGAAGCGCGGACAGACTGATGGACGCTTCGCCCCACTCATCATCAATCACTCCATAGATATGCTGTGATTAATATTTATCATACATGAAGTAACGTCCTCTAGTGTGGTGCCAATTGCATTTCTCAGCGCATATGCATTTAGTTACATGTACAGTGACGGTACGTCTATGCAGAGCACGCGAGTAGCCAGCTTTCGCTCTGCTGGGCGATACCTTAAGACAGTTTCAGGCTTGGACGTGGTGTCAGGAGAATGCGCGGCTCTAATTGCAGTCAGGCTGACCACGTCAGAGCCTTAAACTGCTCAAGGGGTCACCCTGCAAAGCAAGAACCCGCTGATTGCACGCTATACACAGACGTGACCGCGGTTGTACAAGTACCGCCCTCTACGGCTGGTTCAAGAACTAACGAGAAGTGGCTACATACGATTACGACGGGATGTTCAGCCCACGCCTTAAGGAGCTTCGCTCCTAAATGTGTTGCGAGCTCGCCACCTTGCTTACAAGTGGGCGCTGGCTAACACACCAAGGAATTAAAACTAACACATATACTAAACAAAGTGGACGAGCGAGCGCCTCTCGTGGTAGCTCAGCTGGGTAAAACATCGGGTGCGCAAATGAAAGGCTATCTGTTCTGATACCACGGACAAGAAAATTCTTTTCACTTGCGGCCACAATGCTCAGAGTACTACAAAAACAAAACCAAAGAATGCACACTATGCTTTCCGAGACAAAATTATCTGTTTGTTGCATTAGTTACGTGTAACAAGAAACGAGTTCCTCGAACGATGCCCCGCGTAAATGCATGGCTTGCAATGGGTGGTTCGCATGTGGAACTTGGATTTTCCCATTGTGAACTCCACTATAAATAAAATATTTAAACTGTTCTTTTTAATTACTACCATAAAGAATATCATTGGTTACCTTAAAATGCCGCTACACAAGAAGAATTAATTCTTATGGCGTCGATCACATGTAGCATTACCCAATTTTTGAAGAACGATTTAGGACATATTTCTTGAACACCCGGTATATTCACTCCCCTGAAACGCAGTCTCCCAAGCCATGCATACGAGCAGCGAACTGATGCGGAATTAGGTTGTATGCGTGTTTATTATGTTTCTGACATGAAAAACGTTCTGCCGTCAGCAACATTAGTAATTGTACTGCCACCGTTACGCATTCTCACCATTACTAGCTACGGTGTCGACACCCGTTGAGAAAAAATCACAACATTTAATCACGCACTCTAACTGAGGATTGAACTTGCGCACCTGCGGCAATATATGTCGTTGGGAAACTGCTGCGGTATTCCTGCCGCACTACACGCCGTGCCACCTCTCGAGAGTAGTGGCGATAACACACGAGTTTTGGATGCTACCTCTGGGCTCTAAGCTACAGGAAATCTCACAAGATCCCTTTTGCATGCGCCTAAGACGACTAGAAGCCGAAAGCCATTTCCTTTCCCTTCTCGGTAGACCTACAAGGAAGCAGGGAACATGAGCCTCGGTTTCACACTCCACTGCCAAATGCCATCTTCATTTTCGTCTCCGAGGCCGCACTCTATCAGGTTTTGTTCACCGCCCCAAAAGAAGGCGCTACAACAGCACTGTGTGCAAAGTCCCTCGAAATAACTAAAGTAGTGCCATCCGTGTGAATGTGCAGGCTGCTCCTCTTCACTTAGTCTGCACGTGTGTGCAGGCTACTTCTCTACCCTATATAAGTAGTGAAAGTGCCATCTTGTCCATTCCCTGTCGCACCTTTGTTTCGCTTGAGCCATGACCACCGAAGCAAGCGCACGCTTCACACTTGTTTTTTCTCTCTCGCGGGCCGGAAGAGGGTATGCCTGTGTCCACAGCTTCCTGGTGAACACCATAGAAGCGCTCCTGCAGCGGCTGGGAGAAGAGGCCGAGGCGAATGGGTGAGGTTGACGTTACTTTAGTTGATTTTGGCAATTAAACCGTGTAGTGTTGCTGGATATGACGGTGCAATTTTGTTGTCTGTGACATCATATGGAGACGTGATCACGTTATGGTTATTCTTTTGCAACACTCGAGTCGTCCCCGACGCCGTGGGATGGTCGCCGTCGACAGTCTATTTATCCTTTGGTGAGGCATGTAGGGCCTTCACGTAAACAAAAATTGCAGCCGTGCTGGGGCTCTCAGGAAGTCCTTAGGGTTTATGCTGAGAGAGAAGGCAATTCCACTACGGCGTCCTCTCCTACGGTGTCTCTCATAATCATATGGTGGTTTTGGGACGTTAAACCCCGCCTATCTATCATCTGAGAGAGAGAGAGAGAGAGTGAGAGATAGAGGGAGCTTTCTTCAAGCGCACCATTCTTATCAAGTACCACGTCAATAGTGGTGGCCGGCTGATTTTGCTGTCACCCGTAATGTCGAGAAGCCCGCTGCGATAATGCCGTCTTCATGGTGTCCAGTCGTGTCATCAAGTGGCACCTGAATGAAAATATCTTTATTTATATAGAGAGCCCCGCCCCGGTGGTCTAGTGGCTAAGGTACTCGGCTGCTGACCCGCAGGTCGCGGGGTCGAATTCTGGCGGCGTCGGCTGCGTTTGCAATGGAGGCGCAAATGCTAAGGCCCGTGTGCTCAGATTTGGGCGCACGTTAAAGAACCCCAGGTGGTCAAAATTTCCGGAGCCCTCCACTACGGCGTCTCTCATAATCATGAGGTAGTTTTGGGACGTTAAAACCACCAATATCAATCAAGTGATATGGAGAAGGACCTACAGTAACGCCCGAAAAACATACTTCATACATTACACTGTAAAGATGGCTTTGCCGCTGTATGACCCACAGGGAAGAAAAGCTCACCTTAGGAGGGGACTTGAGCGCCGTCAAGAAGCAAGGCGCCTACTTTTATAAAAGCATGCCTCCCTCCCCTATGAATGAATGCACATGGCACTCGCCCACACACATTCCGTTTCACAATATGATAAACGCTATTTCTACTCCACGTGACCTTGCAACGCTTGTTCCAGAAGCAAAAAAAGATCCATTACACCTGATGCAAAATTACTTAGGGGATAAATTGCACGAGAAACTGCATTTTGATAATAATATTATAATAATATATTTAACACTAATAACACTTGGCAGACATCAAAAACCATGGGAATCAATATTATGCGAATCATGCGGAGAGAATATTACTGTGAAGTATTTTTTCATGGATCAAAACGTTAAGGTAGGATTATACAGATATCTACAAACGCTCTACACGCAGGCCTGTGTTGACCACTAGCCTGTCATTTATATAACCAGTTTTCAACTGCGTTGTGGTACTAACAACAACATGGTATGACCAACACCAGAAGCTGTAATTATCAGCGATCGTGTGTGTCATGTCTTTTTTATGTGGGACGTCATTTGTGCTTCCGCTGTTACTGCTAGTTCAGCGTTACGTGCCAGCTAGGCTCAATTGAACTTCTATTACAAGAGCGGTAAGCTTATAAGTAGCGCTTGTGTTTACAAGGTTGGTAGGGCTGAGTAGTTGACCAACTTTAGTCGATGATACTCAAGTATGCAAGGGGCTTTAACATGGCGTGATGCCTCCATTATGAAAGTACATACGCAATTTTTATAAAGTTATATAGCCAGCAGTGCATCCAGTATTGACATTTTATCAACAATACACCTGTATAGGTTTTTTTTTTCCTAAAGCAGATTCGAGACTTAGCGTGGCTCTGTGGTAGAATACCCGATTTCTACGCAGAGTACTTGAGTTTAATTCCTCCTGGAACCCTGATCTTTAGAGTTTGTAGCGGCGAGAGAAGAGAGACGTGAGATGACGTCGAAGGCGGCCGACGGGGCCGTGCCGATCTCGCCACTTTATTGCACGCCTGAAGAGGAGCCGCGGTGGCTGTCCACGTCCGACGCGCCAGGTGCGTGAGCTCGTTCTAATCCTCGCGCAGCTCGAGCTCGCGGCAGCTGCGCGAGAGACGCGGCGCGGTGATGGAAAAAATGATGATGATGATGATGGCACTACAGGGCTCCCCCCCTAGCGCTTTGCGCGATTTGAACGCGTATGAAAAAAAAGAAAGAGGGCGACAAAAGCTATGTACATGAACGGCAGTCCATAAAGTGTTCCTTTGGCAAGTACAGTTTGTCAACGTGTAGTGACCATCGGGAAGCAGTGGGTCTCTGGTGGGCGACACTGAGAGTTGCGCAGTGGACGAAGAAGTAAGCGCTCGATGGAAAGAAATCCGTAATGACGGATGGCTCGGTCCCAGAGGTCTTCAATCGTGTAAAGCACCTCTGGAATTTCGAGGTCTCGCGCCACTTGTGATGCGTTTCTGTAGGCGAAAGAGAGGCCGTACTCAGTGACGCTGTGAAGCGACGCGTGACTGAGAACGTGCTCAACTGGTGCACTAAAGTGCGGGCTGTAAAGCGTGTCAAACGGGCCCGTGTCGTAGAGGCCGTCGTAGAAGGTGTGGTCACACACGCCATCCGCAGGCAGCGGCTGCGACTCGTTCGTCGCCGTGCCGAATACGCGGACCACGGGAAATGGCGTCATGGGAGGCTGTGCAGGAAAGACGGGTTCAGTTGTCACCTCAGTCACTGTCGAGGTATTCGACGCTGGTGGACAGGTGGCAGTGCTTGTTCCCATGCTTTCAGTTGGCTCCACAGTGGTTTTAGTTAGGTCGGTTGACTTGACAGACGTCATAGACAGTTCAGTTGGCTGGTCAAACGTCGTAGGCAACTCAGTTGGCTCAACAGATGTCGTAGGCAGTTGAGTTGGCTCCACAGATGTCGTAGGCACTGCAGTTGGCTCGACAGGGGTCGGAGACAGTTCAGTTAGCTCGACAGATGTCGTAGATAGTTCAGTTGGCTCGACAGATGGTGTAGGCAGTTCGTACGCAGAACACGCGTCGCTAGAGGCCAGACGAGAGGAAGTCGGGAGGTCAATAACGGGTGAAAGGTCACCTGTGCCAGGCTCCGAGGCGGGCGGCAAGGTGGCCGTCATGGAGTCTGGTGGCGCCACGGTTGGTAGCACACGTTGCGACGCAGTGACAACCTCAAAGTCGCGGGCCCCTGGAAGCGGTTGGTACGTGAGGCCATTGCGGGCGAGCCTTAAGGGCAGGCTTTGGCTCCGCGAAGGCACGGCGCTGGGGCCCGTCGTAGACCACGAAACAGAGACAGGGACAGCGTCGGGGAGCGGGGACGCCGAGTGTGGTCGGCTGCTGGCCGGGTAGGTACGAGTGGAATGTGGCGAGGCACCCGGCAGGCCATTGCTGGCACCAGTGGCAGGTGGCGGAGCGGCAGGGGGCATCGTCGAGGAGCTGACCAGCAGCTGCGGCGAGGAGGAGGCCGAGACGTCTGAGCTGGTGGTCGCGGAAACGGCGAGGGCCACGGTGTCGCGTGCCGTCGCTTTCGTGGAAAACGTGCAGGTGGCAGGTACGTGTGATGAAGCTCTGCACGGGGCCTCTGAGGGAATGTACCTCTCGGAGGGAAGGTCCGTCGCAGTGGGGGAGTCTTCTACCTCGCGGTCGTGATCAGGTGCAGGAGTGGGTGTTTCTGCGACCGGATCAGGTGTAGAAGTAGTCGAAGCCGGGGTACCGAGGTAGCGGTCAATGGAGGGCTGCGGACCGGTTCGTACCTTGCTCTGCGACGCCGGGGAAACCTGCCTGGTGCGGGTAAACGGAAGCGGACGGTATGTGTTGCCGCTGCGGGCGAGCACCGCAGTGCAGAGGGCATCGTAAGGCTGTGGGCTGGTGCTTGAAGTGGCAGCGAGATGGCGCAACTCTACCGGGAGGGCGTCGAGAAGAATAGCGTGCATCTGCAGCTGGTCCGTGACGCCATTCAGCGCCAGAACGGCATCGAGCTGCATGAACCATACCTTGGGGTAGGTCGATTGGAACGGTGGCACTGGCGGGCAGAGTTGCGGGAACATGGCCGCGGGCCGCTCGGCGAAGGGCGTGTTCTCCGGGTCACCAATGTAGCGGCGAGAGAAGAGAGACGTGAGATGACGTCGAAGGCGGCCGACGGGGCCGTGCCGATCTCGCCACTTTATTGCACGCCTGAAGAGGAGCCGCGGTGGCTGTCCACGTCCGACGCGCCAGGTGCGTGAGCTCGTTCTAATCCTCGCGCAGCTCGAGCTCGCGGCAGCTGCGCGAGAGACGCGGCGCGGTGATGGAAAAAATGATGATGATGATGATGGCACTACAAGTTCATATTCGTCGGGCCAATCATCTCGATGTCTTTTTCTTAACAGTTTCGCACCTAAATTTCCAATGTCTGTCATTGCCGGTTCGGGGTAGATGTGAGGACACGACGACGAAGTGTCTCTTAATAGAACACTTCTTTGGCCACTGGCCGCAGTGCCCGAGCGAGTCGCAGGGCTAACTTGGACTGCGTGACTAGCATTCGGGGAGAACCCCGTTCACCGCTGATCTTCCGCTGAACCGGGCTTCGTTCTGAACCGGGCTCGTCCCTTCGGACTCTTTCGGACGGTGGTTTGGCTGAGTTTTTGGGTGAATTTGACCTGTTGAAACTAGCTGACGTGGCATATTACTTCTTTAAGCAATCGAATCAGTGCTAATGTCTAATTCATCTCCTGGCCAAGGGCATAGCCCTTGGTCAGCCTCCTTGCCTAATGATGAATTGCCATTGGAATATTTTTTCCGCAGTGGTGTTGGAAGCATCCCTGTTGCGCTGGTGCCCTCGAGTGGTGGATTTATTAGGCTCAACAACCCGAAGGCGATCCAGGTGGGGTTGCAGGCCATGACGCCGCACTTTCAGCTGATAAGTGATGTTCGTCAGTTCGGAAGAGGTGGTTTGGTATGCAGATCGTCAGATCCTTCGTGCGTTTCTGACATCCTAAAATGCAAGACATTTGCTTCGGTCCCGGTAAGTGCATTTATCCCGCCTCATTTAGCGTGCACTAAGGGAATTGTACGAGGAGTCGACTCTACATTAACGCCCGCTGAGACTCTGGAAAAGCTGTCTGATGCTGGGGTCATAGCTGTGTACCGATGCAACCGATTAGTTAACGGTGAGAAAGTCCCCACTGAGTCGGTTATTGCTACCTTTGCCGGCACTTCCTGTCCATCCGAGTTGAAAATATGGCCGCTCATTTTCAGAGTCGAACGTCTCGCTTCTCGTCCTCTCCAATGTCAAAACTGTTGGCGTTTTGGTCACAGTGCAGGGGGCTGTAAATCAAATTCACGTTGCCGCATCTGTGGCGATACCCACCCATCGAAGGAGTGCATTGCCGAAATCGAAAAGTGCTGCCTCTGTGCAGGAAATCACGCGGCCGATTATCTGAACTGCACCGCAAGGTCTAATGAAACGCAACTTCTAGAAATCATGGACAGACGTCGTTGCTCGCGGCGAGAAGCAATAACAGTTGTGAAGGATAGAGCCTTTGGATATGCCGGAGTCGCGTCGAGGCACGAACAACTAAGTGAGACGAAGATTCTTAATCTTATTGAGGCTGCAGTAGAAAAGGCGATGTCGAAAGCGCTGGAACACATAGTTACGAGCGTGAGTGAGTGCATCTCTCAAGTGTTTTGCTCACAGATGACACAGCTGGCTTCTGCGATAGCAGTACCGATGGCCAAGCCGGCACCTTGTGCAGTGGAAGTTATACCGAATTTAGCCCCACAGCGACAATCCCGCGAGGAGAAAACCCCAATTTCGTCCGTACCTTCTACGTCGACCCACGTGGAGGATCAGAATGAAATGGACGTATGCCAAGATTTCAGGCGTCAGAAGCGCACTGGATCTCCATTAAAATCTCCTGGCCCAAACACAAAACCCAAAAAGGGCAGCGAAAATGCCAGTGCACTTTTTAAGGAGAGTATTTTAGAAGCTGCCATTGCTGAAGTGTTTCGCTCGTCAACATAGATACCTTGAAAGTACTACATTGGAATTGTAGGTCTTTGATTTCTGCTTCTACTGACTTACTTTGCTTAATTAATCAGTTATATCCGGATATAATCCTATTACAAGAAACCTGGCTTAACCCTGTTAAGAATTATCATTTAAACAATTTTAGAGCATTTCGGTTAGACCGTCCATCACTAGGAGGTGGTCTAATTATACTAGTCTCGAATAAATTTTGCCGCACAGCAAGCATAGCTTTTCAGCTTATGTCCACAGACTGTGAAATTTTGGCAATAGACCTCTGTCTGCCCGGTCACCACCCTTTTTCACTTATAAATGCATATTTTCCAACGGGTTTGCATAATACTCAACAATTAGATACTGCCTTAGCTAATTGCAAGAATGATTTCCTTCTGACTGGTGATTTCAACTCACATCATGTTTCATGGGGATTTCGAACAGACCATTCTGGTACTCTTCTGTGGGATTGGATGATTAATAAAAATCTTACCTGCCTAAATGATAGACAGCCTACTTTTATTCGCGGACGGACACGATCGGTATTAGATCTCACGTTTTGCAGCCCAAGTGTTTCAATAAAGTCTTGGAAAACAATTGATTTCTCTTCAAACAGTGACCATCTTCCTGTATACTTTGAAATCTCATGTGCTGTGAAATCTATTGAAAGGACAAAGAAAACATTGATCAATTACAAAAAATTTAAAGACAGCTTGCGTTCCAACATTAGGGCAGTGTCCAGTGGTCAAAATGAAGACCTCGGCAGAAATCTCTGTTCTGCTTTAAAAATCTCCAAGAACACTTCAGAATTTGTAATTGCTTCGTCGTCATCCAAAAGTGCCCAACCTAGTAGATGGTGGAATGATGAGTGCACACGAGATTATAGAAGAAGAAAAGCCGCATGGAAAAGACTTATATGTAATCAGAGTCCAAAAAATTGGAAGGATTATCAGTTCATTGCGGCAACATTTAAACGCACTGTATCGCGAGCGAAAGAGCAATATGACCAAGAACATTTCGAGTACCTGTGTAAATCAAATAACAAACGTGCTTTATTCAACTTCCTTCGTGGTAGGAAGAAGACCCCTATACCAGGAAACGTTGACTCAGTAGTTTACACCTCACAGGAACTACAGGAATCTTTGAATCAGTTGGCTAAAGAATTAGAATACAGGTTCTCAACGCATCTTCCTAATTCGGCTTACACAACAACCATCTATGACTACACAGAAATATCGACTTCCGAATTAAATCAGGCTATGGAAAGATTGCCAAATGCAGCACCAGGCCCCGATGGAATAACAAATACAATGCTAAAAATACTTCACAGGGAATATCCGAATGATCTGTTAGGTCTCGTCAATTATTCCCTTAGAAGACCATGGATCCCTTCCGAATGGAAGATTGCGAAAATTATACCATTTCTTAAGAAACAGGGGGCAGGCTATAATTTAGACAACATACGACCGATAGCCTTAACATCTAATGTAGTAAAACTTATTGAAAGGGTACTTCATGGTCGTATAATTAGGTTTATTACCGAGAAACAACTGTTGAGTTCTTCCCAAATTGGCTTTAGATCTGGATATTCCATATGGCATGCACATGTAGATCTGGAAAGTCGTATTCATATTGCCCGTCACAAAAAGCACTTTGCGGCTTTAGTAACGTTAGACATATGTAAAGCATATGATAGTGTAGAGTATTCTATCTTGATTAATCAGTTATGGAGTCATGGACTTCCACCTTATATAGTAGCATGGGTGACGGAATTTTTAAGTAGAAGAGAATTCTATTGTTATCAAGGCGGTTTCTCTTCCTGTAAGCACAAGCAAACCCGAGGTGTACCTCAGGGGTCAGTACTTTCCCCGGTTTTATTCAACATATTGCTTAGTACCATCCCCGTTCATCCAGAAGTGAAAACCTATGTTTATGCCGATGACATTGCTTTCTTTGCTATGTCACATGACTTCCACTGTCTCTACACTATCTTGCAAACATATCTTAATAAAATAGAACATTGGTTGGATGGATTGAAGTTGAACCTCAATACCGGTAAATGTGCTATTCTCGTTTTTCCAATCAAAGATCCCGTGCACATATCTATTAATTACAAGCTTCAAGATATCCCACAAGTACAATCATTGAAATATCTTGGAGTTATGTATAATGAGCATCTAAATTGGCGCCCTCACATTGAATACATCGCGACAAAAGCAGTACGCGCGATGGGGGTATTGCGGAGGTTGAGCAATTGCAGATCAGGTATGAGAAGAAAGGCACTTTTGATTGTATATAAAATGTATGTCCGACCTGTGTTGGAGTTTGGCTGCATTCTTTTTTCTGGTGCGCCAGCCTACAAACTTCGGCCGCTCGTTCTGTTGGAAAGAGAGGCTTTACGGCTCTGCTTAGGACTTCCAAAGTATACTTCAAATGCAGTGTTATACCTTGAAGCACGAATACCAACCTTATTATGTCGCTTTAACATTCTTACTGTGCAGACCTTTTTACGACTATATGAAGCACCGTTTAACCCTGAAGAAATTATTTTTATTTCCAATCCTGACCTATTCTTCTCCGTGCATTGGCCCAGATTTACCAAACCACAAATAGTATTTGTTCAATCGTTACTTGAGCCCCTAAATGTACACGTTCGTGATCTGATTCCTTTAACTGAGCAACAAAATTCTCCAGAAATTGTTTACCATGGTATCTTTCCAACTCACGCAAAGCTATTACCTACAGGCATTTTAAATGGTTTATTGCAGGATCATTTAAGTACTATGCCAACAAATGTCATTATAGCAACGGACGCATCTCAATCACATGAAAAATCAGGCGTTGGAATATATTGCCCCGTACTTGATTGGTCATTTTCACTTCGCTTACCGGACTTTCTTCCTGTCTTTCTGGCTGAATTCATGGCAATAATGTTAGCTTTGCGAAAGGTAAATATTTCCATTCCAGTTGTAGCAGTCATAACTGATTCATTATCAGTGTGCTCTTCTCTGTCCGCATCTGGTCACTCACCTATGGTGAAACTTTTTAAATCGTTGATCCCCTGTCATCTCCGAAGTATTCATTTAATCTGGACACCAGGGCACAAAGGTTTGTTGTTAAACGAAATAGCTGATTCTCTTGCGAAGGCATCCCTTTCGACACCAATTATTCCTATTTTTCCCCATACAGTATACATTACGGTGGCGCGATTTCGCACACTTAAAATCAGGCAAAATTTATCTGACCCTGCACTGACGGCTTCTCCAGAGTACAAACACTTGTTATTTCCCTGGCGCAGTGAACTGACTAAATCAAGGATGATGGAAGTTGTCATCACGAAATTTCGTTGCCGCGTTACCTCCCTCAATTTTTACTTGCATAGATCAGGCATATTGAATTCCCCTATGTGCATTTACTGTAATCAAGAGGAAACGATCAGTCATTTTTTATTACATTGTCGCCGTTTCGATTTATTCAGGCAAAGCATACTAGCACCACCTCTTCAAAGACTGGGCTTGCAACTATCACAGCCTGATCTTCTTTCATTTGGAGCCTCTACACTGGGTTTCAGCCACAGGGATGTTTTATTCGCCGTTCAAGAATACATCACTGCGACTAAACGATTTTCTTGCTGAATTGCTGTCTCAAAATTTTTCTTATTTTTTTTTTCTGCAAACTTGATATCGGTATTTCAAATCAAAATTAAGTTACAAAAAAATTGTAGGAATGACACAATGCTGAAAGTTTAGGGCAAATTCACCTTAAAATCGGCCAATCCCCTTCTTTGGGTACGAGCCATTTCTACAGGGAAACAACAACAACAACAACAACACTGTGCGTGTTCTGTGGAGAACTAGGAACAACAGATCATTTCTTTTTGACCTGCAGGCGGTTTACCACAATACAAAAAAAACCCTTTTGGACATATCTTTACGTAGTATTAGTATGAATTTATCTGTGCTGGTCATTTTGTCTTTTGGAGCTTCCACTTCTGAGTTCGCCAGTGCGAGAGTATGCGCGGCCATCATAAATTATAATAATGAAACTAAAAGGTGGAATAATTTTTCTGTATTATTATTTTAAGATGTCTACAACATTATATACGTATAAAAATCAGAGTATTGCTCTAACTTCAGAAGAAATTGTTTTATTTATTTAAATATTTAAATGAATTGGAACAAGCACCACAAACTCCTAGGACTTCGGTAATCTATCCATGATAGAATCTCCATTATTCTTAAACTGCACATTATTTTACAAAAACACTCAGCTCTTCACTGATCTCTTACAGTGGGCTGGAACCACGGGCAATGGGGGAACAAGAACAATAAAAAGAACAAAAACGCTTCTAGTTTCTGTTCCAAGCAATTTTATGCAGTTTTTCGCTTATTTTTCGGGAGGCGCTGCCCCCCGTCTTAGGGCGACGGACGCAGAGTCTTCCACCGGCCCGCCCAGTCTGAGGTCTCCCATGGCGAGCTGCTCGTTGAATGAGCGCGCCTTGCACAGAACTAGTGATGGCCACTGCCCAATGGCTATGAAGGCGAATCCTTCTGTGACAATGTCCGATCAGAGATGGAATTTCACAAGCTTGTAGCGGAAACCAAGCCCCTGTTCCAGCGCCAGTGAGGACGCGGAACTGTACTCAGTCTCTGGCGATGACTTGCTGAATGACAGCTTCAAGACCACGAGAAGCGAGTATTCCGAATAAAGAAACGTCAAGCCATCTTCACCAGCGGCGACGTTTGCTGTGAAGTCAAAAGAAGAGCGTTCGTGTCGTGTATGTGACTGTGTATAAGCTCGAAACTCTCCACTGAGAATCAAGGTAGAAAGATATAAGATACTAGCATTACCTCGCTAAAGCCTAGCAATGAAATTTAACGAACCTAAAAACAACCTTCATTTCACAGGTAAGGGGAAAAACAATCTAGACACAATCTCAGTAGTCTTCTCAATCGTCCAGGTTGGCTGTTTTAGGCCTTGCATATCTTAATGCTAGCTTGACCAGTTGTTCTTTTTTTTTCTCCTAATATTTATGTCAGAAGAGAAGCGTACGTGCTATTCTTTGGTCAGAAGTACACGAATAAGTAATGAGTAATTTTCTAGAATTAACTCACTTGAAAGTAAACATTACTAAATTATTAGCCTACACAGATGAATCACTACATCGCTCATTGCACCCCCCACTATTTAGCGTAATTTCATTGTCTCTAAGTCTGTAAATCACTTCTGTTATCGTCGTTGGTGCAGTTAGATTTAATAATAAAGGGAACTGCCAGCGTAGCGCTAACGTAAACGAGTAATACATCAGAAGTGCTTCAGGGACTCCTTCCTCTCGAGCGCTGCGATAATGTGCACGGTAACCTTGGTTGGGAACCGAGAGTTCTTCTTAACACGTTAAAAATAATCAATTACATTTTTTTACTTGTAATTTTGTGAGATAATTGATTACTTTTGCGGAACTTTGACATCCTCCATGGGTGATTCAGTGCCACTTTCTAGTATTTTGCTAGCAGTAATCAATAATTTCCTCCAAAAAATTAGTAGCAGCTCGTCTTCTCCAGCATATCTGGTCCCAAAGATATTACTGTGTCTGCTTGGTAGGGACCACCCGCCCAGTCAGACGGTTCATCCCTACAGATTCTATCCATTCTCTTTTTTCCATAGCCTTAACTGCAACGTAAGAAACAGCGAAGCGTGACGCTCGTCGAGGACAAGGGTACTAGTACTAAAGCACTGCGCAACTACGAGCTGGTGCATTAGGTGTTCTTGCGTTATAATACCACCCTCCCTTCCAGCACGTGTACTGAGCGTTCAGTGTATTAGCTGACCTCTTAGGGGGGTCAGTACATGGTCGCACAACAATATGTGATTTTCAGCTAAAACTAGGAGTAGAGAGTCTAATATGACTTTACATATATGAAGCTGGCCTTAAAAGGAGATTTCAAGGCAAAACAAGTCAGGGAAGTCGCCGGCCCGAATTCCACCAACCGCCAGAGCCCACCATTTTGCTAAGGCGCCTATGACGTCATGTGAAGCACGGAGCGAAGCCGTCGTAATCCATCACACTTTCAGCCACTAAAAATTGTTAAATTTCCGATCCAAGTATACTAACGCTAGAGTACTTAGATTGCACGCGCCGTAGAGCACGCAACAATATCGTCCACCAGAATGCAGACGCTCGCAGAAGAACCTACATGTTGCGTCACAAATCCCATGTTCGCCAGTGTTGCTCGGCTCTCAGGACACTCAGTTATTTTTCAGTTATGAATTAAATGCTTTCCGATATGCGCTAAGATTTCGCCTGCTTGTTTCTGAATACACAAAGATTAACCCACATAACACAGATTATAATCGGGTATGTGGTACCAGGGCCCTCTTATCAAGGAAAGGTGAAATATTAAGCGATGCAATTTCGAAAAACAACTGCTGTTAAATCTAAGCAACGGTTAACACTACCTCACAGAAGCTACAGGAAGCCTCTCAGCTTTCACGGAAGCCTTCCAGCTCTTTAAAAGCTTCTGGTCTTCTCTCTGGAAGCCATAGTAGTTCATTGTAGTTTGAGTAAACTTATGAATTGTGGTATGGCAGTAAAATGTTGACCTTACGTAACGCAAGAGTAACCATTTTAATTTCTTTAACTAGTCATTCACTTTTCTGCTGCTGTAATTAAGAATCGTAATTAATTATATTTTAAGGGAATCAATGGTAATCGCAATCCTTTTTTTTCTTTTCTGTAACGCGAACTAGTATGCTGACAACATATATATATCTATAGCTAGATTCGGATGGTGGCTTGTAGCCAGTTGAAATTTTTCTTTAATCATGTGTTTTTTACCCTATCCAGGTCCCCAATTCTGACTCTTTTTTTTTTTTACTGACTATCATCAGTTGGTGTCTCAAATCAAGAAAATTTCTCGTCGCGCCACTATGACGTAGTCTTACATGGCTATGTCGTAGTTGCATCACATTCGTCATCGCGCGATCATATGATATAGTCTTAAAATGGCTGCCCGATCACTATTCATAACTTTCAAGACCTATAGGTGGCGCGACTGTACGTTCAACACGGCTGTCGTTGAGATGATTACCCCGAAAGAAACGGTACCGGAAAGTACACTTTCGGCGAAGAGTGCCATTTTTCGCGCTTCGGTGGCCCTTCGATTTATGTTTTTGAGAAAGTATGGGAGTGCTAACATCATATAATAGGTGCATAAATGCGGTAGCACACTAGGTAGATAAATATGCGCAAAATTGTAACTAAGGCACACACCTTTGGTCTTCACCAGGCACTGTGCGTAATCGCGCGCATCGCCTGGTGTCATATTGAAAAAGTATTATAATGGGAGTCTTATTACGAATTCCTCAGTATTGTCAGAAACATTTTAGGAGATGCGCTTTGTCTTTCAGTTTTGCTTGCATTGTATTCTGTGCAAAGCTAGTTCAGCTCCCCCAAAATCACGAAGCAGAGTAAGCTGACAAAAAAATCCCAGAATCAAAAAAATCCCAGAATTGGAATCCCAGAAAGCCACACGGGCCCTTCTGCAGTTGTTGAAGGCAACAATGAATGAGTGACTGCCTCCTAAACCCAAAGCCTGTCTTGCGTCTCTGATTTTGAACGTGTACTTGTCTATCTCATTCTCTTTTACTTCCTTATTCCTCTCCCAAAATGTAGGGTAGTAAACTGGCCATAAACAACAGTTAACCTCCCTGCCTTTCCTATATTTCTTCTCTCTCTGTCTCTACTGATTTCCTTTCTGGGCGCCAACTGCTTTTTTTCGCCTCGATTAAATGCATTTTAATTAAAATGTACAATTTGCTCTCCATATTTTTTTTACTTTACTGTTATAAGTATATTGATAAGTCTAATTTTTAGCATGTTCTACTGCTTAATTGTAAAGAACAAGTAACAATGTGTGACGTTTTTCAGTACTAACACTGCCGCATCCAAAAATTATTCATAACGTATTTTGTATAACGCTCTTTTAGTAATTCCACTATTCACTTATATATTTCGTGCCTTGTTCTCTGCAAATTGCATTTGTCAATAATTTGTTCGCACTATTACATTTGTTGCTCTAACACTCTTAGGTAGTGTAAAATTGAAGATGCCTCCCTGAGAGTTTCTTCTTTTGGTGTGTTCTGACACGTTGTATATTACGTGAGCTAGTTTACGAGCATGCAGTAGCATCAATAACTGCAGTTTCTCCAATAGATCATGCTATTCCACCCACTTTGACTGAGATCTTTTTCTTTTTTCTCTCTCTCTTTCTATCTCTCTCTTTTTGCTTGAATCATTATCCCGCATATCGCTGGCATACCTGCAAGTGGTCAGCACAAAATCTTACTGCCATTTTTGTGTGCTTAAGGAAAACTATTGCCTTGATTTCCACTGTCTTCTGAGAATTTCGTTATATTTTTTGCTTCAAGTAATGGTACTACGTAGCTAGCTATGATTATCTCCAAGCACTGCACGCCTGCTGTATGGCTGCAGGGGTGCAACGCTTTGTTGATGTAGTGTTGTTGATGTAGTCGAGGTAGTGTTGTTTAGGTCCTGATGCAATGGTATTTATGTAGTATTCTGAAAAATAATTCTGTGCGCAGCATCGTATTGACGAGTTTCTGCTGTGTAACACAATTCTTACACCATCCAGATTCCTTCTCGTGCCCTTCAGAATGTCGGGTACACGCTCACTCACAAATACAGCCCCCACAGTCGAGAACACACATCACATTTAGACTGTTGGGGTAACTACCCATTTATTTTGCTTCTCACACACACAAAAAAGGAAACATATCATTATATTCGCCACGAAAAATGCGCACATTTTCTGAAAGGGGACAGTGAAGTGCCATATGATTAGAGCCACTATTGCAAATGAAGCAGGAATAAGTGACTAGACCTTAACGACACACATGGGTTTACACAAAAATATAAACGCTATGCACAATGCCACGCAAAGTGAAATAAAACAATGAAAACTCGTATAAACTAAATAACTCATTTGAAAGTCAAGTTATCGATTAATTGATAGATACTTTTGTTTGGTAGATTGAGAGGATAACTTATGTAGATGACATTTATAGGCGAAAGCACGTCATGAATGGAATGACACACAAAAAACATCATGAACCGGTTATGACTAGAAACAATTACATGAACGAAGCTCGCGTACAGGGTGATAACAGATACTCTATTTTGTTGGTGTCAAGCGGTGCAGGGTGTTTCGCATATAATAGAACGCTCCGCAAGATACGGTTTAATGCTCACATTCGCGCCTTAAGGCCATGTGGTGTAGATTCATTTCAAAGAATGACTTTGAAAGGAGACACTGTGCTCTATATAAAAATATATACCATGCGCAACAATTTTCTCATAACTTCACGCCTTCGTTGCTGTAAACCAAATATCTCTACCGAGTATTTCCCACATGGGTGTCTTTCCTCGAATAATACCGAAGAAAGAAGGGTAGAGTGGAACGTGGTGCATAATGTCCGAAACTTGAATTATCTATACTAGTAATGAAGATTTTTCGCCACATACAAGAACAGTACAAAGAATAAGCTTGAGGCGTTCACTTGCAAATTGTTTTTAGAATTTCTATCCAGGGAAACATCTTCGTTGGCAAAAAAAATCGCACATCATGGGTGCGCAGACTACACAGAATTTCTGTCTTCACACAAAAGAAACACCTCTATACTAGATAACAGTTTTCACACAAGCTGGTTACGTCATTAAAGTGTTGCTAACATGCTCTGACAGTCGTCTTAGGGCCCTGACTAGTGCGTTTCTACAGCGAAAAATGATTTCACACAATGTAAACGGAATGTAGTCTGTTTTCGTTTTTATTACAAAATTTCCGAAACTAGGATGCACCAAAATGACGACGCGAACGCTTGTTGTACATGTCGAGAGGCTGGTTCCAGTTGAAAGGGGTGCTGAGATTATCGAACGTAGCTATATCGCATATACAAAGTGAAAGACTGCAGTAAATCTTAGTACGATATGAAATAAGAGCATTCGGGTATGCGTTCGGTGGAGAAAGTGAAGTAGAGTCGTGGAAGTGTTGTTATAGCGATAGCCCACTCGTCCCGGAAACAGCGAATACAAACAGCTCATCAACAGCTACGCTCGTATTGGGTTCTTGAGAGCCCTTCAACCTTTCTCTCTCTCTCTTTCAATGCCGATTCAGAATAGCAGTCGATCACGATTGAAGGCTCGTTCTCCTCCCGGATCACTTCAGTCACTCGTAATGGCAAGGACGTCTCCTCCTCACGTTTGTCTCTCTCTCCACAGCTGCTGGCCAATCAGAAGCCATGACCCGTTTGACGCTGTAAAGGCAGGAGAACAAAAACAGAGTGGACAACGCCAGGGTAGAAGGGCCTACGAAACAAACAGAAAAGCAAAAATAAAGTAAATAAAAGAAAACTAACCAACCAAGAACTGAGAATAATGACATACAATCGTAGCAGCGAGTATCCCTAGTTTGGACATGACCATATGCGCAAAAAAAAAAAAAAAAAAACTAACGAAGTGATTGGAAGAGTACAATTTAGGTACCGTTATTATTCATGTATAGATGCCCGTGCTATTGTCACTGTTGTTCCTCGAGAGCTTTATGAAATTAGAGGGAAAGGGGCTTCTCATGTTAGTAGCGCAATACCGCCCCTTATGACTTCGTTGTTAAGAACTCGGCATCGTCATGAAAGCTCGTTACACTTTGTGTACGACAGAGCTGTCGTTTGTGGGGCTACATGGCGGACGGATAGAGCAATGAGGAGGGTGGGGGTTCCCATCGTAAATAAAGGTTCTCGCATACAACACGGTGATCTCGCAATGGAGCGCCCGCTCTTGTCTAATGACGCGCATCTGGAAAGTTCCCCTGCAAAGCGCGGTATTGCAGTTGAGTATTCGCTCGAAAAACTGCTCCGCGTTGTTATATATACACACAATATAGGGCCAATAGGTGGACTCACGCGTGTCTTAACTGCCAGTATCGTGCCAATAGGCCACGTACTGTGTGTACAACGCCGACAACAGGCTGGACACGATGGAAACAACGATGTGGGCGTGATTCTCTCTTAACGAGCTTTGTAGCCTCCGGCAGCGTGGTCGCGATCTCGAAACGCTTGGCGTGTAACTCGCGCAAGGGACTCAGTTTTCGCAGAGCACAACGTGCAATGAGGAGAACAAGAGGAAAGGGAGAGTGGAGGGGGCTTGAAGTGAGGTCGGTGGAGGTGGGCACTTGCGGTGTTTGACGATGAAGTCGATAGAAACACGCCCTCCATATCTACTCGAAGAGGCCATCAACGATCGCTACGAATGATGTCTGTGTACACGTTCGGAAGAGGGAGGGGTGGGGTGAAGACCATTTTGGACGCTGTCGTAAGTCCTAAGCTCCATGGACTGAAACGAAAAATAATCTACGCGCAGAAAGAACAAGTTCGGCGCTTTCGCGCGGAGGAACTGTCTTGTCTCAAAGTGCCCCTGTCCCCGTTGTAGAATACAATTTGTCCTGTCGTGGCGCTGCACTCTACCATTCCGGTGGTCATTAGTTCATTTCGAGATAAGCGTGTTGTGGACTTTGTCACACGACGCTATGCTGTCGGGCCGTCGTGTGCGAGTGCAGTTGCTGGGGAACGAAGTTTGTAAGGAACGTGCCCTCACGTTGACGCATACGCGTCGATCAATCTTCCAGTGCGACGGCTGCCTTTATCTGGCCGGCTGGTGTGTGCGAGAATGCCCTATTGATTGTCTCGAAAAAGAAACGATCATACACTTTCTTTTTTTTTGTTTCTCGTTTCTCAGGGACGTACATATATATAGTTCCCTGCGTAGGGAAGTAACTGTACGTTCACAATCACGTTTGCGTCCCTTACTTCATCATGGAAGCAAGACATGTGGGCGAAATGTCTCTACTTATTTACCAGAGAGGGATCCTAACACCGTCTTCTCTAATAAATGCGGCGCCATTGGCTCTAGGAGTGTTGCCAGTTGGCCATGTGACTGAATCTCGGTAAACAACAGCGTGGCAGCTTCACCACGAATATCCATGAACTTTTCGGCCATTCACTTGCAGTAGCATGTTTGATACCTATAAGACAAAAAAATGCTCATGGTGCAAGCATATATCATATATAGTCATTCGCGCTATTAACTTGCTAGGCGACTGCCGTACATTAGTACACAGAATAATAAATACTTGCACTAAGCGAATGTTCAGGGAGTGCGCGCTTAAGGAGGCACTTTTCAACAGCCTCGGCTGTATTTGTAAGCTCTTCTTGAAAAGGCACGCTGTGGACAGCGATCGAAACGGGAACGTCAAGTAACGGCATCCTTGTGGTGTACATATAATTTTATTACGCAGAAAGCGAATCCTGAGGATAATACAACCGCATTTATTATGAGTCAAGAACGACGAGGTAAAATTCTTCTTTGGGCGAGAATCGTACATCACCCGTACAAACGTTTTTAAATGCTTTCTTTTTTTGCCGAGAAAAGTGGAATAAATGCAGCGTGTGGTGAGGGGTGAAAAAGCCGAGAGCAGAAAAAACTCCGTTGTCACACTAACTGTCAAGCGTAGAGAACGGTAGCAAAGGGTGACAATAATAGAATATGGCACCCGGCTATCATTACTGATGCTATTCCATGGGATGTGATGAGTGGGTTTAGGTGACATATTTACGAGCCCAACCATAGCAACACTGGTAGATGCAGTCCATGTAGGCCGAGTATAGGTATCTGTATACTAGGTACTGTATAAGCGTTCACACGGTCTAACGTCCCTCAAGTATAGGTGTATTGTCGGCTCAATAGAAAGGAAAGATTTCGCAGTATGTTACACTCTCTCCACCATTTGAAGTTGAACTTCAGCCGCACTCTTGGTGATGCATTAAGTATCACAACTGTGGCCAAAAGTTCTTAAAAGACACAACTCTTATGAAGCTTTTTGATATTAAGCGTGGCGTTGCAGTGCCTACTGGATCGGCCCGCCTTGATCAAAAGACAATGTCACGTGGCATCTTCATGTCACGTGTCGCGAAGTCACAGCGACGTCCAGTTGACGTCAATCGTGGCCATGCGAAGGATTCTACGCGGTCACGAGACTTTTGGGGCCGTTCATGTGACGCCGAAGGCGGTCACTTCACCCTCCAACGAGATATAAAAGAATTTTGCCTAATAAGGCCCTGTTGTGAAGTGAGTACTGCGTAGTTCTCTGCACGTTCAAGTTCCAAGAGTGTGTGCGTAGTTGTCCAACGTTAGCCTACGTTTGTGTCAGCATAACTCCATTCAACAGTTTTTATCTAAATCCTACATGTAGCTTCAGCACCGCCAATTATTGACCCACACGATTGCCACTTGTCCCTTCTTTAAAACTTTAAAATCGGTTCAAATGTAAATAGGTGCATAAAGTTGAGGCTGCGATTCCGGCTTTTTTGTTTATTATTTATTGGAATAAATGCAAGGGGCACACGGAGTGCCTCCAAAGGAGCTTATGCTTGGTCCGACGAAACAACTGTAGCTTAACCATTCGCTCTTAATTTATGTACGTGTTGGTTATATACGCCTCTATATGTCAGTTCTTTAATTACTTGCTGATACTTTCGCAATTTCATTTTCAGCGTTACATATGAAAGTTCTGAAGCGGGATCAGTGGCGTAAAAATATACTTATGCTAATGTGTGTTTGTTCTAAAATATACATGTATTTCTGACTTCCGAAGTGTTCATCACCAACTGGCGATTTTGAAACTCATTACACATGTAATCACGCAATAATGTTCAGTTCAATATATTGTACTACATTATAAAACAGACATGCTGACGATCCGACTGTCAAACTGCGCATGTGATCGCCATCTGAATATAGGTGTTAAATGCACTTTCGTAAATGCCCATGGAAAAAGATCACAGACTGACGTGTGAGTAAAAATAGACTTTTCAATATAATTGTATACTTTGCGTTTTGACTGAGTACACAAAATATTAAAATATTCTTCTTCGTTGGTATTACGTTTCGAAGAAACGTAATACCAAGAAAGCCTTCTTTTTACAACTTGAATATTCTCTTCATATAGTGCAGCTGCCTGTGGAACTGTAACTATTAGAGACATGAAAATTGGGTCTAAGTCAAGATCTATAGCTCAGAAAACGTGCGAAACTGGCTCTTCGTCTGAACGAAGTGGATGGCTGCCTTCACAATATTTGCCCCGCCGCGGTTGTCTAGTGGCTAAAGTACCCGGCTGCTGACCCGCAGATTGAATCCTGGCTGCGGCGACTGCATTTCCGATGGAGGCCGAAATGCTGTAGGCCCGTGTTGTCAGATTAGGGTGCACGTTTTTAAAGAACCCCAGGTGGTCGAAATTTCTGGAGCCCCCCAAGACTTCGTCTATCATAATCATATGGTGGTTTTGGGACGTTAAACCCGACATGCATGCATGCATGCGTTCACGATATTGTGTGATATATGCACAGCTGTCGATACGTTTCGTTGTGTAAAGCCCTCCTTGACTAAAGTGGAGGTTTGCTATATGTATTTCCTGATGTCGCACGTGAGGTCAGATATAACCTGATTCGACGTGGTTATCCACTAGGCTAATTCTTAAAAATAAGCTTACAATGACTTCTCCGTTTGTAGCACTTTGCGGCGGTTCTTGCCGTGCAGACTATGCGTTAGCACAATCATGTGATGATCGTTAAATGATCATTTTAAGTGGTCGCGTTGACAGCTGTTCCATGCGAAAACACGTGAACCTCTACAGCACGAGTTCTATTAGATTTATTTCTAAGAAGTCTTAGTTGCGTGCAGTAACAAACCCAGATACCTGACGTAATGTTACTACGTATTTACAAACGTCTAGTTTAGTAAGACGATGGTCTAGTGAATAAAGTACGTGGCTGCTGGCCCACAGGTCACGGGATTGAACCCAGTTGCTGCTGCTGTATTCTAGATGGAGGCGAAAATACTGTAGGCTCATGTGCTCAGATTTGCGTGCACATCAGAAGAACCCCAGGTGGACGATATTTCGGAGCCGTCTACTGTGGCGTCTCTCACAATTATACGGTAATTTTGGGACGTTAAACCCCACACATCAATCAATCAATCAATCAATCAATCAATCAATCAATCAATCAATCAATCAATCAATCAATCAATCAATCAATCAATCAATCCTTCAATCAATCAATCAATCAATCAATCAATCAATCAGCGTTTGTTCTCAGTGTGTGATAAGAATGGGAACACTTTTTTTAGTGGAACAACCGATAAAACTACAACGCCACAGTCGGTACATTCCTGAAAGTGAAGTGTCGCACAGACATTTATACCTATTCCATGTTTTTTTATATTACGACCTAATGTAAACTGGCAAACACAATCGCTCGGTGTTGTGGTCTTGGTAACAACTCCACTGATTCGGTTTCAGAAAGTTCAGTTAGGTAGCTCCTTCAGTCGTAAACTTGTTGTTTACTTAAATGTCTCTCCAGCGTATACTATACAGCCAAGCTGACCTACTTTCGTGACCTGCAATGATCCTGTCGCTACTTACTTCGCTGGTGGGCAAATGGTTAATTGGTTAACCCCTTACCTAGTTAGCGTGCCGTTAAGTTAGTTACATTCAATCAAGTCCTACAGCTGAACGAACACCCTCCTGTAAACTTTGTTGGTCAGGTACATCCCTATATCCATAACTGGGCAATCATTTCTTTGCCAAGTTTTGGGAAGTTCTTGTTGTTTGTTTAGTTAGTCTCATCGATTGTGAAGCCAACTCATCCGCCCTATGTAATTTTCGTTAGTAGTTCATCTGGCTCTCTCAGCCGGTTAAGTGTAAAACATATAGTCATTCGGTGGCTAACTTAGTTATCTCGTTATCATCTCTAGATTTCCCCAGTTTCATCAGTTACCTTGTCAGTTTCCCAACTCAGAAGTTAGTTTGGTTGGCACGGAGTTGCCTGCAATCCAAGTTTTGTGCCAAGTAGGCTTAGTTCTGCAAGTCGTGTGTGTCACGAGACTGGTTATTTTCTAGTTTTATTGATTTAGTCGAGATGATTACAACTCAGCTGAGTGTCGCAAGCTCGACTGCCACTTGCAGTAGGAAAATTTTTTTTCCATGCATGCTACGGACCGTCAGATGTCGCTAAGTGCGAAGATTCGCTTTTTTTATGGTTACCGTCAAATCCCGAGCAAGAGTTCCCAATTGAGAAAGCGCCCCCTCTGTTGTTTTGAGATATTTTCAATATGCGCTCGTGACAGACCAATCATCTCTCTTATCTACTACCATTTTCGCAGTTTCATTCACTATTGTGGAAACAGCACATGCGTATTTAATAGCGCTTTTCTATAGAACCACGCGTGTGCATGCATTGTTTTATTTAGTGGCTCTTCCTCCACAGTCTTGAATTTCGCTTCATGTCGAATTCGTTATTAATGAATGTGTTACTTGGTCGATCCTGAACTCGTGGCCAAGATAGTCGATGGTTTAGTTGATTGATAAGCTTGTCCGTTAGCAAGAAAATTTTTGTTACTTTGTAAGTCAATGAGCCAGTTCAATAGCTAGCTGATTTTCTAGGCACATAGTTGGTTAATCAGTTCTGACGTGAATGCATGAATTGGCTGTCCTGAAACTTAGTAACTACATGTTGAGCCAGTTAGCTCAACAGAAAGTTAGCCAATGAGTTGGTTATTTCATATGCTGGTTGAGTATTTTGATCAGAAAATATGTGAATGAGTTGACTTAATAAAGAGTAGATTGTCTAATAATCTAATAACTGTTGATTTCGTAAATGCATTCGTGAACGGATTGCTTATTCAGTTCATTTTTCAGTTAATTCGCAAACACTGGATAGCAAACTGAATTCTTCCTGCGGTTAACCTCTAGGTCATTCTTGTCTCTCTTGCTCTTTCTCTATTCAGCTAATTAGTTATTTTGTTGGCAAGATATCCAGTGATTTATTTATTTATTTATTCAACTGGTTAGTTACTTATTTAGTTAGTTTCGTTAGCCAATGAACTGTTTCGTGATTGAATTGAAGGCTTGGTTTGCTAGCGAGTTATATTGTTAGCCTATTGGTTGTTGATAAAAAAAGTCGCTGCCTTATACTGTCAGCGAGTTCGTTCGTTGGCTCCTAAGAAAGTTAGTCGGTTTCCTACCAAGTTGATGATCGACCCAGAGTTAGAAGCCTGGGGACTTAATTTCTGAAAGTGCATTAGCTACTACGTTGGTTAGCTGATTATTGGATAGCTAGTTGATCAGTAGTTGGACGCTTATTCATTTCGTAAGTTTGATAGTGAGTTGGCTGCTCTTTATTTTGTTGGTGAATAAGTCTTTCTGTGAGTTAGTTGGCTTTCCGGTTAATATTTATTTATTTCGTCGGTGAATCACTCAGTGAGTTGCTTGTCCAGTTTGTTACCTGACTAAATATTTATTTCGCTAATAGTTGATCAGTCATTTTTCTCAATGGCTAAGTCACTTAGGAAGTTTTCCTTCCTTATTTTCCTTCCTTATTTAGTTGATCAGTCAGGAAGTTAATCAGTTATGTTATGAATGAATCACTGGTTATTACAATAGATAATCATCATTTACATAAATAAGAAATTGGTTAACGATTGAATAATAGTACTTTGTTACATTATTATTTAGTCATTTTGTTAGTTATTTAGCGAGCTGGTTAGTTAGTCAGTTAGTTGGTTAGTGAGTTAGGTGGTTAGTTAGTGAGTCGGTTAGACAGTCTTTTAGTCGGGTGGTTAGTCGGTTAGATTAGTCGGTTAGCTGGTTAGCTTGTTAGTTAGTCAGTTAGACAGTTGGTTAGTCAGCCAGTTAGATCAGTTAGTTTATTAGCTTGCGAGTTAGTTGGTTAGTTTATTCCTTAGGTAATTAGTCATTTGTTAGTTATTCAATTAGTCAGTCGGTTTATTAGTTATTTAGTTAGTTGGCTAGTTTGTTAGTTAGTTAGTTAGTTAATAAGTTAGTTAGTTAGTTGGTAAGTTGGTTAGTTAGTTAGTTGGTTAGTTAGTTAGTTAGTTAGTTAGTTAGTTAGTTAGTTAGTTAGTTAGTTAGTTAGTTAGTTAGTTAGTCAGTCAGTCAGTCAGTCAGTCAGTCAGTCAGTCAGTAGGTTGATGAGTGTGTTGTATCTTGAGCCAGTGAGGTGGTTGGTTATTTGATCAGTTACGTAATGGGTGAATCACTGCTTATTAAGAAAGCTAATCGTTATGTCCCTATTTAAATATTTAGTGAATGACTGATTAATCAGTTTTTGTTAGGGCATGAGTTTTTCAATCATTTTGTTATTTATTTACTTACTTGATTAGTTTGTCAGTCACTCAGTTAGTTATTCAGTTGGTTGGCTAGTTAGTGAGTTGGTTAGACAATTGGTTATTCAGATTTGGGTGCACGTTAAAGAACCCCAGGTGGTCTAAATTTCCGGAGCCCTCCACTACGGCGTCTCTCATAATCATATAGTGATTTTGGGACGTTAAACCCCACATATCAATCAATCAATTGGTTATTCAGGTAGTTAGCGGGTTAGTTAGTTGTTTAGTTAGCTAGTCAGTTTGTCGGTAAGTTAGTTGATAAGTCTATCAGTTAGTTAATTAGGAAGCAAGCTACTTAGTCGGTTAGTTGATTAGTTAGTCAGTCAACGAGTAAGTAGCCTAGTTAGTCAGTCAGTTATTTAAGTAATTAGCTAGTTCGTTAGTTTGTTTGTTAGTTGGTTAATAAGGTATACAGTTAGGTAGTTACTTAGTTAATAAGTTAGGGTCAGTTGGTTAGTTAGTTAGTTAGTTAGTTAGATAGTTAGTTAGTCAGTCAGTCAGTTAGTTAGTTAGTTAGTTAGTTAGTTAGTTAGTTAGTCAGTCAGTCAGTCAGTTAGTTAGTTCGTCGGTCGGTTAGTCAGTCAGTCAGTCAGTAGGTTGATGAGTGTGTTGTATCTTGAGCCAGTGAGGTGGTTGGTTATTTGATCAGTTACGTTATGGGTGAATCACTGCTTATTAAAAAAGCTAATCGTTATGTCCCCATTTAAATATTTAGTGAATGACTTATTAATTAGTTTTTGTTAGGGTATGAGTTTTTCAATCATTTTGTTATTTATTTACTTATTTGGTTAGTTATTCAGTTGGTTGGCTAGTTAGTGAGTTGGTTAGTCAGTTAGTCGGTAAGTTAGTTGGTAAGTGTATCAGTTGGTTATCAGGAAGCAAGCTACTTAGTCGGTTAGTTATTTAGTTCGTTAGTTAGTCAACAAGTAAGTTGCCTAGTTAGTCAGTTATTTAGGTAATTAGCTAGTGAGTTAGTTTGCAAGCAAGCTGGTTAATAAGGTATATAATTAGATGGTTAGTAAGTTAGTTAGTTAGATAGTTAGTTAGTTGGTTAGTTAGTTAGTTAGTTAGTTAGTTAGTTAGTTAGTTAGGTAATTGTTTATTGAGACAGCAAGTAGGTTGTTAGTTGGTCAGTGACCCTGTTGGTAAACCACTGGTTATTTAGATACCCAATAGGTAATTTTTATTGAATCAATCAATGCATGATTGATTGATCAATCCATTGATCGGTTGCTTCATTTGTTTTGTTTAGTTGCGCGTGTGGAAACGTGCTTAAACGATGGCTGCCGCTTAGCGTCTAACATGCAACTTTTCGGAAAAAAAGCGGAGCAATTCCGACCATCACAGTGCCAACTGGTTGCATGACACAGCGTTCAGCGACCGGTGTGCGGTCTGACTCGAATTACTGAATTGATGAAAAGCTCGTCCGTCTGCTCTCTCCGTTTGAAAGGTCAAGTGAGCGCTGATAGTAAGCCGTAGCCTCTGAATCGTTGCTACACTGCGGCTGGAAAGCATTGTCGAGGTATTGTGGAGAGAACTGTAACACCCTTATGTCTCGTGCGTAAGTACATCTCTCTAGCAGGGGTATCATCATCTAGAAACATTGTGTAATGTTCTGCAGCACCCCGTGGCGCCAATAATTTCGAGCACGAGCTGAAAAAGAAATGATTTAGAAAAGGGTTCCCTATTGCCCTGTTTGCGTTTACCGGTTGTCATACCTACAAGAGCTTTACGTACACCATTCTTACCTCCTGCGCAGGTTTTATAAAGTTGCGTGTACTTCCCATCGCAGTGTTTGGATCATTTCTTTGTCTTGATTTTCGTTATTTCTTAACGCTAATAGGACATCTCTCAAGTCTGCAATTTAGACTAATTGCCTTAACTCTCATATAGAATATTGCCACCTCCCGAGGCATTGAATTCCCGTAATGAAGGAGCAACGAGTCGGAGTGTTGCATCTGTACTATTGATAATGCACTCGGCGGCAGCGCCCATACACCTCTTGCAAGCAAGGCGAATACACTACGATGCTGTTTTCTGTGTTAGACGAACTGCCCTCAGAGAAAATTCTCTTTTTAAATTCTTCGGGATCTCCTAACTATTCGAGCATCAGTCCGGGGTTTACCTCAACCAATGAGATAATGCGATCGGTTCGTGGTGAGATTCGAAGCAAGCATTCCGTATATATAAGACGCTTTCTCAATCACCTCAACTCCAGCGTTTCAGTAGTGAAATGGCACTGAATCAACACATATCCATGTTTTTTTGCATTATTACTGCGTGGGACCATAGTTCTAAATGATGCGCTCTAAACACCTGCTCTCGAAAATGCCAGGATAATTCACAAAGAAAGAAAGACGGCATCTAAACTGGTTCGTCGTTTCTTGTAAGATGTCAGTTGCGGGCAGTGAATGTCCTCTGAAGGCCGATGCATGTGGTGACGGTGCAAGGAAGTGTTTAAAAGATCTGAGGAGTTAAGTGGTATTTACAGCACACGTGCGAGGGTGACAGTGGACGGCACAAAAATGGCGGTAAAAAATCTATGGAAAAAAGGTATGATTATAATAATAATGCCTTCTTGAAGAATGTTGCACTGTGTTTTTATAGCACTTACGTCGACTAGTTATCACACTGTATAAACCACCTCCTCTTTCGCTGCCTAAAAGTGCGGCGCTCGAAAATGTATACTATATGTGCAATGCGAGTGTGTATAAGTACGCGAAATGCAACCAACGCCGCGGCAGTCTTAAGTACCAGGATGAAACCAGCCATAATCGATCAGTAGCCATAGCCCGGCTATCTTGGCAAAGTTTGCATCAAGCTTCATTTCTTCCAAACTTCGGGGCTTCAAGCGAAGAAGTTATTAAGACACGAAACTCCAGACTAAGTTACGCGAAGGGAAGTAGCCATCTGCACTAAATAATCCAGCTTGTTCTGTAAGACATAACACAATAGTTAAGAATCTAGACTGATACACTGTGGCTTCAGCTGTCCAAGTCCCACAGAACACTCCTCTTAAGATTACCATCTCGTCACGCACTGAAACGTAAAGAGTATGCTTTTTGCCGCAATAAGTCGTTTGTGTCTTATAGCATGTGTTCTTCGTGCAACATTCTTAAACACGGGATGTGGCACAAGAAAGTTGGGGAGCGCGAGGGGTGCTCTGTGAGTTTGCATTCATTAACACCGTGCTACTGGCCGCTACGCGCAAAAAAATTTTGATGGAGGCCCGCCAGATTGAACTGGGTTCATGAACATTTCTGAACGGCCCACGGGGGGGGGGGGGAGGGGGGCATGTTGTACATCCACCACATGTAGGGCCAGATGTCACGTCTTACAGTATGTCTCCGCATTCTAAGCAAACGTGCCACATGAAACCAAGGAGAGTGCTTCTATTAACACCTAAATTAAAACTATTTTGGAAGAACGGGAGGAACTGTGAAATGCGCGAAACTAAGCTGTCACTACATGCTATCTTTGTGTCTTCCCTTTGTTATCATTTAAGAACATGCCTCTACCGACAATGCGTATGTTAGGTGGTGGCTGGCAGCGGAGACAGTAGCCTCTGAAGTTATGTTTTAAACATTCTCGCGACGATCACACGCAGCTGACAGATGCAAGAGCGTCTGCAACGACGTATAGATCCGCACGCGGCTCCAACAGCCAGCACGAGTCTGCGCCTTTTTGTGGCTCCAAGTGCCGCGTCAGGGTAGCCCCGGTGTCGTCCCGGGACCACACCATGGAAAGCGGCGCTGCATGCGTGCGACACTGCTGCAGCACGCGGGAAGGATGGTTGCTCCCCATACTTGCGTTGGACGGTGACTGATGTGGCAGCGCGACGAGGCACTGCAACAAAAAAAAAAAAAAAAGACAAGATCACCGTGGAGCACTTTTACCAGGACACTTTGCAAAAGTTTCTACAGATGATCTAGTTGGTAATTTGCATTCGTTCAACAAATTGCATGCGCGGGAACACGCTCTGACGATTACTTGTGGAATGGCCAGATCGTGAGATCACCTCGAATGGAAGCGTCTAACCAACAATATGACAACACTCGGTGGCTCTAACAGTCGCTTGACAAGAACTGGCTATGATATTAGCCGTTACTTATATTATAGACGACAATAGTCATGAGCCCGCCGCCATTTGGCAACGCTCAATCCTAGATTACAGTGAGGTAACCTACAAGGATGTGGCTTTGGGCTATAGTTCCTACTGCACGGTGGGTTATGGTGAAGCGTGAAAAAGCGCCTGTCATTTATTAGACGTCGTCCATTTCGTGACTCTTTACCCTCAATCATTACATTAGCCGTTAATTTCATGATCACTGCAGTACCCTTCCGTAGAAGAAAAAAACAAGAGTGGAAGCACACATATTTGAGATACACGCATGCCGTGGAAGACGCCCAAACTGCGACTCGTGAGTCAGCTGCGGCGTCCCGACAAATGCTCACGTGACGCGTGTAGGGAGAGTGAAGAGCCGAGGGAGCACACGTTGTTCCTGAGCGAACTCGCCGAAACACGCAACGGCGAATCCGTCCAGTCCGCCGTTTCAACCTGGTAAATGTACGCACGGGCGACGTTTCTGCTATGGCGACCGACACAGTTGGCGTGTGGTAGTGGTAGTGATTAGAATGAAGAGGAAAAAGGCACCTAATTTCTGTCTGCCTTCAGGCGACACGGCGCAGTGCCTTACAGGGGGTGGGGGGAAGGAGGGATAAAAAGAATAGAAGGAAAGTAGAAGCAGAAGAAGACAGCCAACGAGAGGAAAAAGAAGGAGATAGGAAAGTGGGGATCCGGTCGAAGCAGTCCAAGGGCGGGGTGCCACAATGCGAGAGCTACACGGCGTCAGGAGACCGCGGAGGGCGAACCAGTCGGCGGGAGCTACGCTGAAGTCGGAGATCGCGAGGGCACAACCGTCCAGCTTGAAATCCTGCGAGCGAATCCCCAGTTGGCGTGTCGTACGGTCTTTCACGGTACAACGGTAAAACAAGAGGGAGAAAAAGAAAGAGTGTTCGAAAGTGAATAAAGAAGAGCAAAGGGAGGGGGTAAAAGCGAGAGAGAATCATTATGGGTCACGCGACCGAAGAGCAGACGAACAGTGGCCGCAGACGACAGGCGACGGGCCATCGCGCGATCGCACGCAATCGTGCAGCTCTGTGTGCAAAAAAATAAAAGTGGAAAATAAATAAAAAAAAATATTGGCCGGTGTGTCGCACTCCCCAGTCATACAGCGTCTTCTTTCTGCCCGCTAATTGCTCCTCGGTACACACGAAAGGGAAGAATGATTCACTCGCCACGAGCGGGAAGCCATTTTGTTCTTTAACGCGATCACGTGATGTGAATGTCGCACAAAAGATTCAGACTGGCCTCCGAGACACGCCAGCATGTCGAAACGTCTGTGCGCTGTATCCACACCTTAAGCAACGCGAAAACATTACGTGCTGCATGATCCCTTCGAAAAAAAAAAAGGGGGGGGGGCGATTATACGAACCGAGGTGCGTTGTTACACCAGAATCGATGCAGCCGACACAATCGCATTCGACTCCTGGTTCATTTCTGCAGTAATGGAGTTTGAGCCAATCAGCGAAATTATCTTTAACACTACGAATGCTGAAGTATTTTTTTACATGACGGAATATCAATTTATCGTTGTGACGATGGGAACTGCCTCCAGGTATAAGCTGATTCTCACCGCACGGGGTGGCTGGTGCCAAACCCACCACCGGAATTTCAAGAAGTAGGGGTGGTTGCTTGTCTTGCAATGAGAAATAAATGAGCACCTATCGCCTCAGACACAGATACCCTCGTGTGGAATCGCGCCTGTATAGGTGGCAATCTCGTATGAGCACTGGATGACGTGCTCCATCTTAAACACCACGCCGTGTGACGGTAGATGGCGCAATAATACAGTTTGCCGCCGCTCCGCCACGCACTGAATATCCTGCAAACTTTTGCGGCCGACACTACTTTATAGGTATGAGTCGATCGTGAATAACGCCACTTTGTAAGAGTTGGCGTTTGTCAGCGCCGCTCATGGTCGAAACGGCCAAACACAGAACGTTCTTCTCGTCTTCATGAGATTCGGCATTTATATCGGATAAACCAAACTTTAGTGGGCAATTCTAACTTGCGTAAATTGTGTCTCCAGTAATCAGCATCTCATTCGAAGCACAGTTAAAGAAATCTGAGTGCCGTTAACAAAGTCAGCATATATATGAGGTGTAGTTTACTTTTAGTGCAAAGGAAACACGGGATAACTGTACGCGCACATCAATACACAGGGCACTAAAGAGGTGGTACCAGCAAGCCCACGTCTTAGCCATGGTTAGCTAATGAATCGCAAGGAAATAAACATATCGTAGTTTCACAGTTCCCCAAGAAGTTTATAGCCTTTCTGAACAGCCAGTTTATCCCACACCATGCATGATCAATGCATGCGTGCCGACTGAGGAAGCTCGGATTTATGAATTATGATCCGCTTTCAGAGGTACGGAGTTTCTTTGTTCGTTATTAACTTTCTGGTAATTGAACAACGCCAATCGTTCTCAATATTGAAGGCAGCCGTCGTATAATAACCGCACTTCAGTGCGTGCATGTGTCTTCGTATGCACGCGTATTTTTCGAGTGCACATCCCTTCAAAAAACGAACAAAAAAAAAACGAGAATCCCGATGCCAAGTGTCGTAACGGCAGTCGAACACGAAAGAGGCGGAATGAATTACTACAAAAAAAAAAAAACAGTGCACGCGCGAAAGGGAAAACGAAGCAATCTAAGCAGACTATGGAACTGGCTGCTCGCTCCATAGATCATTGGAGCTCGATCATCGTGCGCCGCCCTTTCTCAATCTCCTCTCTCCGGGCCAAAGCCCACAAACTGTAGCCGCAGGTGGAGAGATATGTGCCCAGCTGGAGGGCATCATACGCAATACACCGCCAGCTTCGCTCTTTAGGGTTCGTTGCGGTCCGTTGAACTCCCCGCACCGAAACAGGCCTCCGGGTTTTCGAATCGTTTCAGCCATACCTCCTGACAGCACTCTGTTTTTCGGCTCTGTCGCGTCGCTCGTCTCTACTTTTCCCCTGTTTTTTTTTTTTAAGTTGTGCCTCTTTTTCTTTGTTGAGTAACAAGCCCTTCCAAAGCAGCATGACACTGCGCAGTCGACAGTATGATGAAAATGATGATAATACTGAGAAGATATTGAGCTTAAATAAAAGAAGAAGACTCACCACAGCTGCTTGTAAAGTAAACATGTAAACTGGAAGCAAAAAAAAAAAAGAACGGGCCCGCATTTGTGCACGAATGTAGACACAGCAAACCGTTGTGCGTACCGTTTGAGCGCGGCCAGCATGCTGTGTTCGCTTCCACAAGAGCAACGAGAAGTAAAAGTAAAAAAATGACACGCTGAGTTGAAATCAATGTATAACATAACAGTAAAACACAATATGAAGGCACGTTACAGCTTCGTGCCAGCAGCTAGTGACATGCCGGAAGAGAAACAGAATGCCGAGAGAGGAAAGGCGCTCACGAAGTGCATCGACTCCCACTGACCCCTGTTATTCCGTTCAACGCCGTGTAGGTGCGCTCGCGCAGGTACGTCGTCTGCTACAAGGCAGCGTCGTCTGCCACGCACTCGTCGTACGCTATATGCTGTATGACGGCCGTAGGGTCCCCGTGTACATGCGCGTGATTTTGCGGATAAATCTTTAGCCTTCCGGTTTATTTCCATTGCTCGCATGCGACACATTACGCTGGTTCGACCGACTAAACTGCTCGCGTGGTCACGGAAGCCAACGCGCACGTCTGGAATACGCAAACGCGGCTCAGCAGGCACAACACGACATGCACGCCATGGTCGCAAGCATGACCTACTACACTCCTGACCTGCCCAGAGAGCACCTCTTCCAGCGCCCACGTTCTAGTTCATACCTTCTGCCGCTAGGGCCGTCACCTACGAGCGGCGTGGCGCTAGGCAGCACCTGTTCGCTGACGTCACCTTCACTCTTTGTAGTCAAATTTTAACCAACAAAGCACTCGTAGTGCGAATTTATGATCCACAATTTAGAAATATCCAGAAATAATAATACTAAAAGACATTCAGAATTTTTTTTGCAATAAAATGCACGCGACAACGCATAGGCTGTCCAAAATCATGTAAATCCACGGGTTTCCACGTTTGTCAACCAGTGTGCTATAAATTCTTAAGCGCACTGAACAGCTTACTTGACCAGCAATGTATGGGAAGAAATAGTCACATATATGCCGACAGTTCACCACAGAAAGCAGGCATTCTTATACCAGCGCCTACAAAACAACCGTAAAGAAGCAGACGAACAGGTTATAGGTAGCGCCACCTACGGCGAGCGATTGAACGAGAGCGGGGACACGCGCTCCCATAGGAACCCCGCTATCTGAACAGGTCAGGAGTGTAGTAGGTCATGGTCGCAAGTCCAACAAGAATTGATCTGTCGTTGTATGCGCATCTGTCTTATCCCGAAGAATGGTGGCCCTCTCTGCTTCGGAAATTGGCCGTAAAAATGTGCAAATCTTTTTGTTTACGAGTATGCAGTATAGCTCTGAAGACCTGGGCGGTATCGCGCATGCGCGACGCGTAATCACGTGCTTCGTTTTAGCCAATGAAAGAGCGAGTGAACTATTATCCATGGTCATTACAGTTCAACGTCTATACAGACGACGTTGCGGCCCCTCGCTCTCTCTTTCAGCTAGAAAACCAACAACAAACCGCCAATGAAAACGGTGTAGGATACCTGCGATCTGATTAACGACCTGGCTCGCGGTGCATCCCAGTCGATCATATCATCTGGACGCATCTGCGCTGGTTTTTCCACCCGAGCAGCGAGGGAAAAACAGCGTGGCGCCGGCGGCCAGTGGGAAAAATTGATTTTTTGTTTCTTTCCCGTTTCGTTTCCTCGTACTCTGATCGATTCTGTTAATACGTTTTCTACATTCCCGGCCATTCCGCTTGCTTCAGCGATTCGGTCAGCTTCTGCGAGAACCCGACAGCGTTGTGGCTCGTCGCTGGCTCATTGCGATGCACCTGGCACGCTATTGAGCGGCCACATGCCTTGAGTGAATGACTCCGAAGTGAGCGCCAAAGCCCCGTATTCTTGAAAGTTCCTTCACTCAAATCCTCACTTTGATGAGAGAAAGTCGATGGTAACGCCGTTTCGAGGCAGAGCCAGTAACTGCATATCAGCGGTAATCTAAAGCGATTTTTGAGAAGCGCAACGGCATTTTCAGTGAAGCAGCGGTTGATTGCTCTACTCTGTCAAGTGAAGGACAAAATTTGAGAATAATAATCTTTATTGTCATATAATAATAATAATAATAATAATAATAATAATAATAATAATAATAATAATAATAATAATAATAATAATAATAATAATAATAATATTATTATTATTATTATATCTGTGATTTTACGTCCGAAACCATGATGTTTATGATAGACGCCGTATCGTGCAGGACTTCAAAAATTTCGAACAACTGGTGTTCTTTCACTTCCGCTGACATTGCACGCTATCTTCGTGTCAGCAGCAGAGCACTATAGCCACTGATCCACTGTGGCGGACGAATTTAGAGTCGAGGAGCGTTTGTGAATGAGAGGGTTACATGAGCTCAAGTTTTTTTTTTAGTTTTAGTTCCTTTTCAAAAAAAAAGCGCCGACGTTTCCACTGCCGGTGCTCTTCCCAAGTTTTACGTAGCCTACGCACGTGAAAGTTTTCAGAAGAAACTGACTCGTGCGTGCTCGGTGCCATGGCTGCGACAGGATAGGCGACGTCACTCACAGGGCAGCCAATGGCGTGCCTGCTAGGATATAACGCTGAAGATAACCTTACTTATAGTAAAGCCAGTGGAGAACGTTCGTGACACCGATACCGTACGCCTTTTTCGTTTCTCCTAGCGATACACAGCATTTGTGTAAATAATTTGTGCTGGTACCCATATCTACGAATTGGTATACCATAAAAGGGAAACGTGTCTTTACAGCGGTAGCTGAGCGTTTATGTGGATTGTTTCAGCAACAGACAAATCGCAAAGTCACGTAAAGAACGCCAAGCAGCTCGAAAATTGCAGCGCACAGCTCAAGCGGAAAGCACGCTCGAAATTAGCATACACAGGACGAGCGTTGACTAATAACTGTCAAAGCTCGATACCTAATGCGTGCTGTTCAAACAGAAATAAAGATGCACGAAACGAACGCTAAAGTATACACAGGAGAAGCGCGAACAACTGTGACAATCATTAATTCTTCGTGTGTCAGCGGCGCGCTCCTTTTGTAAGCGCGGCCAGCGCAGCAAGCGAAGTGACCTACGTCCTTTTCGGAATGGCGAGTCAGACAAGCGCGCATGCAGGAGAGACCACGCTCCGTGGAGGCGGCGACCTTTAGAGCGCTCCCAATGCGAGCCCATCGCGCCATCTCACTACAGTTAACGAAAAAGTGCTGTTTCAGAGCTCTCGGGACCGCGAAACAGTGTACAGTGTATTGAAGAGGTGCACCTCTTGTGCTTTCACCGGAAGTTTGCCTTGAAGTTCACGGTAGTTAAATAGAGCACACGTCAATTTGCTCGTTTCCTCGGCCGAGTTTACAAAAGGAGCACGCTGCTGGCACACGAAGAATTGTGACTGTTTATCGTGCGCGCTCGTTCTGTGCATGTTTATTTCAGGCGTGCTTTCTGCTTGAGGTGTGCGCTGCAAGTTTGCAGCTGCTTTCCGTCCTTCGCGTGGCATTGCAATTTGTTAGTGCAGCATTCATTCCTTCGCCGTTGAGGCAAAACAATGCACAATGAATGTTCAACTGCCTCTACAAGAACACGTTTCGCTTTCGTGTTATACCAATTATGAAAAGAAGCATCAATCGCGTTTTGATTTCTTTGCAATCTGCTTGTATGTATTTTACAACGTCATAACCGTGACGGAAATACGTCAGCGGTGCCGTGGTGGACCCCGGCATAAAACACTTTAATTTAAAGAAGGTAAACGGGGATATGCAAACAATCGAATCCGTGTGCAGGACGCAAAGCAGTGAGCTCACTCACAAAGCTATGAGACTGGCTGCAGCGCAGAAAGTCAGGAATCATAATCTTTGACGGGCTAAAAAGTACACGTAAAAATACAGTGAAAAATAGGGCCGTGAAGATTAGCCTCGCCAGACTTCAACTAATACTGATCTTGCTTTGTCGTAGTTTTCGTTGACAAAAGAAGAGAACAGTCCAGCTCTCAACCGAGGTTTTGTTTGGTCATGCGCACAATTGGAAACCGAAAGCGAGTTTTTCTGAATAAAATGATAGTTCGCCTGCTTGCACTCTTTATGTTTATTGCTGTGATTTGGCGCCAAGAGCTGTAACATCTACTGTTTAGCTTGCTCTTTCACTCAATCCATCATCAAGCTTCATTCAAAACATAACTGACTGGAATGTGAAGTTTAACGTTCCGAAACCACTATATGATTATGAGAGACGCCGCAGGGGAGGGATCTAGGAATTTTGACCACCTGGGGTTCTTTAACGTGCGCCAACGTGCTTTAAGGTGCTTTAAAGTGCAATTCAGTATTGTCGTAACTAGAACGAGTAACAGAGGTGACACCGTTGTTGCCAATGCGTTTCGAGGGAAGGCGTATGCGGCAGTGAGCATCAACCACCAGGAAAGTATCGCAAACTCGACAACGGTCCAGAAGACCATGACTGAAATAGTAGAACAAACAGTGTTTGCATTGGCCTTGCTGGATAACAAGAGGTCCTCAATTTACAGCGACTCGAGATTGGCGGTCAGAGCATTTGTGAATGCCGCTATATCTGAACTGGCTTTGCGGATTCTTCGGGACAAAGACATCGAGTCACACACACTCATTAGGTTCACAGCTCACATGGGATGCATTGAGGGAACCCGTCTGCCCAATCGCAACGCGTCAGCCCACAGCTGCGCGAGGACTGTAGTAAACCACGTAGCTGTAGTGGGGCACGGCACTGATATTTTGGAAACCGGGATCCTCCCATCTCGTATAACGCAGTAACAAAATATTTTACCCGGCTCGGAGACAATAACGTCCACCACACATAAGACTAAGCATACCTCAGGCTCTGACACTCGACACTCAGGCTTCTTCAGGTAAGGGTGTACCCTAACCCTGCGCTATTGCACAAGAATTATATCATAATAAAGCCAACACAACTAATACATACTTCTGCGATGATATAGCTTACCTAGCTTACACATGCTCTGGCAGTGCCCCGCATTACGCAGTGGTGAAGTCATCACGTCGTACAAATAGGAGGGTGCTATTACAAGTCCCAGACTTGAATAACAGTTATGGGTAGCCTAATGAACCCGGAACGCAGCAGAAAGATTTTTTTTCCGACGTAGGAGCGGCCCGAAACGTGCTAAAGCACGTTCCGAGGGACCTAATAAAGTTAACCCATCTATACCTCCATTCATCAACGTTTCATGAATAATTATTTAGCTTCTCGTAGTTTTACAGCGATCGGCCGCCTCGATTACTGGCCTTTTTTGGGGGATTCAAGTGGTCGGCGTAAAAAAAAAGTCGATTTCAAGTGGTGGACGTAAAAAGGTTAAGTTCGTGAAGTGGGACTATTCACCGTTTGCTGAGCTTTATCTTGCGACAAAGTATATCCAGGCTACTGGGAGCCAAAATGAGCCGAAAGAACGTAGTCTATTGCCCGTGCCACACGGAAGTCTGGGAAGCCATTGAACCAATGGTCTATTGACTCCTCTGTCAAGCACGAGCTACCATACGGGAGATTTCTCAGGTTATTGAGTCGTTAGTCCATCGAGTCAACGGAACACCCCACACATCAGTTAAAACTTCGATGGCTATTGAGCGACCGAAGCGGACTCAGCGCAAATGGTTCAACGTCAACCAACGTGTATAACGTAGCCCAGTTTCACTGCTCAACAACCTAAACAACAAACATGCATTCATAAGTATGTAAAAGAAATCATTGAAATGTTTAAACAAAAATGACAGACTAATGTGTCCTCTTTGGTGCGTTTATGTTATTTCGCTCACGATAGCATGAAAGCGAAAATAAAAATTTGCAGCGCCACACATTTTTTTTTTTTTGTGAGAAACGCCTGAACCACCCAACCACCGTTGAAAACTACCGTGTAGCAGCACGACAATCCTATCGATTCGATGGATCTGCGGCGTTTCCACGGCTCTAGGGAGTTTCAATCTTGCCCGCGTGATACAGGTATTAAGCAAATCCGTGTACTCCACATTATTCTGATGCCGGCTGAAGCACCATGGGCTGCAGCTCCCACAGACACTAGCGCGAGAATTACTTCTGGTGTATCAGTATGAAACTCTATGCCTTCAACTGTACTGCGCATGGTATTAACTTGGGCGCAGTCAAATACAGTGTGTGTGTGTGTGTGTGTGTGTGTGTGTGTGTGTGTGTGTGTGTGTGTGTGTGTGTGCGTGCATGCGTGTGTGTGTGTGTGTGGGCGTGTTTGTGTGTGTGTGTGTGTGCCACCTTAACTATATATACTTGTTTTTATTTCTTTCCCAACCCTTTGCGCATTGGCTTATCTAAGCCGAGCACTGGCGTACTGGAAGGGCTGCTTCGGTATACCCTTGTCTCTCGCTAATGGAAGGAGCCTTGTTTGTCGAAGCGTATAGCAAGCGAGGCGCGCCCGCTCGATGTCCGCGAAATGTGAAGCCGAAGCGCCCTTTCAAATGAGCCCTCGCAGCATGTTCCTCTTCTTAGATAAGCGACCAAACTACAGGGAAACTCTGGCGACGCTCGGGCATCGTGTTTAGTCGAAAACAAGAGAAATAAATTTGCCGTCCTCGCTATCTCAATGTGTTGAGTAACGGCCTGGCTTGCACAGCACGGAACATTGTTCTAAACGACCACTTTGATCTCGTATAGCGTTTTTATTTCGAACACGTGTTCTGTATTGAGCATGCGCAGTATAGTGTGAGTAACGGACTTAAGAGGTATGCGTCGCTTGTTGCTATACGGGCCTGATATTTTTGGGTTATCCATGTGCGCGTGCGTACTTACTTACATATATTTCTGACCAGGTTTCCAGTTTTCTGTGCTTGTTATTAAGGTGCATGGCCTCGCTCTAGTAGGCCGGTCATTCATTTGAATATTTCTTTTAAATTATGTATTTTTTGATCACTGCGATCTGCAGCTTGGAGACATTGAAGTATTTGCGTTCCATGTCCTTATGAACATCGTTTAATATTGTGACATGCAAATAAGCTATTCAGGTCATTATGCACGAGGTTTAGTTTGTCCAGGCTTCGTGCTTTTTTTGTGAATTACGGGGTGCTTTCAATGAATAAAATTTTACTCTACTTTCTCCAAATTTATTTAACCACGTAGACCATGCATAAAGGGCTATCTAACACTCCATAATTTCCCCAATTGTAGCGCAGAAGTTCAATTGGGTATAAGTTTGCAAAACCAAGGTTATGATGCTTGCGCATATTGTACGTTCTAAGGGTACCGCTCCACGATAAGTAAATTCCACGCAGGCAATTTTATTGTGCACTGATAATGACGGCCTAGGTAATCATACCACATTTGTATACAAACATATACTAAAATAGATAAGGATATACATACGTGAAGACTCAAATATGACATTTTTAAATGAAATGACAAATTCAGATGCCTCATCTGGCGTGATAATTTACTGCTACCGGCGTCAAAACGAGTGATCGTGTGATTACGCCAGCCTATGGCGTCATCATGACGTATCAGGTTCTCAAAATTTGCGACGTCATCCTGACGCCACTGCGCCGTTACATAACGTGACGTCACATTACGACGCCATTGTTGCTTGGTCAGATGCAGGCTGATTTGATTGATTGATATGTGGGGTTTAACGTCCCAAAACCACTATATGATTATGAGAGACGCCGTAGTGAAGGGCTCCGGAAATTTAGACCACCTGGGGTTCTTTAACGTGCACCCAAATCTGAGCACTCGGGCCTACATTTCCGCCTCCATCGGAAATGCAGCCGCCGCAGCCGGGATTCGAACCCGCGCCCTGCGGGTCAGCAGCCGAGTACCTTAGCCACTAGACCACCACGGCGGGGCCAGATGCAGGCTGACTCCTCCAGTGTGCAGTGGACGCGCCGGCACCTTGAGGGATCCCGGCCGATCTCCCCGAAGCCAGCGCAACCCGGTCTTCGGTTGGGTACAACCTTTTGGGTTGTAATAACAGTGGCGCAATTTTATACGCGTTCCGAACTCGGGTGGAGGCGTTCCGTTCATTACGTCAAAACATATTCGCCAGATCCCAATTAGCGGGAAATTGACGTTATGCGAAGCTTGCGAAGGGAAGGTGACCGTGTTGCAATTTTTTTATTGAGCAACACGTCATGAAATGACGGTAAATATATGTAGAAATGTTGCACGCACAGACATATGTTGAAGAGCTGCAGATGTTCATATAACCAGTTGTTTGCACTTGTGGAACAATGCCAACTGGAACATGCGTATTAACATCACTAGAAGCTGATATGAAGCCCTGATGCTCGCGAGGATGCCGACCCTGAACACTGCTACAGATTAACTTTGACGCACGGCAACTAACCACACTTGACGCTAACCCGACTTGACGGCTGTATCAAAGGAGTACATATGTAATGTTTATACATTGGGTAGGTAGCTCACTGCAGCAAATATTGATGTTTCACGAAGATTAGCGTCTATTTGAAAAATAGTTCCGAGACCTGGCATAGCTCTGTGGTATAATGCATCAGTCCCACGAAGAATGCTTGGATTAGATTCCAGCGGGGATTTTCACATTTATTCTTGGCATTTGTTGGGTTGATGCTACCAATGTCGGGTACTATTTCTTAACGCTTGCGCTTTAAAATTCCCCATGTGTGTTCTCGTCGTGCCTGGGTAGATACTAAGAGTCGATCACCTGTACAACATACCCGCATACTATAGTGGCACATACCCGCCCGTGGGTATGTGCCAATGCCTGACGGGAATTGTTTGTCGACGTACGCGGCAGGATTTAGGCATTATTCATGTCCTGACCAGCACGTCATATTCGTCAAACCATCTTACCCGCCCATGCTAATTTTGGTTCACGTCAAGTTGAGGGGCCGACCGCGAGAGCACCCAAACGTAAGCGGCTATCGATAGATAGATAGATAGATAGATAGATAGATAGATAGATAGATAGATAGATAGATAGATAGATAGATAGATAGATAGATAGATAGATAGATAGATAGATAGATACGCTCAATGTCGCCGAAGTTTGCTAAGAAATTGTTCGCATTTAAAAGTGGGTGTCCACATTGGTCGCGAGGACGAGGGGAAGTGAACAGCCAACGTGGGAAATGGAGGCCTGCGTCACAATTTTGACGTCAGCTTGAGGACCATGTGCAATTGAAACGTGATGCGTCCAGCGTCTCTGTGGGACGTGCCACGTGTCTCCGACAGAGGCATCTGGTGTCTACGAAGGACGCACCCAATGTCCGTGACGGACACACCCAGTGTCTCTACAAGGGACGCCATCACGTTCGTAACACCACTGAGTGATTGGCGCTGTGTGGGGTGAAGCTTGAAAGGGTTCCAACAGTAAACCGCGAATCTTTCATCTGCCTGCCTGCCTGCCTGCCTGCCTGCCTGCCTGCCTGCCTGCCTGCCTGCCTGCCTGTCTGTCTGTCTGTCTGTCTGTCTGTCTGTGACAACGGACACGGACAGACGGGGTGGCTACGACAACGGAAGGGGGATTGAACCACAGCGTAAGTGCATGAATCCCACTGCGACGCCATGTTCCCAAAGTACCGGGATACTGAAAAGGCGCGAAGCGCTTCCATTTCACGCCACTTCGCAGCGTTTCATTCCATCTGTTGCGTTTTGAACGGTATCTCCAACCACTCCTTTGCTTTCGTCCAGAAAATGGACGGAAATGGACACGTGACACATTGGTTCGCATGACATAGAACGTCGCTAGTTCATGGCACTGCGGCCCAACCTCTCTAAACCTTCCGGAAACCAAGGAGGTCGCGTCCAGCGAGTTTAACGTGGCAACCTTTTCTGGTCAGATACAACGCCTCCTAGAAAAAAGCATGCCTTGAACGTCGCTCTCTTTTCAATTGGGAGCTTCGTGCCAGCACGCAATCTCGAAGGCCATGCCTCCTGCCGCGTGTGGCGACCGTCCACCCCGTGCGTACGCTCGCCTTCGCACCGATCTGTTACATGACATCACAGGTGCTCGGAGGTAGCGCTTCTGCTATTTTTTTCAGTGCCCCAGTGAACGCTCTCTTCGGGCCGTCGAATGCGCGCTTCGCCTTCGCTCGCCCTAGTCGCATGGTGGCGCTGCGCGCGTTGGCTACGAGTAGTAGTACATCCCAGTTCCTAGTAGTACATCAACAGGCCCAGATGGCATTCCAATTATGGTGATAAAGACATTAGCTACGAAGCCTAAACAGGCTTTGAGAGAGGCAGTGAGCAAAATAATAAACGATGGTGAAGTCCCCGGTGGATGAAAACTCAGCAGGATGAGCATGTCTATAAAAGGAAAGGGGGACAAAGCTGACACAAACAACTACTGTCCTATAACAGGAACATCAGTGGTCTACAGGCTGGCGATGCGGATTATAAAGGAAAGACTGCAGGCATGGATAGAGGATGAGGGGGTGCTGGGGAAACTGCAGAATGGGTATCGGAAACATAGGAGGTTGGAAGGCAATCTGTTCTCACTGACGCAGTGCATCAAAATAGCAGAAAAGGAACACAGGCCCCTGTGGCTAGCATTTTTGTATATCAAGGGAGCATACGATAGCATGGTTCAAGAGGACTTGTGGGAAATACTGGACACACTAGGTGTGGAAGACGGAGTCTTTAATTTTTTAAAGCATATCTATAAAGGTAACGAGTTAGTTATAAAGTGGTAAAACAGGTATCCAAGCCCGCAGAGGTAAAACGGGGGCTTAGGCAGGGTTGTCATCTGTCACCCTTGTTATTCATGATGTATCTACAAGGATTAGAGGCCAAATTAGAGAAAAGTGGACTGGGCTTCAACCTTTCTTTCTGCAAACAAGGAAAATTCAATGAACAGGCACTAACAGCATTGATGTAGGCAGACGTTATAGTGCTAATGGCTGACAACAAGGCAGAATTGCAGAGATCGATGGACATCTGCTGTAATGATGGAGATAGGTTAGATTTTAGATTCAGTAAGAAAAAATCAGCAGTCACGATTTTTATAGATAATGAAGGTAGTGAGCTTAGAATGCAGGAGGTCACGTTAGAGATAACAGATAAATACAAATATTCGGGCGTATGGATTAGCAATGGGATCGAGTTCCTAAGGGAACACGAAATATACGTGATGACTAAAGGTAACAGGAATACAGCGGTGATGAAAAACAGAGAACTGTGGAATTACAATAGGTATGACGTTATGAGAGGAATATGGAAAGGGGTCATGGTTCCTGGTCTGACGTTCGCCAATGTGGTCTTGTGCATGAGATCAGAAGTTCTAGCAAGATTAGAAATTAAGCAACGTGGAATAGGCAGGCTTGCCTTAGCAGCTCGCGGAAATATATCAAACCAGGGAGTACAAGGTGATATGGAATGGACATCATTTGAGGGCAGGGAAGCTAACAGCAAGCTAAACTTTGAGAAGCGATTGAGAGAAATGGGGCATGAGCGTTGGGCTAGGAAGGTATTCAGCTACTTGTACATGAATAATGTCAATACAAAATGGAGGAAGCGAACCAGAAAATTGACTGATAAATACTTAAAAAACAGCAGGGGGCCAAACCAAAAAGAATTATTGGTCAAGAAGAAGGTGAAGGAAGCTGAGACCTATATGTGGAGAATTGGCATGATTAAGAAGTCCGCACTAAAGATCTATCGAACTTTTAAGCAGGAAATTGCTAAGGAAACGATCTATAATATTACTCAGGGTAGTTCTTTTATGTTCGAGGCCAGGACAGGAGTGTTGCGAACCAAGTCATATCGAGAAAATTTGAATGGGTAGACACGGTAAGCAGTGCGTGTGGAGTGGAAGAGGGAACTGCTGAACACTTGATGATATTCTGTAAAGGGCTTCACTCTATAGTTCACAATGATGGCCCAGAGTTATTCAAAGCACTGGGATTTAGGGACAGAGAGGGCAAGACAGACTTTAAGCGGGTAGAATTAACTAGAAGGAGGTTATCTGTTTGGTGGCCAAAGTCAAGGCACAAGTGAAAATGAAGCCCTTCACTGCAAAGTACGTTTCCCCAACCTCACTATTTAAAGGGAAAAAAGTAAATCTAGTTTTCAGTTTACTAAGTATTACGGCTTAGTGGCGTTAGCTACCGCCTGATCTAAAGGGTACATCCATATCAATCCAGCCATCCATCCACACGAGATGCTGGCGCTGAACGGCCACTCGTGTTAGGAAGCACGCGAATTCGCGTTTTCATGCGATTTAATTTGCATTCGTGCTTCTCGCCGACTTTCACGAATGCAAGAGGGTGAAAAGTAACACAAACATAGCGGCGCGATGTTTTCACCGGGCTCTGTCAGGCCGTGTATATGCGCTCAAGTTTTATAGCGTTCGCATTTTATTTTCTCTTTCACTTATTGCAACCTCGTTATTCACATGCCTCAGTATATAATACTGCTGTGTAGCACTCTGCATATCTAATGGAAAGAGATCAGATCGTCTTTTTTCCATTTCTCATTAGTTAGAAAAAAAATCACTGGACCCTTCATGAATTCAGCTGAGACGACTGAAAAGCAAGAACTATCCATGTTTTCTTCCGATTCAATGCACTGTATGTTTCCTGCTTCCCTCCAGAATATTTCTGCGCCCAGCATTGTTTTCTTACTGTCTCAAGGATTGAAGACAAAGCTAGCTTTCTGCCCCTGAGCTGGTTATGACCTGCCTTCATTGTCGGCCCATTTCAACCAAGTGAAGATGTTATACGATGCCGTCAAGTTATGTGAGATTCCGATACGTCACAAACATTTATGACGTGTGACGTCATATGCAGACGTTTTCCCGTAACAATTTCTTGCAACACTCGTGTTCACACCGCCAACGGGAGAGGATGCTGGACGCCGCCGGTGATCAATTATCGCTCTTTATGAGGCATTTATATTGCCTTAACGGAATGTACGGCTGTAGCTCTGTGAAATTGCAGCGTCCGCTGCTATTCGGGGAAGAGTGCTTGCACAAATCAGGCAGAACAATTGGTCTCCTAAAAAAATCTTCGTACTACACGCTAATATGTAGCCGTCATTTACAACCAGACTATCTTATAGATTATAAGTAGTGGTGGCTGAAGACTACCCGTCACTTAAGGCAACATGATAATTGCTATCACTAAACGGGAGTGCGCTGCATCCGAACAGTCAACGAATGAGTCTATCAATAACAACGGTGCCACGCGATCACTTTCATGTGCAACGCTAACATAACACCCCGAAGGTGAACGGGAGCCCGTGGGCACCACAATACATTAGGTTCTGCTCTGCTCACTACCGAATTAAGAGGACAGAGGGAAGAAGAAAGAAACAGAGCCCAGCAGCCGGATATGAAAGCTACAACAATCCGTCCACGAATACACAGACAAGCACAAGTCACTGACCACAGGCCGCATTTTTCATGCCTATCACCTTGTCTTAAGTTGAAAACAGTCATTGATGATGATGATGATGATATGTGGGGTTGAACGTCCCGAAACCACCATATGATTATGAGAGGCGCCGTAGTGGAGGGCTTCGGAAATCTTGACCACCTGGGGTTCTTTAACGTGCACCCAAATCTGAGCACACGCGCCTACAACATTTCCGCCTCCATAGGAAATGCAGCCGCCGCAGCCGGGAATCGAACCCACGACCTGCGGGTCAGCAGTCGAGTACCTTAGCCACTAGACCACCATAGTGGGGCGAGAACAGGCATTAGACGTCTGACTATGTTTTGAACAGCGCATTTTCAGAACACGGGCCACGATGACAGAAATGGCGCCTCATATGCAGCTGTTCTTTTGTATTTCACGATGATTTCATTGTTTAGGCTCTCAAATGGTGAAATCACCTGCCATAGTTCATCATTTTCTGATACTTGGTTTTTCTCGGTGGCAAAACATGTAATGCTTTGCGATGGGAACGGATGATGACCTACATCTGTGGAAGAAGTGCAAGAGCTCCAGGCTTGCGCATAATGTGCTACGAGAGTAGCAAGCATCGAGAAACGTTAGGCACCCAAGCTTTTAATATTAACTCCTGGCAAAGGCTTCTCTCAAAAAGCTACTTTGAGTTTCTCAAAAAAAAAAGAAAAAAACAACTATCAGTTATCCGAACGCCATGGTGACAAAATGATCTTCCGCGAATTAGTGGCAACAGCTATCTGGTATCGACCTAGCACACGACGCGCGAGTACCTCGATTAAGTCGTGAACGACACATGTCTTTGAAATGAGCTGGGTGTCCAGAAGAACAAGTGCTTCATGATTCTCGTTTTAAAGTTTTCATTACATCTTGAACAATGTGAATACAGGTGAAAATCATGGCGTACAGAAGCTTCCAAAGCAGCCGCAGCATTCGTTTGCGCGAGAGACCACGCATCGAAATGCCTACTCTAGTTTCGGCGCCTGGCGGCGAAACACCGTATAAGCACCGACAGCTGCTTCCCATTGAAATTCGCTTCTTTGCCCAGGCACTGAAAAAATACAGGAGGCGCTGTCGGAGGCAACTGTGATAGCATTGCTGCGTCCGCAGGGAACGGCCGCCAGAGGCGTTTGCCTTCACACCGGAGGGGGAAGGTAAAATCAGAGGTTATAGCAGCACGTTCACGGCTCACACTCAAGGGATAATATTTTTAGGGGGCTTTGTGAGATAGCACTGAATGTGCGCCCTTCTGCTACTAGTTTTTCTAGTAATCATCAAATTGAAGGCAAATTTTATCGCAGATTAGGTCACCGGCATTCGTCTCTCATCATCAGAAACAACTATCTTTTTATTTATGATTAACACGTGCAGGTTTCCTCCTCAACTGAAAAGAGTGCGTGGTTACCGCTCCTCTAGTACAGCCCGGGAGGTAGCAACCTACTACTATGACGGCTACTATTACGTACATCGCGGACGCATGACCCACGTTTTAAGGAGCTTCACCCCTAAAAAAAATTCGACGATCAAGAATACAATGTGTTCTAATATGCGAGAGCAATAAGTTGTTCCAGTTGTGCTTAGAAAACGTAGTGAGCGATTTAGAGTACTGGACATTCTATAGGAAAGTATAAAGCTGTCTCATGGGCATCACTTTCCAGAAACTCAGAGTGATTTCCAAAATTCAGAGGGCTTAAAGTCGCTTCCCCAACTTCTGATCCACACTAATCAGTGCCCGCGGCATTAGAATGTTAGCAAGGGTGGGCAAACGTGGGCCACAGTACTTTTGCGCAATCACACTTAAGTCTTGTGGCGGGCTCTTTTATATAAAAGTGCTGCTCAAGGTACGCGACCCTTCTAATCTAATAAAATAGCATTGCCAAAAATTATAACAATATACGACAACGTGTGAAGCGGTTTTACAAGACGCGTACGTCGGGTCTAGTTTTTCACGTAATTGCTCCCATAAGCTGAGTTCTTGATAAGGGCTATGCCTGCAAGGTAAATTGAGGAGCGTATTCATACAGCTGGAGTAAGCGAGCGGAAGAAATAACCCTGCACGCCGGAGGAGGACGTGCCCCCTTTACGGTTTGATTAGGCGAAGCAAATAGGAACTGGCAACTACCGTAATCACTTCCGATCTCAGTCACCGTGCACCCGTTCCCCTCCACCCATGCCTTTCTACTTATCTGTTTACATAAATTGCATTGATATAAAGCTACGCCTTCCCAACGACTCTCTCTCTCTCTGAGGGCTTCCTGATTTCCCTAATATTCTTTTTGTTTTCGTCTTTCCCGCTTGCTAGCTTGCCAATATGGTTGCACAAAGAAATGAGCCAGGGATCAAACTATGGCTGGAAAAGGTGTCACGGAAACTGTATCCGCCCGGCGGTAGCGGTGAAAACACGCGGCTTAAAAGAAAAACAATGCGTCGGCTTTCTCCCTAGAATGCCAGTACGGGGGCCGGCACAACGGGGAAAATTGGGACGAAGGGTAGAGAGTTCGGTGGCATCTACGATGAAGCCGATGCTGATTAAGCGTGCATTGCAAGTGACAGCTCGCAATAAGAAAGGCAAGCAAAGTGACAGTGACGCGATTTGGCATGAAAGAGAAAAACAGGAAAAGGCGAAAGAAAAAGTGAGCCAGTATGCCAGTAGGGTCCAGCTGAATCCCTCTCATAGCGGTGAAATTGCTGTCTAAACTACCTCGTGTTATTCTGTGTCTACGCCTCCTTGGCCTTATCCCACTCACTATTTGTTTTTGTTTTTTACAAATTTATTCTGCTCCACTGCTCCCCCTTCTTTTACCTGATTTGCTTTTGTTAGATTTTTTAGCTCATTTAGTGCTATGGCACCCCGCCGCGGTGGTTTAGTGGCTAAGGTACTCGACTGCTGACCCGCAGGTCGCCGAACCAAACCCCGGCTGCAGCGGCTGCATTTCCAATGGAGGCGGAAATGTTGTAGGCCCGTGTGCTCAGGTTTGGGTGCACGTTAAAAAACCCCAGATGGTCGAAATTTCCGGAGCCCTCCACTACGGCGTCTCTCGTAATCATATGGCGGTTTTGGGACGTTAAACCCCACATGTCAATCATTTTAGTGCTATGGCGTGTTCTGGTTTCAGCGCATCAGGGTGCAAAGGGAAACGGTGCCGACGTCCAAATGTCTCCGAGCCAGGTGTGCCCTTTAGAGGTGTTCGTCTCGCCTTGCCAGAACGTGTTAACCGACACGCTAAAGAAAGGACACCCCTAGCTTGCACAACTCATAATGCTGCGCAAGGGCTTCAGTCTAGGAAAAAATACTAGGAAAAAGCTCGAAGGGTTCTTGACGCATGCGCTTAAAAAGACTGGAAGGCGGAAGCCCATTCGTTCTGGCTTTTGAACCGCCCTCCGCCTCCTAGTAAGTGAAAAAATGGCCGCGTACCTGCGTGCTTCACTGCAAATGTCGCCGAAAGACGATAGTCCGCCGCCTGCCAAGCGCCAATTAATGTTTTGCTGTGAATGAGACAGATACTCCTCTATGCTGAATCGGCCGCATCTGGCTGTCATTAATACAATGGTGTAGGTGCTGCGTGACATATGGACGCCAACTGGTGGTGCCGTCAGGAAACATGAGCTTGTACAGAACCCAGGGCCAATGCCAGGTGGCAGCACCATATTGTCGGCAGAGCACTTTTTCAGGCATCGCATCACATTTTCAGCGCAGTGCAAGAAACACTTAGATTTTTATGAGTACGTATCTAATTATTTTCTTGTAAAGGAACACCTAAATTTTTTTATACTTACGTATTGATGCTGCGCCTAATGTTTGCGTAGAATTCACTTTTTGATTGACATTGTTCACAACGCGGCCATCTGTTCAAGATGACTGGACGTTCAGCAAGTGCTTAAACTATGGCCGATTGACTGAATCGTGTGACAGACAGACAGACCAAAATTTCTGCGTTCAAGTACATCAAAAGAAGACGGTCGTTTTTATTCCTGCAGTGCCACACCTGGCCATTTTCTGCAGAAATCAAGGTTTCTCGTTCTTACAAGGCACTGATACATAGCGATCCTCTGCAACAGTACTCAAAAACAGGTGCGTTACCTTCAAAAGTAGCATGTGGCTACCGCAGTTCAGGTATACACTGGCCTCTTCGGCGTCATAGGATTGGTCCAGCAGTTTCCGCTGGCCCTTTAAATTTCGAACTGCGTGCACGGGTTCCTGCGACTCTTTTTGTTCCTGTCTTTTTTTTCGTACTCTTCTTCAGGATGTTTGGGCCGAGGTCAACCAACCTCCACATGGCAAGGGCTGATTCGTTTCTCACAAGTTTGTTCTAGAATGATTTACGACATACTTTCTTGAATGTTTTGCCACTAATGTGCCGTTTTGTTCAAAGTTGCCGGAATGATGCTTTCTTTTGCGTCGGTCATATAAAGTGCGCCAGCAAAGCCCGTAAAACGTCATTATAGCTCGGACTTATACACACCCTTTGCGTGCCTCCATGTTATGACATTGCGTAACAATATTATCCCACTTTGATTATCCCAGGAATGACGATGGTGATACCTGCTATTACGATAACGACTTCCCGGCCTCGAGATAATAACAATAATGACCATATTCAGTACGTTGCTAAAATTGTATTACGATTGATTGATTGATATGTGGGGTTTAACGTCCCAAAACCACCATATGATTATGAGAGACGCCGTAGTGGAGGGCTCCGGAAATAAATTGTATTACGAGCTTCGTGACGGTCACGATTATTCTCTGGTTCCTGTTCATACGCTTTCACTATGACCATGAGTGTCAATGAATTAGTACTACAGAACGTTTTGTTGGTGCTTCTATAACGAGTTTTTAGGCGTTGTTCAAATCTTCAAGTATTCATGTTATCAGAAAAAAAAACAGAAACTTCCTGTATGAGCTGAAGTGTAGAATCGAAGAGACAAGGCCTAATGGTCCAATCACTCATCAGAATTTCTAAACGCTATAGCAAAGCAAAAAAGAGTGAAAGAAAAAGGCTGCTGATCAGTTACCATGATTCCCGACTACCCGGAATGTAGGCTCGTATATTGATTGTGAGCAAACAATACAAGTACTAAGTGTGACAATATTTAGAAAAGAAATATGAAAAAATAAAAATTTGTTTGAGAAACTTTGAGCTATCTGAAAAATAAACTACTTGTTAACCGCGTACAGTGTTCTTTTTTTTCTCCTTTCCCACAGTTTGAATGCGTAGGACAAAAACGTTGCTTGCAAATGAGCCAACCTTTTTTTTGTTCGTTTTCTTTAGCTTGGGAGAGCGCAGCTACTCGATGCCTGAAGCGATGTGCGATAGGAAATGTGAATAGGCAGCCACTCAATAAAATCTATGGCGGATTCCAGCCATGCCGATAGGGAAGCCACCTCTGTCCTTTTTTTTTGGTGGGGGGGGGGGGGAATCGCTCGCTGTATTAGCCATGTTAAGTCACTTAGCTCAGAAGGAAATGCGGGCTCGCATGTTCTTTTCATAAAGAGCCGACATTCTAGAAAAAAGGTGATAAGGATTGGCGCTAGTACTCGGCTGCTGACCCATAGGTCGCGGGATCGAGTCCCGGCTGCGGCGGCTGCATTTCCGATAAAGGCGGAATGTTGTAGGCTTATGTGCTCAGATTTGGGTGCACGTTAAAGAACTCCAGGTGGTCAAAATTTCCGGAGCCCTCCACTACCGCGTCTCTCAGAACCATATGGTGGTTTCGGGACGTTAAACTCCATATATTAATCAAAGATGCATCACACATCAAAAAGTGCACTTGAAACACAAATGAAACAGGCGCGACGGAGTAATGACGTGGCATAAGACACGACAGAATACACAAAAGCTGAGGCTAATCAAGCAGCGTCCGTTCGGCTTTAGGCGTGTGCCGAGATGCCGTGACCTGCTCGCACGTGCCACCAAAGTCACCAAGAAGCAACACAGAAGCGACGTGTCTAAAAAGTAAAATGTAATGGAGTGAACCAAAAAGTGCGGACCTCGGCAAAGTCGACGATTCCACGTGCGCGGTGGCGTCACCAGAAATAGCAGCGTGGGACAATTCGTACACAATACATGGTCGCTGCTTTGGCCGGCTTAATCCGGAGCCACGTGGTAGAACCCAGCGACGTTGGGGGGAGGGCAGGAGCGAGCTGTCCGAGCTTGTGTGCACACGCGTTCGGACCACGACGTGGACGTTAGCGAATATGTTCATGCCGTGGTCGAAGCGACCGCGCGGCGCCTCTGGCCCAAGGATTTTGAGTGATGGGCGTTCGCGATAAGGGGTGGCTGCGGTGGGAGGTGGAAGAGAATGTGTAATGGGAGAGGGTGAGTGCATCTATCAGCTTTGTCGTGGCGTGGCGGTTCCCTCGGGCAACAAGCGGCGCGGCGCAGTTTTCCCACAAGACCCCTATCTTCCCTATCTCCCGCTGCCCTTTTCTCGTGACGCGCCGCTGGGAACCGTTGGGTGAGCTTTTCGAGCTCTCCCACTACTGCAGCTTGAGTGGTGGCGAAAAGGTGGAGGTGCTGCATGGCCCGGCGTGCGGGCGTTGCGCACTCCTCATCCGATGAAGTGGTGCTCCAACGTTGCAGCAGGCTTCTTTCTTTCTTTCTTCCTTTCTTTCTTTCTTTCTTTCTTTCTTTCTTTCTTTCTTTGTTTCTTTCCTTCTTTCTTTTTTTCTTTTTTCTTTCTTTCTTTCTTTCTTTGTTTCTTTGTTTATTTCCTTCTTTCTTTCTTTCTTTCTTTCCCCTCCTTCAATTCTGACTTGAAAGCGGACTGCTGAGTTGAACGTTCTCCCCTGTTTGTGTCATTGGTAGCGACCAACTCCGAGGATTGGCTAGTGAGCGCTGCCAACGTTACAGTGACGTGAGCTTGCTATTTTAGAGACCACCTAATTCATGGTGTGCGTCTCTTCAGCGTTACCAAGCTGCTGTGAGGGCGCGCTTCATCAATAAGTTATTTTTCACTCCACTTGGGCTTTGTAATATGTGCTGAGCAGACTTAAACTGTGGCGTCCGCGAATAAGTTTCGCATGCGACATCTCCGAGCATGGCGAAAGAGGCTCGCAAGTAAAGCAGAGCCCAGTGTTCTGAAATTTGTGCGGAGTCACCGTACCACATTTGCCGATTGGGTGCACGATGCAGCGTGTCATCAAATATGAAACCTGCTATACTCGAATACTTGAAAAGAGGACAATAACTTGTTACAAGCAAAAAAAAAACATATGTCTTAAGATGCACTGGCACTAAACGACAGAAGTGACGGGATGCCTTCTTGGTCCAGTATATATATCTACACATGTGGTTCCAGTTTGTGGTCCTGTCGTTATTTGTCATTGTTATCAAAGTTCCACTAGGCAATGACATGAAAAAATGACGTGTACAGGCACTAGTAAGAAAACTTCTACGTAACGACTGTAAACAAGGACCACATGTTTCTGGTAATGCATAGCTGCCAAGGATATTAGCCCAAGAAGTTGAAGCTTTTGGGACGTCAAACCCCACATGATGTCGCGGCAAGGATTATTCGACGCCCGCATTGCACACCTACAAAGCAGGCGCTCGCTTCGTAAGCTGTCTGCGTTCACTTCTTGCTCATCTAAAGCTACAGATAAATTACGAAAACAGCACCAAGAATCATTCTGGTAAAACAATGAAGAAAAAATCATTTTGCTTCTCTAAACGGTGCCAAAACTCGGTGGTATGAAATTTTAAATTAGCTTCGTTTTGCGCTCCTGGCCTCAGCAGCCGCTACCGGTGTAAGAAGCAGGGACAAGATTTAGGGATGAAGCTCCTCAAGGCGTGCGTCTGTACATTCCATGGGGTTTGTTGTTGGTGATGTATGCGTAGCCACCGGTGGCACATATCCGCTTTAGAGCAGGGATGTGCCACAGGGGATGCGAGATTGGAGACGGCGGTACTGGGAGTGTTCACTAGATGGATGCATGGACGGACGGACAGACAGATAAGCAGACTGATAGACGGATGAACGGACTCACGGATGGACACAAGGATAGACGGACGAACGCATGGATGGACGCATGGAGGTATATTGTATGACCATATGAAACCTACAACGATCCGAAGAACAACATGCATTGACCTAGTATTTGCAAATTTTCCACTGCAACCCATACAGAAACCGCTCACCTTTCATTTCGCGGACCATAATGCCGTCATAATGAAGGGACATCGCAAGCCATCCGTAGTCTCTAAGAACAACTAAAAGTTGCTTTCTCTATATACACACACAGTGTTTCTCATGATGTTTTTACACGATGATGGATTGGGCGTTTGTTTTGCAAACACACGGATGATTCACGGTTTTACCAATGATTCTCTCTGGAGCTTCGCCCACTCGTCATCATTCACCCCATGGATATTCTGTGATTTTTTTGCTTAGAGAAAGCAAAATTAGTGACGCATAATCATGTCGTAGTTTCGACGTACAAGAGAGCCTATTTGCATCGTTAAGATAAGCTGCTCATAGCTGATTTTAAGAGCCGCATGTCGCGGGATCAAATCCCTGCGGCGACGGCTGCATTTTCAATGTAGGTGATAAGGTTGTAGGCCTGTGTGCTCAGATTTAGGTGCACGTTAAAAATCTATGGTGGTTGAAATTTCCGGAGCCCTCCCTTACAGCGTCTCTCAAAACCATATGATGGTTTTGGGACGTCAAACCCCATATATCAATCAATGATTTTAAGAGGTATGAGGGAAGCACCGGCATTAAAGTTATTTGTATCGGACGCATCTGCGTACCTACAGTCTTTTTGTCAGTGTGACAGGCCCCGCGCATGCGTTCAGTATCGAGTCTCGCAAAATATCTCGGATACGCTCATGCTAAGATTCCGCTGCAGCTGCTGGGTCACTTTTTCTCGCGCATTTGCTGCCACCGTGTTATTTACCTTCATGTATTTCTCGGAATAATTTCAGTGCTGCGTTTCATCGAAATGATTGAATTGATGTGTGGTTGGCGTTAAAGGCCTTACTTGTGTTTTTTATTGATTATTTTTATTTTGTCGGCTATCGTTGTACATAAATAGTCTCACATTATTTCTTCAGGTGCTAATTCACAATTATGTACATTTCTTTGTCAAACGGCTTGATGTCGATTGATTGATTGATTGATATGTGCGGTTTAACGTCGCATAACCACCATATGATTATAAGGAACGCCGTTGGGGGGGGCTCCGGAAATTTCGACTGTTTGGGGTTCTTTAACGTATATTCAAATCTGAGCACACAGGCCTACAGCATTTCCGCCTCAATCGGAAATGCAGCCGCTGAAGCCGGGATTCGATCCCGCGACTTGCGGGTCAGCAGCCGAGTACCTTAGCCCCTAAACCACCACGGAGAGGCCAATGGCTTGATGTCAGGAAAAAAATTAAGTGCTCGATGGTATTGTATGCATTCTAATTTTGCACTGCTATATATAACCGCTTATGTATGTGTGTACAACACAAAGGGGTGGCGCTTTGCCAGGCTCTCTTTGCCTTTACGCCAATCCCCTAGGAAAACTGTGTATACGGGTTGTCTTCATCATCATCATCATCATCAGCCTGACTACGTCCACTGCAGGACAAAGGCCTCTCCCATGTTCCGCCAGTTAACCCGGTCCTGTGCTTGCTGCTGCCAATTTATACCCGCAAACTTCTTAATCTCATCTGCCCACCTAGCCTTCTGTCTCCCCCTACCCCGCTTCCCTTCTCTGGGAATCCAGTCAGTTACCCTTAATGACCAGCGGTTATCCTGTCTACGCGCTACATGCCCTGCCCATGTCCATTTCTTCTTCTTGATTTCAGCTATGATATCCTGAACCCCCGTTTGTTCCCTAATCCACTCTGCTCTCTTCTTGTCTCTTAAGGTTACACCTACCATTTTTCTTTCCATTGCTCGCTGCGTCGTCCTCAATTTAAGCTGAACCCTCTTTGTAAGTCTCCAGGTTTCTGCTCCGTAGCTAAGTACCGGCAAGATACAGCTGTTATATACCTTCCTCTTGAGGGATAGTGGCAATCTACCTGTCATAATTTGAGAGTGCTTGCCGAATGTGCTCCACCCCATTCTTATTCTTCTAGTTACTTCAATCTCGTGGTTCGGCTCTGCGGTTATTACCTGCCCTAAGTAGACATAGTCTTTTACAACTTCAAGTGCACTATTACCTATCTCGAAGCGCTGCTCCTTGCCGAGGTTGTTGTACATTACTTTCGTTTTCTGCAGATTAATTTTAAGACCCACCTTTCTGCTCTCCTTGTCTAACTCCGTAATCATGAGTTGCAATTCGTTTCCCGAGTTACTCAGCAATGCAATGTCATCGGCGAAGCGCAGGATACTAGGGTATTCTCCATTGACTCTTATTCCTAACTGTTCCCATTCTAGGCTTCTGAATACCTCCTGTAAGCACGCGGTAAATAGCATTGGGGAAATTGTGTCCCCCTGCCTTACACCCTTCTTGATTGGTATTCTGTTGCTTTCTTTATGAAGCACTATGGTAGCAGTTGATCCCCTGTAGATTTCTTCCAGAATGTTTATATATACTTCATCTACGCCCTGATTCCGCAGTGTTTGCATGACGGCTGATATTTCTACTGAATCAAACGCCTTCTCGTAATCTATGAAGGCTATGTATAGTGGTTGGTTATACTCTGAGCATTTCTCTATTACCTGACTGATAGTATGAATGTGGTCAATTGTTGAGTAGCCTGTTCGAAATCCTGCTTGTTCCTTTGGTTGATTGAATTCTAATGTTTTCTTTACTCTGTTAGCAATTACCTTTGTAAATAGCTTGTATACTACAGAGAGCAAGCTGATCGGCCTGTAATTCTTCAAGTCCTTGTCATCTCCTTTCTTATGTATTAAGATGATGTTAGCGTTCTTCCAAGACTCTGGTACTCTTCCCGTCGGAGACACCACGGGTTGTCTTAAATAAAGATTAATAAAAAACTTTTTTCTGTCACCTTGTGTCATCTAAGACTCATCTTGCAGCATCGTATCTTCAGTATGCTCGTGAGTGCCACTTTAGACCATCACCTCGTAAACTGGTTGTCCTTTCAGTTGATATAGCACCTGAGCGTCAACCTGTAGGTAAACATGACGTGTGAAACCAGTCGCCGCGCCAGCGAGGTGAAGGATATTCATTTATATTACGTGGTCCGCATAGCTAGCTGAGCCCATCAAAAATTGCATTTCGACCATGGCGTTTGTTTTGCAAACGTTGATATCTGCTGTGCTCACAACGGAAGTTAACGTGATGCGGCAATACATCGGACCAGTATTTTACGTAACTCAGGGTTTCGGACTAACTGACTTAATCCTGGTTACTGTTGGGAAGAATCTTCTGCATAGGCTTGGAGTAAACGGGCATCTCAACATTTCTGAAATCGTTTTCTGTGCAGCAATACATATTTTTTTCTATTTTCTGAATATAATAATTGATTGTTTATGGCGGACAGCTTCGTGTAGGTCTTCTTTTGGAGAAAGCAGCATTTCGTGAATTCTCGTGCATTTTATGCACAGACAGACATAACTTTGATGGTAAGCCGCAACGTAGTCACTGATGTCCGAATATCATTTAGAATACTTCGGCGCAAATGCTTCAGCCCCCAAGTCTATACATAGTTGTATTGAAGTTAGAACCACTGAGCATATTTTCATACCACCAATTTTTTGGAGTACGCAAGGAAAACAAACGTCTTGGTGCCCTGTGTCACAATTTCCACAGCAAGTATCCCATTCGGATGGAAGTATGCTGATCCTAAGCCTTATTCTCAAAATTTTTACAAGTTACGGAACTTACCAACTGCTACCATGAAAGATTTGCATCGTGGAACTGAGGAGTAAACCGTATTGCTGAGGAGCGGGCACACAAGGAGCGCAGAAAATGGCGAAAAGTGGCGACGAAGAATGCGTGTCCTTGCTGTGACGTCACTCTACCGTCAAAGTGTTCCTTCTCGGGGCTAATAAGGCTAAGGTACGCATGTGAATTGCCAGCAACGCGGAAACAAGGCATTTATGGGCTGAGATGGTCGCATGTTACGGAGTCGTGGCCACCCTTAAACTGTTGCTTCATTATTGCGACCTTCTCATGATGTTTTGACTGCACACTTCCTTTTCTTTCTTTTTTTCTTTGCTGTTCAGTTTGGACATCTAGTATGCTTTATTTTGTGTGCGTTCAGAACTTAGGAAGATTGAAAGCTGCGACAGGAATTTTCATCACCCTGTTCCCGGTATATACAGCAACAATCTAACACCTGTAGCACACATTTGTGAAGGCCAAGAATACCTGAGAGTGCGTCAACTTTCTGTCGCATTTGGTTTTGAGGTCAGGGATGTGTTTCAATTATATATGAGAACCTGCCGAGTGGTTTGTTCCTCCATTTCTCTCTCTCATTACGCTTCGTTAATCAATACGCCCCAGCCATTACGCTTCGTTAGTCCGGAAGAAAATACTGCCCCGTTGGCACAAGATCCCGTGTGAGCTGCTGTACGTGACATGTGTCCTATTCTACTCTTGCGAAAAAAATAGGGAATAAACAAAATTACACCATCTTCCGCTAAAACGAACAATCTGTGGAGGCGAAACAGAGTGTGCTTATGCTTACATTGTTAGCGGCATTGACGCTGGCGCTCATTGCAGTGTTGCGCAGGAGATAAACCTGGGGAGGCGCCAAGCACGCAGTAATGAACCGGTGTTTCTTACTGGAACATTACAATCACTGCTAATAGACACAGAGAACCACAGTTCACTATCAGTTGACGCGCACACTGTGAATTTTTATTGTTAAATAACGCACTGGAGTAATGTCTCACCGGCACTACCTTGGAGGCCAAGATCCAGCGTCCGTATATACGCAGTGACCAGTGAACGGTTGTGCAGCGCGAGCAGTCAGTTTTTTTTAAATCAAGAAACCCGCTAGCAGACAGACGCTGCCTGCGTCGGCGTTGTGAGGCGAGAGGGGGGGGGGAGCATTAGAGAGAAGAGAGAAAGGGAGGCTATGCGCATACGCCAGGGGGATGTAGAAGCCGTGAGGAGGAATACCTATAGACGAGAGGGGGGGGGATAGTACGAGTTGAGAGAAGGAGCGGACGCGCTAGTGCGCTAAAGTGGTCACGCCGCACACCGGATTGAGCTCGATCGTAACCTGCTTCACATCTAAAAGATCCGTGCCCTTCTATTATAGATAACGCTGTGTGAGAAGAACGACAATGATGAATAAACTTTATTTAATTAGCAGAAAGATCCTACTCTTCTTCTAGGCGAGGTAGGAAGGACCAGCCTAGATGATGGCCATGATACCGTGGGCCTTGCCAGTGTCTTCGGCCTGTCGTGTTGAGCGGGCTTGTGGTGGCGAGTCAGAGCTGAAGAGCGCAGTATTCCAACTACTCCCGTCTGGGAATTCACCTCTGATGGGGGCTTGCGGGCATTCTCATAAAATGTGTCCGAAGTACACCCTCTTAGTACAATATTTACACTTGTCCGAATGAAGTTACGGCACGCAGCGCTTCATCGTTACCAGATTAGGAAACGTATGAGTCTGAAGTAGGTGCCACCCCCTTTGTTCAATGACGAGTGTGTGGGAGAATAAATTTTCTTGTTTAGCCTGTAATACTCCGTAATATCTCTGTAAGTAGTGAAACCACTCATCGTACTCCCAGCTTGACCAAGGCAATCAGGAGGCTCGGTCTATGAGTCCTCGAGCTATCTGGTGTGCAGCCTTATTGTCTGGTGAGGAGGAGCGAGTGGGTGCCCAGACTATATCTATTGTTCGCTGGTCTTTGTTTTCAGCCAATTTGCTAAGAATTATTTGTGATATTCGCCCTCGTGCAAGGTTTCTCACAGCCATCAGGGAGTGGCTAGCGTTTAGTGCAGTCGATGTAGATCTTATAATCTGTGCAAAAGCTGATTCTTTTTTTTATTTTATGCATCTCCTATGTTTTTGAGCACTGACGAGTCGTATGGTTGCAAAAGCACAAACCAGTCAAAGATAAGAGACAACCTCATCGAGGAGGAAACAGAGAAGGGGGGTGAATCTTTTTTCGGATGCTGCTCCGCTTAACATTACTGCAGCTGCCCCCGCCCCCCTACCTTAGGCACTGCGCCGTGCTTCCGACCAGGCTGCAGAAATTAGGTGCCTTTCTCCTCTTCTCACCCCTATGACCACCCCCCATTTCACCTTCTTCCCAACACAGTCATAAAAATAGTTGAACGATTCAGCTCTTGTGCAGTGATCTGTAAGCGGCGCACGCGCCAGTAAATAAAAAAAATGACGAACCAAACGTGGGAAGAAACAATATCGCGAATTCTGTGCCGATTAGCGCACGAGCAAGACGGTGAATGATTGACAGCTTCGAGAGCCTCCGGGTACATCCACTCGCAGCCATTGAAAGTGGGACATGAATGTCCACGTTATCTGAAATTTGGTCCAGACTGCGTAGCATTGCTTTGCCTGTATAACATTGATCATCGTGTGTTCTTGCTCATAGACTACATCCTATGCAGCCGCATGTATATATAAAAAAATAAAGCGATGGTAAGCTCAACCCAGAGCCGTTTTGGGTATGCTCAACAGTTTATCAGCTTTGTACTAAATGAAAAACAAAACGTAACAACGGCGCTAGGGTACAGGTGTCGCTTTCTCCCCTGCAAGAGGCACACAGCCTGTGTATTAGATGCTATGCTTATATACCCCTTGAATGCGAGCAGCATTTTGCATAGTACATAATAATTGTTGTGGTTTAACTTAATTCCTAAAACTACAATATGGTTATGACAGATGCCCTTGTAGAGAGCTTCGGAAATTGAGATCACCTGGGGTTCTTTAACGTGCACCTAAATCTAAGTACACGGTTCTCAAGCAGTTTTGCTGCCACTGAAAATGCAGCTGCTGTGGCCAGGCTTCGATCCTGTGACCTGGTTGGCTGAAGCTTGTACTGAGACTGTGTGAGGCCACCCACCCCACAATTAGGGGTTTTCCTTTTGCTGGTGCGGTTGCTATCGGCGTTACTATAGCCCAGAACAAGTGATGAAAACCATCTTGGCCCGGTCTTTGGTGGACACACCGATGACGTGAACACGTTAAAATACTCGGCTCGTATGCACTAGTTTACGTTAACCACTACGTTAAAACTTAAAGAGACGCTAAAGAGCAACAACGAATTGGTTTAGATCGACGGAATGAACTCTGAAAACTTTAGTGACATCAGTTTCACCGTCAAAGATTTGTTACTAGCGGAAAAAATTAAGGTTGAAGTTTCCTTTTTTAAAATGCGCGCTGAACTTTTCGCACATCGTATCGAAAAGTTCGAAATGTGTCTTTGGTATTTTCGCGACATCCACTCGAATAAATTTTTTAAAACGTCATATGCTAGCTCTATGGCACTCATAGATCACAACGCGCTTCATTTTTACCGAATAGAAGCTACATAGGACCCAGACGGCTTCAAAATTATCTACGTCCCGGTGTTTGGTGCGAGAATCTCCAGGCGTGCTTCCATCTTTATTTTCTTCTCGCGCGTCTTACCGCCTGCCAAGCGTCATGCTGCCGGAAATCGCACTTGACAAATACGCGAAAAATTGGTGTGCCCTTTAGGGTTCCTCTAACACCAACACACTACCTTAACAAAGTGGAGCATGCAAATGATGATTCTTACTGATAACTTAGTGGCCGACATTTAACCAGCACAGCGTTAAGGATTTACCTCCTTTCAACAACGTTGTTGTGCTTTAGCGCACAAATATTTTTTATTTTGTTGCATTTTTGAAAATTTACTGTGCAGGACTTCTCTACCCATCCGTATAGGCCAACGCCAGACCACTCGCCAGAAAAGTGTTCCGCTCGGTAGGAGAAAGGGGTCGGGGGGAGCGTTGTTGCTCAAGGCTCTGACTTTTTGGGAAAAACACCAGTTTTCACCCTTTAATTTAGGTAAAGATCCCCCTCCCCTTTATATTCATCGAAATATCCGGTGGGGAGAGGTGCAGCGGCCGTAGCCCCCATTGCTGCCGGCCTGGTTTACATTTGTCGTACCCCAGGCTAGCGTGGGATACACCCATAATATGTTCCCTTCCTTTTTCTTTTGTGGAACAGCCACTTCCTCCGTCTTCCGCCCACACGCACATAAGGTGAGCGTATTACAACGAACAACAGAACCGGCACAAGGCCATTCTTCCCTCCAGCGTTATCTCCGAAGTGTTATCTCCAGCGTTATCTCCACCGTTATCTCCAGCGTTATCTCCGAAGAACTAACACTTGTGACAAGGGCTAGCACGGAAAATGTGTGGCGGATGACCCAGAATTCACTTTCTCCAGCTAAGAGTCTTCTATAACGCGCCATTATTTTTTAACATTCCGGTTCTTGCATTGACCTTAACGCAACGTCAAGTAACCGGGCATTCTCTCTCATATAGGCAACACGTCTTGATCAACTGCTGCGCCGGGGTGTATATACAGACCGAACGTTCCAGCTCATATGCTAGCCAGAGAATCCGCGCCAGAAGGTCTGCGTACCCTCCCAACTCTCAACCCCAAATCAAATTTAGTATTCCTTTTTTCTCGCGTTGTCAGTCGAGCGTGTCGCCGATATGGAAGGCAGAAATGGGTCCCGACCACTCGAGAGAGCAGGACTAAAAGGAGAAGAGGGATAAAAGAAAAAAAAAAGAAATAAAAAAGAAGATGCTTGTGGGCAAAAACAAAACTACAACCGTCCCACCTTCTCCCGTACACCGCTGCAGGCACCCATCGTGCGATCCACTTCTCCCCGTTATCGCTTCATCTGGATCGACCCTTTCCATTTTCGTCCCTCATTTAAGCTCCGTGACCACGCATCGTAAGTTTTGGCCGTACGCGCTGGTGTTTCTATTCTGTTATCTTCGCAAACTGTCAGGTATAGAAGGAGCGCGGTGGCAAAATCACCACCACCGTATCATCCTACGCGGACGACACGCCGAGTCCACACACTGCGCAAGCAAACACGCGAACGAGGCCCCCGCATAACGTAATCGTCTTCCCTCTTGCCACAGCCTACAGTAATGAGGGAAAGAGATAGAGCGGTGAAGCCTGTAGAGCGAGAGTAAGCGTAGCTCTACACCCGTGCAACACGCTCCCCTTGATCGCTATCCAAAACCAAAAAGACAAGCGCCGATGGCCGTCACGTGACGTCAGGACGCCACGCGACTCGATGCTGCTGGCAGATGGTGCAGCTGCCGACGCTTGAAAACCATTGAATGCGATCACCCCCCCCTCTCCCCTCAACACCCTCAGACCCCGCGGCGGCGGCGGCGGTTGCATGTATTAATGCGGCCGTTCCCCTCCCTGCCCGGTCGTCGCTTTTGAACTGAGTGGCCAGCTAACGGTTCCTCGCGCGTCTACGAGCCCGTATGGCTACGGTGGTTCGTGACACGAGCGCGATCTATGAGAACGCGAGCGCGTAAAAGCAAAAAAAGAAAAAAAAAAGCAAGAGAGAGTGAGAGCAAAGGCGCGGGAAAGGGGACTCCACGCGTTGCTCCCTCCGTCTCTCCTCTGGCATTTTATTTCGTTCATTGCCCTCTCTTCTCTACGCATTGCTGTCAGCAAACAACGATGCCATAACCTGCCCTTTCTCTCTCCCACTCTCGAATGCAACCACCTATAGACAGCAGCCGGGCCGCCCTGGCGTAACAGCTTTCTCCTCTTTTTCAGCGCTCGCGCTTTGGATTACAAAATGTAGCATTCCTCACCGTTTTATTTTTCTGACTTCTCTTTCCCTTTGTGTCTTACTCCTAGTTTAGCTGCCTGTAATTTTCTTTTTCGCTCTCTCTTACCCTGAATCTCACTGCGGTCATCTCAGGCAGGAACAATTGCCCTCTCGCTTCCTTTCAAACTTCACGAGAATCATCACGTTCCCGCTGAGAGCCCTGTTGTTTACTTCCCTCCTGTCTACTCTTCGCAACCGATCCTCCTCCGGAATACCACATGTTCACCTTTTCATTATTATCAATTTATCATTATTCTGATTTTCTCCTCGATTCTGCAACTTTCTTTCCAGTCCATCGGTGGTGAGTTCCCTTTCACTCCCGGGATAAGCACGTAGTTGTGCCAGCCACCTCGTATATGTTGAGCAGAGAGGGGGAGGAGCTGGGTGGAGAGGGGGTGTTGCGTCTGGGATTCGACATGTGGTTCGGTGACGGCGTCGGAGAGAGTCTGCCCTCTCCCACAAACCCCTGCAGCGTGCCCGTATATCAGGATACCGTTGTGCGGGGGAAAAACCGTATGGTTCGAGTTAGTCGCATAACGGCACAATTCGCTCGATCTCTATGGGTCGCCATAACGATTCACTATAGTTAAATGGAAAAACGCCGGCGGGCACCGCCATCTGGCCACAAAAAGCTGAGAAAAACAAAGCTCTCAACAGGGCACCGGCTGGGCGCCGTTAGGCCTACTCAATCGTTGAATGTCATTCAAATATTTCCTGTATTTTTAGCGGATTTTTCATGTTTTTGTGTGTTTCATATATAATTACCTCATATTATATTGTTTTAAAAATGCGGAATTTCAGTATTGGCATACGCAGTGAATAAACACGGAAGCCCAAGCTTTTTCTTGCTGTGAAGAAGTCACAGTTGCTGCTGTTTGAATTCGAAGGCATAATACTGAGTTATAATAATTTTCGGCGGTGTTACAGCGAAAGCTGTTATGAGATAACAACACGGGTCACATGCACGCCTAGTTGTCCGCTGCCACCACCGGTGTCCGTAACCACTTTCGCACGATAGTCAGTGAAGAAAAACCTCCAAGGACGCAATGGAATTGGAACCTAGGTCCCCTGCGTGCCAGCCCATATTCTACTACTGGGCCGCGCCGCTGCTTGGAACCCCTTTGCAAACTGGCTCTAGGCAGGCTTGACGTCGGCAAAGGAATCGCGTGAATATGAGAAATAAAGCGCTATAGAACAGCAAAGGAACAACCAGGAGTCAGATAATGCGAATCGCGCACCAAGTGAGGCATCGAATGCTCCAACCGTTTATAAAATCTTTATCTTGTTTACCTATTAACCGTGGCACATACCCACTGTGGGGGATTGTGGGGATTACAAAAGCTTCTGACACATTTCTTTGTTGTCGCCAGCCACAGCCTACAAAAATTGCACAAAGTACCTTGCAACAGTGCAGCAGGTACCACGCTTCTCAGAAGAGTGACGAAGGATGGCATAGTGAATGCCTACCTACTACATGCACAATGATTAATGGCGTAGTGGGTACCCTGCAAGTGTCCTTGCAATGGCTACCCAAAAAGTGTTAAAAAAAGGCTCTGAAAAGCCGCTCTTTTAGCTTTCGATGTGACACTGCTGCGCGTTGGGTGCAGGCCTGGCGGTCATTGGTGGTAGCGCCACGATATGATTATAAGGCATGCCATAGTGTGGCGAATACGGATTAAGTTTCACAAACTAGAAATCTGTGCGCTTAAATCTAGAAGCAAGGGCGTTTTAGAATGTCTGCGCTATTGAAACGTGGCCGCCATGGGGCTGGTAATGGGGCCCGCACCGTCGAGGATAGCAGTCAGATTCCACAGCTGCTAAGCTATCAAGGCGGGGAAAAAAGGAGGAAAATCGAAATATTGGTAACGCTAACTAAAACTTATGTAAGAATAGAGCAATGCAAGAAAGTATCGGGAAAATTCACTTTCTACTAGGCCAATCCTCTCCATTGGGTATGTGCCATGTCCAGAAGAAAACAACAACACACGAGTATGATATCTTACATGTGATGGTAGTTAATTCAGTAGAAAAACAAGAGTACTTTCATCTTCGACATTGTACACTCCCCATTACTCTCTAAACGCTTGTTGTCACCCTCGCTCTGCGTTCCCATTCTCTTGCTTTCATTATACAAGGCTATGCTACACAAGAAACCTGAAGCCTTACAAAGAGGGTTCAGCCTTAACTAAGGACGACGCAGCGAGCGATGGAAATAAAAATGAGAGGTGTTACCTGAAGAGGCAAGAATAGAACAGAGTGGGTCAGGGAACAAACTGGGGTTAAAAGTGTCATAGATGAAATCACGAAAAACAAATAGACATCGACCAGGCTCGTCTATAGTGCGTATAGGTAGAATAACTACTGTTCATTGAGGATAAGTGACTGGATTCCCAGAGAAGGCAAGCGGGTGAAGGGGAAACGGAAAGTTAAGTGAGAAGAAGGGACTAGGAAGTTTGCTGGTATAAAGTGGGAGCAGCAAGCGCAGGACCGAAATGACTGGCGGAACATGGGAGAGGCCTTTGTGCGGCAGCGGGTGTAGTCAGGCTGATGTTGATGATGCTACACTTTACTCTCTCACCTCCTTTCCTTCCTCCTCAACTTCTACCACCACTTGCTATGACATAACGTACACAACCATGCCATGCTTTACCATTTCCCCTTATTCTGTGTTTCCTTCATGCCATCCAAGTCACTCCTCCTCACACTGACTTCAGGTCCTCACGCCGTTCTCCAAAGATATTCGGCGCTAAAGTTTAAACAGAAGCACGCAGAAAGAGATGACGGGATGGACGCAGCTTTCTGCGTGCGTCTGTTCTATTGAAAAAAAATATTCATGCCCAAATAGTACCTCAACGTGTTTTGTTAAGCAAACTCATCCCCTGGTTATACTACATTATGCATTGCTACACCATGCTGGGAACTGCCTATTACCGGTAGCAACCTTGTCCGCCTCGGTGGATCGGTGCCTAGGGTGCTAGGCTGCTGACCGTGGATTCGATCTGGGCCAAGGAGGTCGCAATTCGATGGAGAAGTAATAGTGGAGACTGGTGTCCTGCGTGATGTCAGTGCGCGTTAAAGAACACTAGGTGGTCAAAATTTCCGGAGCCCTCTGCTATACATCAACTCGGGATGGTATTGGGACGTTAAATCCCAGATAATAAATATTACCAGCAGCAAGAGAGGGTTACGGACTCCGTGAGCCTGTGCCAAACTGTCTGCGCCACCTGCGATACCTACCTACCTACCTTCGACTACAGTTCTGGACCGGATACGGGTTTGATGGATAGTCACTGGTATATATTACTTTTTTTTCACATTAATACTGTTCGTTGTTTTCATGGAAATCGCTTATCTGCGGTATGAGCGTCACACTTTTACTTTGAAAGCAAGAGCAAAGCTACCACTGAGTGACTGAAACACTGTCACTGTGAGCCACTGATTAGATGTGTTTCTTAAGAAATATTGCGATGAACGACAGTTATGCTGACAGCCCGTTCTCTATAGAGAATAACGTAGCCCCGACTACCGAGAACGCGTAGCCTTAAAAAGTCCAAGACTGGAAATATTCGTAGCCTGCGGGAAAATAGCCAGTTCATTAAGACACTGGTCTGAAACACAATGCGGCTAACGGGCTGTGGCGACCACAATGAACTTCTGTAAGGGACAGGACAATGCCGAAGGTAGAAGAGTATAGGGGGAGGCGAGGGGTGCCGAGTAGGTTGCACCTAATGTCAGCTATATCGCCATTTGAAAAAAAAAAAAACTTTCCCATGTTTTACGCATGAGTCATTACAGAAAAGAGCTAGACGGCATTATTACAACATATCGGTACATGTCTGCACATTGCTTGAAATCTTCACTTTGATTCTCAAACATGGAGTTTTGTTTCGCGCTTACGGATATATACATTGATACTGATAGGGGTTCCTCGCGACAAACATACTTTAGACGAGTCCCACCTTGTTTCCTTATAAATATACTTTTTAGAAAAATACGAAATAATATAGGTCGAACACAGCCATGCGGCTGACAGGCTGCGGCTTTGAGACCCCCGCGGTTTAAGGGATAGATGTGCTTTCAGCTGTTGCCGATGACCGCTTACGTAACGGAAATATGGTAAAGAGGCTATCGGGGCCTCGGCCACATGCTCACGTAGACCGCAAACGTTTTGCTAACTGCCCATACGCGCTTCAAGTGACGCATGCCCACCCGGGACTATTGCAACATGCCAACTGGAACTTTGCCAAGCTTAAGCAGTCGCGCTCTTAAAACGCGATGCTATTCCATTGAATGAAGGCGGGATAGCAGCACAGCATACAGAAGCGAAATCTTGTTTGAGATTTGTCTGTGGGATGCCTACGCATCCCGCAGACAACTCTCAGCAGAATCTCTACAGCATTGCAGGTAAGCACAGCACTCGACCTGTTTGTCCTTTGAAAAAAAAAAAAAATCAGCCATACCAATTGCGGATCTCTTCTTTCCACTCGTCAGGCAACAATATATAAAATTTGAAAGAAACTTATGAGGTCGACTTGCCACACTTTGTATGATTTTACGTGGAATCCCGCTTTTACTTGTCTTATTATTCTTGTCTGCTGGCACAAATCGTTCGTTCAATATTCATAAAGCCTCTTACGTGTAGTCAATTTTCTTGAGCAAGAGGACAAGTGCACTCGAGAAAGGCCTCAGATCTATTGTATTGTCCCGTCGTGGTGAGCATTAAAAAAGCGGCAGTCATTCTGATAGAAATGAAACTCGAGAAGCTAAGAGAACAGGAGGGGAGGGGGGGGGGTTGTCTGTGGTATCCCGCTCTTGATTTGGCCCTGCACTTTTGTAAGCACAGGCAAACCTGTACGTGTTTACCTGTACGGGTGGAGGGGAAGAGAACAGGTTGTGGTGTCATTTAACGCGCAGTCGAAGCGAAGTACATGCGCCTTTAGCGTTTTATCTCTATAAATGTGGCCGTCACAGTACTATTTGCACTTAATCTTAGTAGCACGATCCGAGACAATCTCAAAGTTGCAGAAACACTACGGGGCGCTTGCCCCGAATGGTCATAAGTTTTTTGTAACTTGGATCCGATGAGACCGAAATAATAATAAAGAAGAATGCGCGACAGCATAGTTGCACAAACCGTCGCGACACAACGTTGCTGTTCATGATTACCTGACAAGTCGAAAGAGTAAAAAAAGGAAGACTAAAACAGGAAATAAATTTACTGCTATAATAGAAAATATGTTTGTCTGAAGCATTCATGGTAAATATATCTAGATGCACAAGTATAAAGAGGAATTTTTAATAACTGTGGGAATTAAGCATGAAGTATATATCTTCAACTTACTTGTTAAGGTAAGACAATAAAATATCAGTGCCAATGAATGATTTCCTGCAATGGCGCATTGGTGTATTCGTAGAAAAATGGATCATTTGCCTAAACAATGTTTCTCGAATACCTTTTCTAAGATCTTTAAGATGGTGTTTAATTATTATTGTTATGATAATGCAAAGTCAATTTAGTCGCCCCGCCGCGGTGGTCTAGTGGCTAAGGTACTCGGCTGCTGACCCGCAGGTAGCGTGATCGAATCACGGCTGCGGCGGCTGCATTTTCGATGGTGGCGAAAATGCTGTAGGCCCATCTGCTCGCGTTTGTGTGCACGTTGAAGAACCCCGGGTGGTCGAAATTTCCGGAGCCTACCACTACGGCGTCTTTCATAATCGTATAGTGGTTTCGGGACGTTGATTCCCACGTACTAATCAATCATCAAAGTCAGTTTGGTTATTTTACCAAGCTTTGGGCAGAACGTTTGGTGCTGTATTTAATGTTTAAGAAGGGTAAGAGCGCACTGAATACGAATACAAAAAGAAGGACACACACACACACACACACACATAGCGCTACTTTCAACAGTTTATTTTTGTGATCACAAAACTACTTATAGGGCAGAACGATTAGCACAACTACTGCGCAGAAGTAATTGCAACAATACTACGCATCACAACAGACACCATTGAAATCAGATTCTTTCTTCGTCAGCGCCATAGAAGGCATACTAACACACCTGTCAACCAACTTTTCAATCTCTCCTGCCTCTATTATCTCACGTGTAGGCTGATTCCTATTTCTTGACAAAACCCCGCACGTGTCGAACCATTTCAGTGCGCTTTTACCCTTCTTAACATGGAATACCAACATGCCCACCTTTCCACCTTGGTGCTGTATACTAAACGCACGCCCGCATAATGACATATTTGTTTCTGAAATAACTTCAGCAGAGTAAACTCAAGTGAAAATAAAAGTGTAAGTTGTACCAAAATAAAGCACACGATAGAAGCTAGGGAAAAAATAAACTGTTTATTTTGGCTGTACTTTACAAAAGGCATATTGATCTCTCAAGACAACAAAAAACAGTTCAGAGCACTAGTTGACGTATGGGACGCAAGAAGACGAGTGTAAAAAGCACTAGTGGTAACAATCATATTAGTGGCGAAGTTCCTTAAGGCGTGGGTTGTGCGTCTCCTGCATGTAGTAGTCACCTCTCGTTTTAGTTCTTGGATGGTCCGCTAAATGGCGGTGCTTGTATGTGATGAATATATAATGAAAATATGCGAGATGGTGCTACTTAGAGTGCTCACTAGATGAACGGACGAACGGGCTGACATACAGACAGATGAACATGCGTACAGATGGACGAACAGACGACGGACGGACATACATACGGACAGACGGACAGACAGAAACAGTGACAGTACGGATGGATGAACGGACGGAAGCACGGATGCACGGAAGCATGGTTGGACAGAGATGGGGCTATTTGGCTACTAGATGTCTGGGCTACTTGATGGGCTCCTTGATGTCCATACATCAAGTTTTCACTTGATGTACGGACGGACGAATGGACAGACAGACAGACAGAGAGACAGACAGACAGACAGCACGGATGAATGATCGGACGGAAACACGGACGGAAGGAGACAGATGTACGGAAGCATGAACGAATGCAAGCACGGGCGCAAACATGGATGGCAGGATGGATGGACGAACGGGCGCAAGCACGGACCGACAGAATCACGGACGGATGGATGGATGGACGAACGGGCGCAAGCACGGACCGACGGAATCACGGATGGACGGATGGACGCTTCGCCCCACTCATCACTAACTCCGTGGATATGCTCTGATTTTTTTATAATTTCAAGAGCTCTTTCAATAGAAACAGCTGGAAGAAAGCAGCATGGTACGCCAAGATATTGTCTGATAGGTATGTGCATGTTCTACTAAATACATAATCAGTACCGGCGGTGCATGCAGTAGTTGGACGCTGTAGAGCGGTATCGGAGTTTGTGGGGTCGTCGCCACACGCATCGATTACGCGGAGCTTGCAAGGGGCTAAGGGTAAGTGGCATGGCTCGAACACAATTAAACAGGGAAGAAATCTCTAAAACAAAAGGCATGCGGGCATGCACGTGGACGTAGTTTCTGTCGATACGGCGCAAACGCTGTCGTGTTGCTCTGCTTCACCGAAAGCGACGCGCACACCTCACCGCCTGTCTTCACTGGTAGAGTCGGACGAAAAGATGGGATGATGTTGCTGCCCTTAGTTTTATTCGGGTGGCTTGGTGGTACCAGTACTAGCCTCAGCAGCAGAGTTACGTCAGTGCTTTAACGTTTGCCACGGTGTAGTTGTGGCTGCAGTATACTGTATCTTAATATACACGAGGCATCATCGAATGTAACGGAAAAACAGATACCCGTTTTGCGAGACGTATCGCGATATATATATAATAGTCCCAAAGAATAGAGACAGTTCTTCAGATACATATATTTTCGAGACTGCCCAGGTCACACATGATGAGACCGTGTTAACAAAAATGACGCCGTGAACGAGTTCACGATGGCGAAGCAACGACATGTCCTTCAGATGAACACGTGTGTTTAGAAAAAAGTGCTTAATGAGTTAGAGTGCTTGGTACCCTACTACGGAAGAGCAGAAAGCCCTCCCAGTAGAAAACATTGAGTGACTAATGAGAACGTGTGTGTTTAGAAGAAAGATGTAGGACTATTTAGAGTTGGCAGAACTATGAATGAACATTACGCTGTGCCGTTACATAGACGAGGTGAAGCAACCACAACAAAATGACGATCACCATGTTTAGGAAAAATGTTCGATATAAATTTTAGAGTACGATGTACTCTTCTAAGAGAGATCTTTAAGCTCTCCCAGTTTAAGCTGTCCTAGAGCAAACAACGTCGCAACGAATCAATCAGGTTCCTTCACAATATCAGTGCTTAGAAGAAATGTTCATCAATTTAGAGTACGATGTGCTCTACTATAGGAGACCTTTAAGCTGTCCCGATAACAAGGCGAAACTAACGCAACGTCGAAAATAGCAGCAGTGAAAGCGTTTTGAAAAATTGGTTAACGATTTAGAGTATTAGGTACTCTTCTATGAGAGAGCATAAAGCCGTCCCGCGATCCCTCCTTCTATGGTCGGTTACAGCGTAAGAATTAATGCAAGCTCTACCAACAGCGGTCATCGTCCCTGCCAGGCAGAATTCACATATGTGTCTGTTTGTGTGTGTTTAAAAACAGTGGTTATCTTGTGTGTTTAGAAAAAAATGTTGAACGATTTCGAGTACAGTCAGTTATTTACGTGACGTTAGCAAGATTCACGGCTTTCAGCCATAACACTGGTCCGTACAGGATCACACTCGTTTCGCTAGTTAACTGTTGAAAAATTTTACTTCTCGAGAAATTTTATCAAAAATTACGTCTTCACTGTTCTGCAGAACGTTAGTTTTAATAAGAAGTTGTGAATTTTTAATTAAAAATCTGTGTAGTATTCGGATTACCAGCGAAAATGTGCTTAAGGATAGAAAGGAAATCGCCAATCATTGTTCCAATGAACCAATGAATCGCAGGCATGCTGCAGTACTGGTGGTGGAGCACGTATTTATTCCTAAGTTGTAACCGGCTGTAGAAAGATTGTTTAGAAAACGTGGGTAACCATTTAGAGTACTGGGTATTCTACTATGAGAGAGCATAAAGCCATCTCGTGGGCCTCACAACCTAGCACCAAAGATACTTACTTCATGAACATTGAGTCATTAGAAAAAGTGGTAAACAATTTTGAGTAATTGGTACGTACTACACCACGGGAGAGAAAATATTAGCAGATTCCACGTAGTGTAGGAATCGATATTACGCGAAACACGAATGAGAAACATTGATATTTCACTTTAAATTCAGGACAACGTTACGAGGTGGAGGTAAATTATGGCGTACATGACTTCCGTGTCATGATTATCATGTTTCGATGTGTTGTATACCTTCGTCACCCAATCGCGTCACGTGGTACCAAATTTAGTATATGTGGAGCTAGCGAAACGGCCGCGAGCACGCTATGAGCGTGATATGTTGCCATGTTCTTACGTTACACGCTTGTCAGGATTATCATGTTTACACAAGTCATATACCTACGTCATCCATTGACGTCACGTAACACCAAATTTGGTATATGTGGAGCTACCAAAACGGCCGCGAGCGCATTATGAAGGGCCAAATATACTACAACGTAACGTTGACGCGCGTGCACGCTGGACGTAGCGACGCTATGTTAGCAAAACGCGAGCACTCTATAGTCTGACGCCAGGCGCGACCGGCGCGACCAGCGAGTGTAGACGCCGCCCGACGGAAACCGGTGCGAAATGTGACATGCTGCATTTCGCGCCGATGCGTTACCCAGACAGCACTGCGTCTGCATGTTTTCGGGACGGAGGGACGCCGGATGCGCTGAAACGAGCATGCGTCAAAGCAACGCAGCGCGGCGCGCGCCTACGAGTACATGGAAGGACCAGCGCCTGGCGGGGCAACGCTGGTGGGAAGCGACAAAATGAACGCTGGCGCGCACGCGCACCGGGTCACGCCGAATTCTATTGGTACCTTGACTGTGGCATCTGGTGATATTCTCACATGACACGCATCTAATGATTACCTTGTTTGCACCAGTAACATGCTTTCGTCATCCATTCACGTCCCGTAACACCAAATTTGGTATATGTGAAGCTAGCGAAACGGCCACCACCACATCATTAGCGTGGAAAGTAGTCATGTGCTTGCGTAGCACGCATCTCATGATTTTAATGTTTACACCAGTCACATACCTTCGCCATACATTCACGTACCGCAATATCAAATTTAGTATATGTGACGCTAGCTCAACGGCCATGAGCGCCACATGAGCGTGTCTTGTAATCATGTTGTTACATGACACGCATGTCATGATTTTCATGTTAGGGTCTGTCGCTTGCGTTCGCCATGCAATCATGTCACACCATACAGGTTTTGGACCATGCCATGCGAGCGAAACCAAAGCAAGAGCAGCAGGACCATTAAATGTAAATCATGACATTCATGACGTACATGCCATGACTTTCATGTTATGACTAGTCAAATATGCTCGACATACAGACATGTTATGCCATACTAAGTTTGGCATTGATGCCTTTATCTAAACGTCCAGGAGAGCTAAAAGTCGTAGGCGGCTAGATAGATAGATAGATAGATAGATAGATAGATAGATAGATAGATAGATAGATAGATAGATAGATAGATAGATAGATAGATAGATAGATAGATAGATAGATAGATAGATAGATAAGGTGGTCGAAATTTCCGGAGCCCTCCACTATGGCGTCTCTCATAATCATATGGTGGTTTTGGGACGTTAAACCCCACATATCAATCAATCAATAGATAGATAGATAGATAGATAGATAGATAGATAGATAGATAGATAGATAGATAGATAGATAGATAGATAGATAGATAGATAGATACGCTCAAAGCCACCGATGTTCGCTACGAAATGCTTGGCATTTAAAAAGCTGTCTCGTGGCTCACATCGATCGTGACGTAGCAAAGAAAGAACCAAAAATAGAGACTTACGGAGAGGCTTGTACCGGCTTAGACAGGGAAGTTTATTGCAAAGTGGTAACAACATTTCAGGTGAGTACAACTGTCTGGTGTAACAAAATCACTTCAATGGCGTGTACAAACAAGAGAACTTAATAGGCGGAAATGTTGTAGGCCCGTGTGCTCAGATTTGGGTGCACGTTAAAGAACCCCACGTGGTCAAAATTTCCGGAGCCCTCCACTACGGCGTCTCTCATAATCATATGGTGGTTTTGGGACGTTAAACACCACAAATCAATCAATCATCAAACAAGAGAACATAGACGGGATGTAACACACAGCTAAGTCACAAAAACAGTGAGGAGCTGACGTGTCGAATTGGCAAGCCAGCAAGCATCATGTATGTTGTGTTCGGTGTTCGCTAATTCTCTAGTTAATTACACTTAGTGGAGTGATTGTCTCATGGAAAAACGGACATGAGTAACCTAGAACAATGAGACATGTCTTTTTGTGTTCCATGTATGTTGCTTAACCTACCAATGACAATGAGAACTGAGTCTAGAAATTTCATTGTGCCCCGCTGTGGTGGTCTAGTGGCTAAGGCTTTCGGCTGCTGACCCGCAGGTCGCGGGTTCAAATCCCGGCTGCGTCGGCTGCATTTCCGATGGAGGCGGAAATGCTGTCGGCCTGTGTGCTCAGATTTGGGTGCACGTTAAAGAACCCCAGGTGGTCGAAATTTCCGGAGCCCTCCACTACGGCGTCTCTCATAATCATGTGGTGGTTTTGGGACGTTAAAACCCACATGTAAATCTATTAGAAATGTCATTGTGAAGCAGCGCGTTCTCAAGTCCAGAGAAAGCTGTCTAAAACATGTGCGCCCAGTATTAGCGCATCAAATATCGCAATGTATATATTCTAGTGAAAGCGAGAGAGAACAAAGTGACAACGCCTGTTCAATGGCTGCTCTATTCCGGTCTTCTTATTCGTCTGCAAAGCATCGCTCCTTATACTCGGCCATGACTGCGACGTAGCATGGTGAGCTGCCGGATTGTTTGTGGCGGGTGATACTGGCTGCACCTGGGTGGTCATTCTTCCGCCCGCTACAATATGCCTTGCATAAAAGTGGATGACTCAGGCGGCCGAGATAGGCTGCCTCGTTGTGGCCGCAGGTCTAGGCCATGCTGCGACATTGCATATGGAGAGATGACGAAACCATCCCTGGCGGGCGGTCTTCTGTAAGCCTTGGTGGTCGTTTGTGCGTACGCCGGGACTTGTCCTGCTGTACTGTCAAACATTCTAGGACGACTTTGACTGTGTCGTTGTGGCCACAGCACGCTTAGCAACCCATTCTGTTGTTGCTATTTGTAGTGCTGGTCTTCATTCACGTCTGCGTGCTGGGTAGGCATATACTTCCAGAGCAAAGAACGCGTAGAAACAGGGACAATCTGCAGGGCGCGCGGTGACTCGGCGTAGTATCGTCTGCTTTGCTGACACCGCAATCTTTGGTATTGCTTCAGCGGTAACTTAGATATAAGGTGGTATCTGGTGGCAATGTAGCACGTCCGCACCCGCGAACGCCACCATAGCTGCACCCCATGCATGCCGAGATTATTGCAGTCTTCCGAATGCTTCTCACTGGTTTTGTCGAGATGGTTACCGTTCCACCGGTCAGTGACGGATTCCACGGCGGTGAAAGCCTCTTCTTGTTGAAGCGCGCCGCGCTTAGGTGGTGTAACAGCCCGGGGCCAAGATAGAGCACTTGCCATCATCAGCATACTTTCACGCAGGGCCACCGGAATGGCCGATGATGGCTCCGTTGACCTTGGGCGCAGGGCTTCCAAGACGGCCGATACCAGCTACGTCTGCTCGGGGTGTATTGATGACCTCTGTGCTGGCGTTTGTGAGTGAACTATTCGGCCTCTCGGCCAGTGACTGCCGTGAAGCCAGTAAATGTGCGTCGGACTGGACACAAAAGGTGCTGTTGGTATCAGCCGACTCTTCTGGGTGTAGTCTTTGTACTTGGGATATTTGTTCTGGTGTGGTACCGGGAGACAAGCGGTTGAAGCAGGCACCTAGGTAAGCAAGGGAGAAACAGGGAAGCCAGGTCCCCGGGGACCTGGCTTCTCTGTGCTCTCTCTCCCCCCCTCCCCCCCCCCCCAAAAAAAAACATTCGTCCAGCCGGCCGATAACGCCATTGTATAGACGCACAAGTACAATAGCGGCCTGTGCAAAAAAAAAAAAAAACATTCGTCCCGTCGGCCAATAACTCCATAGTGTAGACGCACAAGTACAATGGCGGTGTGTGCATTTAAGCAAATCAAGAAGCAAACGCTATTGAACTAACCAAGAACAGCTACCGAAAAAACTTTATTCTGATAGCATGGTAACGCTTACCGCGAAATTCAGCATCCGGCCCATGAATCAACAGCACAAGAGAAACAACACTCACTCATATTTACGAGGCGTCAGCAAGACCATTGCTTGTAAAGAGAAAAAAACGAGTGACGCAAGAGCCTACTATCACATGCCAGACTATCCTTCGAGGGAGACAGCCGAAGGCACTCTGTACACGGAGAGTGCGGAAAAGCAAACTTTAGTGTGGAATGCGACGGCTTCGCATTAACCTGTCCAACCTTTTTCGCGCATATACGAACCCTACAACCTTTTGTCCGCTGCCTCTGTCTTTGGGCAGGCACCCTCATAGCAGAAACAGTAAACAGCGCAAATGATTTGTACGGTTGAGACACCTACCTGTTGAAAGGGAGTTTATGCGGCTCTCTAGTTATTTGTCTATTGTGCACCGACAGAAGCGTCATTGTTGGTGAACTTGCTCATCGCTGTCGATAGACTAATGCACTCTACTCTCGGAAAAGTAGGCTGACGACTACCGTCGTTATGTAAGTCATTGTACGTGCAGTACCACATTGTTCACGTTTTAGTTTCCGTTGGAAAATAGAAACGTTCCTCGTGTGTGTGGTGGCTGAAACTTCGAGGGATGTATAATAATAGCTCTGGGGTAGAGTGCTCAACACCTACAAGCATTCGCCCGCAACACAGTTTTACCCATTTACCGCAAGTCGGTATGAGAAAGGGCGATGGAAGCAGTGGATTGCCACCGTGCGTTGGAACAGACGAGCCGCTCCGACATTGCGCGAGTTAATGCCTCCTTTTTTGTTCTTCAGCTTTCGTTCTGCCGTATCGGTGCTCGTTGGGTGCACTCGATCGTATTGACACTCGTAAACAACGAAAGTTATTGTAGACTAAGCATGTGTTTGTTTAGTTCAACCGGCGTTCAAGGGCATTTCGCTCGAACGTTCTGTATATACTATTTACAGAAACAGAAATGGGGTAATCGTTCACATCAGAAAGAATAAGCAGTGATTTAGACGGCACATTTGTAATCACAACAAATCTTATATTTACTACGTGGTGCATCTCATAACTGGGCCTTGTTACGATGGTCTGCGTGAAGCAGTACATAAATACCTTTGCGTGTTTTTACTTCTCCTCGTGTCTGTGTTTGCATGCTTACCGCGTTATATCATCAATACCCACCCACTAAAACTTAAAGCTCAGCTTTCCGCTGTAAACATTTTAAGGACATAGTAAGTTTCAAGGTGTGTTCGGCGAAAGTGTGTATGTCCATTGAGATGAGGCCCATTGAGAGGAGCGTCGGTCAGAATGAAAAGCGATGTGCACTCCCATCTTGCATGAGTAGGCAGGCTGGGTAGATTGACGCTACGCTTGCAAAACACGAGCGTACGACGCTACCGACGCGACCGACGAGACCGGCGTAAACCTTTAGACCAGCGGTCGTTGGCACGCCCCGGTGGTAACGTGATTGCTGAGAGAGTTTGAGGGGGAGAGGCCACAACCTGCACCGGGCCAGGGCACCAACGGAGAGACGGGCGTGAACATGAGATATGAAAGGCTCTCGCCTTCATACAAATCGTACTTACGGGACTCCGCAAGGCCCTTAAAAAGTTATAGCGTGTAGGGCACCACGTTCGCGCGCGGTTTCGTTCTGTCATAGACATTACCGCACCAGCTGGGGATAACGTGGGATCGATGTTGAGCCTCATGGTTATGCATTCCATGTTGCTTCATCGGCGCCGAACACTTAGCTTAACCGTTTACTTATTTACTTACTCCTTTATATGCCGGCTGTACTCACTCACTCACTCACTCACTCACTCACTCACTCACTCACTCACTCACTCACTCCTGCATGCAGTTGCCACTGTTGTACCTTCCTATAACTTATTCCCTCACTTTATTTACAAGACTTACCATCTTTCTCACTTACCTAATCATTAGCCTGCCCACTTACATGCTTGTTACATCATCACACGTCTACATACACGTATTGTCACTAGCATCATCTGCTACTATTTTGACCAGCCTACTTTAATACCGTCGTGTAGGGGGGTCCAGGATGGAGGGGGGTCACCGGGGAAAATGAATATATAATGCATATTGCATAGGAGTACCACTAAAGGCCGGTATACTAATCGATAGCGGTCTGCGCGCCCATCGCACGACATCTATGCACAGCCACATGCCATCGTCCACGTGCATTTTTGACAAGAACGCGAGCCATTTGGCTCAGTGCCTCCTGTCTCCTCCTTGCCGTTCTTATTACACGAGCTCATAATGCTATATCGACGTCTGCTGCGGCCCCGTCGTGCCTATACTGCGGTTCACGCGGACACCGGTTAGGGGAAACCCAGCGCTCCCTCGGTCTGCGTAATGCGTCCAGTGCAGCGCAGGCATCCGATTCGATTATTCATTTGCTCCACCCTCCCGCGTTTCGGTGTCGTGTTTGGTGTCGCGTGTGCCGAATGTACGGCGTTGGCTGCGCACTGCTGGGACATACCTTGCGTACCCACTGTTTTATAGCGATTGCCGTGACGTCATCTTGTACTTAAGCACGCTAACCGCGGGACCAAAGGTATTTTGCAACAAAATATTGTGTCACAACTGAAAGTTGAGCAGTTTGCTAGAAATTCATCATAGTGAAGGGAACTAGCGCGAACACTTGAAAACCGAAAAACAAATGAGTGCTAAATAAATAAATAAATCATTGGATAAATAAATAAATAAATACCATTTTATTCTTGTTTGAGCCAGTATTGGCAAGCATATCTTTCAGATGGCACGTATATATCATCTCACAACCTGACAAAGGGCACAAACGTAATCACACGAGTAAAATATTGAATTTTCCTGTTTAACAGTGTGGTTGTTCCAAGTGTCGTATCTTTGAGTCCAGCGTCGGAAGGCTGAGTGTGCCCCTAACCAACATCTACGAATAACTCCAAAGTAGCTATATGTTTCTGTTTTAGAGTGCTCTTAGATTAATTCCTTCCGTGCTGACCAATCCTTTGTTTCTCGCTGTCCACCTCGGTTGTTCAATGTGATCGGCTTCCGTTGGCCCAATGAAAACGCGCGTTACCTATGCGAGACAAGACCGAACGCGTTTCTATCTCCATGGCAAAGCAGGGCTGGAGACGATGCACTGCCGATATATCTGGTATGTGGAGCAATCGAGATGCTGTTCAAGCGAATGCGTTAAACATGAAATTTCGCAGAAGTTCTGGCATCGGTGTCGGCGTCGTTGTTTGAGAGCAAAACATCATCTTGTCCGTCGCCGAGAAATTGAGAAAGATGCAAATAAAATAAACGATTGTTGGTTCGATCGAGTGAGGATCAAACCCGGGCCGTTTTTGTGCCAAGAATGCAGGTGTTCTATACACACAGCCACGCGTCTGCTTGAATATTCAGTGAGAATAACTTCCTCCATTTCGAAATGCGGTGAGAATAACTTGCATGCTTCGCAAACACACGCGTCTTGTACACAGGCTTCACCATTCAACATGTAATATTACAGCATTACATGTAATGTTACAGCGTACGTTGCCGTCGGGCGTCAGAACGTGTGATTATCATAAGGACTTCGCGGATTAAAGCCATTCAATACGTTACCAAAGGCACAGACGTCACTGCCTGTCATTCCCTTGAGAGAACGTATAGGGGCGTAGCAAGCTCGAAAACATTTCACGAGAATAATTGCTCATGATTTGAATCGTGCTAGCAATTACACGGAACACAGCCATATGCGAAAGCTCCACTGACACAAGCCACTTTAAACTTTACATTAAATTTCAGAAATGACATATTCAATATTGTCCTGTGCCATCATACTAACAAAAGTGTGCGCTAAGTACCCATTAGGGACACGACATCGCTGTCACGTTCAACTCTAAAGAAGAAGTTGAAGGATTCCCAAATACTTTTTCTTGTGCTCTCTTTTTATTGGACTTTCATTTTCACGACTAAGTGCTGCATGCCCTGAAATAACGTGTGTATATTCGAACTGACCTTTGTCGAATATTTGTTGGATCTTTGTCGTATAAAGCCGCGGTCATATATTGCTAAACCTTCAGGTTCTCTACCTTTCACGGTGTAATAAAACGAAAATAAATCTAAGCTAATGAACCCGAGAAAACCTGGACAATTGAGAATCATTGCGATAAGGCACGAAACGACAAAATAAGAGGAAAAGAGGCAGTCTAAAGTTCTAAATTGTTGAGATGTACAATTACTTTTGACCTCTGACCAAATTTAGATTAGTTAAGGAACGCATGGGATAACGAAAAGGACCAAACAGTCTTTGTAAGGCCCAATGAGGGTAGGGAAGTTTTTGCTTATAATTCTTTTTTCTTAGGGTGGGGGTGCATACAATATTGTATATCAGTACATTGCGGTGCCTTTCATTCATGACACTTTAGCAAAGAATGTAACTTCCCAAGTAACTTTTGCAGTGATAAGCAATAAAGAACAGAATTGCGGTGCACTCCGAATTAATATAGTGACTTCATGTCGTCTACAATCAGAGTTCAGGGATGTTCTTTATTTAATTATTTCATCCCTGTTGGACTTACCAGTCAATGCGGCTTGGAAACGGGCACATGGTCCCGAACTTTTAAATTAGAAACTTATTAACTAGTCTGTGAATACCATAGGCCAGATAATGAAGACCTTATCTGCAATGTATGTAAGAAAGCAGAGTCACAAAACATGCGCATAGAAAACGGAATGGATCTGAATGGGCCCTGCTTAATAATGCGAAAGTCCGATGCACATGCGTTTACCAGTGGTTTTTTTTTTTTTTTTGACGAGTTCTCCATGTGATGCAGGGTTCTTGTTGCTGATTTGTTTTTCTCCCGGGCTGAGCCTCAGAGAGTTTTGTTAATAAGGACAAAGCCGTTCGGTTTCCAAGAAACACACAAAAAGTTTAATTGAAAAGTAAAAAGGCAAAGATTCCTCACAAAACAAAACACTTAATAAACAGTTGACTGGACATGACGAAACACATCTGTAAACACCCAACAAGAACGTTCAAAGTCAGTAACTAAACCTAACGTTCGAAAGAGGCTGAGTGATGGGAGTAGCGCAAGAGTATCGGTGCAGTCTCACCCACAAGTTGGTTTTCGGCGGTGATGAGAAACCGGAACGCCGTGACTCCTGCGTCAGTGCGTGGGCTGGACGAGGACGAGGGAACGCTGGCTGCTGGCGACACGTCGAAAAGCCCTACCAAATCGTGATGGTTTCGGCTTGAGGAGCGTGGACACGTCGGAGACGGGAGAACGCAGGCTGGTGGCGACGCGTCCGGGAACTAGGGTCGACCTAGTCAAGCAGCTGGGCGCACAGCTCGGGCCCGGAGCCCGACGGCTGTAGCTCGCCTGCCGGAACCGAAGTCCGCAGGCTCTGGAAAGGAGTTCAGGACCGGATGGCCACGGTCCTTTGGAGCGGGAACCCGACAGCAGGAGGCCCCGGCCGGTGGAAGTCCTGTAGGCTCGGGTCCGGAACCCAACGGCCCATCTTCAGCGCCCGGTCCGGTGACGACCTTCCGCTTGCACTGCCTGCCTCGAATTCCCCTTGCTCTGGTCTCCCCAGGCTCCTGCTTCAGCTCTGGCCCACTTGTCTCGTTCTCATTGGAGATACTACTGTTTCGTGGTGTCAAGCCATTGGGCCTTGAAATCTCCGTGTTCGCTGCCCATTGGATGTTTTACCTTTTGTTTACTTCACGTCCTGCCACGCATCCTCGTGCTTGACGCTCTTTAACGTCGTCATTCTTGTTTAAGCAGCACCGCACGTGCACTCTGGTATTTCTCCTTTTGTTTTTTTTTTTCCGTGACGCGCACTTTTCGAAGGCGCGCACTTTGAACGCGCACCACACATCACATACGCCCCCCTTTTATTCAAGTTTTTTTTTTTTAAAAAAAAAACTGCTGATGAGTGCGCGTTCTGCACTACGTCACAATTAAACCACATATTTGCACCACGCAGTTCAACACATCACCGGGCTACAGTTCGCTACATCGTCCAAATGTCCACACTTAAACTTTAGATTCACCCAATTGCATTTAAAAGTTCTGAAACCCGGAATAAACCTTTTTACTACAAAATCGACTATGGACAAAGCTACTTGTGTCCGCATCTAAAAGTCGAAGTCCAGAAAGAGCTACCGGTTTTCTAACCCTACACTCAGGTTATCGCGTCCCAAACCAGACGCACTGCCCTTCTCGCACGTTTCGAAAGTAACTGTGGCAAACATGCTTTTATGCACTTTCGCTGAAACGCGTGTCTGCGCCCCCGCCGGCCACATGAGCGCTTACCGGTCACAGAGGAACAGGGCGCGGTCTCGAGCCGTCGGCGTCGACACGAAACGCACTGAGACACGAATGTCCAAATGCCACAATCTCTCACACAAATGCTTTCTTTTAGTTCACCATCTAATGAACACAAGCTCGGGGTGCCCTCAGCAAGCCCAAACGCTCCGACAAGCGTGTGAGGTTCCTGGATTCTTGAGAAGGGATGCCGTTGTGCTCGGTCATTATACAGCTCATCTTGAGTGGACTTAATTATAGGTTCAAAACCAATCACGTTCTCAGGTTCAAGACCCTGTCTGGCATTCTCCATACCTACTATCGAGCCCACCTCCGATTCGATACTGTTTATTTTGAAGAGTGCTTCAGCACTCCCATCGTGTTTTCTCGGACAAATAGCAGTTACGCTATCCTGTGAACTAGAATCCCCTCTCTCTCTGAGTGAGATATACGTATGGTCTAGGACCATTGACGTGGTGCCTGCTGCTACCTCTGTCGGTACAAAACAATCAGTGGCCACTATATCAGAGCCTTCATGGCCTTCGCTGCCATCTTCCCAATGACGTTCTAGCGCTCCTTCCATGGAGCTATTGAGAGGTAGCCCTACCCCTTCCCGAAATGTGCTCGGCCTCTGAGACGTTCTGATACACACCTCATTCTGAATGGAGCGTCTTTGTTCCCTGCTATCGAAGCTTTGCTCCACAACATTTTCCACAGCTTCTAGGTCGCCCATATCCAGGCGCTCTTCTTCATAGGTGCTTGGCCTCTCAGAGGTCCCCAAGCAGCTAACGGAAGTAATATGTTCCCAGCCAGAGAAGCTTTCCGTCGCTTCAACAAACTCCTCATGACTCCTGCCTTCTTGGCTGTCCACCTCTCTGCCTTCCTCTATCTGAGCTTCTCGCTCCGAAGTAAGGCTGTCGCGAGGTTCGAGGCCAACCTTGCAGGAATCGACTTCCCTCCAGCAAACGCTGCTATCGGAGCAAACATTCACCGCTTGCTCGACCTTCTGCATCGCCAGCTGCCCCCTTTTCGCCATCGCAAGCTCGAGTCGCCGCTCGAAGTCCACCCTCTCTAATTGGAGCTGCTGCTTCAGTATGCGTGTCTGACGCTCTAGCAACACTTTATTTTCACGCGTTACGCGCTCTAGCTCCTCCTTCTTAGCTCTAAGCACCAATTCAAGCTTTTCCTTCGCCGCCTTTCGTTCTGCAGCCCGTTGCTCACGCTCCCTCTCCATCCGCTCCTCGTACCATACTCTAAACTCCGCTCCCGTCAGTCCCATTTTATCCGCCAACTCAATTAACTCCCACGTGTTCGTCATCGTGTTAACCGCGTCAAAAAATCTACTGGAAAAACAAACGACTTTGTCCTGTCGTGGACGCCAATTTGTGATGCAGGGTTCTTGTTGCTGATTTGTTTTTCTCCCGGGCTGAGCCTCAGAGAGTTTTGTTAATAAGGACAAAGCCGTTCGGTTTCCAAGAAACACACAAAAAGTTTAATTGAAAAGTAAAAAGGCAAAGATTCCTCACAAAACAAAACACTTAATAAACAGTTGACTGGACATGACGAAACACATCTGTAAACACCCAACAAGAACGTTCAAAGTCAGTAACTAAACCTAACGTTCGAAAGAGGCTGAGTGATGGGAGTAGCGCAAGAGTATCGGTGCAGTCTCACCCACAAGTTGGTTTTCGGCGGTGATGAGAAACCGGAACGCCGTGACTCCTGCGTCAGTGCGTGGGCTGGACGAGGACGAGGGAACGCTGGCTGCTGGCGACACGTCGAAAAGCCCTACCAAATCGTGATGGTTTCGGCTTGAGGAGCGTGGACACGTCGGAGACGGGAGAACGCAGGCTGGTGGCGACGCGTCCGGGAACTAGGGTCGACCTAGTCAAGCAGCTGGGCGCACAGCTCGGGCCCGGAGCCCGACGGCTGTAGCTCGCCTGCCGGAACCGAAGTCCGCAGGCTCTGGAAAGGAGTTCAGGACCGGATGGCCACGGTCCTTTGGAGCGGGAACCCGACAGCAGGAGGCCCCGGCCGGTGGAAGTCCTGTAGGCTCGGGTCCGGAACCCAACGGCCCATCTTCAGCGCCCGGTCCGGTGACGACCTTCCGCTTGCACTGCCTGCCTCGAATTCCCCTTGCTCTGGTCTCCCCAGGCTCCTGCTTCAGCTCTGGCCCACTTGTCTCGTTCTCATTGGAGATACTACTGTTTCGTGGTGTCAAGCCATTGGGCCTTGAAATCTCCGTGTTCGCTGCCCATTGGATGTTTTACCTTTTGTTTACTTCACGTCCTGCCACGCATCCTCGTGCTTGACGCTCTTTAACGTCGTCATTCTTGTTTAAGCAGCACCGCACGTGCACTCTGGTATTTCTCCTTTTGTTTTTTTTTTTCCGTGATGCGCACTTTTCGAAGGCGCGCACTTTGAACGCGCACCACACATCACACTCCACATCTCAATCATATCTACTGGTCGAGTGTTCCTTTTGCAAATACAAGCAAAACAGAGCGAATGAGAGAGATGCCGCTGAAAAAGAAACAAGATGGTCCTCTGCATAGACTTTATTCTAAAACGCATGCACAGACGTATGATGTGGGAAGTCTCCCAAATTCATTAGTATTCTTTTATTGGCCTAATCATCTTTGTTCCGAAGAGAGATGTGGGCTACCCCACGTTGTTTCCCTGTGCTTTTCTGCTAACAGACACACACACACACACACACACACACACACACACACACACACACACACACACAAACACACACACACAAACACACACACACACACACACACACAAACCGCGCGCGCAAAAATTACATTGGCAGATACAAATGAGTGGTGCGTTACGATTTCAACGCTGGTTGAGGCATCACTGGCAGAAGGCAGGTGAACCGCAGGAAAATGTAGGCGATAGAATGGAATGAAAAAAACTTTATTTAATAAAAAAACTTTATTTATTATTTATGCAGGCGATTTCCTTATCGTAACGCACACGTAGCACAATGCCTAATAACCGAGTATCCTTGCTAGCTATCGACACGTTAGGGCATAGCATTTCGAGTTCGTTAATAGCTTTTAACTCATAAATTGCTGAACACTCAAGTTTGCTTCAAAACAAACAAAGGAGTAGGCACAGTGAGACTGCGGATGACAATTGCACAAGGCGCAGTACACTGCCGCAATCCTGCCACGGCATACGCAAGCATCAAGCAAAAATGTGTTGCTGCCATGTTAGTTGTTGGTGCGTAGCTCGCACGTGTAACAACACAAAAAAGTAATAAAAAAAACAAAAAGGCACAAGGCGAAGTGCCTACTGTGACCAATCAGTTGCAATCAACACCAGTTGGAGTCGGCAATCAATTAGTTGAAATATGTACTCTATCTTGGGGCTTGTTTTTGCACCGCCGCGGTGGTCTAGTGGCTAAGGTACTCCGCTGCTGACCCGCAGGGCGCGGGTTCGAATCCCGGCTGCGGCGGCTGCATTTCCGATGGAGGCGGAAATGTTGTAGGCCCGTGTGCTCAGATTTGGGTGCACGTTAAAGAACCCCAGGTGGTCTAAATTTCCGGAGCCCTCCACTACAGCATCTCTCATAATCATATAGTGGTTTTGGGACGTTAAACCCCACATATCAATCAATCATCAATTGAGGCTTGTTTTTGTTGTGACGGGCTTTTGCTATTGTACTTACGAACTATAAATAACACGAAACACCCAGCTCTCTTGTGCGTCAACACATAACCATGTTAGCTAGCTCTCCATAAAACGGTCGTTAGCGTGCTAAAGTTTCCAAAATACGACGCTAGTAGCGACAGTAGCCTGTGTGACAGTTCAATTCTTTGATAGATGTGACATAGCGCATAAATGTTCTCTCTCGATTTTCTTCAAGTACAAGTAATTCTAAGTATTATGTTCTGCAACTAAATACTACATTGATAAAGATAAGTCGGGTAGATTAGTGTGCACAAGTCTTCCAAACAAGAATTCTCTGAGTGCCATCGTATTACCCTCTGGATTGCTGCGACGACGCGCACGAGTTCGTCAAAATTACAATTGATGTTGGGAGCAAGTGAATTTCTACTCACGCGTGACAGTCAAGAGGTGGGATGCTCCCTCTGCGATAGAATATTCCATACAGCAACCGTCGTTATGCGAAATAAAAGCTTGGGTCGATTGATTGAACGCATGATTCGCATGCGTTTAGTTGACGATTGCGTAGCTGACTTTGTAATAGTAAAGAAATTAGAGGAGTAAATGAAGTCAGAGAACAGGTAGATGGGCTAGTCGGTACTGCATACTTCCCGAGAACTGCCAGCTGAAATTGAAAGACAGTGGACGAAATAATGTGAGCACCTGCCGAGTTGGTCAAGTGGTTGTGGTGCTCTGCGGCTGACACGAAGGTCGCAGGATCGAATCCCTGTCACGATGAACGCGTTCCAAAACGCAAGAGGCGTATGTACCCAGACTTACGGCCACGTTATGAATCCTAAGTGGTCGAAATTTCCGAAGCCTTCCACTGCGGCGTCCTTCGAAATAATATCAAGCTTTTGGGGCTTAAAGCCTCAACAATTATGTTACACAATCCATGAGTGATTGTGGTGTGCGCATGCTGATGTTTATCCTGCTTCTTTCTATTTGCGATTCAAGTTTTCTTCGAACACAGTGACACTCAGATATCCTCTTGCATGCTCTGATTGTGCGCTCATAATATGAACGCAAGTCATACACACATATTCTGCCAAGCCATTGCTCGCTGGCGAGGTGAGTTTCCAAGTTTAAAAGCAGCATATATTAGCACAACTTGCATATAAAACTTTCAACTCACTACTTTAGCCACGATAACATTGATATTGTATACGATACGACCGGAGTACAGAACTTAGAACGGACCTCGCATGTGACTGGTGATCAATTATGTTTGGGGTATAGTGCAGCGAGATAGAGTACCGGAACAATACTGCAAGTGGAGTAGCACAAAGGGCGCCGTAATATGCAGGATTACGTCGCGCTATGCACTATTTTTATTTTAAAAAGCCTGCTCGTGCTTAGTTAAAAGCAAAGGACATTAGCTACAACTACCAAGAGAAAACTGGGCTGGGCAATTGCCTGCAAATTATGCAAGGCTAGATCCGCCAGCTACCTACAACATCCTCAACCTTACAGAACTTAGAGTGACGTGGTAGACTGGTACCTTGCTCTACTTCTCTTATCTTCTTTCCCTGAAAACGTCGAAACGGGGCCTGCAGTGATGTCCTCTGGCTATGGTCAGTACAGCTATCTCCCGTCGCAAGTCGAACAGCGCATCCTGAAATATTTGTTTGTTTCCGTGCATGCTTGTCCAAGCATACATCAATATTTGTGCACGGGGCACAATCAAAATGAGCGAGAGCTTCGTACGACCACCTCAGATATGTACGGCTCACCGACTTTTGCCTCTATCATCCTTCGACCTTCAGTGATATGCTTTGTGGGTATCCCGAGCATGTTAGACGGTCAACAGCTCCGCGGAAGTAAACATCGCCGGACAGGCAACCATGGAGTTAATGAACTCTTCTTGGCGGCTTGTGTTGGTGAGTGCCCACGTTAGTGTAGCCCATTCGTCCGTACTTGTGCACATACCAAGTCACCGTGTCATTTCTCATTACTGTAGTGGTACGAACACTGAGATATAACCTTGCTCTTTTACAATTATTTTCAACCAAACATTTGCTTTAGGTTTCCCAAATATTGGAAAAAATAAAAAAGTAAAACAGGTATAGAATAAACGATTCTCAATCAAATTGAGAGCGTTAATGAATGCATATTGTATTGTGACATAGGTCTGAGTTAGAAAAAATGAACGTTCAAGGCAATTAGTGAACAGGAATTTAATGGGTTCATTGAAAGAGCACATGATATTTTTGTGAGCAGCTGATATCGTAGCTACGCCCGGTGGAGCAGTTGACAACCCAGCGCTTCTTACCATTCACGGTTGTCTAGCGGCTGAGGAACTTGGCTGCTGACCCGCAGATAGCGGGATCGAATCCCGGCGGCAGCGGCCGCTTTTTGATGAAGACGAGGATGTTTGAGACCCTTGTGATTATGTTTAGGTGCACGTTAGAAAACCACAGGTGGTCAAAATTTCCGGAGCCCTCCACTACGGCGTCTCTCACAATCTTATCGTAGTTTTGGGACGTTAAACTCCAACAATTGTTATTATTAGCCGCGCGATTCTGTTTACGTGACCTCTGACAAGCTGTTCCATGGTGCCACAAACACGCAGTTGGAATACAAGGCACGCGAGAATTAGAGTGCGAGTGCACCTGCTGCTCAGCAATATCAACGACTATTGTTACCTTCGATTTCTTTTTCACATTTTCTTATGTATGATAGCCAAGCCAAGCGTGCCGATTCTTAACAATCCACAATTTCCTTCTTTTTATCTATCACTCTCTTTCTCTCTCTGTCTGCACTTTTGCTCCCCAACGGAAAGATAGAGAGAATAAAATGAGGGAAAGGCAGGGAAGTTAACCAGACATTGGTTTGCTCCCTCGCATATGAGAAAAAAAGGAGGGTCTCAACAGCGTGGGCGTGCGGCCTTCTCCTCGGACTTGAAACCTTTCTCTGGTGGTGTGTCATTGTACTGCAGCAATGTAGACATGCCCGTCTACTATCGTCTCCATCTTCCGATTGAAGTGTTTAGCTTCATTGTTGTCATAAAAGTCATACTGACGGAAGTTCGCACATGATGAGCCCTCACGACGTATCACATAGACATGATCATTCTAAAAAAATGCGTGAAGTAAGAATGCTGTTTTGAGGGTGATTTGAGCATCTGCACTTGGAATGGCAGTGCTTAGTGGAAGAATAGTAAAAGGAGTCACATTGACACACAGACGGAAACACCCTATCAACTATAGCGCTTCTATCTGTGGGTAAGTGTGCCTTCTTTTAGACCGTGTCCAATAACACTTCCCTTCCAAGTATGAAATAAGCTGTCGGACTTAAGTTTTAATGAGCTAGCATTATATGGCTTGGTTTTCAGTAATTCCCGCACCGGCGTCGGCGTCGTTGGTTGTGAGAGAGAAATCATCATCTTATGCTTGACGGAAAAAAAAAAACATCGAGAACGCAGTGCAAATAAAAATAAATAAGAAAAATTCTTGGTCACAGAGGAGATCGAACACGGGTAGTTCGCGGGCAAACTGATGTTCTACCGTAGAGCCAGGACACTGCTTGAGGATGCAGTGAAAATACCTTCCTGTGCTTAGAAATGGAGTAAAAATAGCTTTTGCTTTACAAAAACAAGCGTCCTGTATACACGCTTCACAATACGCCATGAAATATTGCAGTATTAAAGCGTAGTAACAACGTACAGGGCCATTAGACGTCAGAACATGTAATTATCATAATGACTTCACGATTTAAAGTTCGTCAATCACTACAAATGGCACACCTGTTTCCTGAAGGCCACGTAGTGGGTGCATAGCAAGTTCAAAAAAAAAAATCATGCACTAGCAAGTTCGTACAGATTTCATGCCCCAAGTGTGGAAGTATGCACTAGGAACAGGATATCGCTATCGCATTCAACTTTTAAAGGCGAAGCTTAAGAGTACGGCAATATTTTTGCTCAATGCTTCATATTCCGTTTACTAGTCGCGAATTGAATAAGTTGGATGCTTGCGTTGTCGGCGCTTCTCGCAGATGAGTCTCATTCTTTACTGCAACGTTCGCTTCTCTTGAATGCGCAAGAACAGATGCGTGAACGTATTTCTGCGTTTTTATTACCTTAGAAGTGTTCACTTTTTTACCTATCTAGAATAACACACACTTGGGCGATCTAGGCTACATTCCTATCTGAAATTTGTGTCTCTTCTAAATGTTTCTACCTTGGTCAGAAGTAGCAGACTCTACATACATTTTTTACAATGAACTTCATTTATTACATTTATCTATACTCTTCTTTCTGCAGTCGTGTGCTGGTACAACGTTGTGGCGGACGCCTCTATTTGCTCCTCTTTCAATGTGCTCGGGAACTCAAGCCTTTCCGGTTTCACAGGGTCCTTAAACACACGACACTGGTTCTTCGTGAGCCTCGCTTCTTTTTCTGCCATGTCACCTAGAACTGATATTTCCAGAAGGAGTTCATTCCAGTAATAGTTGTTTAGACGGGGGCCAAACGGTTGATTAATATGGGTACATCATTCATTGTACTGCGCGTGGTTGGTCATATTTGAATACATCGTTCATTTCAATGATGCAAGTAGCATGTTCCTAAACTCCAACCTGACACAATTTTTAATACAAAAAACGAAAAATTTTCTATTGTGAGCACAAACATCTGTGAGCACAAACATCTGATTCTGGTCGTAGTACTGCTTTTTTCATGCTGCAATAACTTGCCCGATATATCTACGGTGCAGTCCCCGTAGTATCTTGCGTTATTACCGTCAAAACGTTGTGTTGGATGCCTCCACAGTCACACTCTTTCTTTTTAGTCTTCCAAGTAACTTCAACTTTGACATGTCCAAGTCACGAAATATATGTTACTCATATAGTATGTTTATTACGCATATACTCATTGTAATGGCAATCACGTCAGATTATGCTCACGTGATTAATACTACACTTACGAACTATTGCGTTAACAATTAAGGCCAATAAGCACATTATCTTAGTGTTTTTTACGAGAGACGTGCAGGTTCACCCCGTGTTTTACCTAATTTTTTGGTGAAATTACAAACCATGATATGTTACACCTTTAATTTTCTCTCCCTCTTTCGCTCGCTGCCTTGTGTCACTTCGAAAAAGCACGTTATTCTAGCCACACAAGGTAGCATTAGGAGATCAGGAATATAAATCAGTGTTATAATAACGATGCTGTTGCGCATGTATTTACGTATGTTTCTTTGATGCTGCTAAAGCTTGCTTCCACTCTGTATGCTTTGAATTTTTCCTCGCTTCCTCTGCGCCCCTTCCTCTTTTAATGTCACGAGGTGATAAGGACTTGTCATCATTGAAGAAAATTAATACTTACGGGGAGCAGGTAGCGGCTTAATAGAAGTTGACGTGGCAAAATGTAACAGGGGTACAGTTTGCAAAATCTTACCTTTCCTAAGAGCTCCTTGCCTTCATGGGACCACCAGAAGTATAGCCTCTATTTTCTCTTAAAAATTGTGGCGCCAGAGATTGTCACGAATGCGAAAGTGAATTTTATAGACCCTTCTAGTAACAAAAGCCTATGAGGTATCGACTCCACGGCCCATGCGAACATCTATTTTGTTAGCACATGATGCTTATGACCGTTACTGCGCAGGTCGCCAAAAAAACTACGAGAGGTTGGTAAGTTTAATTGGTTGCGGCAAGTTGTCTATTCGTCTTTTCGGTCGGTGTTAACATAGCAATAGCACCAGCACGTGTTGCTTCACAAGAAAATTCCGGTTACTTCAATTATCACTCTATCACAGAAGCAGAAAACTTTTTTTTTATGTTTTTGGTGGGGCAAGAGATAGACGAACTTCTTTTTCCGCTTTCTGGTAAAAGCAAAAGCAACAACTAAGTTCTAGAACTATGTGTGCAGGTTAAAAGATAATGTATTTGAATTATTTAGCCAGGTAAAGAGCAGAAAAGTGTTGAATATGAGCGGGCTACTCGCTAAGGCACAAAACCGGAAGCCGCCCAGCACCTGTGTTTGTAAACAGCGAAAAAGTCTATACTAGGCGGGAGCTTTGTTTTTTTTTCTTTTGCGGAACGTGTGCATCCGAAGCAATTGTTGATGTGTGTTTCTCGAGAATAAGAACGAGTACGAAAGATGCGTTGTCCAAGAGAATTGAATGTTACGTGTAACTCAAGTCAGTTTCTTATTCGAACATTTATTTCTTTCCTCGCAGCTATATATATATTGATTTTAGTTGTTGTTTTTTAAATATTACTAGGTTATAGTGGTAATGTTTAATGGCTGAACTATTCATTTTTCAACCCTATTCTTGAGCAAGTGAACCCATTTCTTGAGCAAGGTACCGGCATATTCATGGCCTATGCTCCGAAGTGGGTTGCGCCAAGTATCTGAGGAACAAGAACAACTGAAAGCGAGATGCACAAGACGACCGAACTCACCGGTAGGAAGTCGCTGCTCCCTCACGTGGCCTCAGCCTGCGTGTGAACGTTGGCGTGCTTGCGGAGGTAGGCGAGCCTGCGGAACCTCTTGGGACAGACGGGGCACGCGTACGGTCCCAGCGCCTCTTCGTCGGACCCGGAGGTGCCTTGCTGCTTGCAGTCGGCCGACGGTGACGCGCTGCCTCCCGTCTCGTTCCGGGGCCGGTGCCAGCGGCGATGCGACGCCAGGTTTGCGGGGCAGTTGAACAGCTTGGCGCAGTCGGGACACCGGTACTCGAGGTGCACGATGCGCGAGCACCGGTGCTGGGCGAGCCCGAACGCGTCGCCGAACCGCTGCCGGCACAGGCGGCACACGTAGGCGCCGATCTTGTTCTCGATCTTGGCCAGCTCGGCGCGCGCTTCCTCGCTCACCACGACGGGATTCAGCGCGGCCGGAATGTCGTAGTCAAGCTCTTCGTCGAGTTCTAAGTCGTCCTCGTCGCTATAAGGTCGAATGAAAGTGCCGGATACTGGAGACAGTGTGTCCTCGTCGAAGAGGAGACGGCGCACGGCGGACTTTGCGGCACCGTTCACAGTTCCATGCCCGCCGTTGCTTCCCCCGCTGGCTCGGTTGTTGTGCGGCGAAGGCGAAGCGCTGGAGGTGCGCTTGTGAGGAGCGCCCGTGCTGGCGCTCTTCCGTGGAGGACTTCCGTGTAAGAGAGGCGGTGGCCCCGCGGGAGACAACTTCTTCCTCTTGGCCGCATCCTGGGAAGACGGAGGCGTAGACGCGTGGTCCGGCTGCAGCAGAGCGGTGGCCCGGAGGAGCAGCGACTCGCAGCTCTTGACGACCGCTGCTGGCGGCGAGGAGGCGAACCGGACGGCGTCGGGATCATCCGAGGAAGAGGACGAGTCAGAGCGGTTGTCCTCACCGTCCGAGTTGTGGCGGGTGTACCTCTGGAGAAGGAAGCCCCGGGGCATGTTGCTTCCGCGCTTCGCTGTCGTCAAGGTCTCAAAAATAAGGAGGTGACAAGGATTCACACTCGAATTTGTTTCGTCTTCTAGAGGACTGGAATGTTTGTACCACAGTCTCAACCATCACCACGAGGCATCATTTTGAATTAAATACTGCCTGCACCATATTGTTCGCACAGGAACAAACTCGACAGCAACAACTTTCCTCGTCAATCTGGGCGTCGTATAACTGTGTTGTCAAGAATTCCTCGCCGGGAACTGTGTCGTGCGCTGATGTGGACCCTCGTCGTTTTCAAGCGAACGTCTCACGTACTCGGAAGTACCGTCCTCCTACAGAACTCGCAAATTTCGAGCACTACGTGCTCGTCGGTGTTTGAACCCTCGCGGTCGTCGGCAGGGTGGGCGCTGCAAGCGGCGGCCCGTCGCGGCTGACGCGCGTGAGTGAACGGGGCACTCACCGCCGGCTCTTTTTCGAATAAGGGAGGCGCGGTGCCGCCAAGCGACCGCCAGGCGTCGTTGCCGTCGATAGCGTCGCGCCATCCTCCTCTCCCAATCGTGAAACAATAACGGAGGAGGTGGGGATCTAACGGTGCTGAAGGGGGAGGCGGGGGAGAGGCGGTTTGAACCCCAGCGTCTCCCCGCTCCACTGATGCCAGCTGTTCGTCGCCACCCGCTGGGATCCCGACTGGCGAGTATGACCTGGCGGTGCCGGTTGGACAACGCGGGGAATGCACGTGGGGTCGGGTAGGGGAGATGAAGCGTGCCGCCTGCTTGCGTTCTATAATTTTACGGCCTGTCAAACGCGCTCTGACCTAACTGAAGGTATTCATTAATCTATTTATTGTTCGAGACCATGGGCGCGCATACGCGTGTGGTTGATGGCATTTTTGCTATACCGCAATAATACCCATAAGGGCTCGTATCTCAGTTCACAAGCGTTCGCGTCTGAATGTATATGCACTTGCGTTCGTACATTCACGCACGCGCAACACCTTGAACATCGTAGCAGCAAAAAACGAAGAAAATATGTGCATTAAGATTTCTTCTCTCAAAGCTTAGCAATGTGGGAATGCTTCAGTCCATGGGAAGAAAGTGTGCACGCATTTACTTGAAGTCCATGGGCATGTCAAGGTGTCGTGAATTATTTCGCGGCGCGACTAGTCCTTAAGCATTTTTTCTCTACATACATACATACATACATACATACATACATACATACATACATACATACATACATACATACATACATACATACATACATACATACATACATACATACATACATACTTACATGCATACATACATACATACATACATATATACATGCATAGAGCATGTGGATTTGGATGTGTACGTAGCGTATCTGACAAGCTAAACGTAAAGAATAAAAGAATACATGAGGACATGTAGGTGCTCAGAAGGTAAAAGGTTTTAGTACAACTGATAACTTCACTTGGTCATCGGTGTACATAATACTTCACAAGTCGCTTCATCTGCCAGCCTAACACATGGTGGCTTTGTAGTAACTGGTACCTTCTTAAAAGGTCACTTACGTCCGACGTATGTCATTATTCATCATGTATATTTGTTGTAGTTTATGAAGTTTACGATCAGGAGCTGCTCGCAGAAAAGTTAGTCCATCTACAGCAGCAGCAAGCTACCTTTGAGGTGAAAGCTTGAGTTGCATGTAGCTGACACTGAAGGAGCCGAACAAACAAATCAAAAGAAAAGGGTAGTGTCTTTGCAGGAAGGGATAACGAAAATTGGCCAATCGACAATAATGTGCGAAACTGGATAAGTTTCTCACGAAACTTTTGTTAAAATATGTCATAGCGTCAATATAGGGGATGCCAACGGGAGGCAATCTTTCTTTGTTCCTCTCTAAATCCATTTTACGGGAAACTGCCTCGTGGGGAACCACGAAATGCCGCGCCGTAGGGCGCTGAAGCACAGACAGTTCATCGCTAATTTAGCGAATTTTGTTTGAATGGACGAGAAATTTCAAATTTGGCTCTCTTTCAGGACACGCAAGTTTAACAGACAAGACCACAAAAACAGGATGCTGAGCGAGTCGGTGAGCGAGTCAGTGAGAGACCGTTGCCGCTTGACGTTCAGCAAAGCGGTAATCGGTGGATTGAACAATACTTTATGTAAAAGTCACGTTTTATTGGGTTTTAATGGTTGAACACGAGAATTTTTGCATCGTTATGTGCCTTTCTGTGTGTAAAACTTGTGATCACTCTTTAGGGGTCTTCTTTTTGTCGGTGACGCCAAAAGAGATGTCATGCGCATGGGCATGTGTAAAAATACTTGTTTTGTATATATTAGGAATAAATTGTGGTATGTACTGCATTCCAAGCACACATCATACGGACATACAACTAATATTATTGTATCCGGAGGAATTGCCGACATGATCCCCTAACAAGGGGCCGTTGCAACGAATAGCTGCGCTCTCATAGAGCACACTAGGCCATGAAGTTCGTTTTGCAGGGGTGCTGTAGTGAGGCACTACGAGAAAGTTTTTACTACCTGGTGTTATTTGACGTGCGGTGAAAAGACGACGCAAGAGCGTTTCCTTTGTAATGAGTTGCGACACGGCGTCCTCATTTTGTGACACGACTTACTTTTTTTTTGTTTCTGCAGAGTATTGGCAACGAACAGAACACAACGACTGAGCTAATGGTGATATAAGCATTTCTGTTACCAAAGGTTCCATATTATTGCTGCCGGATCAAATGTTTTGCTAGAGGAAACATGCTCTAACTCTATAGTCTGACGAAAGGCGTGACCTACATGACTGACGTCCGTGCTACGTGCCACTGTACCACAGCTGGTAGTGTACGGACGGACATGAGTATAAGTGTATGAGTCTGCTCTGTGTACGCATCATTACATTAGAAATGGCTGGCAGACTGCATCCGCAGCAGCTCTGCAAACGCGGGCTACTTGTCATTTGCAACGGCACACTGTAAAGAGGTGGCCATAGCTACCTCGAATGACACTTCTAAAATTATAATATCAGACAGCAAAGGAGCTAACCGAAATTTTCTACTAGGAAAGATCTCACTACTAGCAGCCGAAAATTCTAAATCTTGTTCGTAGTGAACGTAGCGGTAAATGGCACGAAATCGGGTATGACATGCGTAACATCTGGTGTCTCCCAAGGCTAAGTCTTGGGCCCCTTGCTGTTTTAACTATTGGGAAATTATCTTTTCGACTCCATCGCTTCTTCCGTTAGATTGTTTGCTGATGATCCAATAATATATAGGAAAGTAACAAGCATCGATAATACCGTTATTTTACAGGCTGTTTTAACAAAAATAGAAAACTGACGTCGTGAATCACATATGCAATAAACGTGCAAAAAACTGTTCACACGCGTTTCACAAAACAAAAAAAAAACGTATGGCACTGACACTTTATAGTCTGTCTAGTTCTTCATTGCAAACTGTTTCTGAGTATAAGTACCCGGGCGTATTCCTTACATCATCCATGCGTTGTCACAGGCACGTCAATTTCGTTACAGCAAAGGCATGTGAGGTGTTGGGTTTTTGCAGCGTAACACAGAGCTGTTTTCTGAGCAGGCCCGCGATATCCTTTACAAGAGTTACGCCATAACAACGATAGAGTAAGGTTGCAATGTGTGGGGCCCTCCAGCAAATGCCAATTGTGACAAGCTTGAACGAGTTCAGAACATGGGTGCACGGTACGTTATCGGTTGATATGGAAGAAGCCTTAGCATACTTCTACAAAGGAAGCTATAAAATGGCAACTTCTAGAAAAAACAAGGCAATATTTTTCACTTCAAGCTTTTTCACAATATTGCCACGTTCCTTTCTTCCACTTTTCTTATGGCCCCGTTACACTGTACGTAATTCTCAGGGCAAACCGCACGTTCAGTGTTCGGGAGGTTTCGGACTTGCAGTAGATTATTTCATTAAGATTACGCCCACTCCGCGAACATTACAGATTATTCTGGAACCCACGTCGCCGCTAGGGATAACGCTAGAACGTTTGATGGCAAGTGTATAAACGCCAACGGGCTTCGCCACTTCTCAGTTGATCGGCGGTTGACGCTCCGTTCCCCGCTATCAGTGCAAGACTTTCCGTTCCGTTCGCCCAAATAAACAGTTAATTATTCAACCCGCAGTCTGCTCCATTCGTTCACTTCACGACTGCACGACAATATATATCATGGTCACATTGAAAAAGACCGTAAGCAGTACATTCTACAATTTCATTATATATCAGGACAAATAGATGAGCTGAAGGTTAGAGAATATAGCTACAGGACCAATCTTTTATTGCGATACCCATTCTATGGGCACTCTCGGTTCGAGTTTGCCACCGGCGTCAGCATCGACGTCACTCACCGTATATGTATACGTATCTATATGTATGAAAAGGCCAGAAAGCAAGAAAAAGCAAAAAAGAGATTCCAGCGTGCGGAATCGAACGTGGGTCCTTTGAATTGTGAGTGTGAGGCGTGAACTACTGCGCCGTCAAAGAGCACATCATTGCATGATCAAACGGCAAGCTATTGATATCTACCAATTACTGCTGCTTATGGGCATCTCGGGGAGGGTGGATAGTGCTTTTAGCTTTACCAGCAAGATGGAGCAATGAGTGCGCATCGTCACATCACGCTACGGCACGTGCTCTATTCTCCCATGCGTACTTTGCCCCGTTTGAGGGGAGCGGTGCTCCCTCGCACACCGGCCCTTATCTCGCGGTGAGGAGGAGGAGAGGATCATGCGTCTTGGCTGGCCACGGGCTTTCTGTTCTGGAACGATTCTGTTGTAGTTACCGGGCGCACAAAGGTCACTGCAATCATTGCACTCTCCGTTTTCAAAAAGCGCGCGCTTTTCAGACACAGCGAAGTAGTCACTGAGACACTTATTAGCGTGAATCTGTACCTCTGAGTAAGTTTCGTGCGTCATTTGTGCGTGAGAAACGTGGCGCACGTTTTGATCTGCTTTCCATCCTGTGCGTGACCTTCCAATTTCATGCCGCGTTTAATGTTTCGCCTTTGCAGTGAACCTGTGCCTTTTTAAAAGTACTTTTTCCTTGAAACAGTTTCTGAATGGAATCACCTGCCTACTAACACGGTCAACAAGCTAGATAACGAAGCTTTTGTGGCCGCTCTTTGATATCTCATTCTGCTGCAGCTGCAGTGGAATTTCATGCAATTTTAAGTTCTTATCACATAGTTTTTGTATTTTTCGTGTTTGTACGATGCAATTTCATGTGTGTTCTTTCTCTCTGCGTCTTAAGTAAATTATCTTTATGTCATTTATATTTATTCACAACTGTGTACGCCAATATTTCTTCATAGCAATCATGGTTCAAATACTTTTTTTTCTTTCTCCGCCAACGTTCTTGAAATTTATGATATATGAATCCTCTGTGTAACCGCCCCCCCCCCACCCACACACTGTAATGCCTGAATATTAATGTGGGTATGAGTGTATCTAAATGAAAGAGAGTGCCACTAAGTCAGATAGAGTATAATTTTGGTGAGGTGGAATTCAATTGATTCCTAAGCGCAAAATATATTTCTTGAGGGTTTTCGACTGAACCCCACATTTCTTAGGGTTTATTTTTGGTTGTAAAGCTCCATAGTAATGAAGTCAGTTTTCATTCAATTCTGTCAGCTCCCACAATAACCGAAATAGAGCGTTATCTGCATACTTGCAGATGTCGCAGACCACGCATGTATTCGTTACAACCACTTCGGCTGCTAGGGTAAGCCATGTGCCGATGGCTTACCGATACATGGACGCGCATAACCGACCATGCCCAACGGACATCCCAATGGCAGCGGCTGCCATCCCACGGCATGGAAACCTGGCGTCCCGAAGCGCCGCTGTTCACATTGCATCACGTGCAGAACCTATGGCTCGAGCCATCCGGCGTTGCAGCCGGCGGGGCAGCGCATGCCCGGCGCTTATCATCCAGCACCTACAAACGCACGCACACTCACCAACACCGCCTGTGGGAAAAACGGTCGTCGGCACGTCGTCCAGTGCCCACCCCTCCTGGTCGCTCCTCCTCTCTCCGCCATCCTGGACGGAAGCGAAAGCACCCCGGGGCTGTTTGAGCAGGCAGATTGAGAGAGTGCGGGCTCTCGCCACGCGTGTACCACCACACCGCAGGGATGGGGCGTACAAATGGAGATTAATAAGGACCGCCCCGAACCTTGTGCTGTAATGCCTGGGATGCTTGCGGTTCTTCCCTCCTGTTTTTATCAACCGTTCATCCGCGTGTTTTTCTACACTCCTGAGCAAGATATAACGAAGTAGGTATATCTCCCGCGTCTAATTACTAAGCTGTAATTGCTTCAACCTCTCCTCCCGCGAGGGCCTCTTCTTTACCACTGTTCTTTTTTTCTGCCCCCTTTTAATTTTACTCCCCTCTCGCATTATCTTCCAGCTATGTAGCCATTCCCTTTCTTTCTTTCTTTCTTTCTTTCTTTCTTTCTTTCTTTCTTTCTTTCTTTCTTTCTTTCTTTCTTTCTTTCTTTCTTTCTTTCTTTCTTTCTTTCTGGTACGAGGTATAACAGGGTTCAGTGATGTTCCCTTCGGTTACTCGTCGACAGCTGCATCTGACGGCCCTCACGCGTTCCAAGGGACATGGCTCGCGGTATACCGACCACATGCCACGGCGGCCGCCGCCATGAACCAAATCGCCGTCTAATTGAACAGCTGCGGCGGCAGAGGATCCTTACCGGCGCAACCCGTTGTGGACATCGTGCACCACTGTTTCACACGCAAAAAAGAGAGAAGGAATAAAAAAAGGAAAGTGAAACAAAACAACTAAAGCAACGAAAGACAACAAGGTAGTTATTTGTAAAGTTTTTTTTATGCTTTCCATTCTCCATGGATTGTGATACTGGTCTTGTTGTTGCCCAGGAAGTAGAGTAAGGTAGGGTAAAATGAAGCACGGGGCAAAACATGACATTTTGATTCAGCTGGCCTCTGTAGCTAACACAAAACTACTTTTTGTTTCTCTTTTTTAGCGATAAGTGCTGGTCCTTGTCTGCCTTTTTACGGGTAAAAGTTGATGATTGCTTACAACGTTGGTTCAGCAAAAATTACGTGGCTGGCGTCAGTGTTCGTGACTCATCAAAAAGGTGCGAAATTCCCTCGCCAAAATTTTCGAATACCTGAAAAAAGCTACTCCTGTGTCAGTACAGCAATGTAAGTATTTATTTTATTACCTTAGACTACGAGCTTCATAACACGAAAAGCTTAGTTTGTTCGGTGCGCGGAAACAAAGCGAAAACTTTTCGAATTCTGGCATGGGATAGCGGCAAAACACGACCAAAAGGCATTCAATCGCCTTGAAGAGTGTCTTAACGATTTAACCATTGACTCACGTTCAATATATATCACATTTATTTGTTAATGAGGGTTTATAAAAACAATCAAAATTATATAAATATTCTTGGGGGAAAATGGTATAAAAATTGGCAGCATATCCACGGAGTGAATGATGGAGAGGGGGGCGAAGCAGTCGTCCGTCCATTCGTTCTTGCGTCCGTCCGTCTATGCGTCCGTCTGTGTGACCGTACATGTGTCCATCCACCCGTCCGTGCGTGCGTCTGTTCGTGCGTCCGTCCCTGTGTTCGTCCATGCATCCGCCCCTGCGTCCTTTCATGCGTCCATCCAGGCATCTGTCTTTGTGTCCATTCGTCTATCTATTCAACACTCCAAGTACCACAATCTCGCATCTTTTCATCATATATTCTTTATATACAAGCACCGCCATCCAGCGGACAATCCAAGGACTAAACTAGAAGTGGCACACGCACACTTTCTTACGGCTTGGGCTTCAAGTCTACTTCCCAACTTTAACCACCTCGAGTTCATGGTATATACTAGTTCGCTGTATTCATGGCACTGCGGCCCAACGGTCGCTGAAGCTTTTTAAACCATGGAGGTTACACCCAGCGAGTATAACGTAGCAACGCTTTCTTGTCAGATAGTCCTCAATGTACATGTCAATGGCTGCTAATGCGGATCGCAGCGTGCGCGTTAACTAAAAGCCTAATGCTCCTGTCTTTTATTCCCCATTAGCAGCCATTGGCATGTACATTAAGCACAATTTTTTATTGTTCACCAACGCACGGAAAAGATCTCTCATCGGCACCACCTGGGAGGTCAAAATGTTATACTTGTTACACACTACAACGGCTACGAGGGAGGAACGGGTGCCGCTATAAGGAGCTTCGCCCCTAAAAACAATGATTGCCGCTTAGGATATGACTCTCCCCATTCGAACTGTATCGAGGTCTTTCCGTGCTTCGAAGAATACTTTTAAGAATCGCATAAAAAGTGGCGGAATATTCAAGTCAAATGATTAAAAAAACGTCTTCATATTGAGCTTTAGTGAGATTTCTCTATTAGCCTAACTGAAAAAAAAAAGTGCTCAAAGTATGATGATAGCATAGTTTTAAGTTCATTGCCCCAGAAAGCCTGGCCAACGAAATTATAGGCCATGAAGCGCCTGACTAGTTCTGCATCAAACCATCAAAATGAGATGAAGAAGACACGTCAAACGATATCTAGCCTTTAATTCTTGCATAATCCAATAAGGTGCAAGCGTTCAACGAAAGACAACATCAGCGCAAAAAAAGACTGGTGTTGTTTGATCCGCAAGGAGGCTCAGAGAAACACAACACCTCATTCTGTCTAGATTCAATGCGTGGATTCCAAGGATTAGGGTTCCTAATATTCCACAGAGTGATTGTGAAGACTTTCTGCTGCAAAAAAATTCGGCAGATCCACCTACGTACCTGGGAATTGATGTTATGCGAAGCATGTGAAGGGGAGGTACCGTGTTGCATTTATTTATTGATCAACATGTCATGAATTGACGCTAAATATATGTACAAATGTCGCACGCACAGAATATGTTGAAAGTTGCAGATGTTTATATAACAAGCTGTTTGCACTTGCGCAACGATGCCAACTGGAACATGCATATTAGCAACACTAGAAGCTCATATGAAGCCCTGATGCTCGCGAGAATGCTGGCCATTGACACTCACATAAATCAAGTTCAGCGCATGGCAACTAAACATAGTTGACGTAAACCCGACGTGACGGCTGTATCAAAGGAGTACATACGTAATGTTTATAAAATTAAGTAGGCAGCACTGCAACCACTATCGACGTTTCACGAAGATTAGCGTCTATTTGGAAAATACATAGTTCCGAGACATGTTGTAGCTCTGTGGTAGGGTGCTTGACGCAGAATGCTTGGGTTTGATTCCAGCTGGGACCCTGGCATTTATTCTTTAAATTCGTCGGGTCGACGCTACCGATGTCGGGTATTTCTTAGCAGTCGCGTGTTAAAATTTCCCATGTGTGTTCTCGTCGTTCCTCGGTAGATGCTGAAGGTGTTTACCACCTGTGGTACATACAGTCATATCAGAGGCACATACTCGCCCGTGAGTATGTGCCACTGTCTGGCAGAAAGTGTTTGGGGACGTACGCGACGGGATGGTGACAGTATTCATGTTTTGACCAGCGCGTCATATTCGTCAAACCATCTTACCTTCCCATGCTAATTTTGGTTCACGCCAAGTCAAAGAGGGTAATCACGAGAGCACCCAAACGTAAGCGGCTAGATAGATAGATAGATACGCTCAAAGTCGCCGAAGTTCGCTAAGTGCTTCGATTTCAAAACTGAAAGAATGAATTTTTTCTCACTGTCTCGTTTTGCCGCATGCAGCGTCTCGTTTTGCCCCACGCAGCATCTTGTTTTGGCCCTGCAAGTTTGGGCAAAACAAGACATATGGAGCATTTTTTCTTTCTTACTTTTAAAATAATTTTTTAAACGATGCAAACATGGCAATATTTATATACCACATACCTTTACCCTAAATGAAAGTTTCTGCATTGACGTTTATTTCTAAGAAGTGAAATAAAAATAGATATTTACTATTTTAAATTGTCACATTTTACCCTACCCTACCCTACTTCACTTGTTACGTGCGCAATTGCTTTTCCCTTAATATGGCTGTTTTACTAACTCAATTATCAGTGAGTGATTTAATGAATGATTGAAAACTCTCCATTGGGCTTGAGAACTTGGCAAGCCCAGGTGAAAGTTGTCATTCAAAAAAACAACAACAACAACAACAACAACAACAACAACAACAACAACAACAACAATAATAATAATAATAATAATAATAATAATAATAATAATAATATAGCAATAGGAAGAAAACGCAGAGGTAGAAAAAAGATTTAAACAAGAAAACAAGAAATCAAGAGCGATAGAGTGAGGGGATTTCTCATCAGTAGATTGGAGCACGCTTAAGATATCGGTTATCTGCTTTGTCCTGCGGTTTCTTTTCTCAGGTTCTCCGTCTTTATATATACTTTCACACAATACGACATGTCGTCTGCGCGATACATATGGGTTGACACTGCGTTCGCCTGGGACTTGAGTGCCTGTAGCAAGGACATCACTGACTACATCCTAAATGTTGTATCGTAAACGTATGCGAAGGTGTGTAATGGACTAGTGGTACCAAGCCAACACGAACCGTACCATTTTTTTTATTCAACATGGTGAGATGCCAATATGGAAAGACAGTTATGTTGCCCTCTATGCCGAGTCTGGGTTACTTGTTACGCGTGGCACCGCGACAATGCATAGTCGTACGTTTCTGTGCCAAACCATAACGGTACTCGGCGCTGACATCGTGTAGCACAAAAGCCGGCACAAGGCACATGCAGGCGCACAACCCTCACTGCTCGCGCTCACGTAATAACGGGAAGTCCCACAATGCACAACAAAGAAGGAGGGTATAGAACTTGTGCATACGAGCGTTAGTGCCTGCCCATTGTTCCCGCCATCCCCAGCAACGCTCCTTCCCACTCTTCCCACCCCATTCCGTGATGTCCCTAATACCTCAGCTGAAATATCGCTGCTCGAGTCAGCGCTGGTCTCGTGCGGAGCACGAGCGGTTCTTCGGGTTGTAGAGAGGCGTTATGTCACGTCGATGTTGCATGCAAGCTGCGATATAACAGCACGCATGGGTCTAGTTCCGTGCAGTGTCCTTCAAAAAACGTCCGGAGCGAACGCGTGGCTTAGGCATCACTCAACTACGTGTGGGAACGCGGCGCTGTGAGGAGATTTCAGTTAGCCTTGAGCTTGTATTTTAGGACGTTTTGAAGGTTTAACGAAGTTAGAGATTAGGCTACTTCGTATGCCATGGCGTGAATTTGTGACAAACCTGCTCGCGCAAAGAAAAATGACAAAAGGAAAATGATAAACGTAAGGATTCGTATTTGACGTTTTATTTCATCCTGCCTCTTTTTTTCGCGCAATAAAGTTACATCATGATTCTTACGATATAATAAATCGTGCACTGTGCTTCTGTTTCCAAGGAATTATTTTCCCCTCTCGCACAGAAGAAACATGCATGCATTCGTACAGAGCAGGCGAGAACGCGTCGCTGCGTTTTCGTCTAGATACGCGTGATCGTCCTGCCCACTCGTTCGCGTTGTCCATTTAGGCATTAGCGACCATAACAACAATCTGTTTTCGTGAAGTGTGTTTTCGGACATATAACACCGATTGAAATCTTTATTTCTGTGCTTCCACGACAGGATAAAGCTGTCACATCTTCGTTGGAATATCATCATCATCATCATCATCATCATCATCATCATCATCAGCCTGACTACACCACTGCAGGACAAAGGCCTCTCCCATGTTCCGCCAGTTAACTCGGTTTTGTGCTTGCTGCTGTCAATTTATACCCGCAAACTTTTTAATCTAATCTGCCCACCCAACGTTCTGTGTCCCCCTAACCCGCTTGCCTTCTTTGGGAATCCATTTAGTTACCCTTAGTTAGTAGACAGGATAACCAGCGGTTATCCTGTCTGCGCGCTACATGCCCGGTCCATGTCCATTTCCTCTTCTTGATTTCAACTACGACATCCTTAACCCCCATTCGTTTGTTCCTTTATCCACTCTGCTCTCTTCTCGTCTCTTAAGGTTACACCTACCATATTCCTTTCAATTGCTCGCTGCGTCGTCCTCAATGTAAGCTGAACCCTTGTAAGTCTGTAAGTCTAAAAATATTTTTTTAACTATGAACAGTTGGCGAGACCGACCACGGTGGTTTGTAGGTTATGGTACTAGAACGCTGAACTATAAGTCCTGGGAATGAATTCCTTACGTGGCGGCCACATTTTCGTTAGAGGTAGCGAATTCCGGAGGCCCGTGTGCTTAGTTTCAAGTGCGCACGTTCAAGAACCCCTGGTGCTTGACATTTCCGGAGGCCTTCGCAACTACACCTGTCATGGTCATATTGCGGTATCGGGACGTAAAAGCTCAATAACTATTTACAAGCTTTTTGTGAAGTCACAAAGCAGCATAAACTACAGCAACGATGAAACCTAGGAAAGTCCGTGCGCTTAGCTTATAGTAAAAGCGGGAGATGTAAGATGTCCATATAGTTTTCAATCGTTTTTCTGGTCACTGGTCTACCACATCTGCATCTCTTGGAGAAGCAACGTATTTAGTGAAACTTTTCATGAGGTTTTAAGATTGCCTGCCTTCCTTTCTTCCTGCTTGTCGTACACCGTTGCCTTTCCGAGTGCACCATGAACCCTCGTAGTGCCTGACACGACATGCGACGTGTCATAAAAATATGTCTTGGCTTTATGTCCGAATCTGTTAAAATGTCAGAGCGCATTCTCAATTGACAACCGTCTGCGGCGTTACTGACCTGCACATTACGCGGCTATTTACGGGATCAGCGAGAAAAGAATGCGGGCCACAGATGCCAGTGCGGCGGAGGCAACGAACGATGCTGCCATGCTCGCATACAAGAACCAACCCAAATATGGCTCGGAGGTCCTGTGCTCTCTTAGTTCTTTCCCTCACAAACATAGGGTTTTGGTGCTTCGGCATGCTGAGGCCAGCCGTACGTTGCCGTGAAAGAAAAATCCTCCACAGAAAAAAAAAAGAAACTGGAAGGACTCTTGAGCTTTCCCCTTTAAAGGCAGAAGAACGAGACAGTGCATTATTGTGTCCCTTTCTCATTGCCCTCTTTAGCTGGCAACGCTTCGCTACTCGGTGGAGACTTCATCCATGCCGCGAGACAGGAAAGGTCTGCGCTCGCAACGCTAGCCACTTTAGAATCTCATTAAATGGATGCCTCCTTCGTGCACAACTGCCAATATGTCATAAATAATCTTGAAGTAAATTGAACCCGCGCACACGCAAGGCAATAGAAGAATATGCGATGTGGTGATGCTTTTGCTTTGATAATGATTATGTCTGAGGCCTTTGTGATCGGTGGTCTTCAAACTGCACTCTTGTAGCGCAATTCACGTTATATGACAGCTCCTGTGACTTTAAGCTTCTGCTACGCAATCTGAACTGCAATAATGCAACTCCGTACACAATGTGATGCCTTAGCACGTTATTTTCACAGCACTGTTTTAAGCACTGGTGTGGGTTTGCGGTAGAACAACTGTTAACTACTTAAACAGCCTTAGATCAACAGGGATCCGTGATTTTTATTATTAGCATTTACCGAGATTTATCGCTCACAATGAACGACACGTGCTCTTCAGCGCTATTCCATCAATATTTTGATGCTTTTGGGTTTATTTTCATTTTTTTCAGAACAGCGCGAATATGGAGTGGTAGTAGCAGGTACTTGCACCGGCTTAGGATATACCCTGAAACATTGCTGATTCGATTTAACACTTCAAGTAAGGTTAGGATAAAGCTAGACATGCCTAAAATTGTTGAATGACCAACAAAAGTAACGCGGCTTGTCCTACAATTCATAAGGCAGGACAAGCTACGCAGTATGCAATTCTGTGGCAGTATGGTTACAAACTTTTATTTTGCTCACATTTATTGGCCATATGCTTGGAGGAAAAGTCTCTGGATTCAAGTAAGTGAACAAATTTAGTGTACAAAAATGCAGGCGTGTTTGATTGATAGCGAGATAAAGAGAGAAGGGTGACATTCGAATAAATGCACGCTATATTCGTGCCCACTCGTGAAGCCAAAGCATATGTCCATTTTATGAATTATCGTCTCGTAGGGAGGTAGTCTGCGTGCTTTCGAAGTGGCTTCCCGACGTTAAGATCCCTTGGTCCCCGCCTAGCGCCACTACTCAGGTCAGAGTGAATGCGAGCACGTGTACTTGAATAGACAAGGCCGAGGCAGAACAGGAGCGGAAAAAGATATGCGGCACAGAAATTGCAGCACAGCGGGGCGATCACAAAGGGGCCAGGTTCGGGGAGAGCGAAAGTTTTCGGGTCCACGTCGGGGCTTGTGGGAACAATCGGCAGCGGCGGAGGGGAGCACAAAGCAGGGTGCCACGCGCGCGGTTAGGATTTACTGTAGGTTCTTCCCCCTGCACCCCCTTCTTTTCACATTTATATTTAGCTCTGGCTGTGATCGGCTGACTGGCTGGCTGGCTGACTGGCCCCTAACCGGTGGCCCGCTAACCTCCGTCGTTCTCACAGACACTATAGGGATCTTTTGACTCGTGCCGCCTCGGTCGTCTGTAGCGGAGCGCCCGTATGGGAATAGGAATGGGGACGATAAGCCAGAGGGAGTGCTCCAGGGCGAACCGAAATGATCCATTCCGTTTCGCCTGTTGGCCTGAATCGCACATGGCTGCTCGTCTTTGCATGTATTAGGTCTCTCTATAGCGACATAACTAGTGAGATGGGCTACGTTTTAGGAGGTACAGATGGAAAGTCACGGAGATCGACAAACGCTTAAGACGGCTGGCCGTCTTGCGTTGAGAAAATCACACAAGTTTTACAACATATTGTGTTATAATGAATTTGACTTCCTTTCTTTTTCTACAAAGCTTGCAAGTACTGATGTCAGAAGACAAAATGCCATAGAAATCTGCGGGTGATTTATAAGATGAACCACAGTACAACTACTTGCGTCAAGGTACATTGAATCCAAGGCCATGCTATCACCTTACACAACATTGCTGCTGACCAGCAGGCGCACTGCCATCCAGACATGGAGCTTCCAGCCATTATTACCCTACCACCTCAGTCACTAAACTTACTCCATACCCGTAAAAATGTCCTCCGGCTGGATACACGTGCGCTCATTCCACCGTGTGTCTGCTCTCTCTCCCCTCACCTTACTTGGGCGGAGGAAGTAGTGCTTAGCAGGCTTCAGGCCGGGTCTGCCCTTACACCGGCCGTTATATCATCATGGAACAGGTCGCATTAACCAGGTAGTGATACGTGTCCTTATTGTCTGGTGCTTTTTTTTTTGGCGACTGCATAAATATGAACGTGTTTTACTGCGTCTGTGAAGTGCTGCGTGGTCATGCGAGCAAATGCATATCACCTTACATGAACATGTCAACGATTACAGCCCGAACACTCCCGTCACCTGTTTCAAACCGCCCTTCGCTACTGCGACACAATCTGGTGCAACCACTGGATACATGACAATACATTCCACAAGACACTACGTCACTTTATACACAGCGCAGGCCAATGGTGTATAATTAATGCACAGACACGCAAGAAATTATTATGCCTTAAGGGCAAGTCTACGTCGCAATACGAAGGAACAACAAAGCGACAGTGGAAATAATAAAAACAAAAAAAGGCCACGTAATACGATGGCGATGTAGAGTGCGATAATGCACTTTCGCAAAGTGCGATAATGCACTTTCCGAGAAAAAACTCGTCCACGCCGAATTAGAAGAAAATCCCCGCTTTTTGGCTAACTTATTTCAAGCGGAATTCACTAATTAGGGTCTGGTACTTTCCTCAATGCGGGTTCACGACAGCATTGAGTTCTATAGGCATCTGCGGAGGAACAAAAATTTCTTCGTTAGAAAACTTCATCAAATCAGGTTTCGCGACATCGAGTGTTAAGTACAGCTCACTGTTGCCGCACTTACCATGATATAGATAGAAAAAAAAAATTGAGCACACTGCTTCACGCTTTTGCCTGAGTTCTGCTTCATCTTTTACCGTTTTTTGCGGTCAGGTGATTTTACTATCCCTCCTGCAATGCCCCCCCCCCCCCACCACACGATGGCTTTATAATGCGACATCAGCGCCTCAAGATGGTCACGTGGGTTTCGGATCCAGCCTTGTGAGACTTGCGACACCTTACGGCATAGAGGTAGTTCGGACTTTAGGGAGAAAGCTAAGAAGGATGAGCGCCAACCATCATTACTCTAGCATTGTCATTGTTGCCGCTGCAATTATTTACAGATCGGCTAAAGTAAGCGCTATTGAATGGTAGCAACACTGGCAGTATAAATCCAACACGGGTATTGAGACAAACTGCATATGCGTGCGAGACCATTTGATGTTCATTTAGGAGATCGCTCGGAAAGATTTAACGCTATTTAGCCAGCTTAGGGTGCACCGGACTGGCGACACATAAGCATGCATCCACTTCTGCTAGATGGCGCCGCCACATTCACTTGAGTTCGAGATTGAAGCTGTTGGCGCTTCTTGAAACTTAGTTGTGAGTGCAGGCGTCATGGCCTGCGTTCTGTGTTGACACGTACTTGCAGCTCTAGTCCACATGAGCTCACTTCGATTAATTACGACGTGAACAAAATATCACAATCAAGCCTATATACCACCACCGCTTTCCTGCGGAAAACTTTATGGGTCCAGACAAGACGCTATGCAAACGGCCACGCACGTGAGCACCAGCTGTTGATCAAAAATAATTAAATCGATAAGTTGCCCGCGCACTGTGTAGCCCGTGAATATGAAGGACGTTTTCAACAGACTCAAATACTGGGGCATAGCACAAACATGTGTACTCGTGAGGTTTGGGAAGGGTTCTTCATCAACATGAAAAGTAATAGCTGTGTGAGTGAGGTGTCGGTATCGCTCCACGGTGCAGAAGTGTGCTTTTTGATGAATAAGATGAATTAGCGCGTGATGTTCCTGCATACGGTGAACATGTTCATAAGTGGGGACATTCCCATAATATCTGATTATAAGAAGCCCTTCTTGTTACACACAGTTCCCATTGATTGTTCGGTGATAGGTGTGGGTAGCTCCTCTGGAGGTGCAGAGGGTTTGGGTGAGAGTTTGTCTCTAGCTGCCGGTATTCAGATGCTTGTTGCCTGTCTAGGAATTTTGTGCCAACCTTCCGTGCAGTGGCTGAAGAATATGGGGAATTATGCCTGAGTTGGGTATGCGCCACAGCTAATAGGTCATTAAAAACAAGCTTTTGTAATGCATTGGAGCATCGAACAACCTACTCGTTACGCTATTCACACTTTGTGACGCCCCGTTGCTCCTTTTCTGTTCTAAAGCGCTTGATTACTTATAATATTGCGATTCCTTTCCCGACATCAAGCCTGCCTAAGGCAAGTTTGCGAGCGAGTCCCCAGCACCGGCGTATCTCAGTGGTAGTATACTGGGCTGGCACGCAGTGGACCCTGGTTCGAGCCCTAGCGTGTGCTTGTTACTAAGTTCGGTTCCTTATTTAGTGATAGCGGTTACGGTCACCGGTGGTGGTAGACAATTACGGCGCCGTGCGTGACCCGAGCTTCGATCTCATCACAGTTATCCCTGTAAAGCATAGAATAGGTCCATGAAGACTCTCGCGCTTTCGTTCCTTCGAAATCCATCCGCATTTTGTATCCCTTCTGACTCAACGATCGATGGACTCGCTTGCATGAAATTGCGCAGCCCCACACTATACTCAGACGTCGACGGCACAACGTACGCGTCCCCGTGGCGGCATGTGATCGAGAGAGCTTAAACACGGACGTTGCACGCGCACCACAAGCCACGGGTAGACACAAATGCGGACCGTTCTGGCGTGCGCCCGCCCTATAGGTCCGGGAAGTTTGTTCCGGTCACTGTCCGCACGTGCGAACCGTGGCGTCGTTGCGTCTGCACGGCACTCTTGCTCACTCCACGATTTTCTGCTTGTGTGCTCGTTCATTGATTCCCCCAGTGATAATAGACGTGCCGCGGGATCGAGATTGAACGTACGTACACACGGATTCTCCCACCTAGCCGACCATACTTTGCGCACGTAGTGATTCGTCACATCGATCATATCGAAGGACGTTGTTTTGTAGAAACACCCAGACGCCCACGTGACTGCGCAACGCCACTGGAGTGTGGGAACCACTTTTTTTCTTTAAAGTTAAGCCGCATATGGCTTGGTTCTGAAGGACCACTTGCACGGAAGAAAAGCACGTTCAGAAATATTTCCGGCTAACCCGTTAGGTTGAACCAGCCCAAGCATTCCTGCACCGAGAAAAAAATATGGGGCACCTACGCGCTAGTGCGAATATGGACGAAACAGAGGAGTTTGTAGCGTTATCCTTCTCGTACCCATACTATAAATTTCCCGACTATGTTATGATTTATTTTCTCCTTTTCTTCTTTTTTCCTTTCTCTCCTTCTCACCCTGAAGTTACTCCTTGGTTTTAAGTCATCCTTCTCACCCATTGCTCTACTGTACTACACAAGTCTACGCTATACATGACTCTTGCGAGGAGCACACACGCAGCAGAAATGGTAGGGGCTCGGGGTTTCCCTGAGCGGCTAGTGCTCATGCCATGAGTGCACACTCTGTCGCACGGTCTCAAAAAAGTGGCATGCAGGCAAGAAGTACAGGAACTTTTTTCAGCCCCTAATAAACTGATTGCACTTCAATATGCGCTCAAAGCAAACGGAGATGCCGCACGAAGCATGTAAACGCTTTTGTGGATTTTTGTATACACCTATGCGAAATTGCTGCCATTTGCCGGCCGTCGTGTGCATACCACCATATTAGAGGCTCGAGCATGGCGCAGTACGCACAGTTAACGTGTGTTTGCGTATACATAAGGTGTATCCGCGTGAGGCGAGTATAGGCTGATAAAATGATGACGTATTGCTGCGTCCTTTGCTGCACACGGAAAGGAACTCGGGATGGTTAGGCAAGAAAAACAAGCCGTAAACTTTGCCCCTTGTTATTTTTTTTAAATGCGAAGCATTTCTTGGCGAACTTCGTCGACTTCGAGCGTATCTATCTATCTATCTATCTATCTATCTATCTATCTATCTATCTATCTATCTATCTATCTATCTATCTATCTATCTATCTATCTATCTATCTATCTATCTATCTATCTATCTATCTATCTATCTATCTATCTATCTATCTATCTATCTTATCTTATTTTATCTTATCTGTCTACCTATTTAACTTATTTTATCTTATCTTATCTATCTATTTATTTATCTTATTTTATCTTATGTTATCTATCTATCTATCTATCTTTTTTATTGACATGATATATAAGTAGATGTTGGCGCACCATTATGGCGCCGGCTACTCCTTAGCCGTTGATTGAAACTTGAACACGTATCTTGAAGCAAACCGTACAAAGCAGTGCGGGGAAAATAGAAAACTCGGGCGCAGATATGCAAAGACACACTTATACGCTCATATCACAACATAATGGTAAGTAAATGTTCGAAAGTCAATGAAAGAAGTCTCTGGAAATGTCCCTCCTTAATATTCGGTCCACCAGCACAAAACAGAGGAGCACACGTCTGGTCTGGTCCTTATAAAGATGCATTCGCTCGTATGTACATAATAGTAAACACGTCATTCATTTCACAACACACACGTTATGGGTGTAACATGATACTGTACATAATAAGTACATGTGTTACAAATGAAAGTTTGTTCTTTCTCAATACTTGTCAGCAATCCGACTGTCTTGTCAGAAACGTGTTAATGCTTTTAAAGCGTGTGAATGTAAAACTCCAGTTGGCCACGGGCCCACAAGTTTTTTCATGGTAAATGGTCTGGGGTCCAATGCGAACAGTTCGCGGCGTCTCGGCGTGTCATGATGTGGACAGTCTATGAGAAGGTGACATACGTCTTCATCTATAAATCCACATTCGCATTTGGAAGTTTCAGCTCTGCCGATTCTGTGCAAAAAATGTTTTTTGTATGCGGTACCGAGCCTCAATTCATGAATTAGAGTTTCCATACTTCTATCTAATGCCAGCGTAATTTCGAATTCAATAAATGGATCAATGTGGTATAAATCGCAGCTCTTTGTACTTTGGTCAAACCAAGCAGTTTTGCTCATTCTGAAAGTTGTATTTTTTATAATACTACGCAATTCATTTTTCGAATTGGCAAAGAAACAGTAACGTCTTTACGATGTGCTAGTCGTGCTGCTTCATCGGCCGCTGTGTTTCCAGGAATGTTGCAGTGGCCAGGTATCCACTGGAATTTGATCTCAAGTTGCGCCTTCTTTGCTTTGGTGAGCTCTTTCAGCGTTTCGTATGTTATACTATCACTTATTACTGTCCTGTTTGTACTGGAGAGTGATCTTAATGCGGCCTGTGAGTCACTGAAAAGTACCCATTTTCTAGCGTCTGCTGCCAAGTTTATAAACTTTAGAGCATACAGAATAGCGAAGAGCTCAGATGTAGTAGATGACCTCATGCGACATAATTTAAACGATTCCTGAATATTGAGCTGTGGTACGATAAATGCTGATGTTGAAGACGTTGTAGTACTTGAGCCATCTGTGTAAATGTGTATGTACCCTGGATACCGCATGTGTATCTGATAAAGGGCTAGTTGTTGAGCAGCTTGGATGAACATGTCTCTCTTTCTGATAATGCCATCCACTGAGAATTCAATGCTTGGTATTGCAAGCAGCCATGGATGATAGTCCATTTCAGAGCTCTAAAATTCAATTCGGCGTAATATATGTACATTCTCTGTACATCGTTATGAGCATTGCTTTAATCTCTTAGTAAAATCTCCAGTGCCAATGGGTGGTGCTTGTGTTGCGTCTGTAAGCGAAAAATTGGCGGCATGTTTCAATTGTTCTCATAACTGGAAAGGGTGGTTGTCGAGTCTCTGCAATGACAAGGCTGCTCGAAGTCACTCGTGGAACACCTATGCAGACGCGCAGTCCCCTAGCTAATAGTCTTTGAAGTCGCTCCTCTGAAGTGCGGGAAAGGCCGTGTAAGACTGCTGCATTATATGCAACTTTTTGTCGTATTAAAGCACTGTGAACAGTGAGCGTGGATGATACAGATCCGCCCTATGATGTGCCAGAAATTCTGCGGAGTATGTTCACTAGCGTATTCACCTCGTTTTCGAGTTTGTTTATGTGAGGTGCCCATGATAGCTGCCTATCAAGTATTACTCCGAGAAACCGATGCTGTGTTACAATCATTAATGATTCTCCTTCTAAAATGAGATTGAAGTTCTTTAACTTCTTACGGGTGAAGGGCAATACAGCTGTCTTTGCGTGCGATAGAATCATTCCCCTTTCTTTTAAAAGGTTGTTGATAGTATTTATTCCGTCTTGCAATGCAATCTGAATTAACCGTATGTCCATGCCAGATGCCCAAATGCACACATCATCTGCATGTAAGGAGTATTTCAACCTGGAAGGCAGTCTTTTAGCTAAATCAGCCATAACACAGTTGAAAAGAAAAGGGCTGAGTACACTTCCTTGTGGCACTCCCTGTCTGACGTCGTGTTCTGCACTTTTTCCTTCGCTCGTATGAATGAATATTTTGCGACCTGATCAAAATTTGGATACCCACCGCAAAGACTTGCGGACAGTCCGAGTTCCAACGTACTCAGCAAAACATGAGTGTGACTGACTGTGTCAAATGCCCTTTTGATGTCCAAGAACACTGCGACCGTCAAACTACCACAGGCACGTTCATGCTCCAGAGACGTTACTAAGTCCAATATTGCATCCATTGTGCATCTCTGTTTCATAAAACCTGTTAAGTAGTTGGAGAATACACCAGTTCTGTTGCACCACCATTGAAGTCGCGCATCAATCATTTTTTCTATTACCTTACACAGACAGCTTTTCAGACTGATCGGACGGAAAGATTCAAGAATCAAGGGTGTCTTAACCGGTTTTAAGATCGGAATGATGCGAGCAGACTTCCAAGACTCGGGTACAGTTTCTTACATCCATAGATTATTGTAAATATCTAAGAGAATAGTTGCGCCTGTGGGCCCAAGGTTCTTTAGCATATTGTACGTAATGCCGTCTGGTCCAGAGGCCAATTTTTGACGACATGATGCTATAGCACAATGCAGCTCGCTTAACGTAAATACAGAGTCTAGTTGAGGACGCTGGGCCCAAAAGTAAGCATTGATTTTCTGGCTGGCTAACGCGACAGAATTATCAAATAAGGCACATTGTGATGCGGTGGGCCTACTGATAAGTTACAAAATTCATCTGCTACCACAGCTTCCGGTTTGTCCAAGGCTACAGCAAGAGCACGAAATGGGAAGCTCTGTGATACAGGGCCACTAAGTGCTCCAATTACAAGACAAATTCTTGGAACAGGTGTGTGGGGAGAGAGCATGCCACAAAAATCACGCCAGCATCATTTACCTAAATTTTCTAGCCGTCTGCGCATTACACTGTAGATTTTCTCTGCATTTTTGTATGCTTCTAAACTTCCGCTGCGTCGATATGCCCTTTCTGAACGTCGTCTGATGGCTCTTAGATGTTCATACTCTCCATACACTGCAGCATAGTCTTTTGGAATCGGGAGTTTCTTTGTGCATTTATTCGCATTATCTTGCAGATATTCAGTAAAGCTTTCAACTGTCGTGAGTTCACTATTTTGGTTTGTTAGCTGGTACCGAAAAGCTTTCCAGTTCGTCAGTTTGCTGTAGCGTCTGATGTCATTTCGTAAGTAGGGGTGATTTATTAGAATGGGAAAATGGTCACTCCCACGTGTTTCTACATCCATTGTCCATACCACACCATTCACTAGATCTTGGAAACATATGGTTACATCGATGCAAGTCGAGTAATTATGCCCTCGGAGAAAAGTTGGGGAGCCGTCATTTAAAATTGTCAAATTGCATTTGTTTGCGGCACACTCAACAACGTTCCCACGTGCATCACATCGATCACTACCCCAGATTATGTTGTGCGCATTAAAGTCTCCGCATATAAACGTATATGAATTAGAAATGTTGAAGATATTTGTTAGCTCTTCCTTTGAAATGCGGCTTGAAGGTTGTAGGTAAAAATCGATCACTGTTACGCACTGCTCACCAAAGGATACTTTGCAAGCGACGAATTCCGGGAAGTCCGAATCACTTGAGTTAACTAGGTGAGAAGGTAGGTCCTTTCTGACGCACAAATGCACTCTGCTAGGACCACTTCGACGAGATGACTTATATATCACGTAGTTGGAGAGGCGGAAATCATCATTCATTCCTGCCTCTTGGATTCAAAGTATTGGAAAGTTATACTGCAAAAGGAGTTTACGGAAGTCAGTTTACGGAAGGAACGTGTTTTACTTTCCCAACGTTCCGAGTGTATGACTCTGGGATGAAAGGCTTGACTTCCAGGCCACCTACATTCGAAAGCATCAGAAGACGCTTGGCTGAACTTAAGGAAGCAACGCTGACACTGAAGATTCCATCTCTGGTCGTTCTGAATAACTGCACTTTTTCTTTAGCAGCGGAAACTACTTCGTCTGACACTCGATTGGTGTTCACTTTCCAGAAGCTAGCACCTTCAGCTGTTAGACGAAAGGCGACTGGGATAACCTCTGCTCGTTTATTTTCATAAGTAACCAACGTAAATGATTCATCTTCGCCCATGTCTTCTTCATCAATTAGGTATTAGGTTGACGTTTTAACATCGAAAGGATTCTCTTCTAAGCGAAACTTCTTACTCTCAGCTTCATCGTCTTCCATTGCTGCTGTGCTCGCTGGAGCCATTTCGCGGTTGTGAATGAGCAAACGGGCAGGCTTTATGATGCTTGGGCGCACCTGTAAGCCCCCAGGCTTTTCATTGTGTCCTGCAGTATCACTCATGTGGTTTAACGCACTTGGACGAGCATAAGGCTCGTGGCGATGGCTACCAACCACCGTAGTGGTCGCGTACTAGCCAAGTCTTTGATAAAGGAACCTCGTACCTGTAGGGCGCCGAGCCCTCGAAGTCTTGACCCGACGTATTGTTGGCACACCGCGAAGAAATGGATGTGCGTAATAATCCAGGAAAAGAGCAGAAATTGAACAGTGCACAAAAACAGCGACCGAACAGATCCACTTCTATCTATCTATCTATCTATCTATCTATCTATCTATCTATCTATCTATCTATCTATCTATCTATCTATCTATCTATCTATCTATCTATCTATCTATCTATCTATCTATCTATCTATCTATCTATCTATCTATCTATCTATCTATCTATCTAGCCACCTACAACTTTTAGCTCTCCTGGCCGTTTCAATAACGGTATTGATACCGAACTTGGTATAGCATAACATGAATGTAAAATAACATATTTCAGTAGTAATAACATGAAAATCAGTAAATGTATGTTATGAATGTCATATATTACATTTTTGGTCCTGCAGCTGTTGCGGTGGTTTCGTTCACATGGCATGTTGCAAAAGTGGTATGGTATGACATGACTGCATGGCGAACAAGCGACAGGTCCTAACATCAAAATCATGACATGCGTGTCATGTAACAACATGGCCACATGCCACACTCATGATGTGCTCGCGGCTGTTTCGCTAGCGTCACGCATGCCAAATTTGGTATTACGGGACGTGAATGGATGACGAAGGTATGATACTGGTGCAAACATGATAAACATCAGATACGTGTCATGTAACAACATGAGTACATGCTACGCTCATGAAGCACTCGCGCTGTTTTGCTAGCTTCACATGTACCAAACTCGGTAATATGTGACGCGATTAGACGGCATAGGTGAATGACACATCCAAACATGATAATCACGACATGTGTGTCATGTAACAAGATGACTACATGTCGCACTCATGATGCGCTCACGGCGAATCGCTAGCTTCACATATGCCAAATTTGATATTACGTGACGCCAGTGGATGACAAAGGTATGTGACTGGCACAAACATTATAATCATGAGATGCTTGTGATGTGAGAACATGACTACATGCCACAGTCAAGGCACCAATACATTTAGACGTGATGCGGTGCGCGTGCTCGCCGACGTTCATTTCGTCGCGTCACGCCAGCGTAGCCACGCCTTGCGCTGGTCCTGCCATATACTTGCAGGCGCACGCCGCGCTGCGTTGCTTTGGTGCATGCGCGTTTCAGCGTGTCCAGCGTCCCTCCGTCACGAAAATCGGGAGACGTAGTGTTGTCTAGGTAACGCATCGGCGCGAAATGCAGCATGTCGCATTTCGCGCCGGCCCGTCGTACCGCGCCGACGGACGCTGGTCGCGCCTGGCGTCAGACTATAGAGTGCTCGCCTTTTGCTAACGTAGCGTTGCTGTGCCCAGCATCGCGCGTCAACGCTACAAGGAAGTATATTGGGCCCTATGATGCGCTCGTGGCCGTTTTGCCAGCTCCACATATACCAAATTTGGTGGTAATTGACTCAATGGATGACGAAATATATGACTGCTGCAAACTTGATGATCCCGACACGCTTGTCATGTAACAACATGAGAACATAAGAAGCTCATGGCGTGGTCGGGGCCGTTTTGTCAGCTACACATATACCAAATTTGGTATTACATGACGGGAATAGATAACGAATGCAAACGACATACCAAAACATGATAATCATTACATGGAAGTAATGTACGGCACCCCACTGCGGTGGTCTAGTGAATAAGGTACTCGGCTGCTGACCCGCAGGTCGCGGGTTCGTATCCTGGCTGCGGCGGCTGCATTTCCGATGGATGCGAAAATGTTGTATGTCCGTGTGCTCAGATTTGGGTGTACGTTAAAGAAACCCAGGTGGTCGAAATCTCCGGAGCCCTCCACTACGGCGTCTCTCATAATAGTATGGTGGTTTTTGGACGTTAAACCCCATGTATCAATCAAAGTCATGTACGGCATCACTTACCTCAACCTCGTAACGTTGTGCTGATTTTAAGGACATATCAACTATTCTCATTAGTGCTTCGCATATCACTGATTCCCAGTGTACACGGGATCTGCCAATTTTTTACTGGTTTTTTTTTTGCCTGTGCGAGACAATGGCACGCCAGGTATCCTCAGTCAATCCACGGCGTTCCGAACAAGTCGCGTCGCTAGTCTCGTTTCCGAGAATCGCGTCAACAGACGTCGGTTCGTCATCCTTTGCCTGCCGAGACGAGACGCCACTCACGTCCGTGTCAGCGGTGAGTGATTCCGGCGCCCGGGAAGGACCAGGATGAGCTTCGTCAACTTCCATATTGCGAGAAAAAGCGATTAGCCCCGGCCCGGCATGCTTGGTAGATTAAATGAAAAGTGACCGCCGCTCCTGCCGAGTTAGTCGGAGCGCTTACTCTCCCTTTTTCCATCTTTCAAACTCCCAAGTCCCTATCTCCAGCGTGGGGTAGTGTACCAGTCGTTCCAAACTGGTTAACATCCCTGCATTTCCTTTCCCTCTAGCTCTTTTCTCTTTAGGCTGGCACAGTTTTCCCGCCGGCGTTTTATAGTGTCACAAAATAGGTCAAGAAAGTGAGGTAAATATTACTTACCTTCGGTTTTCGTCACGTGGCAGCAAAGCAAGTGTCCAAAGTTCAATGTCTTCTAGTCCGTGCTTCTACAAACACACAAAACCGTCGTGTTTCGCACGTCGGAGTGCCTTCCGGGACGCGCGATGTCTGCCGTGGTCGTTAAGGTGAGCGTCTCCCTACATTGAAAGAGTACACTTTAATGAAGCCAAATGGTTAGGGCGAACTTGTGGCCAAGAAACAGACAACTCAAAAGTCTATGTGGCCGCTCCAGCCAACGGTCTCTTCAAGAGCGTCCGTCTCGTCTTCTTCTTTTCTTTCTCTTGAGTCTTTCGTGTGGCTGCTGTTGTATAGTTCGTGCTAACACGTGCTGCGTTGTGAACTGGTCATCTATTTACCATGTACGCCGTTCACTAGCGGGAGGGTGTAAGAATCGGAGAGCGTTTGAATGTGGCTTGTGCCATTACCCCCCTTCCAAAACTGCATCATCCCAATGCTTCATAGAAGACGGTTCCCAGACTCGTTCAAACGTGTTCTTGGTGTGAGCTGCTTTCGCGAAAGGAAGGTGTTCTCTCGATTGTTGATTGTCTGTCATGATAATGTTTGATTCATACTACGTGCACAATATCTGTGAGCTGACACCGCCGTGATGAGGTTTCTTGTCCATCCGGAACATTTTCATAGTTCAGGGAACCAATCCGTCGAAGAACTTTGTAGGGATCGAAATAGCGGCGGAGCAGCTTTTCGGACCGGCCACGTACTCGTGTAGGAGCCCACACCTAAACTCTGTCATCCGGTGCGTACTGAACGTATCACACGTAAGTGAGCACGATGATTCTAGTGCTCCCTAATGTTTCGCGTACGAACCAACCGTTCCCTCGCAACGGCCGGTTCATGATAGCGATAAGCAGTCACAGTGGTTACAGTTTTTGTGGTTGATAGCACAACGTGTTCATCGTAAAGCCACCACCATTGTTGCGGCCCTGGCGAGACAGCACAATGAGGCAAATGCTATGGTGGTTCGTGTGCGGAACGTTAGAGAGCACTAGAATCATTGTGCGCACTTACGCACGAGTGGGTTTGTCACGTGGTGTTTTTTTGTATTTCGGGGGCATTTGTAATTACCAGAAAAACGCTAATATGTAACAGATATTAAGTTCAATACTGCCCAATCGAACGTTTCGCAAACTGATCTACAACTTTTTCATTGACATTTTTTATCTATCTTCGTGTTTTGAAAAGTGCGTAATTAAACATATCTAATAAAACACTATTTGAGAACACAAAAATTGTCTAACTCCAAGCAACAGTGAGTAACATGCATTTGGTCGCGTCGTAATCACGTTGCCGGCACATTTTTACATTCTGGCTAAAGTTATGTGGGACACTCTGTATAGTGTTAACAACAAGAAAAGTACCAACGCAGAAACGTATATTAAGTACCAGGTTGGGTGCACGTTAAAGGGCCCCGGGTGATCGAAATTTTCGAAGCCCTCGACCATGGCGTCCGTCATAATGATATGGTGGTTTGGGACGTTTAATTTCACATATCAAGCAATAAAATCATGTACCGGGTTGTTTCAAAGGTGATGTTTGAAAGGTTATCTAGCTGTTTCCTATGGCTGCAAGTCACAGCAGAACGAAATGTGAAGTTATAGGCTGATATATGTGCGACCCTGACTCTTTTAAGCACACTGCAGCTGCAACGGCAAAGCTGACTTTATATGCAAATGGCGCATTGAAAAGCGTGAGCTGTAGTTTCAGCTCTCTATTGAATGATCACAACACCTTCTTGCATATGCAGCGTTTAAAAATACCACAGCGTACACGTCACTGTGTCTTAAAAGTATATACCACATGCGTGGCTGGTGAAGGTGGAGAGAGGTGATGATAGCTATTTGCGCAAGCTATTAGTTACTCTGAATATTAGAAAAAGTATTGTTTGCAAGCCTGAATTACTGACATTATTCATGCAGTTGCTGCGCTATTTTATTTTGCGTACTGACAATACATTATTTCAAATAATTTGCTTCGCGACTGTGATAATATAGCCTCACTCTAGCACACATAGACTACCACGCTTCTCAGAAGATTGATGAAGAATAGCTTAGCAAATTCTGGCTTACTACTTAGAAATTAATATTTTCATGCCGTAGCGCGTATACCCAGCAAGTGTACCTGCTTCTGTACACAATGAGTGTTGAGAAAAGGTTCTGAAACACCGCTCTTCTAGCTTTCGCTGGGACTGTGCTGCGCCTTCCGGGCAGGCCTGTCATTTTTACTGGCTTTTCTACCCCTCTCTCTCTCTCTCTTTTTCTCTGTCTTCCCGCGTTTCCCTAGAACATGTACTATCTATGCTATAGCCTGAAAAAAAATTGATTGCCACCTTCGAACGCCAAACTTGAACGTTTATTGAAGACGTATCAAATACCACATTCGCTTAAAAGGGTAGATTGGCATGTTTTATCATTACATAAGTAATGAAAGTACTGATTTTACTGTAGTCGCTGTGCTACACAGCGATAGGTTTGGCGAATATCTTGCACAAGGGTTTTTTTTTTCATCGAGCAGTGCATTCGTGCTGTTTTTCTGGTGTGTTTAATTTTTCGTGTCTACCCATTGCAGTCATTCAATGAACTGAATGAGTTTCTAAGCAGGTCTTTCTTTCATTACGAAAGAGGGAAGCACAAGTGGCGAGTGGGAAGGGCCATTAAACGTTGTTCGACATCCTCGGGTGAAGTGCAAAGCACCTGGAACCTAAACTGATGAAAAACGCATGGACAGCATTTAACCATATGGTGTAGTAGCGCAAATTCACGGGGACGAAGAGTAGCGAGTGTCGTGTTTTCTTGTCCTCTTCGTCCCCGTGAATTTGCGCTACTACATCATATGGTTAAATGATGTCTCACCAACTAGCCCAGCTCTCAACCCTACTGAACGCATGGACAGGCATGCCCATTATTCAGAGGCACATTATCATTGAACATGCGCTTTCATTACTTGTTTTGCGGTTTTGTTTATTGAGATGATTACTGAGCTCTACGGTTTGTACTGTTGCGAAGCGCGCCTCCGACGACGTTACGAAAGGCGCCACTGCTTCGAACTCCGCCGTGAAGGTCACCAGCCGTTTGGTAGCGTAGGTTTCTCAGCTCACGACTGCTTCTGCGCAGAGCTGATAGACGAGCGGACGAGACGACGGTGAGTTAAACAAGGTTTATGTACAGCATATATACAGAGGCGTTACAAATTCGGCACTGGGGCCGACATCTTAGAGACCCGAAGAGCCGAGCTCGCTTCTTTAACACATTGGTCTACTCCTCGCGACGCGCCGCAGGGCTTTTCTTATATATATGCACCGGGTGGATTCTTTGAGTAACCAAATGTCCAACCAGAAGCGCCGCTGGTCGTGAGGTCAGAATCCTCCAATGGGGTCGCCTCTGGGCCGCGTCATTCTCATCGAATCTGGAGCCACTGCGCTGCAGGTGGCTGCACCCAAGGACGAGTGACGTCGCCACGCATTGCGTCAGACTCGCCAGACAGGAAGGTGCCGATTGCTTGCTCGACGGGCTCGCTTGCTGAGGTAGCGAACGCCAAAGTTGCGGGCTCGCTTGCTTTTGTGTAGCGAACGTCAAAGTTGCGCTGTTGGAGTATCGTGCCCCACCTCAGTAACCGGCCACTTTTAGGCGACATGTTATTTAACCAGGTTATAGGACAGTGGTCCGTTTCGACCACAAACCTCGAACCGGAGACATAACAAGCTAGCTTTTGAACGGCCTACACGTGGCAAGCGCATTCCTTTTCAGAGGTACTGTATGCCTCTTCCCTGCCACTGAGTTTTCGACTTAAATACAAAACTGGCCTTTCGTTACCAGCCCTGTCTTCCTGGCACAATACAGCTCCCATGCCGGGATCACTCGCGTCGCATTGAATCACAAATCTTTTAGAGGAATCGGGTGCCATGAGAACGGGCTTTTCGCTTAGGGCCTGTTTTAGCTGGCGAAACGCATTCTTCTTTTCTGAGTCCCATACTACTTTAACCGGCTCGGATTTTCGAAGTGCGTCAGTTAGAGGGCTGGCCATGCTAGAGTAATTTTGCACGTAATGCTGATAGTATCCAGCCAGACTCAAGAATGGCCTTATCTCAGATTTTGTGGTTGGCCGTGGATAGTTCAGGATGGCGGTTACCTTAGTTTCTGAAGGTCTACGCCGGCCACGCCAAACAACGTGCCCCAGGTAAGACACCTCGCCGCACCCTAGGTGACATTTAGTAGGTTTCACGGTAAGACCAGCCTCTTTCAACCTGTTCAGAACGACGCGTAAATGCTCGACATGTTCTTCCCAGCGGTTTGAGAAGATGGCGACGATACTTTTGTGGCAGAAAGAGCTGCTCATACTTGCGGCCTTGCGCATTTGTGTAGCTCCGATACAAAAGCCTTGCTTTCTCAAAAAAAGACAGATTCCTTTTCTTTTTTTCCAAGTTCACGCTTTCCACTTGCGCTTTTATCGAGAGGTCCTCACGCTGCACTCGAATGAGCGTTTCTTGATCAACCCTCGACAGCTCACTCCAACATTCCGCTACAGGCGAGAGCGTTGCAGCCCTCTCGCTCTGATTCAATGGCGCCATGTCGTCTCCCCCTGCCACGGAAACCGTGCCAATCGCTTCGGCGATGGGCCGCTCGAGTGACTGCTCACATGACTCACACGGAAAATTTCCTCTCTGAGGTTCCGTCGACTCGCCGCCAAGGTCACTTGAAGGTTCACAGCATTGAACAAGATCAAGCTCCTGCGAAAGCTTCCTCGCTTGCGATCGCGTGAGGGCTATGTACGCTAAGTTGGGGAAGAACAATTTACCCTGCTCTTTGAGAAGCTGCTCGGAATTGTTAGAGAAAAAATAAGGAAAACGATCAGGAAGCGCGGCAGCCACAGCCGCTTCGGTGCGAAGCTTACCGAACGGGCCTTCAATGACAACCGTAGCGATTGGTAAGCAAGCACTCTGCTCCTCGGCAACTTGCCTAATCCACACACATTCTCCTGTAAGGTCATCTGGAGACACCAATAGGATGGACAACGTCCATGGTTGCCGCTGAGTCTCGAAGTGCTCGACACGTTTTCCCATTCACACCAATTTCTTGGATATACGCCTCTAACAACCGCATGTTCTTTTCCGATTCTCGGATTGTTGCAAAAGCAAACTTTTGCTTACAGTTTATCGCGATGTGCCCTTTCTTTTTGCAGTTGTAGCAAATTCGTGGCTTGCGTTGATCAGGTTTCTTTGAAAAGCCCTCTTTCCTTTCATCCTTTTCAACGCGCACTGCCCTGCTCTGCAACTTTCGGCGAGTATAATACTCCTCAGCTAACTCTGCTGCCCTGTTTAGCTGTACTTCACCAAGTCTGTCCTGCAGCCAAAGCTTGACATCCTCCTCAATGCAGCAGTAGAATCGCTCCAATGCAATGCATTCCACCACTTTATCGCGATCGTCATAAACACCTTCGCCCTTGAGCCATTCAATTAAATCGGCTTTAAGACAAACACGAAGCCAACGTGTGACTCATTCCCCTTTTTAGCATACCGGAACCTTTGCCTGAAAGCCTCGGGTGACAACTTATAACGTCTTAAAAGTACTTCCTTAACCTCGTCATAGCTCTCAAACGCTTCCCTCGACAAGCACGTTATCGCGTCGGACACTTCGCCGGGAAGAAGAGCTAACAGGTTCCGCGCCCAAAGAGACCGCTCCAAAGCATTTCGCTCACAGACGTGTTCAAACTTGACGAGATACTTTGCCATGTTTTTGCCTACTACGAACGATGGCAGTTGGTCCCGAATTCTATAACCGCTGATCTGAACTGTCGGAGAAGCTATGCTAGGTGCCTGCGAACACTGTAGGATTGCTAATTCTACTCGTTTCAACTCGAGGCGCTCCTGTCTCTCGGCCTCCTCACGCTCGCGACGTTCGCACCTTTCAGCTTCTTCACGTTCGCGAGCTTCTCGCCTTTCAGCTTCTTCACGTTCGCGAGCTTCTCGCCTTTCGGCCTCCTCGCGGCGTGCTTTGATATCCACCCAGGCCTCATCGACTTCCTCAGCCGACACTCCTTCATCCTTCATGATCTCAAGGATCGCATGCTTTCGTTTCGCACGGCCCAAAGTAATGCCGAGTTCCTCACAAATTTCGATGAGTTCCTTCACTTTCAGGTTCTCCATCGTTCACACTAGCCTCTTGCTGTTTGCCCATGTTAACAATTTACTTGCCGTACCTACTATAAGTCCACTAGCCAGACGCGCAAGCATTTTTTTACACTCCCGTGTTTACCCCGTCCGCATTAACTTTGGTTTCAAAGCAGTTCAACTTTGCTTGAAACGATCAAAGCTCACTTTAATGCTTCACACAGTTCTTCTCTAAACTACTATAACCTGAGCTAGAGTAGTCTGGTGAACTGAAGGGAAAACATCAGGCACTCACCGCATCGATGTCGCTGACGCCGGCCAATCCCGCGGCTGCCAACCACTGTAGCGAAGCGCGCCTCCGACGACGTTACGAAAGGCGCTACTGCTTTGAACTCCGCCGGGAAGGTCACCAGCCGTTCGGTAGCGTAGGTTTCTTAGCTCGCGACTGCTTCTGCGCAGAGCTGATAGACGAGCGGACGAGACGACGGTGAGTTAAACAAGGTTTATGTAGAGCATATATACAGAGGGATTACAAATTCGGCACTAAGGCCGACAGCTTAGAGACCCAAAGAGCCGAGCTCTCCTCTCTAACACATAGGTCTGCTGCTAACACATAGCTCAACTGCTCGCAACGCGCCGCAGGGATTCTTTTATATGCACCGGGTGGATTCTTTGAATAATCAAATGTTCAAACATAAGCGCCGCTGGTCGTGAGGTCAGAATCCTCCAATGGAGTCGTCGCTGGGCCGCGTCATTCTCATCGAATCGGGAGCCGCTGCGCTGCAAGTGGCTGCACCCAAGGATGAGTGACGTCGCCACGCATTGCGTCAGACTCGCCAGACAGGAAGACGCCGATTGCTTGCTCGACGGGCTCGCTTGCTGAGGTGACTCACTGTGCGTGCGCGGCAGAGAGGCACCGCCGCGTGATGACGCCGTTGAGTTGTTCGCGTCAGGTGGGCTCGCGGACTGGCCTTGACACAGATTGCCTTTTTCAGAGGCATGGACGTTCGCTGTGGACTCGCAGGCATAACAATACTTAACTTCGAAAAGAGGTATGGCGTTTGTCTTCTATTGTTAGAGAACCGTCGAACAAACCAGATGTCAAAATTAAGTTTCGGCGTTACAGCTGTGCATGAGTCCATAGCGTTGACACTTTTACACGTTTATTTTCGTTGAGCACATTAAAAAAATCCACACATTTCGGCCACATAAGTACTCTTACTGTATCTGTTCATATATTACGAAGTACCAATGCATTTTAGCGTGCTCTGGGTATACGTGCATATGGGCGCACTGAAACAAACAGCCGCAACGGAATGTTGGCATAATAATTTTGATGACGAAAGCATGCTCAAGTTTACTGCATGCGCTAAGCGAAAAATTTCAGTTTGATGTAGGTGAACCACCGGCCCAACCACCCCAATTATCGACAACGAGAGCTACAAAGGCATATTTACAACGGCATATGTGGAAGTCCCTGATGAACACATGTGCTGAATCACCCCATATCGAATGCCGTCACTCCAGACCTACATTTTAAGGTATACCATAACTCTCTTGCAAATATAGCACAGTACAAATAAAAAGGGTACTTTTGCAAGGATGTTTTTCTAAGGATGGTACTCGGCTGGTATAAAACAGAATGCAAAGAAAGGCATGATTTCTGTGGATATCTCTGGGCCTACATTGCTACAAGCTGCATCCACATGGATCAGCAATGGTTGGTACAAACAAGAGCACCATGGGCACAACTGATGCAATTTAGTCTCCATTGCTCAAGCCGCAGCGATACGCTCATTCACAGCGCACCTCGACAAGAGTGAACCCGGAGTCTCCAACTGACAAGTTGCTAGAAACAATGGCAGCATATCCAGGGGGTGAACGATGGAGAGTGGGGCGAAGCATCCGTCTGTCCATTCGTTCTTGCTTCCGTCCGTCCATGCATCCATCTGGTGACCGCCCATACATCCATCCGCCCGTCTGTGCGTGCGTCTGTTCGTGCGTCCGCACGTCTGTTCGTGCGTCCGCACGTCCATTCGTGCGACAGTCCCTGCGTTTATTCATGCATTCGCCACTGCGCCCGTCCATGCGTCCATCCGTCCGTACAGCCATCCATGCGTTCGTCCATGCATCTGTCTGTGTGTCCATTCTTCCACCTGGTCAACACTCCAAGTACCACCATTTCGCATCTTTTCATCATATATGCGTCCGTCAGTGGGACTATCCGTACGTCCATCCGCCCGTCCATGCATGCGCTTGTTCATGCGTCCGCACGTTCATCCATGCGTCCGCCGTTGCGTTCGTCCATGCATCCGCCCCTGCATCCGTCCATGCGTCCATCCGTCCATGCGTCCATCCGTCCATGCAGCCATCCGTGCGTCCGTCCATGCATCTGTCTGTGTGTCCGTTCATCCATCTAGTCAACACTCCGAGTACCATCATCTCGCATCTTTTCATCATATATTCCGCATATAGAAGCATCGCCATTCAGTGGACATTCCAAGGACTAAACGAGAGGTGGCACACGCACACTTTCTTACGGCTTGCGCTTCTTGTCTACTTCCCCCCTTTAATCATCTAGAGTTCATGGTATATGCTAGTTCGCTGTATTCATCGCACTGCGGCCCAACGCTCGCTAAAAGTTTCTAAAACCAAGGAGGTTACACCCAGCGAGTATAACTTAGCAACCCTTTCTTGTCCTATAGTGCTCAATGTACATGCCAATGGCTGCTAATTGGGAATGAGAGACAGGAGAATTCGGTTTTTAGTTAACGCGGATGCGGCGAATTTTTTATTGTTCTTCAACGCACAAGAAAAATCTCCCACCGGCACCACCTTGCAGGTCAAAGCGAAAGACTGGTTACGCACTGTGACTACGACGAGGGACGAACAGGTGCGGCTTTAAGGAGCTCGCCCCTAAATGTCTCAGCTTTACCGCAAAGACGAACCAATCAACGTAATAGCAACTAATTGGAAGGTCACGCGTTGAATGCCAAGCAGATCAAAACGTGTCCCGCTTTTCTTACGCACAAATGACGCACGAAACGTACCCACAGGTAGAGATGAACGCGAATAAGCGTCTCAGTTGTTACTTCGCTGTGTCTGAAAAGCGCGTCCTTTTCGAAAACGAAGACTGTGAAACGACTGCAGTGACCTTTCTGCGCCCGGTAACTACAACAGAAACGTTCTAGTGAAAGCCCAACGCCAGCCAAGAAGTACGATCATCCCATCGACCGCGAGATAAGGGCACGCGAGCGTGCCGCCACCTTCTCCACCCTGAGGGGCAAAGTACGCATGGGTGATGAGAACGCATGCCGCCGCGGGCTTGTTGCGACATCTTGCTGGTAATGCTGTAAGCGGGATAGTCCCCCTACCCTTAAATTCCCATCAGCAGCAGTATGTGGTGGATATAAATTGCTTGCTGTTCGATGGCTGAAGGACGTGCTCCTCGGTGGCTCAGTGGTTAACGCCTCGCATTCACGAATCAGAGATTCCACGTTCGATTCCACGCACAAGAGTCTTTTCGGAATTTTTTTTTTCTTTTTACCATTTTCTAATGTATAGATACGTATACATATACGGTGAGTGACGGCGAGGCCTACGTCGACGACGGCGGTGAAATTCAACCGCGAGTGTCCATATAATTGCTATCGCAAGAGGGCAATTTCATTCCTAAGTTCTTCTATCTCTGTTGGACACACTTCAAGTGTTCGTCGGCAAGCTTAAATCACCACACTTATGCCGTACAGCTGGTGTTAGATGGTCTACGCCCAGTGCCTTCAAGCCTTCAGTAGGTACTATGAATTGACGATCTACCGTGAAACGTGATACGCCTGTAGTCTTGCGTCCACTACTATTTAACACATCAGTCCAGCTTACACTCACGTGTGCGCATGTTTGTTTTTACGCTCTGATATTTTGATCGCTCTATCTTTTCATCCCGCAATCCCCTTTCCCCGGTGTAGGATCGCAAACCTGAAGCTTGTCTGGTTGACCTTCTTGTCTTTTTTTTACCTCCTCTTCCTACATTACATGTAGACTAGCTACACAAACTTGCATTTTTTTCGGCTAATTTAAGCAGCTATTTCAATGAGTCAAGGAGATTCTTATAAATGGCATCCGATGCCCGAACAAAGCTAAAGAATTACACGCACAACAATGGTATGATTTATTCACGTATTGCACTATTTAAATATAGTTATTATCCCCAACCTAATTCATATTGTGGTTGGAACCTTTATCGAACCCGTGCTGCTTAAAATTTTATGCGATTAATTTCAGGAGTACGTTTCTAGAAATATAGCGCTGGATGTATCTCGTTGTATGCGTCCCTGTGTTATCGAAGCGCATGTATAGCAATTATAATTTGAGATAGCGATGGTTAGCCGATATTTATGCAGCGAATGTCAACATATCGCTATTGTCACAAAACTTTCGACACCGATCTCAATTAGGCAACCTCCTTTGATGGAGCGCGATCTCTTTGTTCGGTGCTTTCTAGTATTAGGGATCATGACTGTCAAAACTTCACATAGAGCCCTGACAAAATTTGAAATCGAGAACACGGTAATAAAGTCACCTATTCTCATCATCGTCATCGGGTCTACTGCCGTGTTCAACAGCACGACTTAAATTTATATTGCCGCACCAAGACTAACAGCCAGGGATCTCTGAACCAACACATCCTGCTCAAGCAGACTTTTTTTTATGACAGAAACAGTGAATTTCACCGAGCCAAACTCTCACGCGATTCAGTCGGCGGACAGCGCACGGAACACGTGTATGCATTGTTTATTGGGGTTTTTTTTCGCACCTATTTCGGCGCCGCGGAATAGGTTACACTGCGTTGCAGCAGAATAACTATTCATTTGAAGGACGTACGGTCAGTTTGCCATCTGTGTACGTCGGGAGGGGCCCGTGCGTGAACGAAGAGCCTCCCGAGAGGCGCGCGTTGGTTGCGACTTCGGGGAGATAACAGAGATGTGGGCCACAGGTGGTGCAGCGAGGAAGCTTTCTTTCTATTCGGAGTGACCCTCGGAAGCAATTTTTGGTTTTGCGAGGAATGTGGCCTCGCCGGCCCAGTTTCATGTAAAGTGAACAAGAGGAGGATGCTTGTATCGCCGGGGGGGGGGGGGGGGCAGGCATTGAAGTGGCAGAAGGCATCTTTTAATGAGGGAAAGCTCGAATGCCGAAGAGGTCGAGAAACCACTCGGTGGCGTGCATCTAGAGTTCCAAAAGAACAGCAGTGACGAGAGACCCCGCATTGACTTTGCGTGGAGCGAAGGGCAAGCTAACTTTTTCTTAGTTGGTGACATCCTAGCCAGCTGTGGGACTCACGAGTGATGTCGCCATGCCAGGCGGACTAAACACAAAGAGATGCAATTCGTAAACAAAAAAGGGCTTTGGGACACTGCTGTAGTTGCCGCACAGCGTTGCTCAAACGATGTACTGTAGAGGGTGGGCAAGAAAGAGGGTGGCTACGATATAGACTAGAATGACCCCACCTCTTATTTCGGTACTCTGATCTGACGCACTCATTAGTTAGAATAGTGTGAGAGATTTCAACAATCATTCCACCCCATTAGAAGCTGTTTCTAAACGAGGTGTATGTGTGAATGAGGGAAGGCGAGCCGGGAATCGGCCACTGCTGGCCAATAAGTTCTGTTGACCTGGTCTGATTTTACCTTTGACCTTTGCTTTTAATAAACAGTGTTGTTGTGAAAGTTCACCTCCCTTGTTGCAATGTGTCTGCAGACAATCAGGAAGAGGCATCGCAAATAGCGGGAAACGTCGAGCTTTCCACCAACCTGGCCTTTCATTGTTTTAACTGCAACCTTCTTTATTTTATATTTGCACGAAACGCTTCGTCCTCCTTGTCAGCGTTTATGCCTGGGCATCTATTCTGTCACTTCGACTCTTGAACTATATGTGTTCTTCTCAGCAAGTAACCAGCCCAGCCTCATCATTTTGGTTCATCGTTAGCTAGGATATTGTCTGCAACTTTTCACTATCAAATTTATTATTCTATATTCGTCTCTCCTGATAATATGCCTGCCATTTTATTGCAATAGCAAATCAAGGCGCATTTTTGGAAGCACCTATCATCCTCAAAAAGCGCTTCTGTAAAGTGAGACTCAAGGCACCTTTTTGCCGATGGCCTCCTCATCAAATTGACGTTACGTATGATGTATAAATCGATAACATTGTCGCACGCCTTGTTTTGTAGGCTCGGGTGAAAGCGCAAATATGTCTGACGATCGTTGCTCAAGCAGAGCTCAAACCCATCGCCCATTCCTATCGCGCGAATGGCAGATGAAGGGGTGTAAGAGGGGGCTGCGTCGCTCCTGAAGGAGATACGTACTTTGACCTCGTGAGTGTGGTCGCCCTCGATCCCACTCGCCATATGTTCAGAGCGGATCAACACATGGCTCATACTTTTGTAAGTGATCTGCTCTAACTGCAATGTTTCGAGTGAAGCCATACATAACACGAAGGTGTCACAAACGAGCGCTCAAAAAAGGGCGCCCCGCCGAAATCGGGCGACCAAGCACTAGAGAGGTGCCTCAAGGTCAACGTCAGACAAGAAACAAGCATCCAGATTCCCCGGGCACGCCGTCTCTCCCCCCTTCGGAAGCGTAGCTTCGCCGACCAACCTCCTCACATCGGCGGCCAAGCAAGACCTGGAAGGTTCTCGAAGGGGCGTGGTGATGCAGAGTTGCGTCACGTGTCACGGACGGCCCTCGAAACGTCTCGCTCTTTCCCCAGCCTCGGCTGTGCATCGCGCCGACGAAACGATGAGAATTTTCTAGAATCTAGCGTGAAAGGTATTTAGGCGAGCAACGAAGAAGGGAAATCTAGCGAAAAAGGAAGTTAGCACTAGTATGCGTAGGATCATTCCGCCGTGTAGGTAAAGCCTTTTGACCTCAGTGACAAAGGAGGAGAAGAAAAAAGTTTGCGCCAGATTGCGTAGTGTGTTCCGCCTTGTCGGCGAAGGCTTCTGCTCTTAGTGACAAAGCAGGTAATGAAGAGGGTTTCCACCCAAGGGGTGAAGACTCGAGCTACAAGCAGAAAAGTGCGTCTACTGCCAGTGAACGAAGACGCGTTGCAACAGTTGCGCGTGGGAAGACGACGTGTTACCGACGACGTTTGGTGCTTCGAGAGTGGCCAATTGAAGACGCGAGGCTTCGTGGAAGAGAACTTTGGGGGCAGCAGAACGACAACAACGCTGGACTTTTTGTGAATGATTCTTGGAAGAGTATCATTCAGGCTTTGTTCCAAGGACTTTGGACTGAATAAGAAGTTTTCGAACTCTTTAGTCTTTAGAGGTTTTGGTTGTTCAATGCACGTGATTGCATTGTACCGCGTATTGTTGTTGTGTCTGTTGTTTCTAGTGTAGCTGATCGTACTGTGTAGTAAGTTGTTTGATTGTTGACATATCGTAATTAACTATTGTCGAGTGTGCATATTCGTGTATCATTTGATCCGCCATATTCGAGAATACAATTTTGTTTTGTTTATCAACTCTCGGCTCTGACTTGTTCTTTGGGCCACAACCGGCGTCCTCTGACGCGCGAAATAGGACAACTTCTAAATTGTCCACACTTTCGTGATGAAGTTTCGGGGGCCGATGTTTCGGCCCTTGGAGTTAGTCCGGCGATCGCCTCCCTAATTACCGGGACCTGTGACAATTGGTATGGCGTCCGCAACAGGACCTTATAGCGCACATTATGTCCAAAGTAGTGAGAAAGAACATTGAGTCGTTGATAGTGCTATCCGAACATTTTGTGTGTGTTGCTCAGTGTTCTCGTTAACGAGTGGGCAGAGAGTGTTTCGATAGACTGAGTTGGCTGATAGCTTGTGCACGCGGCTAGAATTTAATTTGAGAGGCACCATAGATCTGGAGAAGTCAGTAGCTCTTGATGAGAAGATGGGTCTTTCTGGTGCAGAACTACGGAAGTGGGTGAGCCAGAAGGAGAAAGAGGCGGTGGAGAGAGAGAGGTTGGCAGCTGTGAGAGCCAAGGAAGAAAAAGCAGCTGAGTTGGAAAGAGAGAGGTTGTTTGCTGAGAGGGCCAAGGAAGAAAAAGCAGCTGAGTTGGAGAGAGAAAGGCTGGCCACTGAAAGGACGAAAGAAGAAAGAGAGGCAAAGGATGACAGCTGAAATGAAAAGAGAGCAGCAATGACAGCTGAAATGAAAAGAGAGCAGCAATTGAAGTTGGAGCTGGAGAGAGATAAGCTGGCAGCTGAAAGGGCGAGAAAAGAAAGAGAGGCAAGAGAGCGACAGCTGAAAGAAAAAAGAGAGGTGGAGATGGCTGAAAGGGAACGGCAGTGGCAGCACGAGATGGAACTCGAGCGGCTTTGTTTGCAACAGCTAAGTGAAACTCCCGTCCAAGCTAAAGTTGACAGCAGTGAACGGGTAGATCATGGCTTCCGCTTGAACCCAAGCAAGCTGCTCGTAGCGTTCGATGAAAGGAAGGACGACCTTGACACGTAGCTTCACAGATTTGAAACGATTGCAAGGAGCCAGAATTGGCCGGAACATCAATGGGCAACTGTTTTTTTACCTGCTTGAGTAGCGAAGCGCCCAGTGTGTACGGTAGGCCGACGCCGACCGATACAGCCAAATATGCAAAGGTGAAAGCTGCTTTACTGAAGAGATTTAGATTTACTGTGGAAGGTTTCCGGGACAGATTTCGGACAGGAAAACCAGCTGATGGTGAGGCGGCTACGCAGTACACCGCCCGACTTAGCCAATGTTTTGACAGATGGATTGAACTTTCCGGGACATCGGAGGAGTATGATGAGCTTAGAGATCTCCTTATAAGAGAGCAATTTCTCAGCAGTTGCCACCCAAGCCTGTCGCTCTACTTGAAAGAGAGGAAAGCTGATTCACTTGAAGACATGCTTGAATTGGCCGACCAATTCTTGGAAGCGCAAGGTGGCACAAATGTGGCCAAAGTCAAGAAGAGTGTCCCGAAGATTTGAAGAAATTGGCACCCGAACAAAAGAAGCGTGCACCGGAGAGTGTTCCACGATGTTTTCTGTGTAACCGAATGGGTCATCGCGCTAACAGCTATCGAACTACCTTTACGAGCCCTACGGTTGTAAAACGTTTCAAATGGGGTCAGACCGGGCACAAGGCAGACGCATGTCGTAACGGAGCGAGTTAAACTCACCAAGTAGCCTGTGTGCAGGTGGCACCGAAAGCCGATGATGATGACGTCACCGATGGATTCGTGGAGTTGAAAAATAAGAAGAAACTTTCAATTGTTGGTGCTGTAATAACAAAACAGCCAACCTGAGTTACGAAGGGAATGCTAACGCTACCTGGAAAAGTTGCGAGCAAGAAGATTACGGAGCTAAGAGATACCGGTAGCTCCACTGTTATCGAGCGGAGATACTTGGTGTGGGAAAGCGAACTAACAGGCAAAACTAAACTGGTTTGCCTAATTGACAGCACGGTTTGAATGCTTCCCGAAGCAGAGATTGAGGTTGAAACCCCTTACTTCAATGGGAAGGTTACTGCCTTATGTATGACCACACCCCTGTACGACCTCATCATCGGAAAAATCGAAGAGGCGCGAGGGCCAAGCGATCCCGAATGTTTGGAGGAAGACCCGAGATGGAGCCCTCGCCAACCCAGTGACCGCGGATACAGTGGAGGAGCATCCCGCGGCGGATTTCACCTGAGCTCAAGGGGAAGCCCGGGTACAAAAGACAGTCGATCGGGAAATGATCTTGTTGAACCAGAGAACGTGTCGTGCAGCTGGACTTGCGGCAAAACGACCTCAACCGACCAACAGTGAAAAGGTGATGGAGTCGGCTAGCCAGGCTCAACGTCATGACGTGAAGAAGCTGGTGAATAACCAGACTAGATTGGTTGAACGTTATGACCAGTTAACAGTGTCGAAAGTGTCAACGATGGCTGAAACGCCATCTCAGATACCGTCGAGTGGGAGGGCTCACCGGAACGGAACGAGAAAAAATAAGAGATCGAGCGAGCACCGCAAGAAAGGGCGCAAGCGCAGCTCGAAGTACACTGGATAGGTGCTGAGGTCGAATCAGAGTGTGTTTGGTACTGTTGAGCCTGAATGTGTTGTGTTGTTGTTATTCTGTGTCACAAGTGTATGACGAGCGAGTCAAAGTGTTTGTTGCGGTGACGTGATGTATAGGATTGCACAATTGTTGTAAAGACAGACCTTTGTTTGTAGATTTGTATTGTTTGAAATATGTGATGGAGTGTTGTACTCATGTACCTGTGGTTATATGTCGTGCGTTGTGAGATTGAACGGCGATGTGCAATTGTATTGAATGTTCTATTGTGAATGTGATGCGCCATGAGCGATGGACTATGTTACAGACTTTAGGTGTGTGGTGTCTGGTCGCACTCATTTGTGTGTTTTGAATATTATGAGATAATATTCTTAAATTGGGGGGCAGTGTCAAAAACGAGCTCTCAAAAAGGGCACGCCGCCGAATTCTCGCGACCAAGCGCTAGAAAAACGCCTCAAAGTCAATGATAAAGAAGAAAACAAGCATCCGAAGACTCTCCGGGCGCACCGTCTCAAACTCCTTCGGAAACGTTGCTTCGCCAAACAAACTCCTCACATCGGCAGCCGAGCAAGCCCTGGAAGGTTCTCGAAGGAAAGGGGCGTGGAGATGCAGAGTTGCGTCACGTGTCGCGGACGGCCCTCGAAACGTCTCGCTCTTTCCCCAGCCTTGGCAGTGTATCGCGCCGACGACACGATGAGAATTTTCTGGAATCTAGCGCGAAAGGTATTTAGGCGAGCAACGAAGAAGGGAAACCAGGAGAAAAAGGAAGTTGGCGCCAGTGTGCGTAGGGTCATTCCGCCGTGTTGGTGAAGCCTTTTGTCCTCAGTGACAAAGGAGGAGAAGAAAAAAGTTCGCGCCAGAGTGCGTAGTGTGTTCCGCCTTGTCGGCGAAGGCTTCTGTCCTCAGTGACATAGCAGGTTATGAAGAGGATTTCCACCCGAGTGGTGAAGAGTCGCGCTACAAGCAGAAAAGTGCGTCTACCGCCAGTGAACGAAGATGCGTTGCAACAGCTGCGCGTGGGAAGCCGACGTGTTACCGGCGAAGTTTGGTGCTTGGAGAGTGGCCAATTGAAGACGCGAGGTTTCGTGGAAGAGAAACTTCGGGGGCAGCGGAACAACAACAGCGCTGGACTTTTTGTGAGTGATTCTTAGAAGAGTATCATTCAGACTTTGTTCCAAGGACTTTGGACTGAATAAGTTTTCGAACTCTTTAATCTTTAAGTGTCTTGGTTGTTCGATGAATTTGTTTGCACTGTAGCGCGTATTGTTGTTGTGTCTGTTTGTTGTTTCGAGTGTAGCTAATCGTAGTGTGTAGTACGTTAATTGATCGTTGTCATATCGTATTCGACTATTGTCGAGTGTGCATATTCGTGCATCGTTTGATTTGTCATATTTGAGAATACAATTTTGTTTTGTTTATCAGTTTTCAGCTCTGACTTGTTCTTTGGGCCACAGCCAGCGTCCTCTGGCGTGCGAAATAGGACCATTTCTAAATTGTCCACGCTTTTGTGGTGCAGTTCGGGGGGCCGACACTTCAGCCCTTGGAATTAGCCCGGCGATCGCCTCCCTAATTAACGGTACCTGCAACAGAAGGTCATTTCACTCACTGCGGATTCCACGTTTCTTAACAAAATTGTTTTTGAACTTACGCCGAATACAATTACGTGCTTTTTTGTGATTCTGAAGAACCAGTATTGCCTAAGGAACAATGTGTGCATTCACCTGTCGGCGATGTGCTATATTTGTTCTGTTTCATGTTAATATGTATCTGTACACCACGATATTTTATTGCGGTTTGTTTATGAGACAAGCGTCACCTCTCTTATTGAAATTGGGAAAATCCTTCTGCAAGGCAAACTGAGGAAAGACAGGCTCTTGCAAAGAATGTATTTTTAAAGTTAATCTGAAGGAGTTCAAATGAAACTCGTCTGCAGTGCCCGAGTGCATGGCTGCTGACTTTTAAAATACGAAGCCATGCAGTCCTGTAGTGATTGTCATGTAGAACACTGCTATGAGCTGCTATAATAATAGACAACCATTGAAACACAAGGCGTCAGGCTAGTACAATGTACTTAGATTCCAGAACGCTAACGTCACAATACTACGTAAGCTTGTCTGCTGTGGTTACGCAGCTGCATGCGACTACGTTACTTTTGTGCAGAGGAAAAGCGTGCTCATAAATTATCTAAATTCCTTTATTCGTCTGCTTATTAACTATGCAATATACTCCTTTTTGATTTCAAGAATGACAAAATCAGTAAAAGTTATGTGATTATGCTTCATCCACAGCTAGAAAATATTGATGTAAAACATGAAATTGGCCCTGTGATGATGAAATGAGGCATTGTTTTAGTGCATGTCTGGTCTGTCAAATTAGGTATATAAGAGTGTGGTATCCGCAACATGCAGCAATTCAGAATCATTAACAATGGCGAAGGTTTCGAGTTATCGAATTACTCTCGTTGCGACTGCGTTTGTAGCTGTTTTATTGCTAGAAGTAGGTATGTTGTGTGCAACTGTTCAAGCTTCACCTCGTTTTGCATCTGGACCTGGGCCGAGAAGTACGTATTAACAATCCCGGATTGAATCTCCTATATCTTCTAAATCTATAGCATTTGCTCGCTCTTATGAATATTTTGGATCTCATAAAAATGGTTGGTCATCCTGGTACGACGAGATATCACTTCTTTGCAATAATAAATTGAAAATATTGAATTTTCGGGACCATTCGTCTGGTGTCTTTAGTTTGTAAAGCTTGATTCGCGTCTATGTGATTGCCTCAACCACGATGCGAGGAAATGAACGTATAAGTGCTCGACATTGACGTTTCGAAACTCTCAAATAATACATGTTTACTGGAAATGTGGTTAAGAACTGTGCACTAAATGAAAGATCATTACATTCGGCATCATTAAAGTGCTCAATACGAGTGAAGTGAGTGCGCACAGCTGTTGTACACTTTGCAAAAATTGTGCTTGATCATGGAAAATTAGTGCGAGCGCGCTTTGTAATGACTACGTCTTTAGATGACTCACACCGTGTTGCATCATAAGCAAGGAAAAGCAGTGCGTGTTCAGGGGTAGATGTGATCATTCGTACTGTTGGCTCGTTAAAAAGGTGGCGTCGCCTGAGCTAGGAAAGCTCCAGAGTTTCACGAAGCTCGGGTCATCTGGCATAGCGCCCCTGGTAGTAGCCGAGGCTGAATTTCTCGATTTGATCCAAGAATTACGAAGAGGAGCCTTGTCTTATCCTAAATTGAGTTCTTGTGGTCATATCATGGCTGTCGCGTAATAACGAGCCCGAGCCCTACACCAAGAACTCCCTATTTATTCGGCTGCTCATACCTAAACCTCTTCTTCTTTCTTCTCCTTCTTCTCTTCCATGTTTCGCTCTTGTTGCTGCGGATCCGCTATAATCAACAACATATTCCCCAGGGCCCAAGGCGATCACTCAGAAGTTGACTCCTGTTAATTTGCCTCTAACACGTATACCTTCTGAACCAGTCGTCAGATGCCCTGTCCAGAAGCTACTCGCATGGTTCAGATGTGAGAAATACTGCTCTTCTCCTTGTGCACTGAAAAAACTTAGTGCAGCTTGCATAGCAGCTAACGTGTGAAATCATCATGCACCAGCTTCTTGTAACTTTAGCGTAGCTGAGGTATAGTTCATGAACACGGCCTTTGTGTGCGAATCACGGTAACAAAGGGTAGGACCGCTTCTATCGGACCCATAGCTCCGCCTTGACGCGCTAGCAATATCGCTTGCGGTGGAGCGAATCCTCCTTCGTCATGCTAAAGAAAGTCTGGCTCCTTTGCGCAAGGACTATTATGCATCTTCTTGAGCATATTGCTGTACGAAGTCAGCTGTCGCAGTTAAAAAAGACTGCTGCACAGGTACATCAGAGCGGCGCTTGTGATGTCAGCTTGAACTTCACAGATAGCTATAGCGACACCCTCAGCGTTGATACTTTCGCGACCAAGAGATCATCTCGATGCGTTTTTGTCGATTTGATGGCACGTTCTGACCAGCCTCCACACAAAGAATCTGCAGCAAACTTCCAATGGACGACTGCTTGGCTTCAGATGACGAGTAGGAGCTGCACGTCAGCGTGGAGCTTTGAACACTTCAGGAGGACATCGTTGCGGCAGGGATTACCTAGCCCGTGCGATGAGGCGTCAAATACAGAACGAAGCTGCTTGACCGCACCTCGGTGGATGACTGCATGATGGGACAAATGATATATGTTCTCTCTTGGCAGAAGTTCTTCAGCTCTCTCTGTGTGTTCGTTGACGTATGCCCTCACTGCCAGGTCATCCTGCTCCAGGAGTTCAGGCTCTTCCTTTAATCTATCGAATTGAGCTTGAAACCAGCGCTCAATAACCTTTTTAATAATGATGCATCCGTAGCAGCGATACGTCATATTGTTACGCTTGCGTAGCCTTTCCAGCATTATTGTATTTCATTCACAACTTCCCTCCGGGAGCAACGCCTGCGTTCCAGAATTTCCAGTAGCCCAGCTTCTCATTCTTTCGCCTCACAATCTAAAGAGTCTGCAGGATGCGCTTCATGACATAAAGAGCACTTCGCTTCCACAGAGTTGCACTTACGGCAGTCATGATTTTCTCCGCATATTCGACATCTAGCAGTTGATCTGCACCCCTTTGCACTGCAGCCATATCTCCAACAATTTAAGCACTGCAGTGGCTTAGGGGATAGAGGCTCTACCTTGTAATTAAGAGGCCAAGCGTCAATTTCAGATGGCCTTATCGTTCCCGCAAAGGTAACTATCACTGACTCTTTAGGTGATTTCTTCTTGTCAAAGATATGTGTGCACCTGAGCACTGACCCTGCACCTGCTACCGAAAGCAATTCCAGAATTTCTGCAGGGGTCAGGCTCGTATCTACACCGCGGACTATGCTTTTTGAACATGCAAGATGCGTTAGAATCAACAGGCGCACCGGCTGCGCTACAACTTCGGAACAATTGAGAAGCTCTCGGACGCACTCCTGATCGGCAGAGAGCAACTAAATACCACCATGACCGAAATGCCAGACCTCGGGGACCATTTGAAAGTGTGATGCGGCTTTCCGAAGCTCCTCTTGAATCACCTTCGGATTCTTCATAGGTATTGTACCTCCATTGGTTGGTACTAGGGCCACGGGGACATGATAGCACCACTGGAAGTAAAATAATCAATCGGCCAACCCTTGGCCGGTATAGATGCTAGCAAAGGGGAAGGCCCTCGGCCAGGTGAAGAAACCGTAATCGAGATAGCCTGAGTCACTTGAACTCAGAAAATCAAATGGAACAAATCGCAAACAACTGACGAAAAAATTGGCAAATCCCCCGTACAGTGGGAATCGATGATATGCGAAGCACGAATGAGCAAGGTTGATATGTCACTTCAAAATCAGCACAACATTTCGAGGTGGAAGTAAATGATGCCGTAGATGAGTTCCGCGACATGATTATCATGTTTAGATGTGTGGTTTACCTTCGTCATTGGTTCATTTCACGTGGTACCAAGTTTGGTATATGTGGAGCTAGCGAAACGGCCGCGAGCGCGCTATGAGCGTGGTATGTTGTAATGTTCTTGAATGACATGCATCTCAGGATTATCTAGTTTGCACCAGTGAAATACCTTCGCCATTCATTGACGTCACGTAACACCAACTTTGGTATATGTGGAGCTAGCAAAATTGGCGCGAGCGCATCATGAAGGGCCCAATATACTCCAATGTAGCGTTTACACGTACACACGCTGGGCACAGCGAGGCTACGTTAGCAAAACGCGAGCACTCTATAGTCTGACGCCAGGCGCGACCAGCGTCCGTCGGCACGGCCCGACAGCAACCGGTGCGAAATGCGACATGCTGCATTTCGTGCCGATGCGATACCTAGACAACACTGCGACTCCCTCTTTTCGTGACGAAGGGACGCCGGACGCGCTGAAATGCGCATGCGTCAAAGCAACGCAGCGCGGCGCGCGCCTGCAAGTATATGGCAGGACCGGCGCCTGGTGTGGCAACGCCGGCGTGACGCAATAAAGTGAATGCTGGCGAGCACACGCACTGCGTCACGTCGAAATGTATTGGCGCCTTAACTGTGACATGTAATCATGTTCTCACATGACACGGATCTCATGATCAACACGTTTGCACCAGACACGTATCTTTGTCCTCCATTGACGTTACGTAATACTAAATTTGGCATAAGGGAAGCTAGCGGAACTGCCGCCAGCGCATCATGAGTGTGGCTTGTAGTCATGTTGTTATTTGACACGCATCTCATGTTTATCATGTTTGCACTAGTATCATACCTTCGTCATCCATTCACGTCCCGTAATACCAAATTTGGCATAAGTGCAGCTAGCGGAACGGCCGCCAGCGCATTAAGAGCGTGGCATGTTGTCATGCTGTTACATGACACGGCATCTCATGATTATCATGTTTGCACAAGTCACATACCTTCATCACCAATTCGCGTACCGTACTACCAAATTTGTTATATGTGACGCTAGCGAAACGGCCACGAGCGCATCATGAGCGTAGCATGTAGTCATGTTGTTACATAACCTGCATGTCATGATTTTCGTCTTGGGGTCAGTCGTTTTTGTTCGCCATACAATCAAGTCATACCATACCAGTTTTGCTACATGCCATGTGAACAAAAGCACAACAAGAGCTTCAGGACCATAAAATGTAAATCATGACATTCTTGACATACATATCACGATTTTCAGTTTATGACTAGTCAAATATGTTCTTTATACAGTCATGTAATGTAATACCAAGTTTGGTATCGGTACCATTATCGAAACGGCCAGGAGAGCTAAATGTCTTAGATAGATAGATAGATAGATAGATAGATAGATAGATAGATAGATAGATAGATAGATAGATAGATAGATAGATAGATAGATACGCCCGCCGAAGTTCACTAAGAAATGTTTCGCATTTAAAAAGGACGAGCCGAGGTCTGCCTAGCGGGCAGCCCTTGGCTCGTCCTTCCTTCGGCACTCACGTTAGAGCATATACGGCAATTTTATTGCAGTAACTCCACATTTAATCGACTGCTCGTGCCTAAACCTCTTCTTCTTTTTCTCTTCCATGCTTCCCTCTTGTTGCTACGGGTCCACAATAATCAGCAACAATGGCTTGCCTGGCACTGATGCTACATTGACGCCTAACAGGCATCGCCTGGCTCATCCTTGCGTCGGCACTCACGTCAATTTTGTCGCAGGAAAGTGCATGTTGTGGTGCGATGAAATTGATATCGTAGTTAATGGTAGAAAAGCGTATTCCAGCAAAGAACACATATCTTGCTGATGCATAGATATACATTTTTAGTGTTTATGGCTTTTTGCAAAACTTTATTGTCAACCGCTTAACAAACACTGCAACCACAGTCGGCATTTCGCGATATGGTGATTGTGTAGGGCCTATTTACGAGGAAGTCTCAAGGCACTGACGTGGCTCTGTAGTTAAATAATATATTGTGATTCAGAATATCTGGTTTTGGTTCCGCCTATATCTGCCATTTTCAACATGAAAGTTCTTTAGGCTGGGTGAATTCTGCGACCCAAGGAGCATTCTGTGACGCATTCACGTCATGCAAACCATGTCAGAGAAGTGGAATGCAAAACTTTATTACAAATAGCTTTTTTCCGGTGAAGGTGGAGCCCACAGTCCAGGGCCCCTGTGGCCTTTGCCATCTTGCAAGCTCTGTCGATCAGCTTGAGCTGTACTTCAGGCTTAGAGCAGGACAGCGCAGCCTCCCACTGCTCCGGTGTTGGTGTACAGTTTCTTGGCACTACCTGTGTGTGTTGGCAGGCCCATGTCACGTGGTAAAGTGTGGGGTGTTCTCTGCATAGAGGGCATTTGTTGGTGTATATTCCCGGATAGATTTTACTCAGAAGACTGAGATTGGGGTACGTATTAGTCTGCAGCTGTCTCCAGGCAACTGATTGCTCTCTGTTGAGGTCTTTGTGGGGAGGGGTGTATATCCTCCTCAGTGCTCTCTGGTGTTCTAAAATTGCTCCATAGCGTCTAGTAACTGTGGCTGGTTCCTCGTCGTTGTGCGCCCCCCGGTCGGCGTATTCTCCGGCAATGGCGTCGGCACGCTGGTTCCCTGCCACAGTTTCATGGCCTGGTGTCCACATAATGAAGCAGCTCGAGAAGTTGATTTTTCTTCCCTTGAGTATGCGGATGGCAGCACTGGATATGGGTCCACTGCTGTACCGTCGACACGCTTCTTGCGAGTCAGTAACTACTTCTGTAGTAGATTCTTCGCTCTTGTGTGTGATGGCGAGCGCGATCGCTACTTCCTCAGCCTCGAGGATGTTGTTGCTTTTGATCGAAGCGCTGTTGACTTCCCTAAGTTGGTGATCAACAACGCTTACAACTGTCCCGGAGTGCTCTCTGTATGTGGTCGCGTCAACGTACAATACATCGGTTCTCGCCTTGAAATTCTTTTCTTGTGCTTCTGATCTGGCTTTTATTCGAGCCTTATGGATTTCTGGATGGCATGATTCGAGGTATTGGGCTGACTTCAATGATCTGGCGAATGTACTTTGTTATGCTCGCCGTGTTATTGATTTCTTCGCAAGCATCCCTCATGCCCAATGTCTGCAACGTATGCCTGCCCGTAGCAGTCAACATTAATCTCGTTTTCTGCGCAACAAGATGCGCCTCGATGTGTTCTTGCACTGTGTTGCTTCTCCCGAGTTTAAGGGAATTTCTCTGTCGAGGTGCAGACAGGTACACCAAGGGCGCATTTGTAGGCTTTTCTGAGGATCGCCTCTAATTGTTCTTTTTCCTTTGGGAGTGGTCTTTGATAGGGGACACTGCATACAATCCTACTGACCACGAGGGCCTGTACAAGCCTACAAGTGTCCTCCAAAGCCCGTCTTTTGTTAGAGATTCTGGTGATCATCCTCTTGATTTGCGCTGTAGTGTTTGACAGCTGTCTGATGGTGTGGTTTATACGACAGTTGCTTTGTATCCACATGCCGAGAATCTTGATTCGGGACACTTCTGGAATATTCTTCCCTCCTATATAGACGTCTATGGAGTTTTGCAGATCGTATCTTCGTCTGTAGAGTCTCAGAACTTTTGATTTCTCCGGAGAGCAGACAAGGCCACATTGACGCACGTAGTCGTGAACTGTATCAGCTGCGCGTTGCAGAAGATCTTGTTTTTGGTCTAGAGATCCTCTTGTCACCCAGATTGTAACATCGTCTGCGTAGATGGCATGTCTGAGTCCTTCAATGTTTTGGAGGTTCCGAGCTAAGCCGATCATAACGATGTTGAACAGCATCCGCGATTTCACAGAACCTTGGGGTGTTCCTTTTGTGGGCGTATCAAACGTATCAGTGTGGATGCCTCCTATACCAATTGGGGCGGTTCTGTTACTGAGAAAAGCTTTGATGGAGAAGTGGATGCAGCGCATCGGCGCGAAATCCAGCATGTCGCATTTCGGGCTGGTTGCCGTCGGGCCGCGCCGATGGACGCTGGTTGCGCCTGGCGTCAGACTATAGAGTGCTTGCATTCTATAGTCTGTCTGTCTGTCTGTGTGTCTGTCTGTCTGTGTGTCTGTCTGTCTGTCTGTCCGTCTGTCTGTCTGTCTGTCTGTCCGTCTGTCCATCCGTCCGTCCGTCTGTTCATCCGTCCATCTGTCTGTCTGTCTGTCTGTCTGTCTGTCTGTCTGTCTGTCTGTCTGTCTGTCTGTCTGTCTGTCTGTATGTCTGTCTGTCTGTATGTCTGTCTGTCTGTCTGTCTGTCTGTCTGTCTGTCTGTCTGTCTGTCTGTCTGTCTGTCTGTCTGTCTGTCTGTCTGTCTAGCGGCCTATGACTGGGTTCACTTGTGATTGCCTTTTGAACTTGGTGTAGACCAAATAAGGTAGTGGTTTGAAGAATATCATCGTCTGACCACAACATGAATAATATGAAAATCCTGCCACGTACGTCGTCAAATCCTTTCCTCCAGGCACCAGTGACGCATGCGCGTTTATCACGGTAATTGCGTTATGTGTCTGTGTGCAAGTTCATATGAACAACGCAATGGCGATAAGCATTTAGTAGCCTAAATGCGACTGCGTTAATAAAAAACTGGCATCAGCACCATTGATGCGAAGAATGAAAAGATAGAAAATTTTGGTCTCAGCAGCAATGAAACCCGAAAATTATGTAGGCCAATCAGGCATTCTACCACAAAATAATAACTAAATAACAATAATAATTGTGGGGGGGGGGGGGCTCGTGGCGTCTCTATGAGAGATGCCGTAGTAGAGGGCTCTGAAAATTTCGAGCACCTAGGGTTCTTTAACTTTAATCAAAAACTAAGCACACTGGTCTCAAGCATTATCGCCTCCAGAGAAAATGCGGCCGCCGCGGCCACAATTTGGTACCGCGGCGTGTGGCTCAGCATTTGGGTGCCTTAGACACTACAGACTAAACTACTGTGGTGGTGCATTCTACCAAAGAGTCATTTCATGTATTGAAAATGCGTTTGAAAATCACACTATGCAAGCGTATGGTCGGTGCATCGTCAAATGTTTTTGCAGCGTTGACTATCTAATTTGTTAACAAAGCTATACACATTACACACGTAAACTTGTCACGCCCTGCCGTGGAGGTCTAGTGGCTAAGGTACTCGGATGTTGACACGCAGGTCGCGGAATCAAATCCCGGTTGCGGCGGCTGCATCTTCGATGCAGACAGAAATGCTATAGGCCCGTTTATATGCTCGATTTGGGTGCACGTTAAAAAAAACCCAGATGGTAAAACTTTCCGGAGCCCTCCACTAAGGCGTCTTTTATAATCATATGGTGGCTTTGGGATGTTAAACCCCACATATATATTGTAAACTCATCACACAGAGGTCACGCCAGGTTAACAAAAACTGTGGTTTGAATTTAAACTCTACTTTTCTGGCAGTCTAATAAACATTAGATTGGCAGTACTATGATTGAGCAAGTTATAGTCAAGCGTTGATCGACCCCGGGAGAAAATGCTAATTAAAGTTGTGTGCGACATTTACTACGTCCCACCGTAAAGTTCACTTCTTTTCGACAATACTGATGGCTGTACTGTATCGTGACTGCGGACGTTATGTACAACCATCAGGTAAAACAGTGTAGTCACCAGTAGACGCCATTCAGTGAACATCTCTGGAAAGGACACAAAGTGCACACAGCTCTTGCCCTTAACGTTGATCCACCTCATAATGGTTGTCTTGAAGAAAAAAGTCAATTAAAAAATCTACTGCATTGAGAGTCACTCGTCAGCTGCGTTGTATGAAACCGATCCTCGCGCAACGTAGATTTCACCGGAATGTTCATGTTATGGTCTGCGAACCATCTTTATCATACTCCCATTTTATCTGTAGCAATTCGGCAAGTGCAAGGTCAAGGAGGCGACCACTATAGCGGTTGGACATAGAAAGCTAGTTGAACAGAAATGGCGAATGTTCCTTTGGTTCGCTTAGAAATGATTGGCATTCATTATTTATCGCAGGTTCTCCCCATCGAAGCTTGCAATCGGGCGCTCGTGGCGGCGGAGACCCTAGGGGCCACTTAGGTTTCGGTGGCGATCCTGGCTTTCCTGGCCCTGTTGGCTTTCCTGTGCACTAATAATCAGTGAAATGTTATGATGATTAAAAGCTGTCACACCCTGCCTAATACAAGTGTTGTCACTGCTGATGAATATATATATATATATATATATATATATATATATATATATATATATATATATATATATATATATATATATATATATATATATATATACATATATATATATATATATCATTTATTTATAGTTAATTAATCAATTATTTATCAATACGGTTAGCCAAACGCCGTTCCAGGGTGGGGTGAAGAAATACACTTCACTTGTTGACACAAGCACTACAAAATTAAATCAAGAAAGACAACACAACAGGCAGTTTTTTTAACAGAGGACCAATCCAACAGGTAAGTTAAGTAAGGTTTACACAGTAGCGATCAACAATTGGCATGGTAGCATAACTTCATACAACACACTTGACGAAGGCTATATCATATACATCACAAACTTCAGCGTCGTAGGAACTTTTCCTACCAACGTAACGTGCAAGTATAGAAAAATATACAAAAAAGGGAACATTTCCATCTAGAAGAGATGAGGTAACAACGCTTATTGTGGTTACCTAGAGGAGTAATATGCCATTACCGTCTTTTCTAATTCCTCTGTAGAATTAATTTGAGTTATGCTATGGGGTAGTGCGTTCCATTCTTCAATCAAATTTGGGAAGAGGGAATGTTTAAAGGTGTCAACCTTTGCAGGCATAGGCACAAACTGGTCCTCATGGCTAGATCTAACAACCTGTGAAATACGTGACGTTCTGTATTCTATGAATCTGCAGGAGTTGAAGGTAAAATAAATGTGTTTCAATAAGTCTATGAATTTTAATCTAGCCACTTTTCGTCGCAATGAAAGCTCGGGAAATTTTAGTTGAGTCAGCATTTCGGTCACTGAGGCTATGTACCTATATTTCGACATTATAAACCTTGCTGCATGCCTCTGTCCTTTTTCAATTTTCTTTACTTCGTTTTTTGTATGTGGATTCTATATTCTGCTTGCGTATTCTAGTGCGGGACGTATCAAAGTGAGGTATGCCGTTAGTTTAACATTTCGGGAAGCAAATTTCAACTTACGTCTAAGTGACCGGAGTTTAACCTCAGTGGCATTACATAAGTTAGTAATATGCTTTTTCCAAGATAAGTCATCTGATATCGTAATGCCTGAATACTTAAAGTGTCTAACTTGTGTCAATGGCTTTCCGTCTAATATGTATGTGTAAACTGACACATTTTTTTGTTTTCCTAGTTATGCGTGCGTATACCGTTTTCTCTTGAATTATTTTCATTTTGCATTGTGTGCACCAATCAGCAATCGATTGCAGTGCTGAGGCTAACTCTAGGTGATCTTCATGAAAAGAATTTTGCGAGCGAGTGGGTCTTGACTGGCCTAAACAAATGGAGGCTAACCCCTGTATTCAAGAATGTCCCTTCACTCAACGCTCCACCTTCACTTGAGAAAACCGATGGGAGTGCCGTCTCTAGGCACGGCAAGTTACTGCATATTAGCGATAATCTGCTGTGATTCTTGAGCAGCGCCGCATCATTTTTAGCCGAGCAGAGGCGCAGTGCTCAACTCTGTCAAGTGAAGGGTGAAAGTCGAGTCGAGGAGCGTGTCTGAATACGCGGGTAAGTGAAGAGAGAAAGACGTCACTGCGTCTGGGGCGACTCCCCGATGCTAGCTTTTTCATGGTAATGAGAAGCTTGAACCTTGGCTTTCGAGATTGTGAAACTTGGACACAATTCTTTAACTGCGTCGTCGTCAAATCGCTTCTTATCGGTGCTTGGAAGGGCTACATTCCTTGACTGCTTGAAGACGGTGGCAAACCCCGTTAAGCCCTTCAAATTTAGAATATCATGCGAGAGAAAATGTGTGAGATATCATGCGCGTTTGGTGTGTTTCGTACATCTGCGTCTGTAACGAAGTCGGAAGTGTTCCGGACGTGTACTGTCGTGGCCCGAGAGTTGGTAGGTTCTGACCCGCGTAGCGGAACTTTTCGTAAATGTTTTTTTTTTTCATCCGTTAGCCTCCATATTATCACCATGATATCTATGACAGAAATGCTTCACTGATGTCTTGATGAAACCAGACATAAAGCAATTTCCTGTTAAAATGTAATCACTTTCGCCTTCCGGTCATACGAGTGCGTAAGTGACCCCGTGAGAACGTTTTTAGTCTCCCTCTTCCTCAATCGCAGAGCCTGGTCGAACACCTGGTTAACCTCTTTGCCTTTTTAATCTTTTATCTCCCTCGCCCACAGAGGCAATGACCGCCGCTTGTCACAGGCCGCAACGCGATGTTTAGAAAACAATTCTATTATTTCAGGCTATTCCGATAAGACTGCGCATCACATGATTGGCACCGTTCATTTTGCAGCTAACGCGAGCTCCTGCAATAACACTGCGATTCTCGGCCATACACGAGTGAAAGAAGACGAGTTCTGCCGATGATCAATAATTTGACGACCGACAATTGTGTGTACCAATGTCGTTACACATTGAGTTTCCCCCTTTCTTTGGAGCGCATGTTCGCCCAATAAAGAGTTTGACCTTTGCTGGCTTGAGTATTTGCTTTTTTTCCCGTCGCGACCAGGCGACGATGTCTGAACTACGCAAACGCGTTTTTTGAAACGACAGAAAAAAGTATTATGTGAGCATAACCTTGAGGGCTTTTCAAAATAGTTCATAATAGTAGATCTAAATCCCTTCCTAAGTCAACATGTGAAACCAGTGTGTACGTAACAGGAAATTTTTTAATTAGCCAAATGCTGGCGAATTCGGTTGCCTTGAGATGCATTTTCCGTCGTGTCATTCCACATGTTTAGACACAAAAGGCCCGCATAGCCTGAAAGTTGGGCCGCCTCGCAACATGTTCAGCTCAGTACAGACTGCCACGTAGATCATGGCTGCAAGCGCGAATCTGAGTAGTCATTCAGTGAAACAGGATGTGCCAGAATAATAATATGTGATTAACATTCAATGCTGATCAGACAGAACAATAGTAACTTTTACGGAACTTATTCGTCACTTTTAACACTTCACCCTGTCTGGTTAAGTTACAGCTGCATGCGGCCACATTTACTTTGTGCTGACTCAGAGTGGCATTCATTTTTGCATTATATTAAGAAGATAATACAATGCGTTCTTGTCTCCTTTCTTGTCGAGCTTCGTAGATTAAGAAAAGGAAATTGATCGTGCCTCATCTTCAACGCACAAATACACGCCTGAAAAGTGTGATCGCGGCGCAAGCACAATCAACATTTAACGTCAATTTCGTTCATGTATAAACTGCTCCAAGATGTATATGAGCCCACGTAACAGTTAACCACAAAAATCAACTTTAGAGAGCATTAAGGATGGCTAACGTATCAAGCTTGCGTGTTATTATTACAGTGGCTACATGCACCGTTATTTTATCAGCCATGCTAGATAAAGGCACGTTGTGTGCCAGTGCAGAAGTTCAACATCCAGCTCGTGTTGTGTCAAAGCCTGAGCCTAGAGCTAATCCGAGCTCTGAACGCAGCACAAGTTTGTCTTGGCCTCCTAGAGCTTCTACATCTCATTTATCTGCTAGATCTCTTGAAACTATTAGTAAGTATATCATCTTTTTTTATAATATTTGCATGGAGATAGAAAGCGTGGGAGGAACCTCTAGTTCATGGCTCGTTAAATCTTTTGTACCTAGTGCATCATGTCTTGTCGGAGGCAGATTATTGTTGTGTAGAATATCTACAATCATCGGGGTCTTCAACGTCTAATAATGCTGGTGGGGCGTCTTTTTAGTTCGGTTTTCCAACACAGTATATAAATATAGAATTTATGTGGGGCAGCTATCCAAAATGCTCCGGTGGTATAATGGTGCCATTAAATGTTCAAATATTGACAGATGAAACCAAACATGCCTTTAAGCAGCAGTTTTCATAAAAATCCCAAATTAGCTGCTAGTTCTGCTCACCCAATCTGAATGAGTAAACATTATTTAAGGGCGGCCACCGAATCCACCGCGGCTCGGTGAGTGAGACCTCGTGTCACGGTGTGGGCCGCCTCGTGGCATGGGAGCGGGACGCTGGTGTGAGCCAGGGCCCACAGGAGCAAGACCATCGCATTTTTAGTTTAGAAATGCCAGGACAAAGACGTCGAGGCCATCACTCCTCGAAGCTCGCCGCCATCCTTTCTGTCATAACTTGATTGAAGTATCCGGGCCACCTGCCGCGAGATGCGACTGCGCGTGAAGCCACATACGGCAATCTGCTAAAAATATTTGATGACATTTTACTATAGAAAGAAAACCCGAGTGCAGCCTTCATTGGAAGAGCTGTAAAAGCGACAGAATATCAAACGGAAACCTGTTAGTGAGCGAAGAGATTACTCATGTATTTATTGATAAGGTTATTACTGATTTAGATATACGAAATACTGCTTTGGTTATTATGAAACCAGCGCAGCTACTGGACGTAGTAAATAAAACAAATTTATGCTTCACCTTACGCGAATGTATTTTTTTTTGACAACACCAAGTTGTAGGCAATCATGTTTTGCAAAGTAAACATGGCACCCATGCTGTGCGTTGGTCTCTGTTCTGTGCGCCAAACTATTGAAATGTCTCTCTGTCACTCACATATTGCACGCATAAGCTTCTATACACAATTAATGTTGCTAGAAAACAGAACCAAAACAGGAAATAAAATCTGATGCAAGCTATAAGGTACGGCACTAACACGTCTGTGTAGAAGCCTAGCCTCTATTTAAGCCTTCGCTGCATGGCCGAGATAAGGTGTCCTTTTCTATTTATTTATTTCCACTATATATCAATCAAAATACACATTTGTCTTGTCTAGGAGCGACAAAAGCACAAATTTCTGACTGAGTGTCACACCCTTCTCTAGACAACAGTGCATCACTCAAACAACAAATGCCATTTCATGAGAAAAGCAATATTTACACAATACTAAATGTACTATACATATTAGGTAATACATATACAAAATAAATCGGCTATATAATAATAAAAGCCTTGTACAGACATCTAAGGCCACAGCAGAATTGCAAATGCAGACTCGAGCGGAAATAAAGAGAGAACAAGATAACTATTCATGGAATGATAAAAGATATGCAGCTAACATTTGTACAAATATGTCATTTGCATTGGTTTCTGTACCATATTTAGAACGGCATGTCTGGTGCATGTCAAATGCATAAGAAGTATTCTGCCTCGTCATGTGTGAGTAAAACCTATGAGCGTTGGGCACAAGCCACTTTGCTACATTAAGTTTACTTAAGCATTACAGCGAGCACTTCAGTATGTCAGCAGTTTCATTGTTACCGGTGGAGCGAATCACGTTGAACGAACTGTCAGGACAGCATACCGCCTACTTTCATCGCATGATTCTCCCTAGTTTACACTGGCTACTCTTGGTGACGTAATCAAACTCGAATCCACCTGCAACGGATTTTCAACGCTTGAAGAAATATAGAAAATAAACGGGGCAATAAAAATGTAACATTCTTCGAAAATAGGCTACTTACAAGAATTAGTTTACCATGATGAATGAACGGGAAGTAGAGTGCGTTTACATGACATACATTTTTTGTTAGCATATTAGGCTATGATATTATGATTGATTGATTTGTGGGGTTTAACGTCCCAAAACCACCATATGATTATGAGAGACGCCGTAGTGGAGGGCTCCGGAAATTTAGACTACCTGGGGTTCTTTAACGTGCACCCAAATCTGAGCACACGGGCCTACAACATTTCCGCCTCCATCGGAAATGCAGCCGCCGCAGCCGAGTACCTTAGCCACTAGACCACCACGGCGGGGCTAGGCTATGATATTAGGCAGTATATCATGCTTACATTTGAAATGCTAAGACATTGTTAAGTTCGAGGGCACCGGTTAGATTTCCGGCCAAGGTGACCGCATTTCGGTGGGACCGAAGAATTGAGGAACACCCACGTACGCAGATTTAGGTGCACGTTAAAAAGCCCCAGTGCGTATAATTTTAATCAGCGCACCTCTATTACAGCGTCTCTTGTAATCATGCGGTTGTCTTTGCAAGTGAAACCCCAGCAATTATTATTAACTGTTAGTGTTATGTTAATAATATCGCAGATAAAAAGTAGTCGTAATCTGGACGGCAGACAGATAGATACGCGGAGTTTAACGTCCCAAAACCACCATATAATTATGAGAGATGTCGTAGTGGAGAGTTGATGATATTTCGACCACCTGGGGTTCTTTAACGTGCACCCTAATCTCAGCACACGGGCCTACAACATTTCCGCCTTGATCGGAAATGCAGCCGCCGCAGCCGAAATTCGATCCCGCGACCGGTGGGTCAGCATTCGAGTACTTTAGCCAAATTTGGACGGCAGCTTCTTGCTATCTGACGCAATAGAAATCACTCAATTAAGCTGTACACTGTGCCAGCGAGACATTTATGGCACTGTCTGCAACATACATAATTATTTTGGGTACGCATGGAGGATTGGTTCAATATAAGTTCTTTACTACATTTTACTTTTCTTATTGTTTGATGTACCAATTGTGTAATATTCTTTCGCAATCTACAATAAACCTCGTTTATGATCGGGAATGCGAGCGAGTGGGTACGTACCATAGTCAAAAACAGCGGTAAGTAGACACGCACAAGATTGCACTCCAGACCAGCACTGGCTGCATTAATGAGTCAACGAATCATCTGTCTTATTTAACCACATAAAGACCAACAGAAAGGAAAGCTAAGGTTTATCAGCTCTTATCAACTGCAGGCAAAAACGTCTTGGGGTCCCTTATCATTTTCAAATATAGTTTGATGACAAAAGCCTCTGCGTGTGGACTTCAATCTTTAGTGGCTATTTCTCATATTATTCCCATCATTATTCAGTTAATCTGTCCTACCACGTCTCATAAGCTGATATTCGTAATCGTCAGTCCTAATCATGTCCTTGTATTTCCCAGTATTTATCAATATTATTATTCGTCATCATCAGCCTGACTATGCCCACGGCAGGACAATGGCCTCTCCCATGTTTTGCCATTCAACTCCGTCCTGTGCTTGCTGGGGCCAATTTACACCAGCGGAATTCCTAATCTGATCTGCCCACTTTACTTTATGTCTCCCTTTCATCCGCTTGCTTTGCCTTGGTTTCCAGCTTGTGACCCTTAATGACCAACGATTATCCTGTGTCACGCTATGCATGTGCCTTGCCCTTGATCATTTCTACTTCTTGATTTCGACTATGATGTCCTCGATACCCGTTTGTTCCTCGATACACTCTACTCTCTTTTTGTCTCTTGAGGTTAGAGCTATCAGTTTGCTTTCCATCACTCGCTGTGTCTTTCTCAATTTTAAGCTGAGCTCTCCTTGTAAGCCTCCAGGTTTCTGCCCCGTAGGTAAGTACTGGCAAGATGCAGCGGTTATATACTTTCCTGTAGAATGATAGTGGCAATCTACCATTTATGATTTCAGAACGCTAGCCGAATGTGCTCCACTTTATTGTTATTCTTCTGGCTACTTGAATCTCGTGGTTCGACTCCATGGTTACTGCCTGTCCTAAGTAGACATACTCCTTCACAACTTCAAGTGCACTGCTACCTATCTCGAAGCACTCTTTTCTTCCAGTGTTGTTGAACATTACTTCCGTTTTCTGCAGATTAATTTTAGGACCTACATTTCTGCTCTCTTTGTTTTATTTAGTAATCATTATTTGATATTCATCCCCTCGATTACTCAGAATTGTCATCGGCTTAGGGCAGAGTACTAAGATACTCTTCATGAACTCGCATCTCTAACTCGTCTCATTCTAGGCCTCTGAATTATCCTGTAAGCATGCGGTAAATAGCATTGGGGAGGCCTTATCCCCATATCTTACACCCTTCTTCATTGGTATTCTGCCACTTTCTTCATGTAGCACTATAGTGGTAGTTGATATGCTGTAGATTTCTTCCAGGATGTTTATACATGCTTCTTCGACGCCCTGATTTCAGTGTCTCCATGACTGCTGATACCCCTACTGAATCAAATACCTTCTCGTAAACTACGAAGACTATGTATAGTGGTTCGGTGTATCTATAACCAGGTAGATCTATATGCCTTTGTCTACCTTGATGCAAGTTATATTTTATTATCCAGCCTTGCCAATCGACCTTTTCTATTCGTCAAACAACGAGGTGGAAGCCATCATTGTCCTAATCAGATTTGAGGAAGTCACGCCGGGTTTCGCCCTAGATGTCGCTTTGTCGAGACAAGCGTCTGTGTTGATATGGTGGCTGGTTATAAATATAATGATAATGATGATAGTAATTTTTGCCTCATATATGTTGTCAACTCCGTTAAACGGTCGCCTTGCGTGACTTGTGAAATGCACTTGATGGTTTAACCTAAGAAATCACCACATTTTCTTATTTATTGGTTGCAGAATATTTTGAAAGAGCTAGTGTAAAATACGCACCCTTAAACATGTTTCAACATGCTATTTCTTCTTACCGAATATAAATTATAAAGTTGCGAAGTCGTTACATGCAAACTTTAAAATTTAATGTAGTCGGTGTTTAGTGCACCCAACTCTGCAGGTTTGTTGATTGATTTGACTGCATTAAATTGTCGTGCAGGTTTTTTAATGAACGTTCCACTTTGAAACTGCGGTTTCACCTCTTCCTATCAGACGCTAACTTTTAAACGCTAGTGTATGCAGAGCCCTCAGTACTTTAGAAAGTTTGAAAATGCTTGAAGTATATTTCAAATCATTGAACATTCAATTTCACATATTTATTCATCATCGTGTTGCAAGGGAGAAAGAGTAAAAAGGGGGAGGAAACGCAGAGAGGTTAACCAAGCTTTGACTGTGTTTACTACCCTATACTTAGGGGAGAAGGGAGAGGGAATACTAGAAAGGAAAGAGATATAGAGGAAGGGAGAAGAGTACTGAAGATAAGGATAAATAGTCAGCTTGGGACTACAAAGCACAGTCTCTTGATGTTCGTTCACAAGCGATCGTGATGTGCAGTGGTCCTCGAGAAGCACAAGAGAGCTTTCGTGGCTTTGCACGTATGCGAGGCCGTCGGCTGAGATCACAGGATCTTCTTTTTTGTAAGTAGTCTTGAATCAAGATGACAGAGCTTGGCTTCCATACCACGTTGCTGAGTCCGGTATGATGGGCAGAGGCATATAATGTGCTCAAGCGTTTACTCGCAGGCGCGAATGTTGCATGCCGTGCTGCTGGCCATTCCAATGAGAGACGAATACACATTCGTAAATGCAACTGCCAACCACATGCGACCCAGGCGACACAGCAAAGTTTCATCGCATCGTGAGAGACCGGATGGAAAACGTAGGTGCAAATTTGGGTCGATCGAATACAGGTGTGCGTTGTCGAAACCTGCGTATACCATTGTTGAAGCGTGATACGGCAAGCAAGTGATTGCAGTCACACTGCGTTCATTCTCAAGAGTGGCATGGGCGTCCGCAGGTTATGGTCGAGCTGCGTCGTCGACGTCGTCATTGCCGACAATTGTGCAATGACTTGGCAACCTTTGAAATATAATATCATGTTCTTACACGAATGCTTGGTAGTAGTCTGGTCTTGTCTCATACACTGATTGTCTGTGTAATCCATGCCATGAAGCAAACCATATTGTTTGTAAGGCTGACCTCAAGTCGCGAAAGAAGGCCCAATGATTAGGTACGTGGCTGCTGAAGAATGTACTTGACGCACCGTGAAGTGTTGAGAGTTTCGCTGCTGTCGAGTTCCTAGTGTGACAAAACTTGTATTGTAGCAATACGTTACCAGATGAAGCAACCACTACTCCTCTAGAGCTGTTGGAATTAGTAAAGCCATCAGTTGGTTGAAGTTACACGTGGGGTTTAGCATCCCAAAACGACCATATGAGTATGAGAGATGCCATGGTGGAGGGCTTCAGAAATTTCGACCACATGGGGTACAACCCAAATGTGAGCACACGGGCGTACAGCATTTTCGCCTCTATCGAAAATCCAGCCGTCGAAGCCAGGATTCAATCCCGCGACCTGCGGGTCAGCAGCAGAGTAACTTAACCACTAGACCACCACGGCGGGGTGTGGAGCCATCGGTTTAAACATGCATGCAGTCAAAGTTTAGGTTTTGTCTAACAGACGCCTAGTCAACTGCTTCAGGGCTAGCGGTGACATGTGTTTCCTCCTAATGATTTCGGGAATCGATAAGCGCACGTCCACCACATACGAAAACGAACGACAAGGTATCAAACATGCATGATATATTTTGGAACACATATTTATACAATCACATGTCTCTAAACACAAAAAGGCTAATGTTGGATAAATCAATGTCTATCGCAGATTTGGCCCTTCCGAGTGTCGCAGCTGGCGTTGGTGGCTACGTTGGCATACGGCGCCGTTTTGTCTTTCGTGGTTATGGCAGTCTTTATTGATGTTGGTGGATCTGCTAACCTTCTCGACGATTTTTATTTTCCTCAGTATATAAATCTCATTATGAAGCTGTCAATTATGGCTAACTCTCACAAAAAGCTCCCTGTCACTGCCATGCGCAAAAAATGGAGAGATGTACGCTTATCACTTTTTTAAACCGTGATGATTCATATTTTCAAAAAGTTCATTATGACTATTTGAAATAGAGGTTTTCTCCTAGGATGACTAAGCAGTAAAATTCGTTACCAGATTCAGTTGTAAAAATTAAATCATTTACTGAGTTTTTAAATGCAGTGAATTCCATGGTGTACTTTGATACCATGCGCTAAGATTGGGATGACATGGGTTAGTTATGAAAAATGTACTTAGACAGTGATATCAATTATGTGTTTTTATATGTGCTGTGATATTTTTGTTTCAGCAGCTAGGCATATTTTCTTATATTTCACCATCTCCTCTGTTTCTACTTCATGCCATGCAATTGTAATAGACTTGTTATATGTAATTTCATATGTGCAATGAAATTATGTGTTTCAGTAGTGAAGGTTCTTTTTATTATATTTCTCTTATGCAAAGTTCTGTTTATTACGATTTGCTTTCACTCATCTAATAGCCCGTCAAAAAGGCCTGACATTATTATTAAACGAATCAATGAAAGTGAATCATGGAACGAAACTCTACGTGGACTTTCTGTTGATCTACTGTTGCAGAATCTCCTGATGTGCGGCTGAATCTCACGCACTCACCTGAATTTTCATTCTTTACTCACGCGAGTGCCTCAAAGAAGAAGTAAAAGAATCACATGGGTAGTTTACACTCTCACGGGCAGAAGGTGCACTTATCTTCTTTTTGTTTATTCAACCATTTGCCTTAAAGCGCACACGAACTAAGAAAAGTATAATTTTAGGAATTTCGCCTCAAACTTAAGATAGTGAAACAAATTTCATGATTTAAATATTCTTTCTGTTGAAGGAAGGAAATATCTAATGCGTGACGATGCTAATTTGCCAAATTGTTGCTGACGTAATTGAACTGTAGGAGACGTAAGCAGAAATTATAATAGCCTTGCACATACCTTGTCATCATCATTATTATCAGCGGTGAAGCTCTTAAGCATTACGACACGAGACATCGAAGATTGCCTTCTTATAATAGGTAGCTTCATTGCTTCCGCATCAAGCCCTACTATTTGAGCTACATGCTAATGCTTATGGGAACAATCTAAACTAATTAGGAATGTTGGATATTCTGGCGTGGCACGTGCAAGCAGTGGTCGTACTATTAACGAGTTTTTGACAAGAATATAGAAGAAAAATGGGTTATCGCAATATGTAATACTTATTCTTAAGGTTGAAGAAATAAAAAATGTATACTTGGCTGGTTGCTACGTCATAGCACGTGGCACAACACGAAAGTGAAACATGTTTTCACAGGTATAATCGATTGCTCATTGTGTACTGATATATGGGAGCTTGCACAATGTATACTGGTATTTGGTCGCTATATATATACAGCATTCTTAGACGTGTATACGCCAACGTTGACGCCTAGTGGCATACCCGCCTTCTGAGGACTACGGCCTACGATCATAACTTAGTCGTTCTGGAAGCTGAAGTTGTCAAAGTGAAGTGTGAAGTGAAGTGACAGGGACCTCAAAAGATCGAGAATCTGGTGTAAAGATGGCGTCAACAAGCACATAATAAACACTGGTGCTCGATAGTCACTAGCTTAAATTACCATCAATTGAGGAGAGAAACGGCAAGGTGTGTGCTCCCTAGTAATAGGATAATGTACGCCTGTGCTTATGCATATACACTACCACACTGCGTTTCAAAAACATGGAAGGCAGACGTTTGTAGCTTGAGTCGAGAACTCACGAAGGCGTTTCACGCTTTTCTGGCCCCTTTCTCATTCTACTAAAGCAGTACGTTGGCTTGTCGTCATCATTGCCTTTCTGCAGCGCATTGTTAGGGCCGGTTCACGCTAGCGGCAAGCATGCCTCGCCGGTTGTCGTTTGACGTTCTACGGCAGCCGTGCACGGCTGTTTGCTTCGCGCACGTCTGCCATTCTTTGCCGTTCAAAAAATGGGTCTGAGACCTGTTTTTGTGCCGTTTGCCGTTTGCCGGAGAGTGGTTGAGCCAATCAGCGACGGAGGAGTGACATGGCTGAGCCACGTCGTCTGCTTTCGCCTCTCTGCATTGTCTGCGTCTGACGCGAGACACTTCAAGCTGCTTGCTTCTTGCTCCGCGCTTTTCTCGATATGCCATACGTGTTGTTCCCAGATTACGTTCCAGCAGTAAATAGTGCGTTTTCGCCTGTTCTGTATTTAAAAAAGCGCACAACAAATAAAAATTACGCCCCCAAAGCAGGCGTGTGTACTAGTAGCGCCAGCTATCCAGCGTAAGCAACAACAAACTCGTATTGTGTGGCCTCCGAGATTTAGAAAGGCTTACTTAGATCTAGAACATCAATTATTTGAGTATGGTTCTCAAAAACGGTGCCGAACCGATTCGAGTACTGTGTTGTAGAAGCTAAAGGACATGAGTCCAAAACAAATGGAAGCATCAGTTTGGAGCTTACGAGCTGCGGAGCGCACGGCGGCTGCTTTATAGATTCCAAGCGATCGACCACTGCATTCGGAAGGGCAGCCATGTTTGTCGGAGGAGCTTGCCGTGCAATTCGATCAGCTAGGGCACAGTGCCGTTACGGCAGGCTTGCCGATAGCGTGAACCGGCCCTTACGAGCTCAGCGTACACTTCACGCAAGGTCAACGGATTGTTGCCCGAACGTACGCTGGTATTAATACTTTGCGATGATGCAGCTACAGCATCATCAACCACGCTTCACCATCGTAACTTGCTGTGGGTGGTAGCGCCCAAATGAGCCGCTTCCTTGAAAATGAATTCAACAACCTTGAATATTTAGTGACAGGCGTGTTATCTTCCACCTCATTTAAAGGGTGAGCTATTATTTAGAATAGACTTCAGGGGTTATGGCAAAAGACTCAAGTTACTAGGGAGAGGCAAATACAAAAAATTACGCCGTGTCCTGTGTTCAGTTTTTTAAAGACAATAGTCTTTCTTGGGGACCTTCCACGCAAAAACTTTGGTCTGTCTGTCAGTCTGCCTGTACATTTGTATGTTTGTCCACCGTTACCGCGAAGCGGGTACTCTAAACAGCACCAGCTGATACTCCGAACAGCCGACCACATCCGCAGCGCTAACCAATGTTGCTCAAGGATCAGCGTTCATGCTTGTGTGATTGTCAATTAAAAGCAATTGTTGCGCATATCTGTGGCACCATGACAACACATGTATATCCTGCATGTTCGTCTTTTACTAGAAAAGGCATGCATAAGTTATTTTAAGGACCGTAGCACTTATCATACTGCACTGACCATGCAACGCTTGCACGGAACGGGGAGTGTTTCCAACGCGTTACTAAGACAAGACGGTGCTGGCCCCTACCCGTCGGCTTGCGTTCCCCACCTTATTACCTCTGAGATGGGCTCGCAAGCCCGTCTCAAGGCTACGTTCTTTGTTTGCCGAAAAGAACTGCCAGATGGCGCTCATGTCTCACGTGTTGCTTGATGCGCTCGTTCGCCTCCACTGCACGCTCGAGGCACTCTAACGCAGCGCCTGCGGAATACCATTCACCGAATTTCTTGCGCAGAACATCAAATGAATGTTTTGTTCAGTCTCTCCACACGCAAGACTATCGTCTTTCGACGACATTTGGAGATTACATGCAGATACGGGGCCAATTTTTTTTGTCCAGCGCTTTTACAGGTCTGAAATATGCGTTTTTTTTATTGCAACGTTCATGGAAGAGAGCGCAAATAAAACCTCCTACACTTCAGACACTGCATGCACGTCAGTCCTTGCTATGAAGAGTAGTGAAAGTGACACATGGTTTTTCCTAGAGAGTGTATGCGTTTCAAACCTTGTGTGCGCAAATGCAGACGAATGACAACAGACAATATTGTTCCGGGACAAGCGCATTTGCACGCACCAGGTTACTTAGAATTACGACCTAAATCGCCCTGCTACAAGTTTTGAGGCTTCATTTGTTTTTGCCGTTGCAAAAAAAAATAATAAAGGTCCCACTTTCAAACAACGTACAGCGAAGAAGACTGCACCAGTGCCAGAACTTAGTCCAGGTGGAAATGACGGTCGCAATGGGCCCATGCAAGCACATCCTTTGGAATGAACCGGTAGTCGTCATGCGTCATGCATCCATCATGGTAAAACAGTAATCATTTTACTTTCTCTTCTGCACATGCAATTACGCGCTCAGTCCTAGGCAATGTGAAAGGAGTGAAAAAGTCTGTGTCATGCTGCTAAACATTATGTTTGATTCCATTCTTGCGCATAGCAGCCGTATTCTGAATGGTGCGAAAAGCAAGTTCACGCTTCTACTTCAATACGACACACTTATTTGCGCATAATCTTGTAATTTTCAAACGCCAAGCCCCGCATATAAATGATTAGGTTGAGTTGTTCATGGGTTATTCTTGTAGGAGATATGAGGGCTTCCCCTTCTCTAATGTTCTTTGTATCAGAAGTATTCACGTATCTACGGACAGTGCCTTCAATGAAGTGCCAATCCTCGCGCTTGCGTGCACTGTCGAATTTCGAAAATTATCTTTAATGCACCCGCCTAGAATACCACCGCTGCAGCTGTGTGTGTTGTTCTCCTGTAATTGCTTACTCAACACATTGTTTAGTTTCATGTTTCTATCGCAATAATTTTGGAGCTTCATTCCACCGAAATTATTGACGTTAAAGGGACACTAAAGCCCAATAACAATTTACGTCAGAGTGAAATCTCTACGTATGACAACACCTAAATTGACAATATTACCAACAACAGTGCCCTACTTACCGAGAAATCAGGGTAAATGCACATAAACACAAGCGCCGCAGAGGGACATTTTCGGAATGATACCAATGGCATAGAACGAACCACCCACAATTATTGCTAGTAATCGATCTAACTGCACCAAATAAAGGACTTTCCGTGCATCCAGTGACGCAATAAAATGCTGCTTGTTCATTTCTGTTTCATTCGTAAAAAAAGAACCACCGGACGTTACTATGGGGAATGGCGCGAGTGGTTCAAAATTAAATTTTCGCGTGGTTACACGGGACAGGTCTTGCCATCTTGCGGGATGCGGTTGAAACAAAAACGTCTGCAATCTCTGAGCCAATAGAGGGAAATGGATCAATGGCCGTTTTTGATGCTGTGGCTCTCACTGCTGTTGGTATGACGCTACTAGCACAATAAAGCCGGGCAACGTTGTGCACGGCAACAGTGACTTGAGATGGACCGGTCAGTGCGCTTTTTGAGGCGTGTGTTTGAAGAACGCTGTTATGACCGTCGTAAGTAGGTGCCATGCTGACGCTGAGAAACGTAGCCGGGCAGCGCTCCCACGCCCGAAACTCCAGTTTCTCGGATCCAGTGGCGGGGAGCGACAAAGGGATTAGAAGATGGTGCGAGAGCCAATGTCCCTACAAGCAATTCCTCCAGGCCGACTTGTTTAGCAAGACGGCGAAGCAAACCAACCGCACATGTCATGTCTCCGCGATTCAAGTGTTTACTCCTTGGCTGCCTTTCCTGGGAAAGGCGGAAGAAGCAACCCACTGCCAAATTGTTCCGGGACGAAACCCCGTCCCCTTCTTCTCAGAGCATTGCGTCAAGAAATGCCATAACCATTCGGCTGACCATGTGCTACTGAATTATGCCCTGAGGGCGGTGTCTTGTGTATGCGTGATTGACGTGCCACTCAAGGAGGAGGAGCCCGACAGGGCTTAAAACGACACCGCAGGGCATAAAAAGTTTAGGAGTTTCACAAACCACGAACGTGGTGGTTGAACCATTACATGGTTCAAAACGACGCCGCAGAGTGCTGGACGTTGCTCTGAACCATGTAACGGTTCAACCGCCACGCTCGTGGCTTGTGAAACTCCTAACCTTTCTATGCTGTAAATAAGTGTAAATAGTGCCATAAACCTGTTTGTTTTTGGTATCCCCATTTTGTCAGCGTTCGTTTCTTCCACCCGAAGTTACACCACGCTACCACAAAAGACCGGGTAGATACCGGTCCGCAACAACTGGTGATCAGCGCTGGGATTCGGAGCAACAACTGGTGAACAGCGCTGAGAGCCGCAACACACGCTAACTCGATGCGGCCCACTAACACGCTATTTTATTTCAAAATATGCCCTTCCTTGGCACAAAAGTAACCCTAAGAGGTTTCTAGGCCGCCATTTCAACAATCAAGGTCGACTTCATAGTTGAATTTAGTGTCCCTTTAGGTAAGGTTCAGGTTGCCTGCGGAAATTCTTCTTGCTGTCAGATTCTGTCTTCGTGCAGAATCGTAGCAATGGTGTAGTCGCACGCGTAAGTATCATATTAGATAGCCACCTCATAAATTATTTTCTTTGCCTTTGATTACGTGGACATGACGCGTGAGAGCAGTCATCGACTTATAAAGGTGTAGGTTATTTATTCGTTACCTAAGTCCTGTCGCTGTGTGCGCGATTGAAAGACTTCATGGCGACTTTCTGGTGTTTGTGCTCGAATCGTTGCTATGTGGTGCTCTCACGTATTGTTTTTGACTTGCTGGTAGATCAACCCAGCATTTAACGCAAATCAGGGTATACGACTACATACCTGGTGACTGTTGAGAAAAAACGTGTGCATAAGACAAAAAAAACAGACATGCTGAACATTTCCGAAATGTTTGTGTGTGCGGTAGTATTACTTTGGTAATTACCCGAATACGTTGTGTCAGTGCTCATTCAGATTCTTGTAAATTCTCCTGTTGTAGAAAGTGCAAATTCAGCGAACAATTTAGATTCTTCGCAGATGCAAGCGCAACTTGCTGGGTAAAGCGCTATCTGTAAATCAAAAACGCATAACTTCGTTGGGGATACCTCGGCAGACGAATTTTCTGAACCCAGAGCCTATGTCTAGTTTTAATCACGCTAGCACCACTGAGTAAACTTTCTTAGCACCCATTTCTCGGTGCACGCAATGAAAATGACTGTCCCGTTGTCCTGCAACATGGTTTCACTACAAATCTTCCATGCGGACGTGAGAGTCTGCTTACCCTAAGGTATATATTATCAAAACTTTACAGCTTTGACAAGTTTCACTAGTCATGAACCCTTCAACCTTGCATCCTTGATTGATATGAGGGTCTTAACGTCCCAAAACCACCATATGAGTATGAGAGACGCCGTAGTGGAGGGCTCCGGAAATTTCTACCACCTGGAGTTCTTTAACGTGCACCTCATTCTGTGCACACGAGCCTAGAGCCTTTTCGCCTCCATCGAAAATGCAGCTGCCGCTGCCGGGATTCAATCCTACGACCTGTGGGTCATCAGCCGAGTACCTTAGCCACTAGAACACCGCGACGGGACTTCACTTGTACTTTGAGAGATTGCAGTCACAATGTTAGGGTGTAATCATCGTTTTGCAAAAGAGCTTGTACACAGCGGGTGCAGAAAAAGGAGACAAGCGGCGGCGAAGCAAGCGAGCCCGTGCCGTGACGTCAGATCAACGTGGCCGCATGCAGCGACGCCAGTGTTCGTTCTCAGAGCTAATAGCCGCGGGGCATGGCCTCCAAAATTACGGGCGCACGCCCCACGCCCACCATCTTGGAAGCGATGCGCAGGGGAACTTCAACGTTGACGTCATCGGAAGAAGAGGAGAATGACTCGTCGACTACATGCGTGACGAGAACTCGCTCAAGGCCGTGACGGTGGCGGAACGCAAACTACCCACCACACTAAGGGGTACTTGCATCGATCTGGTCTTTGCCACCTTCGATGTTCCAAGAAAAGGTTGCTACGTTATACTCGCTGAGCGTAACGTTCTTGGTTTCAGAAAGGTTTAGCGAGCGTTGGGCCACAGTGCCGTGAATACAGTGAACTAGTATATACCGTGAACTCGAGGTGGTTAAAGGTGGGAAGTAGACCCAAAGCGCAAGCCGTAAGAAAGTGTGCGTGTGCCACCTCTCGTTTAGTCCTTGGAATGTCCACTGGATGGCGGTGCTTCTATATGGGGAATATATGATGAAAAGATGCGAGACGGTGGTCCTTCGAGCGTTGAATAGATGGACGAATGTACACACAGACAGATGCATGGATGGACGCATGAAGGGAAGCAGGGGAAGATGCCTGGACGAACGCAGGGACGGACGCACGAACAGACGCACGCACGAACGGGCGGATGGACGCATGGATGGTCACACAGACGAACGCATGGACGGACGGAAGCAAGAACGAATGGACGGACAAATGCTTCACCCCACTCTCCATCATTCACTTCGTGGATATGCTGCCATTTTTTCCCTTAATGTGCGAAATATAACCAAATGAATGTTTTTCAGCCTCATTAAAATGATAAAAGATTACCTTGTACTTTACGTTCGTTATTTTCAAGCAAAAAAATTACAGCATATTCACGGAGTGAATAATGACGAGTGGGCGAAGCTCCGGAGAGAATCATCGGTAAAACCGTGTATCTTACGTGTGTGATTGGCCAGTCGATCATGATCTAAATACATTATGAGAAACACTGTAATATATATATATATATATATATATATATATATATATATATATATATATATATATATAACTATATATATATATATATAGAAATCAACTTTTATTTGTTCTTGGAGGTCTTGCGATGTCCGTGCTTTATGACGGCTTTATGATCCGCGAAGGAAGGGGGAGCGGTTTCTTTATAGGTTTCAGTGGAACTTTCGCAAATACTAGGTCAATGCATGTTCCTCGGATCGTGGTTGGTTCCATGTGATCAACCGATATACATCAGAGTGCATATCTAGAAGCCACATGTTGGATACGTCAATTATTATTGATCATGTCTGCAATATCAACGTTGAAATCACGAACGAGTCCAACGCGACCCCTAGCGTACGTCGCCGAACGAATGCATTCCACCGATGATACGCGTCATATGTGGGATCATTGATATTAAAACATCTCGCATCTTTTATCGTCAACTACAAGTACCGCCATGTAGTTTAAATTTTATCAAATACAAGCACCATTAACTACAAGTACCACCGTGTAGTTCCACTACAAGTACGGCCATCGATAGGACATACCCGCTCTAGAGTGGGTATGTGCCACCGGTGGCAACGTATACATCACCACCAACAAACTCCATGGGATGTACTAACCCACGCCCTTAGAAGATTCACCCATAAAACAAAAGAGATACTTTCCTTACCATTGAAAAGAGCTTCAAAACATGCTTTTAGTTTCGAGTTAAGGAGCTTGTATATGAGGTTACCGAAGGTTTTTCGCAATACAATGGTTGCTACCTTGAAACCATCTGTATGGAGGTACTGGATCGTACATCCTCCTTTCATCACTTGCTGAAGGCAACGCTCCTCCCTCATTCAGTAAATAAAAATAAAAATTGGCAGATACCACGTACAGTGGGAATCGATGATATGCGAAGCCGAATGATAAAGGTTCTTATGTCACTTTAAAATCAGCACAACGAATGTCCTACATGACTTCTGTGTCATGATTATCATGCTTGGATGTGTCGTTTACATTCGTCATCTACTCCCGTCACGTGATACCAAATTTAGTATATGTGAAGCTAGCGAAATGGCCGCAAGCACGCTATGAGCGTGGTATGTTGTCATGTTCTTACATGACATGCGTGTCAGGATTATCACGTTTGCACCAGTCATATACATTCGTCATCCATCGACGTCACGTAACACCGAATTTCGTACATGTGGAGCTAGACAAACTGCCACGAGTTCTTCATAAAGAGCCCAATATACTCCCATGTAGCGTTGACGCGCGTGCACGCCGGACACAGCGAAGCTACATTAGCAAAGCGTGAGCTCTCTAAAGTCTAACAATTGGCGCGACCAGCGTCCTTCAGTGGGGCCCGATGGTGACCGGAACGAAATGCGACATGCTGCATTTCGCGCCAATGCTTTACACAGACAACTCTGCATCTCCTTCTTTTCGTGATGGAAGGATGCCGGACGCGCTGAAATGTGCATGCGTCAAAGCAACGCAGCGCGGCGTGCACCTGTGAGTCTATGGCAGGACCGGCGCCTAGCGCGGCAACGCCGGCGTGAGGCGACGAATGAACGCCGGCGAGCACGGGCACCGCATCAAGTCGAAATGTATTGGCGCCTTGACTGTGGCATTTAGCCATGTTCTCACATGACACGCATGTCTTGATTATTATGTTTGCACCAGTCACATACCTTCGTCATTTATTGAAGTCCCGTACTACCAATTTTGGCTTCTGTAAAGCTAGCGAAACGGCCGCGAGCGCATCCTGAGTGTGGCATGTAGTCATGTTGTAACATGACACGCATGTCGTCATTATCACGTTTCGGACGTGTCATTTACCTATGTCGTCCATTCACGGCACGTAATACGAAATTTGGTACATCTGAAGCAAGCGAACGGCCACGAGCGCATAATGAGCCTAGCATGTAGTCTCGTTGTACATGACATGCATCTCATGTTAATTATGTTTGCTCCAGTATCATGCCTTCGTGATCCAATCAACTCCCATAATACCTAATTTGGTGTAAGTGAAGCTAGCGAAACGGCCGCCAGTGCATCATGAGCATGGCATGTAGTCTTGTTGTCACATGACATGCATCTCATGATCATAATGTTTGCACCAGTCACATACCTTCGCCATTCATTCACGTACTGTAATACGAAATTTTGTATGTGTGACGCTAGCGAAATGGCCACGAGCGCATCATGAGTATAGCATGTAGTCATGTTGTTACATGACACGCATGTCATTATATTCCTGTTAGGGTCCATCTCTTGTGTTCGCCATGCAATCATGTCATACCATACCGATTTTACAACATGTCATGCGAACGAAATAACCGCAAAAGCTGCAGGACCACGAAATGTAAATCATGACATACATGACATACATGTCTTGATTTTTATGTTAAGACAATCAAAATATGTTCTTCACACTGCCATGTTCTGGCATACCAAGTTTGGTATCGATACTATTATCGAAACGGCCTGGAGAGCTAAATGTCGTAGGCTGTTAGATAGATAGATAGATAGATAGATAGATAGATAGATAGATAGATAGATAGATAGATAGATAGATAGATAGATAGATAGATATACTTTTAGCTCTCCAGGCCGTTTCAATAATCATATTGATACTAAACTTGGTATGGCATAATATGACTGTATGAAGAACATATTTGATTAGTCAAAACATGCAAATCATGGCATCTATAGCATGAATGTGATGATTTACATTTCATGGTCTTGCATCTCCTGCGGTGGTTTCGTTCATATGACACGTTGCAAAACTGGTATGGCATGGTATGATTGCATGTCGAACAAAAGCGACTGACCCTAACATGAAAGTCATAACATGCGTAGCAAGTAACAACATGACTACATGCTACGCTCATGATGCGCTCGCGGCCGTTTCGCAAGCGTGACATATACCAAGTTTGGTATTACAGTGACGAACGGATTACGAAGGTATGTGAATGGTGCCAACATGATAATCATGAGATGCGTGTGATGTAGCAACATGACTACATGCCACCCTCATGATGCGCTTGTGGCAGTTTTGCAAGCTTCACCTATACCAAATTTAGTATTACGCGACGTGAATCGATGAAGAAGGTATCATACTGGTGCAAACATGATAAACAGGAGAGGCGTGTCATGTAACAACATGACTACATGCTACGCTTATGATGCACCTGCGGCCGTTTCGCTAGCTCCACAGGTGCCGACCTCGGTATTACGTGACGCGAATGGATGACATAAGTAAAGGACACATCCAAATAGGATAATCATGACATGCGTGTCATGTAACAACATTACTACATGTCACACTATTGATGCGCTCTCGGCCGTTTCTCTAGCTTCACATATGACAAATTTTGTATTACGTGACGTCAATGAATGACGATGGTATGTGACTGGGGCAAACATGATAATCATGAGATGTATGTCATGTGAGAACGTGACTACATACCACAGCCAAGGCGCCAATATATTTCGACGTGACGCGGTGCGTGTGCTCGATGGCGTTCATTTCGTCGTGTCACGCCGGCGTTGCCGTGCACGCCAGACGCCGGTTTTGCCATATACTCGTAGGCGCGCGCCGTGCTGCGTTGCTTCGACGCAAGCGCGTTTCAGCGCGTCCGGCGTCCCTCCGTCATGAAAAGCGGGAGACTTAGTGTTGTCTGGGTAATGCATTGGCGCGAAATGCAGCATGTCGCATTTCGCGCCGGTTGCCGTCGGGCCGCGTCGACGAACGCTGGTCACGCCCGCCGCACCTGGTGCTAGACTATTGCTCGCGTTTTGCCAACGTAGCATGTCTGTGCCCAGCGTGCGCGTGCACGTCACCACTACATTGAAGCACATTGGGCCCTTCATGATGCGCTCGCGGCAGTTTTGCTAGCTCTACATATATCACATTTGATGTTATATGACATCAGTGGATCAAAAAAGTATATGACTGGTGCAAACATGATAATGCTGACAAGCGTGTCACTTTAGAAAACGATAACATACTGCGATCTGAGTGTGCTCACGGTCGTTTTCCCAGCTCCACATATTTTAAATGTAGTATTACGTGATGTAAATAGATGACGAAGGTGAACGACACATCCAAACATGATAACCATGACACGTAAGTCATGCACGGCATAATTTACCTCCACCTCGTAACGTCGTGCTGATTTTAAAGTGACATATCAACCTTCTTCGTGCCTCGCATGTCATCGATTCCTACTGTACGTGGTATCTGCTATTTTAAATGCGAAGCATTTCTAAGTGAAATTTGGTTATTTGGAGCATATCTATCTATCTATCTATCTATCTATCTATCTATCTATCTATCTATCTATCTATCTATCTATCTATCTATATATCTATCTATCTATCTATCTATCTATCTATCTATCTATCTATCTATTAGGCGCCTACGACTTTTATCTCTCCTGGCCGTTTCGATAATGATATCGATACCAAACTTGGTATGGCATAGCATGACTGTATGAAGAACATATTTTACTAGTCATAAGATGAAAATCATGCCATAAATGTCATGAATGTAATGATTTACATTTCATGGACCTGCAGATCTTGCGGTGGTTTCGTTCGCATGACATTGTGCAAAACTGGTATGGTTTGACATGATTGCATGGCGAACACAAGCGACAGACCCTAACATGAAAATCATGACATACGTGTCATGTAACAACAAGACAACATGCCACGCTTATTAAGCACTCGTGGCCGTCTCGCTGCGTAACATATACCAAATTTGGTATTACGGTACGTGAATGGATGACTAATGAATGTGACCGGTGCAAACATGATAGTCATGAGATGCGTGTCATGTAACAGCATGACTACGTGCCACACTCAGGATGCGCTGGCGGCCGTTTCGCTAGCTTCACTTATGCCAAATGCGGTATTACGTGACGCCAACGGATGACGAAGGTATGTGACTGGTGCAAACATAATAATCAAGAGATGCGTGTCCTGTGAGAACATGACTACGTGCCGTCGCCAAGGCGCCAATACAATTCGACATCACGCGGTGCGCGTGCTCGCCGGCGTTTATTTCGTCACCACACGCCGGCGTTGCAACGCCCGGCGCCGGTCTTGCCATATACTCGCAAGCGCGCGCCGCGCTGTGTTGCTTTGACGCATGCGCGTTTCAGCGCGTCCAGCGTCCCCCGTCACGAAAAGAGGGAAACGAAGTGTTGTCTAGTTGACGCGTCGGCATAGAGTATTGTTACTCAATGACATCGGCGCAAAACGCAGCCGCATTTCGCGCCAGTTTCCGTCGGGCCACGCCGATGGACGCTGGTAGCACCTGGCGCGAGACTATAAAGTGCTCGCGTTTTGCTAACGTAGCGTCGCTGTGCCCAGCCCCCGTGCGCCCGTCACCACTACATTGGAGTACGTTGGGCCCTTGATGCGCTCGCGGCAGTTTCGCTAGCTCCACATATACCAAATGTGGTGTTACGTGACGTCAATGGTGGCCTGTGCGGATCCAGAGATTCTTAGCACCCTCTGCTTCGTTGCAGACCTGACAGCCACCGTGGTCAATTGCTTCGCAGCTGTTGGGGACTGAGGGTCGTGAATTAATTGACGTATGCATGTTGGAGGTAGTGGCTAGATACTGCACTAGGGTGGCCAATCCTCCTCTGGTGAGGGAGTGCGTTCCCGGCAATAGTTACCGGTGAGGCCGCACCCCAGGCCTCTTAATGCAGTTCCATCGCCACGCGGATTTTTTTTTATCCGGTTGGGAACTGCGCGGCACTGGGATTTGAACCACGGAGCTTTTGCATGCGAGGCGGATGCTCCAACTGCTACGCGATCACCGCAATCACCCTAGGGCAGGTAGTAACGGCGGAGCTGAACCACGAGATTGAAGTCACTAGAAGAATAAGAATGGGGAGGAGCACATTTGGCAAGCACTCTCAAATTACGACAGGCAGATTGCCACTATCTCTCAAGAGGCAGGCATATAACAGCTGTATCTTGCCGGTACTTAGCTACGGAGCAGAAAGCTTGAGACTTACAAAGCGGGTTCAGCTTAAATTGAGGACGATGCAGCGAGCAATGGAATAAAAATGGTAGGTCTAATCTTAAGAGACAACAAGAGAGCAGAGTGGATTAGGGAACAAACGGGGGTTAAGGATATCGTAGTTGAAATCAAGAAGAGGAAATGGACATGGGCCGGGCATGTAGCGCGTAGACAGGATAACCGCTGGTCATTAAGGGTGACCAACTGGATTCCCAGAGAAAGCAAGCCTTTTAGGGGCAGACAGAAGGCTAGGTGGGCAGATGAGATTAAGAAGTTTGCGGGTATAAATTGGCAGCAGCAAGCACAGGACCGCTTTAACTGGCGGAACATGGGAGAGGCATTTGTCCTGCAGTGGACGTAGTCAGGATGACGATGATGATGACGTAAATGGAAGACGAAGAATATGACTGGTACAAACATGATAATCTTGACACGCGCCTCATGTAAGAATATGACAGCATACCTCGCTCATAGCGTGACCACGGCCGTTTCGATAGCTCCACATATACTAAATTTGGTATCACATGACGTGAACAGATGATGAAGGTAAACAACACATCTAAACATGCTAATCATGCCAGAGAAGTCATGTACGGCATCATTTACCTTTACGTCGTAACTTTGTGCTTATTTTAAAAAGATATATCATCATTTCTCATTCGTGCTTCGCATATAATCGATTCCCACTGTACGTACGATATGTCAAACTTTTTTTAGTGAGGAATTCGCACCAGATAATAATTTAGCGTTCTTTCGAAGATATCTATAATGTAGCCATTTGTTTAAAGAATAAAAACGACACGTAATACACATTGTGAAAGTTTTTCAATTCACAAACAGCAAATCAAGCTACTTGGAGCAGGCGTATAATCCTAAGGTTATAACCAGCTCAAGTGTGTGGGCTTATCAGCAAAATGTAAAGAACGTGGTGCTTTGCATGATGCGAGTTTATCACTCATTTGTTGTCCCTTATGGTTGTCTTTGTGTTGCTCTCCCATAATTGAGTACGAATTACTCAAAATCGTTAAACAATAAATTAAGAGAGAAGTACCTGAAGCCGTAGGTCCTACATTCCCGATGAATTTCACCGTAGTTATAATAGTCTTATAGAGTTTCTCACAAAAATACCTTGAAGAAAATGGGGCGCCACCGTTTAGGAGAATTTTCATAGCGTTCATACAATAATACCTAGAAAGGAATCTGGCACTGCGATCGTGTACCCTCGAAAGTCCCTGAAGAAAAAATGGCAGATCCCACGTACAGTGGGAATCGATGACATGCGAAGCACGAATGAAGAAGGTTGATATGTCACTTTAAAATCAGCACCACGTTACGAGGCGGAGGTAAATTATGCCGTAAATGACTTCCATGTGATGACTATCGTATTTGGACATGTCCTTTACTTTCGTAATCTATTCACGTCGCCTGATACCAAATCTCGTATATGCGAAGCTAGCGAAACGGCCGCGAGCATGCAATGAGCGCAGCATGTAGACTTGTTTGACATGACACGCATGTCATGATTATCATGTTTGGTCGTGTCAATTGCATTCGTCGTTCATTCACGTCACGTGAAACCAAATTTGGTATATGGGTAACTATTGAAATGGCCGCGAGCACGTAATGAGCGTAGCATGTCATATTTTATATGACACGCATATGATGATTATCATGTTCGGACGTGTGATTTCTCTTCGTCGTCTATTCACGTCATGCAATACCAAATGTTGTATATGTGGAGCTAGCGAAACGGCGGCGAACGTGCGTAGCGTTGATGCGCGCGCACGCCGGGCGCAGCGACGCTGCGCTAGCAAACCTCGAGCATTCTGTAGTCTGATGCTATATGGGTGACCAGCGTCTGTCGGCAAGGCCCGGCGGCAACCGACGCGAAGTGTGACACGCTGCATTTCGCGCTGGTGAGGCTACCCAGACAGCACCGCGTCTGCCTAGCTTGATGACGGAGGGACGCCGGGCGTGCTCAAACGCGCATACGTCAAAGCAAAGTAGCGTGCCACGCGCCTGAAAGCATAGCCAGGCAGATCGGCGCCAGGCGTGGCATTGCCGGTGTGACTTGACGAAACGAACGGCGGCGCGAACGCGTGCCGGTTCACGTCGAAGTGTATTGGCGCCTTGAGTGTCGCACGTAGTTATGTTGTTACATGACACGCATCTCATTATTAACATGTTTGAACGTGTAATTTACATATGCCACTCATTCGCGGGAAGTAGTACCAAATTCGGTTCATGTGAAGCTAGCGAAACGGCCACGAGCGCATCATGAGCGTAGCATGTAGTCATGTTGTTACATGGCACGCATCTCATGACTATCATGTTTTCACCAGTATCATACCTTCGTCATCAATTCACATCCCGTAATACCAAATATTGTGTATGTGAAACCAGCGAGACGGCTGCGATAGCGTCATGAGTGTGGCATGTAGTCATGTTACATGACAAGCATCTTGTGATTATCATGTTTGCACCAGTCACATGCATTTGTCATGCATTCACGTCCCGTAACACCAAATTTGGTATATGTGAAGCTAGCGAAATAACTGCAGGCGTACCATGAGCGTGGTGTGTACTCGTGTTTCATAACTTACATGACGTGCATGTCATGATTTCCACGTTAGTGTCTGTCACTAGTGTTTCCCATGCAGTCATGTTATACCTTGTCAATGTCGCAACATGTCATGTGAACGAAACCACCGCAAGAGCAGCAATACCATGAAACGTAAATCATGACATTCATAACATCTGTGTCATGATAGTCATGTTATGACTAGTCAATTATGCTCGTCTCACAGTCATCCTGTGCCATACCAAGTTTTGTATCGATACGATTATCGGAACGGCCAGGAGAGCTAAAAGTCGTAGGCGGCAAGATAGATAGATAGATAGATAGATAGATAGATAGATAGATAGATAGATAGATAGATAGATAGATAGATAGATAGATAGATAGATAGATAGATAGATAGATAGATAGATAGATAGAAAGTCACTGAAGTTCGCTAAGAAATGCTTCGCACACAAAAACTGAAGAAGCACCATCCATTTCAATGTGCAGGCTCCTCTCCCTTCGCTGCATAGCTTTTATATCGGAAACGCCATAATGTTTGTTCATTTTCGCGAGCACGCGCTCCTTGAACAGACGACACCGGCTTACCCTTTCAGCATACCCGAGGCATGGCCACTCGATGAACACACAGCGAAGCAGTGACCGAGCTGCCCAAGCGTCTGGGAAATCGGGGGTGCCTGCGTGCTTTCGTATTCATAGTTTCCTTGTTGACACTCTAGAGGCGCTGCTGTGGTTATTGGGAGAGGAGATAGAAGCGAAGGGGTGCGGTTGGCACTACTTCAGTTTTTTTCAGTGACTTTACTATTCTACTGCAAATTATAGGAAGTACAGGCTTCAGATTGTATCGCGTTAGCCATTGAACTGTCTACGGATCTTTTTCTATAGCTTCCTTTTCGTTCTTCGCGTAGAGTGGGTAGTTGGGTGGTTGCGAAGGACTAAAGCTGCGCCTTGTTGCTCAAAAAAGCTGAAAACTGCTAGGGCTCTCAAGTTAATGCCTGTTTGTATAAGTCCTGTTTGATAGTTTAGGCGAGGCGTCGTCGACTCCCCCCTGCGCCTAGATGTAGCGTCCCAAGCCAGTCCAGGTTACAACATCGACTTCACGTTTGTTGTTGGTGCTTCTTGCCAAAACTCGTTGAACTCAACGGAAAAACGACGGCAACGCGAAGTAGACGCACCACCACGCTCTTCTGACTCGACTTCACAACAAAACGAGTAGTGCGTCGGCGGCTGACTACTTGCACAGACGCGCCTGGCATCGCAGCAGACGAAACGGGAAGTGTTCACCTAATACTGTGCAGTTATTTCTATAAATAGGTATTGCGTACTTTCGATGGCAAAATAAGAATGTTTATTTTGGAAAGTTGTAAAGAGAAACTCAGTACATTATGATGCCAAATCTGGAACGCAATGACAAAGCAATGCAAACCCTGGTGGTTAGATTTGTCCAGGTGTCACTCACGTAATCACAAAAAACATTTTGCAATAAAATCTGCGTACAAAAAATGGAGCAAGTTTCAATTAGACATAACTTCATATCACTTTGTTTTACACTCCGCAAACAAGTGTTGCGAATTTCAAGAACGGGATCCATCCAAAGCTGATCCGAAGCCTGCATTTCCCATTAATTCCCATGGGGTACAAGCACCGCTGAAGGATCCCACGAAGACACTGGCACCAGATTTTCCTCCAGGTATCATTGCATGAAACTCTATGTCGATTTTCTTAAGGGGCACAGTTGGAGCACTGGGAATGACGGTATGGACGTCAGACTCTGACCAGGCGGCGCTGCGAAAAACGCTGCCACCAGCGCCCCCATTGACGCGCCGGTCATAAATGGGTAGTGCAAGGACTGTCGTGCACTAGCGAACATGCATAGACTGTTTCATCGGATTTGAGGCGTGGTTTTTAGAGAGAGAAAGAGAGAAAAAAAGTGACGTAGAAATGACTTTATTGGGTTGAAAAATAAGGGGTTTAGGAGCTAGATGGGTGTGGCCCCATGTCCAAGATTCCACTGGCTTGCGCCACCAGCCTGATGTAATCCTGGAGTGCTAGTAGCACCTCCGGGTTCGAGCTATAGAGAAGTAAAAATCAAGGACCTCGCAAGCTTATTCCGTCAATTCAACCTCGCTTCAGAAAAGTAGGTAGCTCATCAAAGCGAACAGCGGGTACAATGCATGACATCGAGCTCGAGGCAAGCACTCCCACGCGCGTTCTTCAACGCCTAAATTTGAGTCCGCTGTGCCGAAGGTGTGACGACGGGGCGTCGGACTGCATCAGCATAAGTAAGATGTCGTGGCACATCACTATAGCCGGATGAAGAGAGAGCCTGACGGGCCTTATCCCGGACAACATCGGCGACGAAAGAAAATACCGGCGTCGTTTCGGTTGCTGAAATTGAACCAAGCTGCAGAAGCTCCTCTCTCAAAACCTCCCGGATGACTTCCCGTGGATACCTGTCCTTATTGGAGAGGCTCGCAGCAGCCGTAACAGGACTACTCGCTTAGAAGTTGACCGGGTTCTGCTTGCGGTATCTTTGCTGTAGGGTTCGTTCAATAGCTGTGGCTTCTTCCATGAACTCAGCTACTGTGGTTGGTGAATTTCTCACAAGCACTGCAAACAGTTCCTCCTGCAGGCCTCGCATTAGATACCGCAGTTTCCTGTCTTCCGGTATCTCTTGATTTGCCTGCCGAAAAGACAGGTCATGTCCTCGGGGAACATGGCAATGCTCTCATTTGGTTTTTGAATTCGAGCTTCGAAAAGACGTTGCGCATTCTCCTTTCTGTCGAGACTAGTGAAGGTGTCAATCAGCGGGTTGCGGAAGTCGTCCCATGTAGCCATGCTTCTTTCGCTGTTGATGTACCACGTCTGGGCGTTGTCTTTCGGGTAGAAGTACACATTCGTGAGCTTGTATTCTGGGGTGGCCCACTGGTTGTACTACGTGCAGCGTTCGAACTGGTCTAGCCAGTCTTGGGTGTCTTCATAGGTCTCACCACGAAAGCAGTCAGGAATCGTGGGATTCTGAAGTGTCATGTGCGATGGAGCTGCAGTAGCCATGGTGGCTGAAGGAGGCAAGTGATGGCTGGCAGTTTTTTTGGCAAGAGATTGAGCTCGGAAGCCAGGCCTCGCAGACGGTGACTGAAACGGTGGACTTGTGTGTCAACGCATGGTAGCAATTCCAAGCTCAAACGTCAGGTCCGCGAAGGGGTGCCAAGCATGAACTTGTGACTACCCCGCACCTCCACCAGTGTGACGACGCGGAATCGAGGAGCACGCACAGCGCCTCAAACAGATACGCTTTATCGATCACAGGAAAAAGACTGCAACGTCTTCATCTTTTGCCCTCCGACAAGGACACTCGCGCTGCTTCTTTGTTGCCATCACTTGCACATACGCGCGGCAATATTTTGGTCTGCAGTACTACTGTGCTAGCTATGGCAGAGAAACTCCTCGGTGACTTCCAGCTGCAAGTGGGGGATTGAGAACTGCCTGTCCGAGGCCACGCCAAGGTGTCAGGAGATACGTGCGGAGGTGTCGTCACCATCAATCCTGCTGAAACCCTGGAAAAGAAAAAATCAGAACTGTATTGGCCTCGGGGACCCATCCTCGTGGTCCGAAAATTCTGAGACTCCGCCGCGTTCGTGGTGAGTTTTGCGGGCACGAAGTTGCCCTGCTTCCTCTTTTACCACTGTGTGGTGACGTTTATCTGGCCTTACAAGAAGACCGTTCTGGCTTGCTATGGTATGGTAACCATCGGCCATAGGCCGCCAGAGTTCTCTCACCTCAATCCGACACAATTAACCAAGTGTGGCACCCTTGTCCCCGAAGGCCTCACTGAACATGATAGTCACCCCAAATGTCTTCTCTACCACGGCTCCCACGAGACTTGGACGAGTGGCTGTGCTGCAAATTACCGGAAAACCAATCACCCTAAACATCACATCGAAGGCTCACCTCATCTTCATCACAACTAAACGAAGGCACCAGCCTGAAGCAGACGGCTCCTTCAGAACCGGCCAACAATCAAGCATTCCCGTCGCTCTTCGAACCGGTGGTGGCACCTCAGGTGAACAGGTGGGCAGGGGTTGCTCCTTCCAAGCCTCTTTGTCCCTCCGCCGTCAATGCTCCTTTCCCTAAACTTGTGACCCCTCGCCAGCAGGTTGTGTAGCTTCAAAAGCAAAAAGAATCCCTAACAAAACAGCTCGCACTCTTAACTAAGCATCTTGCTCCCCAACAACAATGCTCTGCAAAGCCTCTCGGTACTGCCGCCCCTGTTCAGGTGGCTACGCCAGCAACCTCCAAGCCTATCCCCCACGCTACGAGCATTCCGAATAACCTTCCGGCTCCAGTAGCCGACGCACCTACCCCGGAAGCTCCGGTAGCTGCTGCAGCACCTCCGGATCCCTTGCCGACTAACCCAATTTATCCCAGTGAAAGACGCGTCACTCACATAGGCGATCACTTCACGCGCGTCGAAGCGTCGATCAGTCACCTCATTGATAACTTCTCTGTCCAACGCATAGTTGTTGAGGTCCCTCAGGCCATTCAAGTCTGAGCAATCACTCAGTTTGAAGTCAAAGATTCGCGTTCACACTCCTCTTCGGTTTGTAGTATGGCTTCAGCTCCCCGATGTCGTCGTAAGGTGGCTACCAACACCTCGCCGTCAGACAATCTGGCCTCCGGACCCTTACCTGCCTCTCAAGACTCTGAGCCAGACATGAAGAGGGAAATATAAAACCTAGGATATTCATGATGGCTACCAACCGTACATCTCTTTCAAGTTTGTCACCGAAATTCCAGATCATACAGTGGAATTCTACAGAGTTTGAGTACAGGCGAAAGTGCTCACACCTCTCCTTCTTCCTCCACTCACTTGACTCTCAGCCGGTCGTGTTGGCACTTCAGGAATTTGGCGCAACACCAGCTCTTTCTTGATACTGCTCCCATGTAAGAGGCACCACTGCATGCCTTGTTGTGCATAAAGCGTATACGGCGACAGAGGTCAGCCTTGATCTGGATCTTCAATATAACTATTGCATGATTTCAGTGCTGTCTCCACAGAGATACAAACATTAATTCACGTATTAAACCTGCATTGTCCGCCTCATTTAGCGAGGACCTCCTTTACGAATCTGTTTCATAAGGCGCTGCGCACAGTAGATCGTCAACCCCTGGTGATTATCGGGGACTTCAACGCCCCCATCCCTTACTAGGGGCGTTAAGAAGAGAACTCAAGGATCTCATCTACTCACTTAGCCGCACACTGCTTACAGATCCAGCGCTGCCTAAGCGTTCTGGCAATTCGGTCACATGCGACGCATGTCCGAACCTTTCCCTGACTCGTAACATTCGCGATGCTACATGGAAAAACTTGGGCGAGACTAAAGGAAGTCACCACTTTTTGCTTCGCATTTTATTCACTTGTCGGCAGAAATTATGCCAATACTGGGGTCTGGCCCGTTTCACAGACTGGACTAAATTCATAATGCAGCCATTTCCTAAGATCCCCAGCTCGGGCGAATACGTGGCGTGGGCGTCCTACGTCCTTCATATGCAGCGGGCAACCACTTGCACCCTCAAAACCTCTAATATAACTTCTCCAATTGACCCACACCTCTTACATCTCTGGAACGCTCACCACGGGCTTATAAGCGCTGGAAAGGTAACAAACTCAATGGAAAGCTTCGCGCTCGCATTGAGGCGCTCACTTCAGAGGCAGCGGCATGCTGTGCGCAGCTTGCCGATTCAAATTGGACTGACACCTGCACGAAGGCGGGGAACCAGATGAGCTCTAATGGTACCTAGCGGCTACTTCGTAGCCTTCTAGATCCCTCTAGCACTCGGGCAGAAACACAATGCCAGCTCTGCCATGCTCTGCATGCCTATCAAGCCCCTACAGATCAACTCGCTCGGGAATTGTGGCACCGATACATCTGTCGCGCACCTCAGTCCATAGACGTAGAATGCACGTATTCTGGCATCTCTAACGCCGAGCTCGATGCGCCATACACGCTTTGGGATTTAGGGCGGCACTGGCGAAACTGCGATGGGCCATGGCCCCTGGGCGGGATGGCATCACAGTGTAGCTTCTGGCTAACCTTCCCGAAAAGGCACACCTCTCGCTACTCCACCGGATAAACTCAATGAGGAATGGATCGTCACATTCATACCCAAATCGGGCAAACCGGCTAGCATCAAGGCATTGAGACCCAGCTCACTAACCTCCTGCGCCGAAAATCTCATAGAAACCATGGTCCGCGAACGCCTTTCTGTCTACCTGGAGGCCAAGGGGGGGGGGGGACTTTTCTGACACGATGTTTGGCTTTCGCCCAGATTTTTCGGAGCAGGACATCCTGATCTAGCTTCAACACGACATCATAGAACCGACCACGATGGACTGTAACGATAAAGCTGAGCTCACTCTCGATCTTAGAGGAGCGTTTGATAACATCATACAGAGTAGTATCCTTTCTAGCTTCTCTACCGCAAACTGCGGTCCGAAGACTTTCAATTACATTCGAGCCTTTCTGCCACATCGCGCCGCTTTTATTCACCTTCATTCTATTGAGAATGGCCCGTGCCTATTAGGCCCCAAAATGCAGTCCTGTCGCCCCTACTCTTTAACTTGGCCATGAAGAACCTTCCCTTTCTTCTGTGCGAGGTTGAGGGAATACACCACGCACTATATACCGACGATATTACAATTCGGACTAACACCGGCTCCGCAGCACAAAGCGAAAAGCGCCTACAAAAGGCTGCCCTTCTGGTGAACGCCTACGCTGCTTTGTGCGGCCTAGAGTGCTCTCCATCTAAATCGGCTATTCTCTCGGTATACCACTTACCTCCACCTCAGGTTTTGCTTCCGTCTGGTCCCGTTCCATCAGTCGGAAAAATTCGAATTCTCGGGCTTCACATCAAATTGTCTTTGGATCTCTAGGACACAATAGCAAGCCTCTGACGCATAAGCGAACAGGTGAGCCGTATCATACAGTGGGTGTCTACCAAGTGCAGCGGCCTCTGTGGGACCCAGTTCATGCGGTTGGCCCATGCGTTTGTGACAAGTCGCGTCCTGTACGCCTCACCTTACCTTCACCTGCGTCGTCAACACGAGCACCAGCTGGACGTCCTCCTTTGTTCAGTTTACAAACGTGCACTAGACCTTCCCATTGCCACCCCCAACAGCCGATTTGCGGCACTGGGGGTACATAGCTCTTTTGCAGAGCTGCGGGAAACTCATCGTGTTAGCCAAATTAATAACCTGTCACAGATCCCCTCAGGGCGACATCTACTACACAGGCTCGGCCTCAATGCGATCTCTGACCAAAACACACCGACGTCGGTACCAGAACTTAGGTGGCTAAAATTATGAGTGGAACCACTACCCTGCAACATGAACCTCGAGCTACATCCCGGCAGTAGACTAGCACGTTCCGCGGCCCTTCAGGCGCGACACTCCGATCGCCCTGGCGTTTTCTACGTAGACATCTCGGGTCCCTCGCCCTCGGGTCATTTCATGGCCGCCGTTATTACGGAGGGAAAACATGTGAGCGAGTGAGTGAACTTTATTTGGTCCGGCAAAACGTGACAAAACACGCACCTGGCTTATCCCACGACGGAACTGACAGGCCCAGTCTGCCGGCTCGATTGCGGGCACGCTGGATGGCCAGGATTTGATCTTCGAAGATGGGACTTCGCAGGAGCGTGTCCCACTTTTCCTTGTTGAACGTCGGGCCCAGTGACCCGCCCTCGCAGAGCACGCGAGGCAAGGTAGCAACCTTGCTACAAGCCGCGCAAGAACTATTTGTGTAAATTTCGGGATAGATACTAATAAGAAACGCTGTATTAAGGTGAGTTGGTTTACAGGAGTCTGAGCACGACCGCCTACGTTCTGTTTAGCTTGGTATGAGGTGGCGCGAACAGCCTTTTATCTAAATAAAGAAATTTTGTTGTCTTATTGTGCGTGCTAGGAGAGTCCCTGGGTCCAGGAGGAAAGCCGCCCTACCCGAGGACAGCGTGGTTGGTGAAACCACGCGCAGCCTTGTGGGCAGACTCGTTAAGGTTCAGAGGAACCCTCTCAATTTTCCGACGTGAACAGGAAACCAGAAGGTGCTGTGTGTGGTGCTTTCACTGTTTTTCGTGCCTCTCAGAATATGATCTACTTGCCGTGCTACCCGGCCTTTCTGAAATGCCCTGATGGCTGCTTTGGAATTGCTATACAAGCTGTCTCTCTAACCGTATGGCATGGCGAGTACAATGACCACTTCCTCGGCCAACTCGGGGTCCGTCGTTCGAATCAAGGCACAGTTGATCTTGCTCAGCGTGTCCACAACGGAAACCGCAAAACCCTTGTCATTTCAGTACTCGGTGGCATCTACGAAGCTTGCCTCGATCTTGCTTTTGGAAATTTGCTGAAGTATCGTCGCTGCTCTTGCCCTGTGATGATGTGCGTTGTGCACTAAATGGACTTTGCGGGGCATTGAAGCAATGACGACTTTCTCCCTTATTTCTCTCGGTCGTTGTGTGTCGCTAGCCAAATTCTTGGTGGGAGCGAGTCCAAGTTCTTCTAGTATGTGCCTCCCGACCAGCGTAGTAGAGAGCTGAACTAGCTGGGTTCGTTCTTGAGCCTCGGCTATGTCCTCCATGGTGTTGTATATGCCGAGCCGAAGAAGGTCCTTGGTATGCGTTCCGACTGGCAGCCCGAGGGCTCTCTTGACGATTTTTCTTATGAGGGCATTAAGCTTTTCACGCTCTGCTCTGAGCCAGTTGTCCATGGTCACCGTGTAAGTGAAGTGACACAGCCATAAGGCGTTGATGAGCCGAAGCAGGTCGTCCTTCTTGAGGCCCTGACATCTGCTCGTGACTATTCGATGGAGGGAAAAAGCGTTGCCGGTCTTTGCAGTAATCTTGCGCAACTCAGTGTCATTCCCGCCACGTGATTCAATAAACATGCCCAGGACTCCGATGGTGTTGACCCTGGGTATCGGGTCACCAATCCGAGTGAATAGGTGAATGTCACTTTCAGAGACCGGCTTCCAGCACTTGGGTCTGCCTCCTTTTTTCTTTTTGGTAAAGCAGGAGTTCGGACTTAGTCGGGGAGCACCTGAGCCCAGTGGGTAGGAGGTGCTGTTAGGTTACGTCTACCACCTCTCGTATGGCACTTTCCACTTGCCCTTCACTACCTCCGGGGCACCAGATTGCGATGTCGTCGTCGTAGATGGTGTGCTTGATACCTTCGACTTGGGCCAGTTTCTTTGTAAGGTGAACCATGCAGATGTTAGAGTGGGCGAAATGACCGAGGCTTGTGGTGTACCCCGCGGGCCTAGCAGCACCTCATCAAAGACATAGTCACCAATCCACAGTTTCGCTTTCCTCCTTGTCAATAACGAACAGATGTAGTTATACAGTGTGGGGCACAGCTCGAGGTCCGTGACAGAAGCAAGGATGTATGAGTTGAAAACATTGTCAAACGCTTTCTTGAGGTCCAGTTCGAGCAAAGCCCTAGTGTCCCTGGTACTAAAGTCAAATATTTGATGCTTGATCATCGTCATGGTGTCCTGCATCGACAAGCCGGCTCGGAAGCCAATCATGTTGTGAGATAGACGTTGTTGTCTTTCAGATATTGGCTTATTCGTTTGAGGACGACGTGCTCCACCACTTTCCCTACACAGCTACACAGAACGTAAGAGAGATGGGTCGGAGGTTCTGAATATTCGGAGTCTTGCCTGATTTGGGGATCAGGACGGTCGCGCAGTCTCCAATTTTTTGGGACGCTGCCGTTTCTCCAGGCTTCGTGGATCTTCTCTCTGAGGTATTCGATTGAACCATTATCAACATTACGCAGCATTTTATTGGTGATGCCATCAGGACCTGGAGTGGACTTGCCAATAAGTGCGAAAATAGCTTGCCTAACTTTCGCCACGGTGAAGTCCTCGTCCAATCCCGGACGGGCTGGGCTGACCTACTCAGGAAACTAGACCTCCTCGTCTCCGTGTTCCAGGGGCAGGTATCTCTTCATGAGCTCGGCAGCAAGCTCATCTCTGGAACATGACCTGGTTGCTTCGTGAAGGGCTCTGGCGAGGGTGTATCTCTGATTCGACCTTGTGTTGCCTTCGTTTAGTAAATCTTTGAGTAAGCCCAAGGACTTGCCATGCGCAACTGGCCGTCGATCAACTCACAGACCTCGCCCCTTTGCTGCTTGCAGAAGGTTCGACAGTGATCTTGGATATTCTTGTTGAGCTGCGAGATTCTTCTTCTTAACCTTCGGTTTAATCTTCCATCGGAGTAGCAGTGCCTGCTTGGCTTCAATCAGATGAGCTATCCTGCTATCCATCATGTCTACCTCCAGGTCAGTGGAAATTTTTTGGTGAATGACTCCGCATCGCTCTTGATTCGTTCGCACCAGGCTGCCAAGTCTCTGGGGGTAGTTGAACTGTCGTTACAACGGAGCTCACGAAACCGATCCCAATCTGTGACAGTGAACTCTCTAAATTTACTTCGGTTGATGTCGAAGTGTATCTCGAGTACATAATGGTCACTGCCAAAATCCATTGCGTTGTTATTCCACTCCGGTGCCTCAACATTTTTCACAAACGCCAGATCGGGGATGGTGTCCTGTGTCACTGAGTTGCCGATTTCAGTCGGGAATGCCTTGTCCGCGACGAGTATGAGGTCCGATTCTTTGGCGTTCTCCCAGAAGATTCGGCCCTTTGTCGTGTCGTAGACGTACCCCCATAGTCCATAAGGGGCGTCGAAGTGCCCGACGACGACAAGGGGATGAGTGACGGCCAGGTCAACGGATTTTTGAGTATCCTCTGAAACTGCTGTCGGGAGTTCCTGGGAATGCTGTGAATATTGAGTATAAATGCTCTGTTTCTTCGCTGGTTGCAGTATCTCGTATTCAGCAGAACTTCCAACATTACGTATTCGACATCGCAACTCAACAGCTTCAGGTCATGAGACAGGTGTGTATATTCCTTATCCACTAACGTTCATACTCCCCGACCACCTGGCTGAACTGAAACGGCTCAATAAGCTTGAAAAGATGCGGCAGAAACTAGGGTTTCCTGTAAAGCTATTATCTGTGGTTTATTGACTAGTGATCTAAAATACTGCTGTAACGGAGCCCTCTTGCTGGAGTACCCCCCGCAGTTCTATTGCCAAACTGGGAAACTTTCTGTGGAACTATCCATGATTAGGCAGATTTTCTGTACTGCCCGGTGTAAGCGAAGCAGCACGTAAAACGTTCGCGCCAGCCTGAGTCACCGATGAGCTAGTAGCCCTCACTCGATTACCCGACGCGTCCGGAACAACCACCTGCATTGAAGTAGTGGACGTAATACTAGTAATCACCAGACGCTCTAGAGCGTCCATTTGATCGGCCAGTGCACCTAGGCCTTTCCTCGGGTTACCCAAGGCAACTTGCACCAGTTCCAGACCGTGCTGTAACTGCTGCGTAGTTGCAGTAGGTATGGCCACCATGCTCCTATTCTCAATAATTTGTGCAGCTCATTCTTCCTTATTGGAAAGTGCCCTGCACTTAGGGGCCACGGCTGAGTCCCTAGCCAGAATCGATACTTTCGTAGGGGATGGTGGTGAAGCTGCATCGGAAGCCCTACGACGGATAACCAATTTTTTAATCTCGGTCATTTCGCTGGCCATCTTCCTGATCATTTCTTTTAAATCCGCGCTTTCCTTCTGAAGGCGTGCTACCTCGGCGTCCCCAGATTGCTCTGGGGGCGGGTCACGTGGAACCCGAGAAGACCCCATTTCGCTGCCACCACGAACTTGTAGGCCCATCTAAGGGTCGGCTTCCTTTTCTTCTGCTGGCCATTATTGGAACTAGATCTAGTCCTGGAGGCAGAACGACTCCTGAAACGGCTCTCACAATGGCTACTTAATCAAGATCGGCTTCTGGACCTGGATCTGCTTCTGGACCGCGAACGACGTTCGGATGGCCCGGAGATAGCTGATGAAGAGGGCCTCCTGGAGCTACAGCATCAGCAGGCTCCGTGGTGACCAGCTTGGACCGAGAAGTGGCGGTCGTCCTGAGCGAAGGCATGAGATGTGCTTCTATTTCCATGGGATCGCTCTGCGCGACTGCGCCTCACAAGGTATGCCATCTGGTACTTCTCCTTGCACTCCTTGGCGCACATAAGGTGGCGGCCACAACATAGTTTGAATTTGGGGTCGCACGTGTGGTTTTTATCCGGATTTACGACGCCACACCCAATGCACATGGTGTCGTCTGGACTGGGGAACACGTCTCCTCGATGTCAAAGGCGGCCACAGGCGTAGCACACCACCACTTGTTTTCTATACAAGGTACACCGGACGAGCGTAACGCCGTACGAGACGTAGTTTGGCACCCTATAGCCGCCGAAGACAACAACCTAGGTGCTCGTGTTCTTGAGTCGTTCGGCGCCCAGGGCCAGTGGTTCTTTGAGTCGACTATTTTGCGGTCGAGCTTTGCTGGACCCTCAATAGGTGCAATGCCATGGATGACGCCCTTGCACGTGGAATCGGGAGCCACCTCGTACGCATTGACTTTGTGCTGCTGACCCCCAACAACAATGAATTCCACCTGGGCATAATGAATCGCGTTCTCCCTGAAGAGCATACTGACGACCAGAATGTTTTGTTGAAAATTCGGGCACATAGTGTCCGCATCCCGCAACGCCAAGTCGATGCCGACCGCTTTCCATAAGGTCTCGGCCACAATGGTCAGGCCTACCTTGCTGATGTTGAGACCTCCCATCGGCCTGATGATGATTTTTGCTTCGTCGTTGGGCAGTGGAGGCATCTTTTCGCCATGAATAATCCGGGTTTTAGCTCTCCCGCGGTCTCCACGTCCCTGGGCGGCCACATCGTTGTTCGGGTGAGCGCCGGTGGAAACAGCTCTAACTTGCTTGACGGGCGCCGACTTGTGTAGGGAGCGCCTGGCAGCAACTGTTTGCCATCCAGAATCCTTGGCGAACTCTGTGGGAGTCAGAAGTTTTCTGTTCACTTCTATCACTGCGCAGCCTCAATGTCCGCATAAGAGGGAAAAGAGGCAGACGCCGGAGCAGCAGCACCGCGCCACGACAGCTCAAGCGCAGTCAGCGTTCGCTTCGAAGTGGCAGGGGCCAAAAAAAGTGCGATAATATCGCAATGCGTCCACCCACCTCCAAAAATGGGTATAAGCGTGATTGCTACAACTTCACGAGTTCGTTGGTATTAAAAGCATCGAACTAGGCAATATTGATACGACCGAAATCATTTACGTAAGCGGGAGCCAATCCTAACACATTTGCAGCCAAGTCAAGCCTCCGCAAAACACGTCGATGGCCTCTCCTTTGTAGCCAACACTGTGACGCAAGATGAGCAGGCTGCCATTACTTTAGCCGCCTCGCATTTTTCCGCACGCATCATTCTGACGGACTCGCACTCGGCCTGTTCCCAATACCTTCAGGGTTCCATCACACCACTGCCAGCTCACCTAATTTGGGCAGCCTCTTGGCGCTTCAACCCTCACCCTAATCGTATATTATGAAATCCAGGCCACTCGGACCTGCCCGGACACGAGGCGGCGAACGCCGCTGCCCACGCTTCTCTCATCCGGGCTGTCACCCTTCCATGTGCCAAGTCGGAATCTGGCAATACCAACTCTTGAAAATTGTGTAGAAGACGAGGAGTGGTGATATCATCATTAAGATCAGAGCAGTACATTCGGAATAAAGAAGTCTACGGGTGGGCTTCGGCATTGGTACGGTGGCTGGTCCTTTCCTCAACATTTTGGTGCCGTGAAACCGGGAGCAAGGACCTTAGGAGTTCAGACGGAACGGACTTCAGAAATTTTGGCCACTATCGTAGCCTCGAGGACTTTTTATGAAGCCGCCGTGGGTTTGATTGATATGTGGGGTTTAATGTCCCAAAACCACCATATGATTATGAGAGACGCCGTAGTGGAGGGCTCCGGAAATTTCGACCACCTGGGGTTCTTTAACATGCACCCAAATCTGAGTACACGGGGCTACAACATTTCCGCCTCCATCGGAAATGCAGCTGCCGCAGCCAAGATTCGAACCCGCGACCTGCGGGTCAGCAGCCGATTACCTTAGCCACTAGACCACCGCGGCGGGGCGCCGCCATGGGTAAAGCTGATGTGCGAGAACTACCCACCACTCAGACCTGGGAGCGCGACTCCAGTTGCAATTGAGGCCACTAGGAGCACCCATGGACTGCTGTGAGTACAGGCATCGTCTGGAGGTTCGCGAGACGGGAGCGCTCACGTGTCTTTGGCTCAGTACTGACTCGTCCTTCAAGACGACGCCCCGATGTTCACAAGTCAAGGCAGTCAATAGGTCGACGACGTACATCTTGACAGTACAGCCCCTCGAGTGCAGGCACCGCCCGGAGGGTCACGAGACGGGAGTCCTCACGTCTTCTCCGACTCACTACTGACTCGCCCTTCACGTCGATGGCCTGATATGCACAATATCATAAAGAACGTCAGCCCGAGAAGTGACAGATATTCTTTGTGTGAACCTTCTGCGATGGATGCCGTGTTGACTCCGAATTCGTCTGGTGACATGGCTGGCCAGTGACTTCTCACGTTTTTGACACTGTACTGGATCATGGAGGCCCTCTACAAAAGGCGGAGTCAAACACGCAAGGCCGTCACGGAGGTCATCGCAAACGTCAAACGTCTTCGGCAATCGGATTGCCCACCAATCTATGAGTTACGACGTATTTACCGAGTTTTGATTGAGAAGTATGAGGAACTCGGAATAATCGACGAGGATATAGAAGATGCAGTTGACATCAATAATTTGAAAGCTGAGATGAAGGAAGTGGAAGTTTATGAGCGCCAGATCATTCTAGCGAGAGTCAGAACGGAATATAATATCACCGACGCATTAAAGGCACGGTAGGCTTGCTTGAAGACAGAAAGAATACAGATTGAAATGGAAGCAGAAAGAAAGGCACTCTCTGCCTTTGCGTTACCACCATTCTGCCGAGGCTTATTGGATAGCAATCTTGTAGCTCAGATGCCAGTCGAGTCAGACTCACGATGAAACGCTAAACGGGCTGGAAGCCGGAAAGTTGCAGATTTCCTCTCCGTGACAAGCATCTAAGCACGTACAGAACAACCGCTACAAGCAAAGAACTGACCCACGTCTTTAGAACTTCTATCAGCGTACACTATCAATAAAGCAAATGAAACGACCGTTACAGCAGCTCAAGCGCACATGCTGGAACAGACTTGTATGAAGGAAAAGCAGAAGGCATCTGGAAGTCCAAAAGATGACACACCAGAGCTTGAACATGATTGCATGCCGAAGACGCCAGATTTTGTTGTATTGCAGTCCTCACGTCTGTGCAACCTAATATCTGATAAAAGGAAATGAAGGCCATTTCGCCAATGGAAGAGAAATTCAGTCAACGAGAAAACGGAAGCCTACTGCCAGTGCTTATGAAAACTACAGCACGTCGGGAAAGCCACAGAAGTCAAGATTAGAGAGACGGTGGTTGGGGCGGCATATATTTGCGAAGATGCGAAATGACAAGACGACGTCCACCCCCCGAATAAGACTGCCCAGACCAACGCCGAGTGAAAGGGCTGATGCTCCCAAGGCAGGACATCCAAGAGAAAGAAATCAAGAAAAGTTCTGAGGAACAGCTACACCAGAAACTTGCGGAAGAGTCTGCATAATGAACCTTCCTGCCCGAGGAAACCAATCGTGGAAAGCAGTTTACAGAATGTGACGCGTCCACTGGCAAGGGCATGAAACAAGTGCCGTAAACATCGCTGGAAGGCTAATCGCAGGAAAAAAACGGATGATTCTATACAAGGACTGGCATGGAACTCGTATTGATGAACATTGTGTACTCGGAACCAATGTGTGATTTTAGTGTTCTCCGTCGTCATTCGCTACATTGGGGGCGTGGAGAATGTTGAAAATTGTGTTGAAGACGAGGAGTGGTGATATCATCATTACGATAAGAGCAGTGCCTTCGGAGTAAAGAAGAGTTTAATGGGTGGGCTCCAGCATGGGCACGGCGGCTCGTCCTTTTCTCGACCCCAACCTCACACGCTTTCGCGAAAATCTTGCCTATTACCGGGCTTCGCGACGCCTCTACCCTGACCCCACACGTGGTCTGAAGAAAGCGGATGAGCTATTACCACGCCGCTTTCAGAAGAACACCTATCTCAGTCCGGCGTTCGCCAGGCATTTCTTGCCGGAAATCAGTAGCACCTGCTCGACCTGTCAGGTCCTAGCCAACACCTACCACGTCGTCACTTCAATCCCCCCCAACCCCCTTCCTTTTTCACCCTCTTTGCCCATCCGAACTAGAGAGGCTTGGGAGGAGTACCTGCTCAGCTCCTCGACCTTGGATGCTCGACGCTCTTTCGCGAGGTGCACTCGAGCGGCCGCCAACTCTATTGGCATCCCGGAATAGGATCTTGCCATTCATACATGCTATATGCCGCAACTCCCCAGTACACTATCTCTAATAAAACATTTTCTACCATCTACCATATCTTACCATCAGTGGTACGAAGCTCGCTTTATTCGACACAAGTGGTCCAGATGATTTTCGTCTTTGCAGTTGCATTCTCTATGAATCTCGCTTCCTGTGCGTTGAACGGTTGCTATAGTGTTAAATTGACGGATTTCTTTTGTTTTTATATACTGAAAATGGGGATACATGCATGCCCGCTTTCTCAGTGAACAAGAAAAAGCAAAACCGAGGCCTCAGAGATAGCTCCGGCAATCTTGGAGACAAACGGCAAAAAAAAAAAAATAGCTGTGATCATTATCATTTTGCGAATAACCTGGGTGACGTACGTATTCGCATTTGCTAGTTAAGTCTGGAACTTAGAGCCTTCTAAGCCCTACGTGTGTAATGCTGTGTGGTGGCGACCATTTCAGATAATCGGTAGTCGCGGCGTGTGCATTGCTTATCGCGCCCGTGACTTGTTTACTGTTGCACAGCGCACGCCACGGTCAGAGGCTCTGTTAAACTTAATAATCAAAGTTACCACAGTTCTCCATGGTAACAATCGAGTGCATTATCATAACATCTACATATTATAATGCCCCTTTGACCAGAACACTGAATGCAGCAGCCTGGTCACGAGCTCAGTCCTCGGCCACTCCAGTTAGTTCACTTCATCTTCGCTCACTTGTGCCTAAGCTGATGTGTAATACTTTCCCCCTCTAGTTATCTTATTCTATATCGCCATCTTCACATGTTCAGTCTCTCTGGTGCCTTCAGAATACGACCATAGCGGCTGCGTGGCATGCAGTCAGGAATGGTTCCCGTACGTTGAGTTGGCTGCGTTTTTTCTGGCGTTCTTGCTTCACAGCACTCATCCGCGGACGCACTATCAGGTGAACCAAACACTGCAGGCGCATCTTCGGTCTCACAGTTGCAATCGTGACAATCGTCTCCTGGCCATGAGTTGTATGGTGTTTCTAGAACGGTGGTTTCAATATCCATGTGCTTCCTCTTCATGTAATTTACATGATGCCTGTGCCTCCTGCCGTCTTGGGTTACCGTTACGAATAACCATTTGCCGCATTCTTCAAATACTACAGCGGGTAGACATGCGGGAGCATTGAGAAAATTCTCAACCCACAGCTTGCTGTCTGGCGCATTGTGTTCTGTCATGTCATTCCGCTTTTCCTCTTTGTTAAGTTTTGTGTGTAGCGCATTCAGGCGAGACGGCAGCTGCCTTCCAAACATTAGCTCGGCAAAAGTTTTCTGCGTTGTCGTGTGTGGTGTCGTATGCTGCTTGAATAGAAACCTTGATAGCCTACAGAAAGAGCTTCAATTCGTTCATTTCTTGAGAGCCATTTTCACTTCTGCCACCATACGTTCCACTTGCTCATTTGTTGCCGGCTGATATGAAGCTTATTTTATGCGCTTGATCATGTTCAACTTGAAGAAGAGCGGCATTTCGGACGTTCTAATATCTAAAGCGATGACATGTAGTGTGTCAAAAGTGCCAAACAGTGACTCTGCACCGACCCTGCACCGACCCTGCAAAGTGTTCACCAACCCTGCAAAGTCAACATGAACAACCTTACATGGTTAATTTGAATGGGGCCATTCCGGAATCGCCAACGCGGAAGGAAGGCGGCTGTGCACTTGACAAGTCTCGCATGATCGCACCTTCAACTCTATGTCGACGTCTAAACCAGGCCACCACAAGTGACTTCGAAAGAAACGTTTCACCGTAGTCATTCCCGGGTGATTTGCATGAAGGAGATTCAACGCTTCCTCTCTTGCTTTCGCAGAAACCATGGCTCGTGTGACTCATAACACACAACCACAGTGCGCGGAAAGTTCTTCCACCCGACCCTTGTACGGTTGAAAACTTGTGCCCTGCCATGATGCCGTTGATCCATCTTGTAGCCCATGATGAACTTAAGAAAGTGTGGGGTCTTTTATTGTCAATTTGGCTATCCTCTCAGCCATCAGTGCAGGTTTTGACAATCCTTCAATCATTAACACGTCGCCTGGTGTCGTCAGCTCATCGACATTGGAAGCCAGACAAAGTGTACTGAGCGCATCTGTATTCTGGTGCCTTTACCCTTCTCTGTACACCAACTCGTGATCATAAGCACTCAAAATCACGCACCAACGAAGCATGCTCGGTGATAGCACTTGCTGAATGTGTTTGCTAGGGGAAATGATTCCAGGAAGTGGCTTATGGCGTGCTAGGGTGAGCACATGCCGACAGGGCTGATGAAAATGCGTGACTCCAAACACGATTGCGAGGCCTTCCTTATCAAGCTGAGAATGATTTCTATCGCGTTTTCTGAGCGTTCTTGATGCTCAGGCTATTAGTATTTCGTGTCCATTCACGTCCAGCTGCGCAAGTACTGTCTCTAAGCCATAAGGAGAGGCATCACAACTCAGCATCAGAGGACGAGAGTCATCACAATGCGCAAGGACCGTACATTGACTAGTGTGTCTTCAAATTTCTTGAATTCAGTCTTGTGCGGAGCTTCCCATCGCCACTTAGTTTCTTTGTCTAATAGGCGATGTATAGTTTCGACACTAGATGCCTTGTAGAGCAGAAATTGGCTGTAAAAGCTTAACATTCTTACAAAGGATTGCAGTTTCGCCCTGTTTGTTGGTTCTGGTGCACTCGTTATAGCTTGAACTTTTTCAGACGTTGGCTCAACCACCTTAGAGCTCATATTGTAGCACAAGAACTGCAATTCGCGTACACCAACTATGCACTTTTCTTTGTTGACTTTAAGGCCTGTCTTTTGCGAAAGCTGCAGAACTGCTTCCAGTCATTCTAAATGTTCTCCAGTTTACGCTTCCATGATGAGGATGTCGTCCAATTAGGCGCAAACGCCTGGTAGTCCAGCGAGCCGAGTATCCATGAAGGGTTGAAATATAGGTGGTGATGCTGAAACGCCGATTGATGGCCGCTTTACCGCGTACAATCATTTAATTGTATTGATGGTCAGCATCGCTGACATGGCCTTGTCGACATGCAGTTGTTGGTAAGCCTTTTTTAAATCAATCAACGAGAACATATGTCCACATCAAAGAGTTGCAAGCAACTCAGCTTCAGTTGGCAAAGGAAGTGCAGTTGGCTTGATACTTGCATTCACAGTGATTTTGTAGTCCCTGCACAACCTGAAACATCCGTTCTTCTTTATCACCACTACCACGGGTCGAGGCGGCAATGTACTCAATTCTGCATTGAGCCTGGAGCTAGTCGAGTTCTCGACAGATGGCATTGCGAAGAGCAAATGGCATCTGCCGGCATTTCAAGAACTTGGGTGTCGCGTCTTTAGCCAGGTTAAAACGCACAGGTGGGCCTGGATGTCCAGTGAGAGCATAGTCGAAAACCCGGAATGAACATGGCTAAGGTGTCTTCAATGCTTCTTCCAGTGATATTGTCACGGGGTCGTGACGTGGTTGAAGGTGGAGACGGAATGGTCAGACCAAACTCTTTACTTGGACGAACCTGCGCCTGCTAAACGGAAAGTCGGGTTACTGTAGCACACTTGCACTGATAGCAGTGCATGCAGGGTCAGCCGTCGATCAACTGACAAGTGGCGAAGCGCGTCGGCATACACTGACATCAACTGACAAGTGGCGAAGCGCGTCGGCATACACTTGCCATCGAATGTTTTAGCGTCATTGCTAGTAGTGACGTAAGTTCCAGAATAAGCTGTACAGTTCGCGGAGTTGGCGTATTCTTATCGAAATGGTCTACTACACTCCTGAAGCTTCTCGGAAACTGCAGGCGCGGTTTGCGCTGAGAATCAGGTTGTGTATTGGGGCGATAACAAAACTAGAGAAAAGAAACGTGGCATTGCCCCCCCCCCCCTGAAAAAGGCATTCTATGCTTTAACGGAAGGTGAAGGTACAACAATGATGCAAGAAAGTACAAGAAATATTGATTGATATGTGGGGTTTAACGTCCCAAAACCACCATATGATTATGAGAGACGCCGTAGTGGAGGGCTCCGAAAATTTCGATCACCTGGGGTTCTTTAACGTGCACCCAAATCTGAGTACACGGGCCTACAACATTTCCGCCTCCATCGGAAATGCAGCCGCCGCAGCCGGGATTCGAACCCGCGCCCTGCGGGTCAGCAGCCAAGTACCTTAGCCACTAGACCTCCGCGGCGGGGCAAAGTACAAGAAATAAATTACGATACAGCAATAATACAAAAAACACTGTTTCAGTTCGTTAACGCGCTTGAAATGGCTTGAGGCGAGCGACATGGACGACTTCAGGTCGCGATCGGCGTCCTTGAGAGTTCTTGATGCTATCGGAGACAATGTCGTAATCAAGTGGGTCGAGACGTCGAACCTTCCTGTACGGTCTCTGACGGAGTGGTCTGGGATTTTTCTCGGTTATGATGCGATGTTTTGTAATTGGTGCCTGCCGAATTTTTGCTGACAACAGTGCCGCAACGGAGCTTTCCAAAAACGAGGCCAACCAGGCAAAGTCCCGACGACGAAACCTCACTTACCGAATGTGACCTGACCACGCAACATGGAAGCAGTCGAATAAGCCGACGCAGCCGAGGCCACGCCCTAACTGCAACACGAAAGGGCGAACTAGCGACCTCGACGTTCTTATCGACGGCCACAGTGTGACCGCTCTCTTTGATACACTTGAGCCGACCATTCCGTCATCAGTGGGTCGTTTGTCGCGAAGTTGAAGAAAGTTAGGAACGTTTGGGAAGGCCCCGTCAGCCACACAGCCGGAGGTCATCTCGTAACGCCGGCAGGAATTTGTACAGCGAGAGTCACCATTAACGACAGTATTTATCCTGCAGACTTCCTGGTCCTACAGCGTTGCTCGAGAGATGTTATCCTTGGCATGGACTTCTTACTGCTTCATGGCGCAGTCATCAACCTAAGAACAAACTCGATAACGTTATTCACAGAGTAAGCACTACCGCCGCGCACACCGTCAGGAAACCACGCCGTGAATGTGCTGGAAGAACAAGTCACCATTCCGCCTCGCTCCAGCGTCATTATTTCAGTCGGTGCTCCTAAATCACCTGACTTGGAAGGCATCGTTGGAGGCAGTTAGCATCCTTCGGTCACCCGCAACATTTGCGTCGCAAGATGAATTGCAGAGCTGCGGGGGGGGGGGGTAAGCAGTGGTTATGCTCACGAATTTCAGCAATGAGTACAAACACGTGAACAAAAGAACGTGGCAATATTGTTGAGTTCATGTCGTAATTCCCAGTTTTTCGAACCAATTTTTTCCTAACAAACTGGCTTCTACTCCTCCGGCCGTGAGCAATGGTAGCTGAGCTTTGTTTTGCTTGAAAGAAACATCGATGATCATGCAAGCCATGATGTCTAGACATTCTCCCGACCATGTCCGTAAAACAAGCTTGCGTTCTTTGAACACGGGAGCATCTTGAGACCAGAGGCGAGTGAAAGTCACTCCAATTGTTATCGAGAACACCGATCCCAAGTTGACCTCCATCTTGAGTGGCTTACCAGAAAGTATAACTGCCATGACAAACCTAGGTGGGGTTGTCAGCTGTAGTTTCATGTGAAAAACTGTAAGAAGGCAGTCGTCGTGTTCTTCTAACAGTTCGTCTTGCTCTTTGTGGGCAACTGTGGGTGAAGGTTAGCCAGATGAGGACAGAGGACGTTCGAAGACAACGAGAGACATTTATATACACGAAGACGGACAAGGGGATAGACACAACATAAACTCACACATATATACACGCGTTCACGGTTCTACGCGGAAGGGAGTTAATGTTCTTGTTCGTCCACTCACGTTCTACTCTTAGAGTGTGAACTTTGCGCTTGACCTTGAGCTCTCTGGTAGTCAGGATGCGGTGTGCCTTGTGCTTGCGGAGTTCGTAGCGAGGTGGAGCCCGGCCTAGAAGATAACCGCCAGGGGCATCCCAGCACGGTGGGCAACGCCTGGGCTTGCCTGTACACCACCGAGAACAGCGTACCGCCGACAGCCACGAACAGACCTGAGACAGCGTCTCACTCCGAGGCCAGAACAGCTGCTGGCCGTGACGAACGTTGCTTCAGACCAACCCGGGGGCGAGGTGGGGCGATGCCAGTCTAGAACGCACCCGAGGACTTCAACACCGAGACGAGGCCCGGACACGGAGGGTCAGAATAACCAGCCGGAGCGTGGCCCGAACTTGTCCTTGCGCTCTGCTCTCTGGGGTTAGCTTAGGTGTCCCCATGGCCCGGGAGCTTTTCACGAGGTACGCGCATGAGCACGCGCATAGGCGAGCTCATAGTTTCACCACTATCACCATCATTATGATTCCCACGCACCCTGAAATACTAAATCGGCCACGCACACCGATTTTCAACGTCAAAACATGACGCACACTCTCCAGGGCAGCGTTTATTTACCACACTCTTCTTAACAATAGCTTCCTTGGTAATTCAGTGCTTTGGCCTCCTTACAAGCTTTGGCCATGTGACCCTTCTTGTGGCAGGTGTTACACATAGCGTTTTTGAGGAAACACTTCTCGATTTTGAGGTCTTCTGGACATTAGAAGCACTGAGGCGGCTTGCTTGTCATGGACTTTTGAATGTTCAGACAATTAACACCGAATGTTACACCCTGCTTCTGACTGCATCTGCCTCTGCCGCTCTTTTGCTGATTCAGCCGTCAACACGAGTTCAAAGGCTCTCTTAAACGTTAGCTTATCCTCCGCTAGCAACCGTTGTTGAAGATGAGAATCGCAGATTCCGCATATCAATCAGTCTCGAAGCATCATTTCTAAAGGTAGCTTCATACTCGCTGCTTGAGAATGGACCTCGGCGCCACCTCCTGACGCTTCTCGTCCCACTCCCCTGGAGTCTACGTTGCCAAAGTTGCAGTCTTTTGCCAAGATTCGCAAGGCTGCCACATAATTTTTTACGGACTCGTTCGGAAGCTCGTCTGGTTTCTGGAAACATTAATGGCTAAGCGACTCAGACGACCTGGGATCGAAGAGCTGTGTCAGTACATTCATGATGTGCGCCAAATCCACATCGGAAGGCTTCTGTGGGGCTACCAGGGCCCTCAGCGTCTTGTACGTTTGTTCACCGCAAAGCGCGAGAAGCACCGCTCACTTTTTGGCCCATTCTACGATGTCGTTGGCTTCATAGTAGAGCTCCAGGCACTCTACCTATGACGGCCAGTCGGTTTTAAGCACAAATTCTGGTATCTTGCCTTTGAACGTCGTCATCAAGGTGAACCTGCTTCGCGGGCTCTCGTTTCCTCGTCGCCAGTAGTATAATGCCCCTTTATTTTATGTCCAGCACACTGAATGGAGCAGACTGGTCATGAGCTTATAGTCTTGTCTTCTCGCCTAGAAGATCTTGGCTCATATCCACAAGGGGGTTGGCCACACTGTACCTTATAATGTAATTTTATATACAACGCTTGCTGAAAAAGAAAGATAGGAACAATTATAAAGTTCCTTAAAAAGGTGGAAAGGGCAGAATAATTAAATAAACAAGAATATATAAAATATTTGAAAAAATGAAGAGGGGGGACAAAGAATTGGATATATCTGGCGGTGCCACTAGGAGCGTATCCTTCGGTTGCCTGAATGAGTTTACGTAACGCCGACAGAATAGCACTGCGGGCCGCACCCGCCTGACTGGCTCCAAACGATGAAAAGGTGGATGTATTAACTGCCAATCCCAGCATACCAATCGCTCTCTCAATTATTCGGCGCAGTAAGGCGAAGTGGCGGCATGTGAGAAGAAAAAGGTCTATTATTTCTGGTCGATTGCAAACTGCACATAGGTTAGTTAATGAAAATGTTGATTTGTGGAGATAATAATTTAACTGAGGGACTCTACAGCAAAAGCTTGTGATGGTCACCTCCAATTCACGGGAAAGGCAGTTTGCGGTGTTTCATGTGAATTGCAAGTGCCGAAATTCTTTAGATTGTAGGAGCGATGTTTTGTTGATTTTTAATATTAAAAGGCGTTTGAATGGTTCGGCACTAATGAAAGAAAACCGTGAAACTACTTCTACCACCGCGCAATTTAAGGATGGCGAAGCGAGCGAGTCAGCAGTTTCATTTAGTGCAATTTCAGCATGCCTAGGTACGCAAAGAAAGTGAACCTCAGAGAGGCTGCGCAGTACGAGAGACGAAAATATCCTGAGAAGACTGTTTTGTGGACGTTAAATGTGTACAAACAGACAAAGCATTCAAAATAATAATAGCTTTTCATTGCTGAGAACTTGGTTTTCGAAGAGCCAATGTAATAGCCAAGAATTTGGCGAGATAAATTGGCGTGAAGTCAGGCAATCGAAGCGCAAAAGACCAATTAGGCTGATTAGAAAAAGTACCTACTCCAGCCTTCTGAAGATTTTGCGTTGCTTCCGTCAAAATTACTACGTAATGAGGAAAACGACTGAGACTGTCTTGAAGGAGGTCCTTCATAACATGCTTTGGAAGTGAATCAGCATTTTTTGGGAAAATTTCATCAAAAACTAAATCTACTGGCCTCGAGCATAGGGTTTGGGGAGTTAAATGCTGGAGAGAAACGTCAAGATTTTATAACAGAGACTCGACGAAAATGACCTGAGGTCATTGATAACGACACCACAGGCGCTTATGAAAGAAAGTGGAGATTTCATGAAAACAGTGTGTGAACAGAAGAGGGGCGCATCGTAGAGTTTTAAAAATGTCTGCACGGTAAGCTGTCGAAATCTTGCATCAAGTGGAATTATTCGAGCTTCCATATAAAGCACAATATTTGCAACACACCTAGGTCGCCCGAGACACAGCCGCGGAGCTTGCCTTTCTAGCAATATAAGAGGTCTTAATTTGTACTCAGCACTTCCGGAAAACAGAACGCATCCAAACTCCTGAATGGGGCATACGTAAAGTTTCTATATCATAAGTAACGTATGCCTGCGCATCCCTGAATTCCTATTGCAAAACTGGCGTAGCAATCCTAAGGCGCTTTATGCTTTACGGGTGTTTGATTCTAGTTGTTGCTGCCAACTTAAATTATCCATGTAAACAATGCTTATTTATTTCATGGCCCTTACTCGGGGAATCGGATCACTTTGATAATGCAGTGAAAGAAATACGGGAACGAATAGAGGAAATACAAGCAGAGCCCATTTGCTAACATTAAGCGAGAAAGACAGCCCGCCAAAACATACCTCAATCTCACGCAAGTATGACTGTAACATTTCATACAAAGTATTGATATCTCGGGATGACGAGAAAAAAGCAATATTATCGGCGTAGACTTAAAGAGAAACATTTTTATGAAGAGTAATTTCTGATAATAAGATAATAAATAAGAGGTGACAGAACTTATCCTTGCGGAACACCTCTTGTTTGCTTATTTAAGGCAGAAGTAATTAGTTCCCTCGTGACAACAAAAGAATTGTCTTTCAAAGAAAAACTCCTGAACCCAAAATATAATGTACTTGGGCACATCACAGTCCACTAGTCTTGAAATCAATATACTGTGTTTCACACTATTGTAGGCTTTTGCAAGATCTAATGTGACTTTGCAAGATCTAATGTGATCCTGCCTGTAAACGTTACCTGTCTGTACCATTCCGATTCCTCCCCCCCTTACCCAATGCCCTGTTCTGGGGCCTGTAAGGTTTTTTTTTGAATAAAGAATAAAGACTAATGCAGAAAGCTCAGCAGATACTTTTGCAAGGCGAATTCGGCTTTCCTAATCAATGTGAGCCGACCATATAGAGCACTGCTGTCTAAATCCTATACTTGCCTTGGCAAAAGAATACGCTGACAAGCGATGAATTCACTGAGCCCCCTATGAAGAACTTTAATTTATTTTAACTAAGATTGAAGTAAGCGAAATTGGCCGTTTGTTATCCAGAACATATCCGAGATTTTCACTTTTTAGCAGCAACACAACTTCACCAATTTTCTATTCACTTGGAATTCACGTGTGCTGTAAGGAGCAGTTAACAATATTCAAAAGCTCATGGGGATGAAAATTGAATATATATTGATTTATGGAGTTTCTAATCTGATCCAGACCAGGAGCCACTTGATTAACAGTTAGTATGACCTCTGCCAGTTTCGCCATAGGTACTTCCCGAAAGTCAGAGGTTCAGCTTTTAAATGTCATAGGTTTCAAGCATGACAAAGTGAAACACGCTTCAATTCCTTTCGCGATGTCCTCTGATTAGTTGGTTGCTCTTTAGGAGACAGCACTAGTGAATGCGAATACGCTGCTGCCTGTGTCCATTTTTTGCTCCGTAGAAACCCGTACAGAGCAGATATTTTATCACCTTTCAATCAGCGCGAATGAAAGTCAGATTTGTGTTAATCTTTAGCTATAGCGACTGTACGCTTAAACTGTGTTGCATGGAATTTATAGTCAACACAATTGTTAGGACTATAGTAGTGGCGTAAACGTTTCCAAGCAGCTTTACATCGCCTATACGCAAGCGTACAATCTTCATTCCAATAAGCCGAATTTGACAGTGTGCTACCATACTTAACAGAAAGCTCTGCCGGCTGAACAGAGTCATTAGACATGCTTTTACTGAAGCATCTAGTTGCTTTCCGACACGTCTTCTCAATGACGAAAGCGCAGAATTTAAAACAGTTTTGTAAATTTTATAGTTCATGAACCGTTGTTGCCTGATACCAGAAGTAAGGTATGGTAGCATTATTTCATAGATAATTCGTCCATGATCACTACTCGTTCCATTATCAAGCGTTTCCCATGATTAAATTATAAACTGGCCACAATAAAATGTCAGGACTAAAGTTGATGAGCTTATTCCGCGTAGAAAGGTAACTTGTCCAGAGTTATGACAACAAAAATTATTATCCTGCAACCAAGTCCACAATCGTTTGCCACAGACATCTGTTTTAACTCCCAAGAAGAGTGATGCCAGTTAAAATCTCCTGCCAATTAAATTGAATTTGAAGAACAATTGTTTATGACACAATCTAGGTAATCTGTGCGTGTTACTCCATTTGGAAAAGACGCATTAATCAGTGTAATCCAGTAGGAGTCATGTAAAAAAATTTATTCGTACCAGTTCACAATGCTGACAAACATGTTCAAAACTTATAGCAACATGATGCTACATATTTGAAGAGAAAGCCAGTAATCCACCTCCTTTACCTGGCCGACTCCGTCTAAAAGTTTGTGTATATTGAGAGTAAACCTTTGGTTTACTGAAAGCCAAAACTCTTGAAGTAATTTTATATTCAGATTTTTTTGCTGTATGAGATAAATAGGATCTTTGTAAGTGTAAGATACGAAACGATATTTATACTGGAGAACTTTTACAGGCGCTATGATGGACCTAATATAGTTGACTCAACCGCAGAACGCAAAACGTCCTGCTCATTGTTGCTATCAGTAGTACCTTTTTTAGGTTTCGACTTTGGTGAACTGGTTGGAGACAATGAAGCACTGCGTCATTTATGAATGACATTACCAAGCCTCATGTCACCAAAATGACCCACTGGGCCCTGCAGGGGTCGGTGACTGAGAGCCGACGAGCTTTTCTGGGGGGACATCTTCTTGACACCGATTGTTTTGATATCGTCGAGGTGCCCAGCTTCACCCTAAACCGTGACAGTGTCTGCAGCGCAGGAGGGAATAAGGCTGTTTAACCTGGTGGCGAGCATCTCGGTTAGACCTTCAGCAAAGGTGTTGAATAGCCGTTCCATAATCATCGGCATGGTCTTATCTATTGCTGCCGACACTGTGGAAGCGACCGTCGCTTCAATGAGCCCACACTGGCTTGTCGTAGCTCCAGCGTACCCCACTTCGCGCTCTTTAATGATGGGCGTTGCCTCAGACCGAAAACAACGGCGTTTCTCCGCTATATCCAAAATTTGTGTTTCACATTCATGAGTAGGGCAGCTATTGTCCGTGGATGTGTGTGCTCCATCACAAAGGCAACACTTGCAGTTGTCTACCTGAATTTCGGATGCGGCATGTGCCCCACCGCATTTCGCACATCTCAATGAGGACCTGCAAGCATTAGCGCTATGACCAAATCGCCAGCCGTTATGGCATTGCAGTGGGCGAGGGGTAAAGGCCTCTACACAGAATAGATAAAGCCAGGCCTTCAGCTCAGAGGGGCGTGTGAGACCGGAAACGGAACGATGACGCTTTCACTAGGGACTCGCGTATCACCTAAAGGTCTGGTGCATCTGTAGACAAATATCACGCCAGCCAGAGAGACCATCGTTAAGAATGCTTGAGGACTAATGTTAGTTGGAACACTGCGGACAATGCCCTTCACGCAAGCAAGATGACGGGGGATAAAAGCGCGAACAGCAATGAATGCAAATCTTGTGGAGGTCCGTAAGTCCGTTAAGCATTAAATATTTGAAGACCTGCATAGTGTGCCAGTCTTGCCGAAACGCCTTACCTCCTAGATGTCCAGCAAATTCCCGGTTACGTTGCGAAGCTGTTCTTGAAACACCACCGTTTCACTCAACCGAATGGCTTCACCATCAGTGAGCACAAGTGTGACAGGCAAACTGCTTACACCGTTCTTGAGGAAACACTCCAGTGGTACCGATTCAGCAGGGTGACTGACCTACCAGGCTGAGCCCTGGCCGGGACCGGAAACTGGCATTGATGGCTTCTGAAAAATCAGCAAAAAGCAATTCTACCGCAGAAAAAGAACCAAAGGTGATAAGTGTGGCCGATGCCCTCTCACAGGAAGTGCAATCAAAAGCTAGATCAGGTGACCTGGCGTTTGGCCTGTCCTCGGCCACGCCACTTCGTTCTCCTCGTCTTCAGTCACTTGTGCTTGAGCTGATATATAATACTACATTATCACACTTCATGAAGCGAGCGGCTGTGGAGAACGCGAGTAATTCGCTTATCCAACACGTTCGCGAAAACCCGTATTCCTCGTTCTCGCCATTCTGCTTCTTCAAGGCTGCAGAAATCAGTAAAACTGAAGTCCTTCGCGTCCGTGGCAATTCACAACGCAACAGCAGCGTCGACTGAGGTAGTCTTTATAGAACGCGGAGCTGTTGCGTCTGCTCTTGTTCTCGCCGTCATGGTGGTAAGTGAACCCGCGAGTACTCTCTGGTGTTTCGATGACGTGTCTGACTAGCAGAGAGAAATTTGTAGCTTTTTTTAAGTGTACAATGCGCAAATACAGCGAATATTTTGCTCGATCATTGTTTCATACGATGTAGTTGCACCTGGTTTCGCAGAAAACTTTGCGAGAGGCTCGCGATTTGCACTGCTCAAAACTGCATCAGCCGGTGGCACTGCGTGTCCGCAAAACTTCAAAATACGACGTCTTTATGTGTCTGCGAGGCTTGTGCTGGCTGTTATTGGACGATGCTTCAGCTCAAAAGTGAATTCGACCACGTAAATAAAGCTTCACTAAAATAAAACGTTTATAAACAAACCTCATCTCCACGCATTAATTTTAAATAAAAGTCCACTCACTTTGACGGCACAAGTAAACGGCAAAAGAAACAAACAACATAAAGTGGCAAAAGAAACGCTCACTTTGTTGTCTGCCTGCCAAGTTAAGCAGCCGTTGGTTACTTCTTACGCTTAGTGAAATTGTAGATAGACACTGAGCGTTCCAGCGTTATATAAAATACGTTTCTGGGCAGTGACCAAAAATAAATAGCTTATTACATGCTCTTTTTGTAGGAAATCAACCATTTTAACTTGAAGCCAGACGCGTCTTCGAGGTATACAAATCCGAGTCAAGTTCGAAGCTCACATTTAGTGGCATTCCTTTGCATCCAGCCGCTTACTAGCGCCAGATTTGCCTCTAGGTTTTTTGTGAAAAACTCTAGAGCACAACTGTAGTGAACTAGAACCAACATATTGGTTCTAGCTCACTATAGGCACAACCATTAACTGGCCACCCCGTATGTGTGGGCACCAGATCGCATGTTTGCAATTCAGTCAAGGGCGTCTTTACTTGGTATTTGTTTGACTTGATGCTTTGCTTGACTCGAGTAGATGCGATGGAAGCAATAGTACCACCAACCAGTAGTGAGGCACAACCCAACATGAGCGTCGCACTACTCGTTGAATGCAACGCTTGCCCTCCAATAAATAAATAAGAATAATGAACACAAAATAACAATTAGGCATTTCCGAAGCATACCCAGTCACGCAGCATTCACGCGATGCCCCCATCACCCTGGGACGCATTTACTCGCACGAAGAGCGACCAAGTGGTCGAGCGAACATTCTCGAAGCTCAGCGGCTGGAGCGACGCAGTATGGTGCCACCTCACCCGAAACTAAACAGAGCACACTCGAGAGACTGACACCATCTTCAGGCGAACACGTACCCCAACCTACACCCACTTCCTCAATACATCCTTCCAAATATTAAGGTGAGTGCCCCTGGTACAGAGGGGTACCCGCACTTACACATATTACATACAGCTGTCTCTCACGTCCTATTGTGGTTATTTCGACGCTCATACGAGCACACACGTTACCAGGCTGGTCATCGAAGGTGCGACTCTCGAATCAAGCCTTGGGAAGCCATTTGGCAACCCTGGACCAGGCCCGGCGAGCCGCTATAGCCAGTGTAGCTCTGGACGAAGGGCTCCATCCGCTTTAGTTACTGACAGTACTAATAAACATTTATTCTCTCTCTCTCTCTCTCTTTCTCTCTCGAGTTCTCCCCGTGGTAAGATACGGGTGTTTTTTTTTCCTTTTCTTTCCTTTGACAAGCATGCACTTACTACTACTACCACGGCCACTGGATAAAAAAAAAACCTTGTTTCAGGGCCGAAGTTCTTTAAGTCGTGGGTCGTGCGTGTCCTGTATGTAGTCTTGTTTTAGTCTTTGGAGCGTCCGCTTGATAGCGGTTTTTGCATATGATAAATCTATAAAAGTAACTAGGTAGTTAAAAATGGTAAAAACAGATATCCTAACCTATAGAGATACAACGCGGGCTTCGTCACCTTTGGTATTGATGTCGTATCTACTGGGACTACAAGCCAAATTAGAGAAAAGTTGACTCAGCTTCAGCCTCTGTTTTGCCAAGGAAAGAAAACCCGTTGAAAAATCATTACCAGCATTGATGTATGCAGATGATATAGTATTATTAGCCGACATCAAGGAAGGTATGCAGGAATTGATAGACATCTGCTGTAATGAGGGGAACTTGAAGCTCAGTAGGAAAAAATTGACAATCATGATTTTCAATGATAACAAACGCAGGGAGCATAAGATACAAGAAATCACGCCAGAAATAGTGAATAAATACAAATATTGGAGCGTATGGTTAAAGAACGTGGCTGAGTACCTCAGGGAGCACGAAAGGTACGTAATGATTTAGGGCAACAGGAATGCAGTTGTAACAAAAATCAGGGCACTGCGGAACAGCAGTAGGTATGGTGTTGTGATAGGGATTCGGAGAGGTGTGTCAAAGTCCTGGGTTTGATTTTCGGCAATGCGGTCTTGTGCATGATATTAGAAGTTCAAGAACATTGAAAATTGAACAACATGGCACAGGTAGACTTGCTTTGGGAGCACACGGGCATACCCTGAATCAGGGGTACGTGGTGACATAGGATGGACATCGTTTGAGTGCAGGGAAGCTAGCAGCAAGATAGAGTTTGAGGAGTGATTAAGAAAAATGGGAGAGGACCGTTGGGCTAGGAAAGTTTTCAGCTACTTCTACATGAAGAATGTTGATACTAAATGGAGGAAGCGAACTTGGAAATATTTAGCAAGTATTTAGACAATAGCATAATATTAAGCCAAAGGAGAACGTCGGTTAAGAAGAAGGTTGAGAAAACAGAAAAAGACATGTGGGAGATTGGAATGCTTACAAAATCACCACTGGAGACCAACGAAACTTTAAGCAGGAAATTGCAAAAGAAAAGATCTACGATGATTCTCGGAATAGTTCTCTGCTGTTCGACCCCAGAACGGGAGTATTGCATACCAAGACGTGCCGGTTCATATAAGATGGCACAGACACGTTATGTAGTGCGTGGGGAGAGGAGGAGGAAATGGCTGAACATTTGATATTGTTCTGTAAAGATCTGCATTCTATATTCCATAATATTGATGCGCAATGTCTCAAAGCATTGCTGTTTAGAGACCGTGAAGACAAAATAGACTTTAAACGGGTAGAAATAACCAGGAGGAGGCTATAACAAGCTGGTGGCTACTATCAAGGTGCGAGTGCACTTCAATTCTTCAACACACCATGACCACCGAGATGGCAGGCGTGTGGTGTGCTTTTTTCTGGCCATCTCAAACGTCGCGCTCCCCAGCAAAAACTACGAGTACCGCCTCACGCGCACGGCTACAGTGAGAGGGCGCATTTAGTGAGGGTTCCGGTGGTGGTAGAGACAATGGCATACAGCAGGGCGAACGCGATTCCAGCGTGCGCATTATTTTTTCTTCTCCTACGAGCGAGAATCACCATCAGGAACTTCCGGCTTAACTGAAAGAAATTATTTTTTTTTCTGTTACTGCATTCATCTTGGTCTACTTTGCGAAGAAAAGCAAGGCAACTGCCGCATTTTTCTGAAACCCAATTGTAAGGAGGCATCAATTCATCTGTGGCAGTAATAGATTTTTTCATTACGGGCCATTTTGTCTCGGTGCTGAATACCTCAATTTGAAATAATATAGAGGCATTCTAGCATTCCTCCTTTTTGAAGACTTGTATGGGGGAAAATGAAGCTTATTATCATCGTTGAACAGTATTGCTCTCCTATCCTGACTCGTAATGTTGCTGTTATATCACGTAGAGATGTTTATGAGGTGATCAAGAAAAGCACAGGTACACTCTAGATAACTGAGTGTCCTGCTCATGTCATTGCAGTAAGGTACGCGAGAAGTAATTTGCCGGAATAAAGACAACGAGTAGCCCAACTACATTCCCTCCCGATGTCTTTCACAGTGAAATTGCCTCAGTTTTTATCGCCTCCTTTTTTATCATTCAAATTGTGATCGTTTTTTTTGCTAGCACAATGACAATATCAGTGTCATGTTCATTTACAGTGCTCTAGACTGCATCCAAATCAAAGGGTCACACATGTTGCGTAACGGTGCCTTTCAAATGAAAACTAAGTATTCGCCGAGGTAGGCCTCTAAAAAAATTGCAAACCGTCACTGCTTTGTAACACCGCAGTGTTTCATACCGGGTACATCAAACTCTAGAATGAGTGTTGAGTACTTGTTGAACAGGTAAAACACTTCCATGTTCGTTCTTACATCAACCAACGTGTCCACTGAAGACAATAAAATTCACAGTGCGAATAGGCGGCCACAAGTGACCAAAACGCGCCTGTTACAAGCCTAGCTGTGGTCGTCGCTGAACCCGCGACGTTCAGTCTAGACATAGTCTAGACGCATTGTGACCGCCGGCACTCTCCTTCATTACCATCTTCTATGGCTAGACGGGAGGATTCTTGAAGCGGCGTTACAATGAAAAGTAGCACTAGTTCTACCATAGGAAAAAAAGCAGCCCTGTTATCGAGTGTAACCTATGAGCATAGGAGATGGCACTCTTCTGATTTCGGTTTTTGATCGGGCTGGCATTATTTGCTTCGCCACTGCCCTCCATATTATACAGCATGCAAACGTTGAAATACAATGAGTTTCTAGCACATGCGGATCTCTTGTAGAGGCATTAAAATTATAGGTTCTCTAATATGGGCGGCGCAAATCTACGGCGAAAAAGCCCATTTGAGAACGTATGCATCCGAGCATTTACTTTGCGTCTCATACACGCACCTTGGCCCCACACTTTCAAATGAGTGCGAAGTTATATAAAAGCGCAAAACAATTTTTTTCTCGCCACATGCAAGCCATCGACAACAATGCCGCAGCCTTTTCAGCCATACGAAACAGCGCCGCGGTTCTGAGAAAAGAGCGGGACACGCCCACCTCTGGAAACACGCTCCCTTCGTGCGATTGGAGAGTAACCCGCCGCGCGCACGCCATCTCAGAGGCCATGAAACGTAGCGATAGTACTTACATTTATTGCTAGGTGGCGTGAACCACCACCTGATCTAAAGGGCACAGCCAGATACACCCATCCATCCAATATATGATGAAAAGTTTCAAGGTGGCGGTACTTGGAGTGCTCACCAGATGGACGGACGAATGGACAGACAGACGGACATGCGGACAGACGAACGGACAGAAGTACGGACAAACAGACAGAGAGACGCAGGAATGGACATACATACATACATAAATACATACATACATACATGCATGCATACATACATACATACATACATACATACATACATACATACATACTGTAACGGGGTTCATTTGCAGAGCAGAACGCAGAAGGTGAAACAGTTAGCAGCGTCGGGCCAAGCGCAGCAAGCACGAGCTTATGCTGAAGGCGATGGTCCTGAGGCGCCAAGAAATGCCGCTGAGGCCCCTCTTCTTCACTACAATCATCCTCCGTAGAAAAAGGTGTCATCCTGGCGCATTAGGGAGAAGAAACGACTAATGGGTCATAGTATGGTTTGAGGCGAGAGACGTGGACAGTGTCGCGGCCGCGGTAGCGTAGATCTGTGGATGGGATGATGGACTCCACGATTTAGTTGACGAGTGACGTTTGCTCTACAACGCGGTATGGCCCGAGGTATTAGGGAAAAAGTTTCGCGGAGCGGCCAGTTGCGGTGGCAGGTGCCCGAAGCCATACCAATGAACCAGGTGGAAAGTTTGAAGCCGAACGGACCCCAGGCTGGCAGGATTGCTGCTGCCACTGGTTTTTGGTGGAAAAATGGCGGTCAAGCTGGCGGCATTCTTCAGCATGTCGGGCACCTTCGGACAGAGTTGTACTTTCGGACTCATCAGGCTTATATGGAAGAATAGTGTCTATTGTATTGGAAGGTTCTCGTCCGTATATAACAAAGTACGGTGAAAACCCAGTAGTATATAGCTTCTATGGCAGTATTATACGCGTAGGTGATGAACTGGAGAACTTGGTTCCAATTTGAATGATCAGACATAAACCGACAGCATATTGCCAAGAGTACAGTTGAAGCACTCCGTCATGTCATTCATTTGAGGGTGGTACGTTGTGCTTGTGCAGCGCACGATTTGGCATCCGTTGAGTAACGCCTTCAAGGCGTCAGAAAGGAAGCTATGGCCTCTGTCACTTTAGAGCTCGCTACGGGCACCATGACGCAGAACAAAACGTTGCAACAGAAACGTTCTAACGTTACGGGCTGTGCTGTCGGCAGCACGACTGTTTCAGCATAGCAGGTCAGATGGTCTATCGCAACAATAATCCAGTGATTACCGGCTAGAGTTGATGATAGTGGTCCATAAATGTCAATGCCGACGCGATCAAAAGGTCGACTAGAACAAGGAAGAGGTACTGACGGGTAGACTTGCCCGGGAGGTAACTTTTGTCGTTGGCACTGAGCACACGAGCGATTGAATTTCCGCACGTAGTTATACATGCCACGCCGATAAAATCTTAGTCGAAGCCTAGCGTATGTCTTGAAGAGGCCTGCGTCAGCGCACTGTGGGTCAGCGTGAAAAGCTTTGCAGATAACAGCTCGAAGATGGCGGGGTATCACAGGGAGACACTTGTGACCATCAGAAAGGAAGTTGCGTCGATAAAAAAGATCATCCCTTAGGCAAACGTTGCTAGCCTGGCGGCGGAGAGAGCGAGACGACGAAGAGTGAAAGGATCAGAAAGAATGCTTATGAGCCCACTTATACAGGGAATCTTTCGTTGTTCCATCGTCATGATGCGTAAGGCGGATGATGCAAATGCAGGTTCGAGGGACGAGAGGCAAACACCTTCATCAAATATGGGTGAGCGAGAAAGGGCGTCGGCGTCCATGTGCTTACGACCGCACCTGTAAATAACGCGGATGTCGTACTCCTGAAGTTTGAGCGCCCAGCGAGCAAGCCGTCCGGAAGGGTCTTCAAGTGTGTATAGCTTACAAAGGGTGTGGTGGTCAATGACAATGTCGAATGCGTGACCATACAGGTAGGCACGAAATTTTACAAGGGCCCGAATAATAGCTAAACTTTCTTTCTCGGTCACGGAGTAGGTAGCCTCCGTGACCGAGTGAATAGGTCGGAGCGACGACATATTCACCAAACCCTGCCTTTCGCTGCGCAAGCCCAGCGCCAAGCTTAACACCGCTGGAATCAGTATGAATCTCCGTGGGAGCGGCAGGATCGTAGTGGCAGAGGATGGGTGGTGAAGTTAGCAGACGGTGTAATTTGGTGAACGCATCGTCGCATGCTGGTGAACAGGCGGAAAGGTCCTTGTCGCCGCTAAGAAGGTCCGTAAGGGGCGCACATATGAAGGCAAAATTTCTAATAAAGCGTCGGAAGTATGACGAGAAGCCGCCAAACTTCCAAATTCCTTTAGGTTCTCTGGCTTCAGAAAATCGGTGACTGCTCGAAGCTTGGCGGGGTCGGGAAGTATGCCGTCCCGCAATACGACGTGGCCAAGAATTGTAAGCTGCCGGGCACCAAAACGACACATCTTGAGGTTGAGTTGAAGGCCGGCGTCGGTTAGGCGTGTGAGGACGTGCTCGAGATGATTTAAATGGGTGTCGAAATTAGTGGAAAAGACAACTACGTTAATCGAGGTAGCATAAACATGTGTTCCACTTGAGGCCTTGTAAAATAGGGTCCATCATTCTTTCAATTGTGGCTGGAGCATTGCAAAGGCCAAAAGGCATCACGGTAAATTCGTATATTTCATCATATGTGACAAATGCTGTTTTCGGTCGGTCAGATGCTTCCATGAAAACTTGCCAGTATCCAGACCATAAATCCAGCGAAGAGAAGTATTCTGTTCCTTGCAAACAGTCAAGGGCGTCGTCTATTAGCGGTAACAGGTAAACGTCCGTACGGGTGATCTTGTTTAAGCATCGGTAGTGGACACAGAACTGAATGGAGCCGTCCTTCTTCTTAACAAGAACGACCGGTGACGCCCAGGGACTGTTAGAAGGCTGTACAATACACCACTGGAGCATGTCATCAACCTGGTCGTCAATAACACGGCGCTCCAACGCTGAGACTCGGTAGGGACGCTGTCGTAGAGGCGTGTGGCTTCCTGTTTTGATTTCGTGAGATATTTATTTATTTATTATACCTCAAAAACCCCAGGGAGGGGTGTTACATGAGGGGTGGGCAATACAGGGTTTCTTCCATGTGCGCTTTGAAAAGAATGGGGCTGGAGTGGCGCACGACGTGGGACGGAAGGTCATTCCAATCCTTCGCTGTCTGAACGAAGAATGACCGAAGGTGAGCAGTTGTACGGGCATGCGCAGGGTAAACTGGGTTGTTGTGGTTAGTGCGGGAAGATATGCGATGTGTGGGCATGATAACAGATGCGTCGGACAGTGAGTGAAAAAATTTATGAAAAAGAGCTAATCTAGCGACTTTGCGTCGCAGTTCAAGGCTGGGAAGATGGGCTTTAATCTTTAAGTTAGTAACGCTTGTGTGGTGCGAGTAATCGGAATATATAAACCTAGATGCTCTATTTTGGACAGATTCTAATGTTTTGGATAGATTAGGTTGGTGGGGATCCCAGACGGCGCAAGCGTATTCAAGTTTCGGACGGACTAGTGTTTGATATGCTAAAAGTTTAACAGAAGGGGGAGCAAGTCGTAAATTTCTTCTTAGGTAACCAAGGACTTTGTTTGCTTTGTTAGAAATGTTTGTTATGTGGGAGGACCAAGTAAGATCTGGCGTAATGTTTATACCTAAATATTTGTAGGAATTTACCAGGGATATTTCGCAACCAGAAAAAAAGTATGAAGTAGCCGGGTGAGATTTCCTGCGATGAAAAGAGATGACGGAGGTTTTCCTAATGTTCAAAGTCATGAGCCATTTTTCGCACCAGGTTTCTATAGTTATTAGATCATTTTGAAGGATCTGGGAGTCATTAGGGCAGCTAATAGGACGATAAATCACGCAATCGTCAGCGAATAGACGGATTTGGGACGATATATTGCTAGGTAGGTCGTTAACATAAATTAAAAATAGAAGGGGACCGAGCACCGTACCCTGAGGTACACCTGAAAGGACAGGACGCGTGGTAGATGATGTCTGGTTGGAGTAAACGAACTGTTCCCGGTTTGACAAAAATTTCGTATCCATTCTAGAACTGCTGGGTGAATGTTTAAGCGGGAAAGTTTTAAAAAAAGGCGTTTATGGGGTACTTTATCGAAAGCTTTTTCAAAATCTAGGAAAAGGGCATCTACAGGAACATTCTGATCTATACTTGAGCTGATGTCGTTAATAAAGAGCGCTAGTTGTGTGTCACAGGAGAGGCCTTTCTGAAATCCGTGCTGACTGGGATGGAAAAAGTTTACAGAGATCAGGAATTTGACTGTTTGAGAATAAATTATATGTTCCATTATTTTACAGCACACACATGTTAGTGATATGGGCCGGTAGTTTGAAGGTGAGGATGACGGACCTTTTTTGGGTATCGGAATGACCTTGCCAACCTTCGATGTTCGATGTGCGACAGAGGCTATATGTTCGATGTGCGACAGAGGCCAGAAGCGTGGCTGTCAAAAGAAGTGCGAAACTTTTGCAGCAGGTTGACCAACTGGCCTCGTTCTGAAGAAAACGTTGCGACATTGATGGAGCAGTGGAAAGCGTCAAGGAGTGACTGGTCAACAACAGAGTCAGAAATGAGTGCGCTGAGGTCCGTAGAAAGTAAACTAAATGGAGCGTCAAAAATGTGACGAGTGTCGATCAGATGCATGTGACCGAGACATTCACCATGGAATAAAGGTAAAGGCCCTTCCAGCGTATTTTACCCGACCGTCTTCGTGACGCTATGGTGGAGAGTAAAGAGAGCAGCGGGCAGTGGAGAACATTTGCGCTGAATGAACAGGGCAGAGGGCGTAAATAGAACGTCACCATCGGACATCGCGTCACGTGAAACAGTCACCATGATAGAAGAGCGCTGTGGTACGATGGTGTCGTCAAAAACAGACAGTTTATAATACGGCACAGAGGCTTCGACAGCGTAAACATCAGGAAGTGCAGACAGCTCAAGTTCAGCGTGACAGCAGTCAATGATGGCATTATTATTCGCAAGGAAGTTCCAGCCGAGTATCATGTCATGGGAACACGAGAGCAGCACTACAAATTCGACGATATACACAATGCCTTCGATGACGACTCGTGTGGTACAGGCTGTGAGAGGTGTTACACTTTGTGTGTTAGCCGTTCTAAGAGAGAGGCTGGATAAAGGCTTCAGAAATTTGCGGAGTTTGTGGCACAGGTGGACGGAAAGGACGGATAGAGCGGCTCTGGTGTCGACAAGCGCCATGACGACGATACCATTGACTGACACTTCAATGACGTTAGCTGGACAGGGGCGAAGACTTGAGCATGGCGACGGGGACGCAGTTCTTGCCTCGGCAACTGCGGCTATTAATTTTCCTAGTTGGTGGGTCCGGAATGGAGACGCATAGGGGAAGGCGAACATCAACGTGGAGATGGGGAGTGGTGGGTAGGGCCGGGTGGACGATCAGAGAGAAAGAAAAAGGAAGGAGGGCTCGAAGGTGTACAAGAAAACTGAGGGTCAAAAGAGGGCATTCGTCGAACGTTCTGAGCAGCCTGGTGACGACGACAATAACGCGCCACGTGGCCAATACCGCCACAAGCAAAACATATCAGCCGGTTTTCGTAGGTCCGTCATTGGTCGTAGTAGACGCCGAGTCGCAGCTGGGGGGGGGGGGAAGAAAACTGTGGCCGAGGTGTTATCGGCATAGGCGGTGGTGAATAGGTTGGTGGCGAAAAGGGGGGCGAATACATAGGCGCTGGCTGGAACACAGGCTCTCGAGATCGAGCAACGGCCTCGGCGTACGTGAGAGTTGCGGTGACTGGCGGCGGTTCACGGGCGGGAGGAAGAACTTGTGTGACCTGGTCTTTAATGAAGTCGCGGGGTGTAGACGTGAATCTGCGTGGTTGAACGGGTACACAGGACATCAAAGAGAGTTGACGAGCGACCTTAGCGCGGATGAACTTTTGGATCTTGGAGAGAAGAGAGCCATGGTATTCTCCTAGGCCAAGGGTGGACAGGCTGGAAAAAGGGTTGTCCAGCACCGAGGGATGTCGGGTGGAAAGACGTTGCCTACGCAACTCATCAAAACTCTGGCATAACTCGGTCAGTCCTAGGGTAGTGTGAGGACCTTAGAAAGCAACATTTGTAAAGCGTCGTCCTCAATGCTCTTCATGATGTGCTTGATCTTAAGCTCTTTGGACATCGACTCGTTGACTCGCTTGCAAAGGTCCAGAACGTTCTCAATATAGCTTGTGAAATTCTCACCAAGCTGCTGGGACCGAGTATGCAAGCGTTGTTCGGCACAACGTTGGCGTACCCCAGGCCGTCCGAAGACGTCTGTGAGCCTCGTTTAGAAGACCGACTACGTGGAGAGTTCCGCTTCGTGGTTTATGAACCACAGCTTGGCCACGTCCGACAGGTAGAAGGAGACGTAGGCCAACTTGGTGGTGTCATCCCATTTGTTGTGAGGACTCACTCACTCGTACATAGAAATCCATTCATTAACGTCCTTGTCTTCTGTGCCTGAAAAAATAGGGGGATCTCGCAGACGCAGAGAACCAGCGCAGAGGTAGGTGGTGCCGGTGGAGAAGTTGGAGCGGCGCTTGCGTCGGTAGACATAATTTACAATAAAATATGATTACCAAGCTCCAGGGTGATCGAAACGCAGTAGACTCCACCACTTGTAACGGGGTTTATTCGCAGAGCAGAACGCAGAAGGCGAAGCAGTCAGCAGCGTCCTGCCAAGCGCAGCAAACACAAGCTTATGCTGATGGCGATGACCCTGAGGCACCAAGAAATGCCACTGAGGCTGCTCTTCTTCACTACAATACATACATACACACACACATAAATACATACATACATACATACATACATACATACATACATGCATGCATGCATGCATGCATACATACATACATACATACATACATACATACATACATACATACATACATACATACATACATACATACATACATACATACATACATACATACATACATACATACATACATACATACATACATACATACATACATACTGCCGAGCTTCTGCCCCACAACACAGGTCAGACTGATGATGATGAGTATGTACATATAAGTTGACGCGTATGAATAATGCTCACACTTATTTTCCCCCCACGCGTAAGCGGCCAGCCCGGGCGCGTCTTAAATGGAAACGGAACGTCGAACAAATGGCTTCAGACGCCGCGATACGTGGACAATCTCCGAACTACGACAGCGACGATCCCAAGAAAGGTCGGTGGGAGTGACACAATAGTTCACTGGGGACGTTTGTTCATTGATTGTATATGGTCCAATGAAGCGTGAGTGAAACTTGTCACACAATCCTGAAGTACTAATAGGCGTCCAAAGCAACACTTCATCCCCCGGACTGAAGGAGACATCGCGATGAGAGCTGTCGTAGCGTTGCTTGCGATCTTGCTGATTGGCTTCTGTATTAAGGCGAGCCCGTTGCCGGCCTTCTTCGAGTCTTGTGATGAACTGCTCTAATACGGTTGCCGAGGCGTCGGTTGGCACATTTAGGAAAGAGGCGTCGATGGTGAATGTCGGTGAACGGCCGTACAAGAGGTAGAAAGGCGAGTAGCCAGTAGTTCTTTGAACAGCGGTGTTATGGGCAAACGTCACAAAAGACAAAATTGTATCCCAGTTGTGGTTTGGTGCGATGTACATCGACAGCATGTCTGTTAGTGTCCGATGAAATCTCTCTGTCAGCCCATTAGTTTGGGGATGGTAGGCTGACGTCGTCTTATGTACTGTGCCACAGGTTGTAAGCAGGGCTTCGATTATGGTGGACAGAAACGTCTTGCCGTGATCACTCAGGAGGACGCGAGGTGCACCGTGACGCAATATAATGGCGTTGAGAAAGAAGTCTGCGACGTCTGAAGCAGAACTTGTGCTTAGTGCAGCAGTCTCTGCGTGTCGTGTCAGGTGGTCGACAGCATTCACAATCGAACGATTACCTGCTGGCGTGATGGGGAGAGGTCCGAGTAGATCTATGCCAACAATGGCAAATGGAGTCTCGGGACACGGGATAGGTTGCAGAAGGCCAGCAGGAGACGAATTTGGTCGCTTCCGCCGTTGACACAGATGGCAAGATGCAACGTACTTGGCCACAAAGGTAGAGATGCCTGGCCAGAAGAAACGGTTTCTGATGCGGCTTTGTATTTTGTGAAATCCCAAATGGCCTGCACATGGGTCGTCGTGAAAGGCTTCGAGGACTTGATAACGTAGAGAACGCGGAAGTACTGGAACCCAGCGGTGTACATCCGTAGTGTAAACATAACGATGGAGCACATTGTTATCGAGCTTAAATTGCCGTAGTGGTCGGCACAATCTAGCATTAGGAGTAGGTGATACGCCATTCAGGCGTTGGATAATGCGATTGCAATATGGATCATCACGCTGGCGTGTAGCGAACTCGGTGTAGCGATTTGAAGCCGGCGTGTTGATAACCACAAGGTGTGATATTGTGAAGGGTGACGCAGTGCCTTGCCCACCAGACGAGCAATAAGCTGACGTACTTGATGATGAGTGCGGAAGGGGGCAGCGAGAGAGAGCATCTGCATCTTGGTGTCTTTTGCTAGACTTATAGATGACGTCAAAATCATACTCTTGTAGGCGGAGCACCCAACGACCTAGGTGACCAGACAAGTTTCTCAGTGTCGAGAGCCAGCACAAGGCGTGGTGGTCTCTAACAACCGTGAAATGGCGTCCGTAAAGATACGGTCGAAATTTTTGTATGTCCCAAACGACAGCAAGGCACTCCTGCTCACTTATGGGGTAGTTCTGTTCAGCAGCCGTAAGAGCATGACTAGCATAAGCTATAACTCTTTCCCGTGAAGTGGCATCCCGCTGTAGAAGAACTGCACCAATGCCATCCATGGCTGCTCGCGTTGGTGTGCAGACATGTAGGTGCATTCTCGTCGAAATGGCGCAGAACAGGGTCAGACGTTAAAGCATTCTTGAGGGCTTGAAAGGCACGCTCGCAGTCGTCGTTCCAAGTGAAATTTGATACGAATATGAACAGCTTGTGCAGTGGCGACGTGATGGCAGCAAAATGACTAATGAAGCGGCGGAAGTAAGATGCCAGGCCCAGGAAACTTCGTAGGTGTTTCTGATTTTCTGGCTGAGGGAAGCGTATCACGGCAGCAAGCTTGTCAGGATCCGGACGAATGCCATCTTTGCTGACAAGGTGGCCCAACACTTTGATGTTCTTGTTGGCGAAATGGCATTTTTTGTGTTAAGCTGAAGTCCAGCACTAGAAATACACGTCAAAACTTCGTCCAAACGATCAAGATGCTGACGAAAAGAAGATGAGAAAATTACGATGTCATCTAGATAACAGAGACATGTTTTTCATTTTAGGCCGCGTAGAACTGTGTCCGTCATGCGTTCAAACGTGGCAGGAGCGTTACATAAACCAAATGGCATGACGTTGAATTTGTACAGCCCATCTGGTGTTGCAAAGGCAGTTTTTTCTTTGACCGCTTCGTGCATAGGTATTTGCCAATAACCAGACCGTAAATCGAGGCTGGAGAAAAATTCAGCGCCTTGCAGAGAGTCAAGTGCGTCGTCGACTCGTGGCATCGGGTAGACGTCTTTACGCGTAATTTTAATGAGTGCTCGATAATTGACGCAGAATCGCACCGAACCATCCTTCTTTCGGACTAGCACTACAGGTGATGACCACGAGTTGGACGAAGGCCGGATAACATCTCGTTTGAGCATATCAGCAACGTTGTCCTCGATGATTTTCCGCTCTGCGGATGAGACTCGATATGGGCGGTGGCGTACGATTGTATTGCCTTCCGTTTCAATTCGATGCACGGCGAGAGAAGTGCGACCCAGAAGCTTGGAAGATACATCAAATGAAGCGCTGTGTTTTTGAAGCATACCAAAATGTTCTTGCTTTTGCGCTGACGTGAGATCGGGACTTATTGTGGCTGTTAAAGCAGCCGTCGTAGCATCGTCATCAGTACTCGTAGAGAAAGATGGCGAGTCTGCGTGAAGGGGCACCAGAGAAAGTGGTTCGGTATCTGTGAAGCAAACCACACTGTTGCCCTGGGGCAGTGCAACAGGCAGGGAAGTGGGGTTAACTGCCGTAACTAATGCTCTGCCATCACGAAAGCGCACCAGGCTAGGAGCAATAGTAAGTCCACGAGAGATGTAGCGTCCACACGGTGTTATAAACACATCACCAGTACCGATCTTATCTGATGTCAGGGTCAGAATATGCTCATTACCTGGAGGAATAAAACAGTCATCAGCGGTGACAAAACGCTGGCTATGGGCATAGTTATCAGACGAAAGCGCAGTATCTGACATGCGAATGACCGTCTGACGGCAAGATATCACGGCTGAAGCTGAGGAGAGAAAGTCCCATCCTAAAATTAGCGCATTGGTACAAGATGACAGAACGACGAACTGTATATGGTGAAAGATGCCCTCAATAAAAACTCGTGCTGTGCAAACACCAGAAGGCTGAACGAAAACCGCATTAGCATAGCGAAGGGGAGGGCCATCATACGGTGTCTTCACTTTGTGCAAACGGGAGCACAAGTTCACACTAATAACTGAGAGCGATGCACCTGTGTCCACCAAAGCTTCAGTCCATATACCCTCAACACACACTGAAAGTACATTTGAGGGGCGTTCCGGAGGAGTTCGATGCAGTCCGCAAAATGTAGCTTTCCCTCCTGAAGCTGCACTGTTTAGTTTTCCGGGCGATGATCAGACGCCGTGGTAGCCGGACGAAGTGGTGAAGAGGAACGGCGCATAGGTGACGGGGAGCGACGGCGCGAGAAGCGGAAGGTACTGGCTGCATCGAAGTGTTGTGGAGAGGGTGAGCAGCGTTGGTACAGTTAGTATGGGGGACGATGTTGTGCAAGAGGGGCAAACTCCCCCCTCTCAAAGTCACCATAGCCACGCCTTTCGTCTTGTTGACGTCAACGACAGAACCGTTAGATGTGGCCGCGTATTCCGCAATAATAGCAAATCGGTTAAGATGGACGCCAGGCTTGAAAAGAATTACGCGTTGCTCTCGGGGCGAGGACATTTAGTGAAGGCTGCATAGTTGACCCATACTGTGGTGATTGCTGAGGAGGTGACGCTGCAACCACCTGAGCGCACGTCAGTTTTGGAGTGGTATGCGAGCTCGGAACTTGCTCACACGTCATAGACGCTAGTTCCTCCTTCACAATGTTGCGGAGGCTGCCTGCAGAAGGCGTCATGCGGAGCTCACAAAATGACGAGGTGGCCTGGAGCTGCAGCTCCTCGCGGATCATGGACCGTATCAGCGCACGGAGCTCACCGTCATACGTTGGCTTGATATCTGCTGTTTCAGGTTGTAAACGTATCAGTTGAAGTACATCGAGTCGCTGACACGTACTGATGATATCGGCGACCGTGGTCGGGTTTTTTGCCACCAGAGCGTTAAATGCGTTGGCACCTATGCCCTTGAGCAAGTGGCGAACGCGGTCATGCTCCACCATCGAGCTGTCGACGCGACGGCATAGGGCAACAACATCTTCAATGTACGAACTCGCCGGAGTGCTGGACATGTTAAGCAAGCTTCCGTTTGGCGATGTCTGCACGTACAGAAGGGTTGGCAAATATCTGATGGAGCTGCTGCTTAAAGGTAGGCCAGTCTGGGAAATCCAGCTGATGGTTGAGGAACCATGTCTTAGTGACACCCGTCAGATAGAACGGTACGCGAGACAGCTTGACAGAATCATGCCAATAGTTAAGCGCACTCACACGGTCGTACTCGTCCAACCAGTCTTCAACGTCTTCACCGCGAAGGCCGGCGAACATCGGTGGATCTTTTTGAGGGGCGGTGACAGTCCAAGAAGGCATTCTCAGGGGTGCAGGCGGGGTGGATGGTGCCATGTTGTTGTGCTCGTCTTGCGACATGGCCGTAGGCTCACTGCGCAGACGGCGACCCGACCGGAGCTCCAGGGATGGTTCGTAGTCAAAGATAACGAAAAAGCGCTGCAGGGAGAGGACCAGGGGACCGGAAAGCACTCTCCACCACTTGTAAGGCAACGTTTTTGGCTGCAAGACACTTCTTTTACTTGCCGAGCCTCTGTGCCACAACACAGGTCAGACTGATGATGATGAGTATGTACTTATAAGATGACGCGTATGAATAATGCTCACAATACATACATACATACATACATACATACATACATACATACATACATACATACATACGTACATACATACATACATACATACATACATACATACATACATACATACATACATACATACATACATACATACATACACAATTTATTTGAACATACTGCAGGCTCGATCGGCCCTTGCAGGAGTGGTTACAGAGAACAAAACGAAGCATATCAAAGAAGAAAAAAGTCACAATCATGGACAGAAATGAATGGTGCGTACCTCAGTTACAAATGATTCCACAGTAATGCCATTCACACCGCTATCGGGTAACGTGTTTCACTTAACAATTGCCGCGAAGAACAGTGAGTACTTGTGAATATTAATGCGGAATGAAGGTTGTCTGATTGGTTTACCGTGGTTAGTTCTCGATGAGTGCAGAAAAGAATGACGTAGATAACGTGACTTCGGAATTTTGAAACGATCATGGGACAGAAGGTAAATGAATTTAAGTTTGGAAACTATTCTTTGTTCAGATAGTTTTCCAAGGTGTTCTTTCGCTCACAGCACACAGACGCTGCACTGTCTCGAATACTCGTAGCATATAAATCTGGTGGCTAGTTTTTGAACGCGTTCAGTTTTACTAATTAGGTGTTTTTGCAAGGGCCCCAGATCAAATCAGCATACTCTAATGAGGGTCTCACAAGTACTATGTAGGCTTTTATTTTTACATAGGGAGGGGTGTTTTGTAACTTCCTTTACATACAGATGGATGAACGGGCGGACATACATACAGACGGACAGACGGATGTGTGGACAGACAGACAGACAGACAGACAGAGAGACAGACAGACAGACAGACAGACAGACAGACAGACAGACAGACAGAGGATGAATGGATGGATGGGCGGAGGGACGGACAGACGGACGGATGCACAGACAGATAAACAGAGGGCAGACGGATGGATGGACCTACAGGGGGACCGACAGATAGATAGACGAACGGATGGACGCGGTCAGTGGGGGATTCACGGTTTGCCGATAAAACCTTTCGAAGCTTCGCCCCACTCATCATCATTCACTCCATGAATAAGCTGTGATTTTAGGGGCGAAGCTCCCTAAACTGGCACCCGTTCGTCCCTCGTAGTAGTAGTAGTAGTCGTAGTGTGTAACCAGTCTTAGATTTTGACCTCAAAGATGGTGCCGGTGGGCGATTTCTTCTGTGCGTTGTTGAACAATAAAAAAATCGCAGCGTGCGCGTTAACTAAAAGCCGCAATCTCCTGCCTCTCATTCCCCCTTAGCAGCCATTGGCATGTACATTGAGCACTAACTGACAAGAAAGGGTTGCTGCGTTATACTCGCTGGGCATAACCTCCTTGGTTTCAGAAAGGCTGAGCGAGCGTTGGGCCGCAGTGCCATGAATACAGTGAAATAGTATATATCTTGAACTCGAGGTAATAAGAGGTGGGAAGTAGACACGAAGCGCAAGCCGTAAGAAAGTGTGCGTGTGCCACCTCTCATTTAGTCCTTGAAATGTCCGCTAAATGGCGGTGCATATGCGGAATATATGATGAAACGATGCGAGATGGTGGTACTTGGAGTGTTGAATAGATGGACGAACGTACACACAGACAGAATCATAGACGGACGCACGGATGGCTGCACGGACGGATGGACGCGTGGACGGACGCAGGAGCGGATGCATGAACGAACGCAGGGACGGACGCACAGATGGACATGCGGACGCATGAACAGACGCACGCACGGACAGGCGGATGGGCACACGAGCGGCCACACAGACGCACGCATGGACGGACGGAAGCAAGAACGAATGAATGGACGGATGGTTCGTCCCACTCTCCATCATTCACTCCATGGATGTTTCGAAAATTGAAATTGCTCCAGCCACAGTTCAAAAAGAGCCCGACGTTTCGGGACCGACTCGGTCCCTTCCTCAGGGGGTGACTGTCTTGGTCATGGAAGTGTCGTCGCGTCGTGTTTTCTCACCACGGCTCCGGCTTTCCCTTTCCACCACGTTTCGGAGACCGTGAACGTACACCGAAGGCATTGTTCCCAGCGAGCGGTTCACGTTGGCAGGCGTATGCTGAATGTGCCAAGACTCGAGCAAGAGCCTCTTTCCCAAATTCCGTTCTGTTTCAATAACAGAAGCGCCGTCTAAGTCAATTTTATGGTCGTGCTTCTCGCAGTGCTCCGCCAGAGCGCTACGTTGCACTTCCATCTTCCTGACGTCGTTCTTGTGTTGGCGCATTCTTTCCGGGAAACACTTGCTCTCGCCTATGTAGCAGGCTGGACACCCAGAACACGACACTTTGTAGACAACGCCCGGGTGTAGCTCCCTCGGAGGTCGGTCTTTCGGCCGCGGTAGCAAGCGAGTGAGCGTCGAAACAGGTTTATGGATTACCGTGACCCCGGCTTTTCCTAGGACTCTCGAGAGCTGTTCACTTATGCCCGGCACATATGGAATGGCGACGTGGTTGTTTGGCGACTTCGTTTCTCTCGTGTGCGGTGGTGTGGCCAGAACGGAAAGGGGGTCGGGCGGTGTGTCGCTTGCAGGTGTCTTTCCGCGGTGCGGTGGTTGTCGTCTCGACAAACGGCGTGACGCCCGGCGGATGAACGCTTCTGTGTAGCCATTCCTTCGTAGCTCGGCGACAATCCTCTTTTCTTCTTTCTTCCTCTCACCTTCCGACGTGCAGATTACTCGCGCACGAGAGAGGAGTGCCGAAACCACTGAAGCTTTGTGGGCAGTTGGATGACAGGACGAAAAATGCAAATACCTGCCGGTGTGAGTTGGCTTTCTATACACCGAAAAGGTCATGCGCTCGCCCTGTCGTCTGACTAAAACATCGAGAAACGGAAGCGCCCCGTCTCGCTCTCGTTCCACCGTGAACTGTATCGCTTGGTCGATGGAGTTTAGATGTTCGAGGAAGCTGTCTACTGCTGCCTTCTTTATTATGCAAAAACAGTCATCCACGTACCTCACAAATACTTTCGGCCTGTCAATAAAGGAGCCCAGTGCCGTCTCTTCTATGTGTTCCATTGTGAGGTTCGCAGCCGTAACTCAGATCGCCGCTCCCATCGCGGTCCCGCTGGCTTGTCTGTAGAAGCTCCCGTTGACGCTGAAATGCGTCCCCTTGAGGCAGTATTCCAGTAGGCGACACAGTTCGTCGACGCCCAGGTAGGTTCTTTCATCCAAGAGCTCGTCTTGGTTCAACGCTGCTCGTGCGCTAGATACCGCTAGTGCACTAGCACTAGCGGTATCACTACGGTATCATACCGGTATCATATCATATCACTAGCGGTATCATACGGTATCACTACGGTATCACTACGGTATCGATAGCACTAGCGGTATCTAGCGCACGAGCAGTGTTGAACCAAGACGAGCTCTTGGATGAAAGAACCTGCCTGGGCGTCGACGAACTGTGTCGCCTACTGGAATACTGCCTCAAGGGGACGTATTTCAGCGTCAACGGGAGCTTCTACAGACAAGCCAGCGGGACCGCGATGGGAGCGGCGATCTCAGTTACGGCTGCGAACCTCACAATGGAACACATAGAAGAGACGGCACTGGGCTCCTTTATTGACAGGCCGAAAGTATTTGTGAGGTACGTGGATGACTGTTTTTGCATAATAAAGAAGGCAGCAGTAGACAGCTTCCTCGAACATCTAAACTCCATCGACCAAGCGATACAGTTCACGGTGGAACGAGAGCGAGACGGGGCGCTTCCGTTTCTCGATGTTTTAGTCAGACGACAGGGCGAGTGCATGACCTTTTCGGTGTATAGAAAGCCAACTCACACCGGCAGGTATTTGCATTTTTCGTCCTGTCATCCAACTGCCCACAAAGCTTCAGTGGTTTTGGCACTCCTCTCTCGTGCGCGAGTAATCTGCACGTCGGAAGGTGAGAGGAAGAAAGAAGAAAAGAGGATTGTCGCCGAGCTACGAAGGAATGGCTACACAGAAGCGTTCCTCCGCCGGGCGTCACGCCGTTTGTCGAGACGACAACCACCGCACCGCGGAAAGACACCTGCAAGCGACACACCGCCCGACCCCCTTTCCGCCCTGGCCACACCACCGCACACGAGAGAAACGAAGTCGCCAAACAACCGCGTCGCCATTCCATATGTGCCGGGCATAAGTGAACAGCTCTCGAGAGTCCTAGGAAAAGCCGGGGTCACGGTAATCCATAAACCTGTTTCGACGCTCACTCGCTTGCTACCGCGGCCGAAAGACCGACCTCCGAGGGAGCTACACCCGGGCGTTGTCTACAAAGTGTCGTGTTCTGGGTGTCCAGCCTGCTACATAGGCGAGAGCAAGTGTTTCCCGGAAAGAATGCGCCAACACAAGAACGACGTCAGGAAGATGGAAGTGCAACGTAGCGCTCTGGCGGAGCACTGCGAGAAGCACGACCATAAAATTGACTTAGACGGCGCTTCTGTTATTGAAACAGAACGGAATTTGGGAAAGAGGCTCTTGCTCGAGTCTTGGCACATTCAGCATACGCCTGCCAACGTGAACCGCTCGCTGGGAACAATGCCTTCGGTGTACGTTCACGGTCTCCGAAACGTGGTGGAAAGGGAAAGCCGGAGCCGTGGTGAGAAAACACGACGCGACGACACTTCCATGACCAAGACAGTCACCCCCTGAGGAAGGGACCGAGTCGGTCCCGAAACGTCGGGCTCTTTTTGAACTGTGGCTGGAGCAATTTCAATTTTCGAAACTTTTCTACCCAGCCAGACAGATTGCTGTCAAAATGTTTACGTTTAACTCCATGGATGTGTTTAGATAAAAAGGTTTAACGATTTACAGTACTTGATACTGTACTAAGGGAGAGCTGAAAGCCGTCCCCATGGATATGCTGCCCTTTTAGGAGCGAAGCTCCTTATAACGGCACCCGTTCGTCCCTCGTAGTATGTAACAAGTATAACATTTTGACCTCCAAGGTGGTGCCGGTGAGAGACTTCTGTGCGTTGTTGAACAATAAAAAAATAGTGCTCAATGTACATGTCAATGGCTGCTAATGGGGAATGAGAGACAGGAGCATTCGGCTTTCAGTTAACGCGCAGGCTGCGATCACCATTAGCAGCGATTGGCATATTCATTGAGCACTATCTGACAAGAAAGGGTTGCTACGTTATACTCGCGGGGTGTAACCTCCTTAGCTTTAGAAAGGTGTAGCGAGTGTTGAGGCGCAGTGCCATGAATACAATGAACTTGTATATACCATGAATGAACTCGAGGTGGTTAAAAATGGGAAGTAGATACGGAGCGCAAGTCGTAAGAAAGTAAAAGCCGAATTCTCCGCCTGTCATTTCCCATTAGCAGCCATTGGCATCTACATTGAGCACTATCTGACAGAAAAAGTTTGCTACGTCATACTCGCTGGGCGTAACCTCCTTGGTTTTCGAAAGGTTTGGCGAGCGTTCGGCCGCAGTGCCATGAATACAGTGAACTAGTATATACGATGAACTCGAGGTGGTTATAGGTGGGAAGTGGATCCGAAGCGCAAGCCTTAAGAAAGTGTGCGTGTGCCACCTCCCGTTTAGTCCTTGGAATGTCCGCTGGATGGTGGTGGTTCTATATGGGGAATATACGATGAAAAGATGCGAGATGTTGGTACTTGGAGTGTTGAATAGATGGACGGACGGACACATAGACAGATGCATGGATGGACGCATGAACGGACGCCGGGGCGGCTGCATGGACGAACGCAGGGACGGACGCACGAACAGACGCACGCACGGAGGGGCTGATGGACGCATGGACGGTCACACTGACAGACGCATGGACGGACGGAAGCAAGAACGAACGGACGGACGAATTCTTCGCCCCACTCTCCATCATTTACTCCGTGGATATGCTGCCATTTTTTTTGATCGAGTGGCCGTGCCGCTATACATTGCCAAGGCTATCAGGGCTTGTGCACAGTGAACTGAGGAGTATCCTCCTCTGGTTGAAGCTGCCCACTGGTTGTTGGGGTACTCTTGGCCACAAATTTAACCACGTTATTGCAAAACATTTCATATCCGGTAGTTTGTATAAAAGTTGGCACGGCAACTTAATTGGGTTTCTGTAGTATACCTTATTATGTAGTTTACGAGTAAGTTTACTGGTATGGTGAACCAAAATCTGCAGCGAAGCCAGATGTAGCACAGAGGCTTTTTAGAAAGAGACACATGGGGTGTGCTAACGGAAACTCTGCTTCTTCAATATGTTTAACATGCTGGTGTTCATTGTATATTTGCCATTAATCATCCATTTAAGGGACGGCTTTAAGCTCTCCCAAAGTAGAGTACGCTGTGCTCTAAATCGTTACCCCCTTCTGCTAACCCCCCCCCCCCCCTGTATATTTGCCGTTCATTTCATCGGATACGGGACGGCTTTAGGCTCTCCCCTAGTCGAGTATTAAGTACTCGAAATCGTTAACCACTTTTTTCTAAACACATAGTGGCGCCCCACCTGGGCACTCTTGAACTCATTGTATCGAGGCGGACATCTCGTAGTGTATCTGCTAGGAACCTTGAAAAGAATTTTCGGTATAGCAAACGACACGGGACCAGCTTCTGAACAGCCACCGGCGTATTACACACATGTTATAAAATCTTTGCAGCAATGGCGAAACGATTTTCCAGTTCAAGAACCTATGAAAATGTCCCCCCCCCCCCCCCCCCCCGACGTGAGGGAACTAATAGCATTTAAAAGCTTATATGAGAAACAACGCGGGAAACGCTGGGCGAAAAGACGTTGGACTCTCACGAAGACGCCTCTCTCCACCGAAGTCCATGACCTAAAGTGGCTTAGAGAATGGGAGGCTTTACCAACGGCCGACCGTCTTGCGGCGTGGGGCGTGGTGCCCTCCGCCACATGCCAGCAATGCGGTCGCGTCGAAACGCTTAACCATGTCTTCCATGATTGTATAGTAGCGCGCACCTTTTGGCACATGGTTACCAGAATGTTCCAAACAAGTATGCAGTGGAAGTCTAGCCACAGGGATAACTTCGTCGAACTCCTAACGGCTATCGGAGACTTCGTCTTATGGCAGTGGAGGGGACTGGCCCGCCTGAGGGGATGCCCTCAGAGAGCCATGTTTCCTCTGCTACATCGGCTAAGAAACGTAATGCTTATGCATCTCAATGCAGAACTAGTCATGCTTAGAGAGGAGGCTTTCCTCCAACGCTAGTCTACGTGATTCATTATTGTAAAAAAACAACAGAGTGTCCATGCCTTACCTCCCCTATTGAGGAGGTGGGCTATAGCTTGTACCACTGTGAAACTGCAGTGTGTATTTCCTTTTTTTTAGACATCCTTTTTGAGCAATATTGTTCTTGAGCCCGAGAGCAAACTGTCCACACAAGTAAATGCAAAAACATCACCCTACACTGTGAATGACCCCCTCCCCCCTCCTTGTTTGTTCATAACACCTTACTGTTTATTTAGGTTTAGTCATCTCAATGGTCATGAATGTCCTGTCTTTGTTGTACAGATTTTGCATTGTACATCACTGCATAGGCAAATCAGTTCTTTTCGCTGTATATAACAACTTGCATTGTACATACGCATCGATCACCATTGTCCATTTTTTGTGTGCACATAAGCTATGCAAGATATATCCGGAAATAAAAGTCTCTTAAACCTGCATCGACGCCACAGTAGCCCCCGCAACGGGTTTATGCTCTACCATAGTAGAGTACTTAGTACTCGGAGTACTTAGTACTGGTTAACAACTTTTGCTAAGCACACATGTAGATAGAGACGGCTCTATGCTCTCCTTTGGTAGAGTACGAAGTACTCTAAATTATTTAACACTCTTTCTAAATTACGCAGTATTGCCGTCTTTAGAGGCTGTCAAAACCACCCCCACACCGTAAGCTGATAAGCGCCATAAGATTACCTGGCGCCGCTTACAAACATATTCATTTCCGTGCCCATACAATTATGCACGTCACGATTGATCCGCAATACACGTATTGTGGCTCAATAGTCACTTTTATTCAAACTCTGTGGACCTGCAGGAAAGATTCCCCCTCTCCCGATCTCCGGGCCTCTCCCTCGTCCGAAGTGTAGAAAGCAGCTTTGACCCGCATCAGCCTGGCAGTTCAGCTCCAGGCCATACAAAAGGCAGAGGAGCTGGCCACAAGGTTCAGCCTGGTGGATCACCTACCTACTTAAAGGCGCACTAAAGTGAAATACCAATTTACGTGAGAGTGAAAGCTCCATGTACTACTTCTAAAATGACAATATTATCAGAAGCAATGCCCTACTTACCGAGAAATTAAGGTAAATGCGCGGAAACACATGAGCTATGATAGGACATTCTCAAAATTATCCTGACGACGTCAGATGAGTCACCTCAAGTAATCACTAGTGGTCGAACTAGGTGCTGTAAAAAAGAACTTTCCGTGCATCAAGACACGTAATAAAATGCTTCTTGTTCGTTTCTGTTTGATTCATGGATAAAAGAACCGCCAGACGTTACTTTTTGAAATGACGCGAGTGGTTCTGAAATTCAGTTTTTGCCGCCCCGCCGTGGTGGTCTAGTGGCTAAGGTACTCGGCTGCTGACTCGCAGGTCACGGGTTCGAATCCCGGCTGCGGCGGCTGCATTTCCGATGGAGGCGGAAATGTTGTAGGCCCGTGTGCTCAGATTTGGGTGCACGTTAAAGAACCCCAGGTGGTCAAAATTTCCGGAGCCCTCCACTATGGCGTCCCTGATAATCATATGGTGGTTTTGGGACGTCAAACACCCCATATCAGTCATTCAGTTTTTGCCTAATTAACACTGGACACGTCGTGTCATCTAGCGGCGCCCAGTTGAACCAAAACATGTCTGAAATCTCGGAACCAATGGCAGCCACTGCATTCGTTCTGCTGCTAGTAGTGCCGGCGGCTGCGCAGTAAAGCCGGACAACGTTGTGCACGGCAACAGTGTCGTGAGACGGTCCGGCGAGTAATTTGAAGTGCGCTAACCCAATGCGGACCACTAAAACGTGATTTTATTTCAAAATAAGCATTTCTTTGGCACAAAAAGCAACACTACGAGGTTTCTGGACCACTATTTTAACAATCAATGTCGACTCAATAGTTGCCTTCAGTATCCCCCTAAGTCTGATGAGAATAAAGTTGTGTTCTGCCTCTCTAAAGCCAATCAATTTCTCCGGCTACCATAGACACAATCGACAACGACGACCTTCCCCATATAGGAGTACATAGCGTTTAGGAAAAGTTTATTTACACTATGTGCGAAAAACAAAAGTTTCATAACATTCCAGTAATGGGCACACATACTTCGACAGATCTATGTACCACGACTAACATCACTACGTTGAACGAAAGCCATCATTGCTCTAATATACATGACAATTTTGGAATACGTGTACACAAGAACTCATGCGATATCATGATACAATGAACGGTATAACGATATAATAGATGCAATGAAACACAACTGCTTACAAACAAAATCATGAATAACTACTTAACGGGCGCTGCTTAGCACATCGTACTCTGAATAGTCGAATACATTTTTTTAACACACATGTATGCAATTGCACTTTGACGGCTTGCTGCTCTCCCATACTAAAGTTCCAAGTATTCTTAATAATTTAACACGTTTTATTAACACAGGTTCTCTAAGGTTAGGGTTCTCTGCTATTCACTAGTTGTATACGAACTACTGCAAGTCGTTTCACAACTTTAAAAAAATACACAAAATACTAGTCCAGCAACTTGGAGCATTACAGACTCTACGGAAGCAGAACTGAGGTGCCATCGAGGGTATATGGGCATGCTGACGTGGGCAGAGCGGTAGTTCACCTCGAGGATTGGCAATAAACGGACGTCTTTCATACACGTCTGGGCGACCACTCATTCCACAAAATCTGTTGGTTCCGAAACCCGGCACTGCCCCTCGAGAGACTTCCTTCCATGCCTCAGCCATGGCGAATTAAGGCCACCCTCAGAAGAGCCGCAGCCCAGTTAGACTTGGTGTCACTCAAGGCCGGGGACTCTGGAGGGACCTGCTGCAGCAACATAATCCCGACACCTTTTATATTGTTACGAGAAGGTGACCGACTCAGCAGAGTAGTCATAGATGTATTTTCAACTGGTTGAAAGAGCAGCGCCAGCGACAGAGATTAGCTCACGCCAGTCTATACATGCTTTTCTTCTTCATCTCCATGCACTGGCACGTAGCACGACCCCCGGCGGCGGACGACCCGTCCCGGTGCTTTAAAGGCCATTATCTGACGCATTCTTGTAGGGCGGGATCCGCGATACGTGTACAATATCACTGGATCGCACAGCAAATGATGATAGACAGATGGGGCTGATCTCGTAGGTGACAAGTGTTACTTGACGCAATATACGGTAGGGTCCCGTGTAATGAGACAAAACTTTTTCTAAGAGGCCCAGCTGACGATGAGGGGACCAGAGTAAAACGAGGGTACCGGAAGCGAAATGTACGTCTCTATGTTCCGCATCGTACAAACGGCATTGGTTGGTTTGCGATACCATCAGCCGAACGCGAGTGAGCTGACGGGCATGATCGGTTCGCGCGATCGCGTCGCGGGCATACTCGCTGGTGGACGAGGTGTAAGCTGAGATCACTCTGTCCAGTGGTAAAGTCGGCTCTCTTCCGTACAATAAGTAGAACGGTGAAAACCCCGCTGTGTCGTAACGGCATGAAATATGCGAGAAAGTTGCGTAGGGTAAGGCAAGGTCCCAGTCTCGGTGGTCGGGCGACACGTACATAGCGAGAATATTTGTTAGAGTACGGTTAAATTGTTCCGTGAGGCCGTTTGTTTGAGGGTGGTAAGCGGTTGTCAGTGTGTGTTGCGTGGAACACGAACGCAGAATGTCGGCGATGACTTGGGATAAAAATACATGGCCATGGTCTGTGTGGAGCTGTCTTGGAGCACCACGAATCAATAAAACGTCCCGTAAAAAGAAGTCAGCGACGTCGGTTGCACAGCTGGTCGGGAGAGCTCGCGTAATAGCGTAGCGTGTAGCATAGTCTGTAATCACGGCTATCCATTTGTTTCTCAATGTTGATGTGCGAAAAGGACCAAGCAGGTCTTACCCAACACGGTAAAATGGTTCCATGGGTATGCAGATTGGTTGAAGATGGCCAGCGGGTAGCAGCGACGGTCTTTTACGACGTTGGCATAGGTCGCACGTGGTGACGTGACGGCGTACCGAGTGAGAAAGGCCTGGCCAAAAGAAACGGCGCCGGACGCGCTCGTATGTGCGGGATACGCCAAGGTGTCCAGCCATGGCAGCGTCATGAAGTTTGGTGAGAACACAGTGGCGCAAATGCTTAGGCCCAACAATGAGAAGGTCAGGCCCGTCTGATTTGAAATCGCGGCGGTATAGCACACCTTTTTGAATGACAAAGTAGCAGACGAAAGCATCATTTGGGGAGGATTCTGTTCTGTACGGCTTATGATGTCAGTAAGCACTGGATCGCGCTACTGTTCTTCTCCCACGTTAAGGAAGTTGAACACTGACAAGATAGAGTTCTTCGTGGGCACGTCAGTGTGCTCAGGATCGTCGACAAAGTACCGGGAGAGGCAATCGGCATCATGGTGTAGACGGCCCGATTTGTAGACCACCGAATAGGAAAACTCTTGCAGGCGCAAAGCCCAGTGACCAAGGCGGCCTGATGGATCTTTCAGAGAGTTGAGCCAGCAGAGCGCGTGGTGGTCGGTAACTACCGAAAATGGGCATCCGTATAGATAAGGTCGGAATTTCGCTGCCGCCCATACAAGAGCCAAGCACTCACGTTCTGTGATCGAATAGTTACGTTCAGGTGCGGATAGGAGGCGGCTGGCATATGCAATAACGCAATCATGGCCACGTTGTGCCTGAGCCAGCATTGCACCAAATACATGTCCACTTGCAACTGTACAGATTTTCGTAGGGGCAGCAGGGTTGAAGTGTGCCAGAATCGGAGGAGTAGTGAGAAGAGCGATGAGAGTCGAGAACCCAGAAGCCTCCTCGGAGCCCCACGAAAATGGGACGTTTTTCTTGAGGAGCTGCGTAAGCGGCCTCGCTATGTGTGCAAAATTTTTCACGAAGCGTCGGAAGTAGGAACATAGTCCAATAAAGCAGCGTACATCCTTCGCAGATTGTGGTAAAAAAAGTTTTGGACGGCGCTGACTTTCGCCGGGTCTGGTTGTACGCCGTTAGCGTCTGCTAAATGGCCAAGTACTGTAATTTGATGGCGCCCAAAGTGACATTTGGACGAGTTTAGCTGCAGGCCAGCGTGGCAGAAGATTAATAAGATGCTGAGAGGCGCTCTATATAATTTTCAAATGTTGGTGAAAAGACGATGACGTCGTCTAAGCAGCACAAACAGGTGGACCATTTGAATCCTCTGAGTAGGGAGTCCACCATTCGTTCAAAGGTGGCTGGAGCGTTACAAAGGCCGAAGGGCATTACCTTTAACTGATATAGGCCATCGGGGGAGATGAATGCCGTCTTTTTACGGTCCATTTCATCTACCTCTATCTGCTAGTAGCCGGAACGAAGGTCTATGGAGGAAAAATAGTGGGACCCTAGAGGCAATCAAGCACATCATCTATTCGTGGCAGGGGGTACACGTCTTTTTTTGATAACTTTGTTAAGGTGCCAATAATCAACGCAGGAACGCCATGCACCGTCTTTCTTGTGGACTAGGACTACAGGAGAAGCCCAAGGACTGCAGGATGGCTTAATGATGTCCTTGGCGAGCATTTTATCGACCTCACTTTGGATAATTTGACGCTCGGCCGCCGACACCCGATATGGACGCCTGTGAATAGCTCATTACCAGTGTTTATGCTGTGGGTTATACCAGTATCTTTCCCCAACGGATGGCCGCTGAGGTCAAAAACGTCGATGTTGGAGAGCAGAACCCGTTAGAGCTCGTCAGTCTGCTGTTGCGGTAAGTTGGAAGCAATCATCGACGTAATAGCGCTAGCGGAGCAAGTGTGAGATTGATGTCGAGTGTGGTGGTCAGAAGGAGCGGCCATCGTAAAAACATCTACCACATTGTCTTTTAAGGTGCAGAGCAACGCCAAAGATATCCCTTGTGGCAGCACTTGAGGTGTCAAGCTAAAGTTGACAACTGGGAGACACGTGGATTTTCCTGCGATGGAAAAAATAAAGTGTGGTAATGTAATGCCACGATTTATGAGGAGATCGGTGATAGGGATGAGAACATAGTCACCGTCGGGAACTGGTGGTATTGAGACGAGCTCTACGTAAGTCAGTGTGTGTGGAGGGAGGTGCGCATGTCCCCTTGTGCACAGGCGACTCGGCCATTGCGCAAGAGGTTCTGTTGCGGGAAGTGTAGACGAAGCGTACTGGTGGAACAGTCTATGAGGGCAGAATGCGTGGACACAAAGTCGAGACCTAAGATTACGTCGGGGGGGCATTTATCAACGACGGTGAAGAGAACAACTGTGTGTCGATCCGCAATGCTTACACGAGTGGAGCACATTCCATCGATAGACGCTATTCCGCCATCCGCAACACGGACGAACTGAGTGGTCACAGGTGTAAGAGCCTTGTTGAGCTTGTGGCGAAAATCACTCGTCATCACAGAAAGTTTAGTGCCAGTGTCGACAAGAGCAGTGACATGTACGCCGTCTACTTGTACGTCTATAAGGTTCTGTTTTGTCCGCATCGTCAAGAGAGGATTTTCTGTCAGTCCAAGCGATGCAGCGCCACCTCCGTGGGCTGCAACACTTAGTTTTCCGTCGAAGAACCTCGTGGGAAGGCAGGGGAATACAGTTGGCGGGGCTGTGGAGAACGAGACTAGCGACGTTGGGAAGATGGAGAGCGGGTATAGCGGTGTTCAGTAGCAGGTTCCTGGGCGAAATGGTCGCGGCTGCTCTCATGGCGATAGACATGACGTGCATGGAAGTTACAAAAAAAGGCTTGTGCAGGAGGGCTCCAGCAACTTCTGTAATGGCGAGAACTGTGCCCGATTTGATGACGCAATAAGCAGATCGGCCTGTCATCGTGTGTTCACCAGGACAGAATAAGGAACGTTGAGGGAGAGCAGGTCGGGAAGGGACGTGCAGGCGTGTATTGGGGCTGGAAGTCGGTGCAGGGAGGCGGTGAAATAGAGTGAATTCCCAAGCTCGCAATTTCCTGCCGGATGACTGCATGAATGAGGAGCAACGTAATTCGAGGAGAGGGGTCAGGGGACGTTGGTCCCACATTAGCTGGAGCAACCGCTTCAAGTTCCCGCCTGATGATTCGCGTCAAGTTGTCACAGGTGTCTGGTGGATGATATGTGTCGAGACACGAGGACGTCGCAGTGGTGTTCGGAATGCGCTGGAACTGATGGGAGATGCACCTGCTTTTAACTCGTTGAAACCGGCGGGATTCTTGAATAATCACATCAACAGATGACACACTGTTGAATACCAACAGGTTGAACACATCGTCGGCGATACCCTTAAGAATATGCGCAACTTTATCAGGCTTAGACATGTTTTCGTCAGCTTGGTGGCATAGTGAGAACACAGTCTGAATGTAACTGATGTAGGACTCCGTGGAAGACTGTGCACGAGTCGACAACTCATTCTTCGCAGTTTCACGATGACCAAAGGGGTTGCGAAAAAGCTCAAGGATCTATTCTTTCAAGCTGTCCGAGCTTCTAATATTATGCTCGTGGTTGTCAAACCAAACACGACGGGTTCCATCGAGATAAAAAATGACGTTCGCAAGCATAAGTGTGGTGTCCCACCTGTAAGTGGCTCTGACGCGTTCGTAGAGGCACTGCCACTGGTAGACGCCGGAACCCTCGCGGCCCAATAACACGCCAGTATCCTTGAGGGCGGGAACTGTCACGAAAGTTGTTGCGGGAGCTGGGTTGACAGGCCGTGCAGAAGGGCGGGTGACCGGGGAGGATGTAGCCGAATTTTGAGTGGTCATGTTGATAGTTGCGAGGGAGCGTCCGCTTCGGAGTTCCGTGGCGAGGACGGGGATCGCACAACTCCACCAAATATGTTACGAGAAGGTGACCGACTCAAAGGGGTAGTCACAGATGTATTTTCAGCTGGTTAAACGAGTAGCGCCAGCCACAGAGATTATCTCGCGCCAGTCTATATATGATTTTCTTCTTCGTCTTCATGCACTGGCACGTAGCAATATTAACGGCCACAAGGACAAGAAGGCAACACTGTCAAACCTCGATGACGTCATCCGGTTGGCTACACGAAAATAAAGCCTCAATAACAACGGTGCGGGAATACAACGAGAAGATTTTCTACGTGGCGTAACGCGGCAAGTTTTGTCTTAAAAACATAAGAGGACTGCCAGACCACAATTTAAAGCAAGTAAACCCGAACCTAACTACCTCGAATGGCCTAACTCCGCAAAAGCAGAAAGTAAAGCGAGAAAGCACCGTGAACGTAATGTTCAACGACTGAAGCTACAGATACCGACTTTCAATGCAAGTCTTTGTGAATGGCAGTTTTTCTAGGGGGGGGGGCATTTTGCGCTACAATCAATAAGAAGACCGAGTAGCCACGCATTACAAAGTTCAAGTTCCGTTGTATCAATAACAGACCCTTTGTTATTCAAGACTGCAATTTCTCAGCAATGCTTGTAACTATACGCAGTTTCCATTATCTATCTTTGTCTTGTATGTGCTTGAATTCTTATACATTTTTAGTTGACTTATGTTGCCTTCCTGATTTGCGCATCTGATACTTGTCTCTTTATTTTGTCTTTTTTTCTTGTGTGTTATATATGTTGTACCCACCCCTCTGTAATGCCCTACGGGCCCTGAGGGTATTCTAATAAATAAATAATAAATAAATAAATAAGTACCCGCTCACCTGCTTAACAGGCATATATTGTGAAGAATAAAAAAAGAAAGCAAACAGTTCTCCCCTTAAGACTATAGCAGGCAAATTTGTAGGGGAAACGTTTAACAAAGAGAGGGAGACTCATTAATATATATATATATATATATATATATTGTAGGGAACTATGCGAACGACGACGAAGCAGCATGAAACGGCAAGCCACAGCGTTGGTGCACGCGCGCGACCCGAGCTTGCGTTTGTTTTGTATTTTCGGCCTGTTGGCGTTTCTCGCTCTTCTGGCGTTCCTCAGCCTTCCAGTAGGTCTGTACCTAAATAAACTGCGTGACATCTGGTGGAGGTGTGTGGACTCCCGTACAAACCTGGAACTTCGCTCCCGTACGCTTCCCCCTCTACGTGACACGAACATGGCCACCGAGACGCCTCTCCAGGTGGGACCTTCGACCCGTCCATGTCACTTGCGGTGCCGTGTACCCTCAACGAGACCCTCCTATCTTCACGGAGCTCAACTGAGTCGGACGTCGAAGATTGGTTGGCGAGGTACGACAAAGTCGGCGCAAGTAACAAATGGGACGACCCAAGTAAGCTGGGCTATGTCACATTCTACCTTGAGGACACCGCGCAACTGTGGTTTAATAACCACGCAGCTGATATTACTACGTGGTCTGCATTCAAGACGGCTATTACGGACGTCTTTGGACGACCTGCGGCATGCAAGCTTCAAGCCGAGCACCGTTTACGTCACCGTGCGCAGCAACCAGGTGAGACCTACACGGGCTACATTGAAGATGTGTTGCATCTATGCAACCGCATCAACTCTACCATGCCTGAGGAAGAAAAAATCCGGCACATATTGAAAGGCGTTGACGACGGCGCCTTTCAGATGTTGCTCGCGAGATATCCCCCCACAATTGCTGTCCTCGTTTCCCTTTGTCAAAGCTTCGATGAATTGCGTAGGCAGCGCGCATTGCTCGTCAAGCCCTCACGACGCCAGACACGCTCGCAAGCTTGCACCTACCTGCCCATCCTACCGATCAGCGGCCGCTGCTTTCGACAATCAAGGACTTCGTCCGTGAAGAGGTAGCGCGCCAGCTGTCACTGCTGCCACTGACACATGAGCCCACGCAAGCTTTGGCACCGGACCTCCAACACGTCATTCGGACCCAAGTCGCTGAAGCCCTTCCGCCGGTGCATCAGCAACCACCCGTCACAACGCCTCTCACGTACGCCGCCGTCGCTGCTCGGCCTACGCAACAGCGTATGCCATATGCTCAACCTGCCACGCCACCCTATGTCTTGCCTACAATCCCAATTGCGGCGCCGAATCCCTACGCGAGATCTCCAGCTCCATTTTACCGTCGAGCAGACGCTTGGAGGACGCCAGATAGTAGGCCCATCTGTTTCGCCTGTGGTATCGCTGGACACGTCGCCCGCCACTGTCGCCGAGATCCCCCTCCAGTCGACACCGTGGGCAGGCCAATGGCATCGTCGTCTAGGACGCCATCAAGGTACACCACTCACGGTCCTCGACCCTACGCAAACCATCGGTCACCATCGCCGCGACGACGCTCCCTGTCACCTATGCGTCGCCGACCTGCTACGGAAGAGGGAAACTGATCGCTGCAGCTCCGGAGGCAACAGCTGCATACAATTCGAACTGCTTAAGGCCTCCATCTTTCTCGCCGCAAAACGTTATTGACGTCAATGTTGAAGGGACCACCACACAAGCGCTAATCGACACAGGGGCCGCCGTTTCCATAATCTGTGAGACCTTATGCCGCAAGTTGAAAAAGGTGACGACGCCTCTTTCGGGCCTGATGCTCCACACGGCCAACTCGCAGTGCATAGAACCTACAGCTGTGTGCACTGCACGTGTCATTATCCAAGGTGAACTTTATGACACTGAATTTTTTGTGTTGGCATCATGCTCCCACGAAGTCATTCTTGGATGAGACTTTCTTTCGCGTCATCGGGCCATCATAGATTGCTCACGT